>NC_090943.1:113500899-114125899 GCF_040807025.1 Struthio camelus | reverse complement strand
GTGTTTTAGAAACCACTATTAAATAAAACAAAACAGAAAAATATTTTTCCAGTTCAAAGTACCTGGACTGTGTTCTGCAAAAAGCAGAGTATAATTATTCAAATAAGTATTTGACCAGTTTACACAGTTCCCACCCAGTGCCATAAAAAGAGCCAGGGAATCGTTCATTAAAAGTTGCTGAGACCTTGGTTTTAATTTATCCTCCAACACACAGAACCTCCCCCAGCAGCATGCTGCTTAACGCAGAGCTGCAGCTGATTCAAAGGGAGCAGAGCCACCCACCATATGAATCACTCTGTCAGCACTTCCAAAAAGCTGAAGTGGTAGCCCTTTCTTTTCAAGGGAAAGGAGAAGGCCATCTCCTCGGGGACAGGAACAAAAGGAAATCACAGCTCTCTGAGGAACAGGACCACCGGGCCTCATGATTTGTGGTTCGCGTCAGTGCATTCAGAGTTCTTTTTTATAATAGTATCCTAAAACAGAAGGTTCAAACCTACCAGGCTGATGCTAACGTTTTCCAAAACTTCACAGTAAATTAAAAAAACCACAGATGGTCCATTCCCTGTCCTTATAATATTATATGACTATCACAAAAGATCTTAACAGGATATCACATTGAAAGAACATCCAGATCCCACTGTCAACATTGTATCTTAACAATAAAAATGAATCAGATAAACTCAGTTATCTATTTCCTGTGATTCTGGTTATTCCTTTATCTTGCTTCCCTTCCAGTCCTTCCCTATGCTGACCTGTCTGCAGTGCCTCTTCCAGCTCTGCTGATTCTCTATTTCCTTTTCCCTGCAGATGAAGTAGTAGTCTCCTCTTCTCCCCTCTCCATACCATTTTGGGTTTCTTGTGGAATTATTTCCCTTTGGAATTCTCCTTTTGCTCATGCTCGTGCACTGTCTCACTTAACTTTTCTACCTCCTCTTTCACAATAATGATTTTGTAGCAGCTCTTCTTTTGGCATAGTGCCAACAGCTAGAGGAAAGTAAGACTACTTTTACTACTTTTCCCTCCTCTGCCTTTTCTTCAGCCTGTGAGTCACTGACACAGAGCACAGAGCTGTAGAATGAGCACAGCAACTATAGAGATTTTTCAAATCATGTAATAAATGAGACTTGTTAAATCAATGAAATTTAAAAAAAAACAAAGAATTTGATTTTAAAGCAGTATTGAATGTTCCCAATGACATAACAATGACCAACCATCTCACTCTCTCACTTTTGAAAAATGATATAAGAATACATCAAACTAATTTATAAATTAGGTAACTGAATAATTCATTTTAATTACATGTAGAGGATATCATGCTTTATTGCACAAAATAATTTCAGTAACATCTCCAGTAGTCATCACTTTCATATCAGTGAATATTTTACATACTATTCAGAATATTTTTGAGCACTGAAAATTCTGATAGCTGAGGTACAAGAGTATATTTCAAGGAAGTTCTTTCACTTTAAAAATTACAATTAGATCATAAAGTTTATTTCTACTCACTAATCACGGTTTGTTTTAATGGTGTGCACCCTTTCAGTACAGCATCCTTAGTTTAAAACACATTCTTAAATAAAATGTATTTGAACTAGTCTAGCTCTGTATCTGTTCAGATGCCAATAAGGAAATGGAAAAATATGTTTGTCTACTAAAGTAATTTTGCTAGGTTTTAGCTAGCCCTGCCTGAGTGATTTTGTAATCTTTCTAATATAAAATCAGTATAACAAATACAGGTTTTTATTTTCTCGGCTATTTTCTAACAACTTGAAAGTATTTTGTTTGGGGTCCACCCACATCATGGAAATTGCATGTTTTCTGAGGACTGGGCTGGCAGTTTTTTAATATAATCCAATGCAGTTAATTTTTTTATGCTAAACAGCTGTAGTGAGTTGGACCAAATGTCTAATAAACCTGCATAATGGTGTGAAACAGAAAAAATAAGAGCCTTGTTTCGTAGCGGGAAGGTTAACCATGCAGGAAGGTAAAGTTTACATTGCATTGAATCCTGCCTTGAAATGGTACCTGCAAACAATTTGTTACACATAAGAAGTGTGACCCAATAGCTGCTATAAAGCTCGCAAATATACTCCCAGACTGCTTTACATTTCTGATACGACTGTGAAGTTCATAAAAGCTATGATATTTGCATAGAAAATAAAAACTACCCTGGACTGGAATCACAATCAAAATTTAAATATATGACCCCTGAAAATTTAATAATTTTAACCATTTAACCAAGTAAATTGATGGGAAATTCGTCATCCTATGTAGAGGCTCTATGAGCTAGCAATTTTTTGCTGTCTGTTGAGTCAGTGCTGATTCTAGTATTCGGCATTTGGGAGTCATTTAGCTAGAGCAACAGGCAAGAGAAAAATGCTCTCTCCAAAGCCAACAGTGCCCTCTTCTGTTTTAAAACGGTCAAGACATGTAACTTTACAATTCTCGAGTTTTTAGTTTATTTAGCATGTAATTACGCTAAAGTGAACAATCTGCTTTTTACCTTACTGTGTTATTAATAAATACTCGGAGTACTTATTTTTCATTATTCATTTCCCGTTTTTTGAATTTCCCACTCAGAAATTTTAAAACAAAATGTCCTTGTTGTAAACAGTTTCCACTTCCAGATGGAAGGTACTATTCACCTCATCCAATTACACAGATAAGTTTCTCCCCATATTCTTCCATATTTCCCTAAAGTCCACTATCATTGGTCATATAACATCCAGGTATTCTTTAAATATGAGAAGAAAAATACTCATGAAGCTTTCCAAAATTTCACAGAAGAAACAGAAAGGACTAGCTATTTTAGAAGGAATATTTTATTATAGGATAATAATAGCTAAAGCTATGTCAGCATTTATGGTAGTAAAAAATTACACTGGCCTCAAATTTCCCAGGATCAGTCTTAATTCTACAAAAAAATGTAAATCCCTGAGAAAGGGATCCTATCTCTTCTAACATTTAAAAAAAGCTAGAGTTCATTTAGATTAATTAGGCTGCTGATTCAAGTTACAAGAGAGAAAATTCAGTGAACCAAAGGTTTCAAAAAAAAATAAATACGTAATCATTAACTGAATGGTTTTTCAACGTAACTTGATGATCCTTCTGCCTTATGTCTTTGTGTGAATTTTAATTTAGCCAGCACACATATCTAAAGACAGTAGGTGTCTCCAGTCCCATCATCTCATTCGTTTTAAACCTTCAAAGTAGTCAGTAATTTTGACTGGTGCAGTTACTGACACAGTTTACATCTGCGTAAGTAGAAAAATTAGAATCAAAGTCTTTCAGTCTGGAATATCATCCCAACCCCAGACACAGAATTATGTACCATTTTTTAGTCATAATGAATGGGAAAAATCTGACTGTTAACAGTACCTTTAAAAACTGGGGTATTCTCATGTGCATTCAAATCGCACTAAGAATAAACATTGCAAGCTATCTATCTTTCACAGCCAGAGATGTTATTTACCTCCTTACTTCTCTTATTTCTACAATTATAACCTGATTCACCCGTCTCATCTGAAAGAATACTACTTAGGCTTGGCTTCCTTTTTTTTGTTTGCATGGAGATTTTACACTGTTTTATCTATGTCTGTTTAGGACTGAGCTTTACTTTGTAAAATTTAATTAAGTATTTTTCTTGCTTATTCTGTCCAAAGACGAAGACAAACTAACCTAAAATGTAAAGATAACATAATGTTGACTTTTAAGAGGTATCCTTCATAATTAACAGATCTAGCAACTCACCTAGAATCTAACAGCCAACATTTTTCTAAACACAGAAAGGAAAAAGTTTTAATTTGTTTTTACTGAAAATGTACTAACATCTTTCCTTTTCCTTCTCTATATTTGGGCACTCTCAAAGACATATGACATTCACAGCATACTGATAATGTCTATTGGGATGGATAAAACTGATCCAGTGAGTATGTACATGATGACTTTTTTTTGTGAGTACAGTTTAATTCTGTTGCCTGGGTGACAGCACTAGGCACAATACCTCTGAATAATTACTTCTCCCTACTTGTTCTTTAATAATAACTCTTAGTCCTCTCTTCCAATATCCCTTCTATTTAGTTTCCTCTTCTTTTGCTGCTTACATCCTCTTTCATGTTGTTGAATTCTCTAAAGGCAGGTGGTAGAACTGGAAGTCAATGACTACTTTTAAATCACAGTGGCATTACTAAGACACTCTCTCACAGCATTGTTCTAACACATGCAGGAGATTTTCATCGTGAAACTGATGTTGGATTTATGGGAACATGAAGTGAAATTCAAACTGAATTGACTAATCCATAACAAAACAATTCAACTAATCTCCTAATTTTAAATGTGGATTCTATATTTTACATCTTTAGCTAGCAGAGGCTGCAAATAGCCATGCTGACCGTTTCTTTGCCAAGTCTCATTCATATGCCTTGCTTCAGGATAATTGCTATTTTCTAACACATTCTTCATATCCAAGAGTCATGGATCTGCAGTATACTGAGGATGAACACAAACTACTTGAACTCAGAACGGAGCACTGAGTTATCAAAGAAGATTTTGCAAGTTCTATTCTCAGAGCTGTGCACATCAGGTCAGAGAATCAGTTCTGCTATTTGTAAATAACCATATTGCTGAAGCTGCAAAACACTAAGTAAAATATATCATTTTAAAACAAAAACAGGATCAAAATGAAAGCTGCACTTGATATAATCAAGGAGTCTTAAAGAAGAAATCAGAATCACAGAATCACAGAATCGTTTAGGTTGGAAGGGACCTCTGGAGATCATCTAGTCCAACCTCCCTGCTCAAGCAGGGTCCTCTAGAGCAGATTGCCCAGGATCACATCCAGACGGGTTTTGAATATCTCCAGGGAAGGACACTCCACTACCTCTCTGGGCAACCTGTTCCAATGCTCTGTCACCCTCACAGTGAAGAAGTTCTTTCTCAGGTTCAGGTGGAACTTCCTGTGGTTCAGTTTCTGCCCATTGCCTCTTGTCCTGTTGCTGGGCACCACGGAGAAGAGGCTGGCCTCATCCTCTTGACACTCCCCCTTCAGATACTTGTACACGTTGATGAGATCGCCTCTCAATCTTCTCTTCTCCAGGCTGAACAGGCCCAGCTCTTGCAGCCTTTCTTCATAGGAGAGGTGCTCCAGCCCTCTAATCATCTTGGTAGCCCTCCACTGCACTCTCTCCAGGAGTGCCATGTCTCTCTTGTACTGGGGAGCCCAGAACTGGACACAGGACTCCAGGTGAGGCCTCCCCAGGGCTGAGGAGAGGGGCAGGATCTCCTCCCTCCACCTGCTGGCAACACTCTGCCTAATGCACCCCAGCATACCTTTGGCCTTCTTGGCCACAAGGGCACACTGCTGGCTCATGGTTAACTTGTTGTCCACCAGGACTCCCAGGTCCTTCTTCATGGAGCTACTTTCCAGCAGGTCAACCCCCAGCCTGTACTGGTGCATGGGATTATTCCTGCCTAGGTGCAGGACCTTGCACTTGCCTTTGTTGAACTTCATGAGGGTCCTCTCCGCCCAACTCTCCAGCCTGTCCAGGTCCCTCTGAATGGCAGCGCAGTCTTCTGGTGTGTTAGCCTCTCCTCCCAGTTCTGTATCAGCAGCAAACTTGCTGAGGGTGCACTCTGTGCCTTCCTCAAGGTCATTGGTGAATATATTGAACAAGACTGGACCCAGGACTGACCCCTGGGGGACACCACTAGCCACAGGCCTCCAGCTTGACTCTGCGCCATTCACCACAACCCTCTGAGCTCGGCCATCCAGCCAGTTCTCAATCCGCCTCACTGTCCACTCATCTAGCCCACACTTCCTGAGCTTACCTCGGAGGATGTGATGGGAGACAGTGTCAAAAGCCTTGCTGAAGTCCACGTAGACAACATCTATTGCTCTCCCCTCATCTACCCAGCCAGTCATCCCGTCATAGAAGGCTATCAGATTGGTCAAGCATGATTTCCCCTTTGTGAATCCATGCTGCCTACTCCTGATCACCTTCTTGCCCTCCAGATGCTTAGTGAGGACCTCCAGGAGGAGCTGTTCCATCACCTTTCCCAGGATGGAGGTGAGGCTGACAGGCCTGTAGTTTCCTGGGTCCTCCTTGCCCTTTTTTGAAGACTGGCGTGACACTGTCTTTCTTCCAGTCCTCAGGCACCTCTCCTGTTCTCCAGGACCTTTCAGAGAGGATGGAGAGTGGTCTAGCAATGATATCCACCAGCTCCCTCAGCATTCGTGGGTGCATCCCATTGGGGCCCATGGATTTATGGATGTCAAGTTTGGACAAAAGAGCTCTAACCTGATCCTCCTCAACCAAGGGAGAGTCTTCCTTTCTCCAGCCTTCCTCTCTTGTCTCCACGGTCTGGAATTCCTGAGGACTGGCCTTAGCAGTAAAGACTGAAGCAAAGGCAGCATTCAATAACTCTGCCTTCTCTGTATCCTTCGTCACCAGGGCACCCACCCCATTCAGCAGCTGGCCCACGTTTTCCCTAGTCTTCCTTTTGCTATTGATGTATTTGAAGAACCCCTTCTTGTTGTCCTTGACATCCCTTGCCAGATTTAATTCCAAATGGGCCTTAACCTTCCTTGTCGCATCCCTGCATACTCTGACAATGTCCCTCTATTCCTCCCAAGTGGCCTGTCCCCTTTTCCACATTCTGTGTACTTCCTTCTTCTGTTGGAGTTTTGCCAGGAGTTCCTTGCTCATCCATGCAGGTCTCCTGCCCCTTCGCTGGACTTCTTACTCAGAGGGATGCACCGATCTTGAGCCTGGAGGAAGTGATGCTTGAATATTAACCAGCTCTCTTGGACCCCTCTTCCTTCTAGGGCCCTACCCCATGAGATTCCTCCAAGTAGGTCCCTGAAGAGGCCAAAGTCAGCTCTCCTGAAGTCCAGCGTTGCAATCCTACTCATTGCCCTGCTCCCTCCTCGTAGGATCCTGAACTCCACCATCTCATAGTCACTGCAGCCAAGGCTGCCCCCAACCTTCACATCTCCAACTAGACCTTCTTTGTTTGTTAGTACAAGGTCTAGCATTGCACCTCTCCTCGTTGGCGTCTCCACCACCTGAAATGCCATCTGACAAATGGAAATATATTCTTTCAGTCAATTTAGAAGCAACTGGAGCAATGACACGCACAATTAATCCTATTGTTTCATTGTTGTAACAGTGTGACCACAAACATACGATGCTATGACAGTGCCTAAGTTGTGTCCTCAGACAGCACTCAGTGGTGGACTGTATAAGGCTAAGAGCTGGGGTGGAGGCACCTGCTCCAATAATGTGACAGCTTAAAAAAGATGAGCTAATCAGTGCTGGAAGGAAACTAGGATAGAAGAGTGACCTGAATAGTACTGTATCACCTGTATGAGTGGTAGAGTTGAGTATCTAACTTAGGTTTCATAGTTAGCCATTTCAGGTTATGAACAGCTCCACCTGAAATATCTTTTCTTTCCCCTTTCAGATAAGGCTCCCAGTTTGGGTGGGAAAGGGAGTAAGACTTACGAGACCCCCAGCAGAATTCAGACAGCGCTATCCTGTTTAGGATAGCGTCCCACACTTTGGAGCCCTGCTGCTGCTCCAGGAAGACTGCATGGTGCATGCTGCTCAGTGAACGCTGAGAAGGGCAAAGTGCCCAAGTGTAATGGGGTAGTCTTTTTTTTTTTCTCTCTCTAAAACAGCAATAGATACTTTCTCTGGTGCCAGCTTTCAGCAATCCATCAGCATATACGAGGCTAGAAAACTTGCGACAATCCTACCCTGTCCCTTTTGCAATGTATGTCAGCATGCCTTATTTTTATCCATCCATTTGAACTTGAGAACACCTAATCGTGGATTAACCGTTGTTTCTTGCATGCCATCACAACAGCAAGAAATAGAAGGTGTCTTCTGTTCCCTTAAAGTGGAGTAAGTGTTAAATATTTCAAAACTGTTGTTCTTTAATGTTATTGTGAACATCATAGTATTGCAACCTGATAATGTCAAAAGCAAAAAAGAGCATGAAAAGGCACAAAAGAGCATTATACATCTTTTCATTTTGAATGTGCTAAGCCTATGATAGGCGTAACTGAGAATTGGGCCCAAAATCTTCACAGCATCCATAGGTGGCATACACAGATATTTTTAGCACGAATGTGCTGTATACAAAATGACATTTGTTTTTAGGAAGTTTTCCACTCTTGGTTGAAATTGTCCCTGGATGCCTTGCATAAATTGAAGTCTATAATTATTTTCTCTGCAGCTGATCAAAGACAGCCCACAGAAGGTAGAGAATGTTTCCTGTGTGTCGTCCGAGTATAGGAACAGCAAAAGCAATCCCTCTGATGTTATGGCAATACTCCAAAGAAAAGATTCCTAATTATTCAAGTAGCAGTCAATACTCAGCAGGTTATTGCTCGTGAGTTGGAACAATTACTTTGGTAGATCTGTCACATAATAAACATCAAGTGAATAGATTCAGTTCTCAACAGTGATGACGGGCCAAGAAGCCAATTCACTGATACAGGAACAGAGAGATGCATGTTATAGAAAACTTCAGATGCAAAGAAAACAGATGATGAAACAGTTTTGTGTCTTCTTCCTTGGCAGCTGTTGATGATAGACTCTCATTTATCAGAGGTTCCCTATACCCAAGTTACATACTGTGTCCAAGGAGATATGAACAAATATTTTTTAACCGAATCTTCTCACCTCTCACAAGCTTTCTCTGTACTCAGTGTGTTTAAGTGTGCTTCCCCCATCCTGCTGCCTACCACAGAGTTTCCCCTCAAAGGTGCCATCCAGGGTTCCTTTATGCTACCAGCACCAACTGGCCCAGACACCAGAGCAGATACACCCCTTGCCTCTTGGAAGCCTTTGAATGCTAACTAAATACCTCAGTTCACAAAGGTTTACAAGAACAGAGCTTGATAAAAATTATAAGCAGCAATTGTACTTCTACCATCCCCATCAGCCCTGTGTTTCCTCTTCTCTTGCAAGTTCAGCTAATGCTAGCTGATACCAGCTTATGAAACCTTCTTCTCACACTTCTTCAAATTCATTAACTAGCCTTCATGAAAGGAAGTCCAGTACTGAACATCCCTTCTTCCTTTTATAGTCCAGATCTATCTTTCATCAGTCATTCAGAATAAACTCCCTCTCCTTGGTGGTATTTTTAACTCACCCCATCTATTCAGCTCCCATTCTGGAGACACTAAAGTCCACTTCACCTTGCTTATAAAGTGACACTTACCCAAACAGGCAGTTAGTGATTATTTCCATGCTTGGCTAAACTCCTAACAAATCATTAACTTCTTAAGTGGCATAGTATCTTTAGTCACCAACTTGAAATATATTCATACTTCATAGTGAAGCCTCTTCATCGACCATTTGATGCATTTTATACAAACACGCACGAAATGATACAGTATGACAATGATACTTTACAGAGACTTATAAATAGGATTAATGTATATCTGACTTCTGACAGTAAGCAATCACTTCAGAATGACAGTGGGTTCTGGATGAACTGACCTGTGCCCTCTCAGTTTAGGGATACCATGACAGATCCAAAGAAACCAGTTTGCCTTTACTTACATCACTATGATGGTCTAGAAACATCCTCTGCAGAATCTTCCATTATCACAAGAGTTGCCTTGTGGACATGCTTTTCTAGAAGAGGGGCTGAGAAATTACACAACCTATCAATTTCTCCAAATAGACTACATTCTCACTAGCATAAATAAAAAGTGCAATACAGTATTATGTTTATATGGTGTACATGTTTCTGGAAAAGGCTGCATATTTATGTTGTGCAGCACATATTACATAAGAGACGCAATCAAACTGAGAGAAAGATGTGAACATGAAGGCACATTCTGTAGCTGGTTTTGAAAATATCTCACAGATGGTACTTTCACTCTATAAATTTCTATGCATCCACAGAGACAAAAACATGGATAGCACATATCCTCAGACAAAGGATAATCTCCAAAGAAGAATAATGTTTGTCTAGGAATTTCAACCTGGAACTTATAATCACAAGGAAATGAGTTTCCGTGCCATTTACAGCTTGCACTGGGATATCACCATCCCACTGTAGAAGAATGCATATGTATAATCCTACCTTCTTCCTTTCACAACAGCTCTTTTCAAAGTGCATATCACAATAGCATCATTAAGTAGATGAAGCCACTGTTAACAAATATGGAAAGTCATTACAGCCAGCTAGGACGATGCAACGTTAGAGATTCTTTTTGCCAAATTCGCCTAGGAAACAGTGTGATGGCAAGATTCTGGTTCTGACATTCACGATTCAAGTGACATGCAGCCAGGTTTACGATAGCCAACTGCAAAGCACAGTACCTATTTATTCTGTACATATTTACTCTTCTTCTACTCTGCATCACTGAGTTAAAAAAATTAATGACCTAAAGGTTTTTTAAAAATAGAAATGGATCTGGGTTACAGACCACATTAAATAGTGGTTTTGAGCTCTCTTCTAATTCTCAGCAGGTGAACATATCCAACATATATGTAGTGTTGCCAGTTTACTGTTAGAGATAACTGTAGGCTTTAGACCTACACAGTCAACTCTAGTTTTACAGCCTTCAAAACCATCAGATCTGTCCCAGCCTCTCAAACTACTTGTCACAGAAGGACTGAGTTGCAAACGCGTTCAAAGGCATCTGAAACAGTTTATTGAACCATAAGAGATAACAGATTCAAGATGTCAGTATAGGCGTTCCTACTATTAACGAATGGATTTGATAACAAATAATGTAATTAGCTAGTAAACATATTTATCAAACTATTTACACATATCAACTATTTACATATATTTTTATGTTATGGCACAAGGAAAGGAAGAGAAACAAAATAACAGACAAAAGAAGGGTAAGTAGCTATTCTCAAAAGGGAAAAGCAGTAAAGAGCAAGGAAGCTACCATTTCTGTGGTTTCAACACTCAGCCTGCTTTAACAACTTCTATACATTGAACAATAACCATCCAACAGGTGCACCAAAACACTCATGCAACCATGCCGGGGTGGGGGTGGGGGGTGGAGGAGAGAGAGAGAGATTGAGATCCCAGTGGGAATTCCTCAGGCAGCATCCCAATCTGAGGGGAGTTCCCTTACTTCAGCAGAAAACCCTTGGCCGACAGGTATCCCCAGGCGGGGTCAGCTGTAGGTCAGGCCCTGAGACATCAGGTATACCCATTGGATTCTGTGGGTGCCACCACACCACTGTAATCACACAACCTTCCAGGACATTTCTGCTTTTCGTACACTATTTACTTTCCTCTTCCTTTCTCCATGTTTTTCAGTAATCGGCTCCAGCTCAAGCCAAACTCTACTGATAGACTCCTGCTTCTTCATTATCCAAAATCCAGCTGGGCAGCATTTTTTGACAACAAGCCTCTTTGTACAGATAACTTGCATATATCACAACTTCTTTAAAGAAACAGTTCTCCACAGAACTAAGTAGAGGGATAATTCACCTAGGCCTGGGTGAACTTGGAAAAGAAGTGGAAAAAGAGTAGTGTTTGTTTTACCTAGATAGCAGGAAGAAGTAGAGCCTTCACATGCTGTCCACTCCCTTGTCTTGTAGGTATGGGAAGAGCTGCTCTCTTCCCGTAAGCATCACCAGAGTCCCAGAACAATGTGGAAAGAAGGCAAAGTAGCTGTGGTTTCCTCCTCTGAAGGCTATGACCAGCTGCTCTTCCCAGAAGGCAGGAGAGCCAGCAAATTAGAGGACTTTTCCCACATCAGCACTTCTAGAACTGTTGATGTCTGTAGTTTCCAATTCCAAAAGAGGCCAACCTCATTATAAGGAAAACCGTTGAGTACAGGGAACACAGAGCGCAAAATGTCTCCAGCTACAAAACGAAGGTTATCATAAATGCAAGCTGCCATTCTGAGATTTCCTCCGGCCCCAGCACAGTGGCACTGCAGGCACCATGAACGGTTATAAACTTGTTTGAACTTGAGCTGCCACCGTCATGCCTAAGCATGGCCATGAGCAAGTGTCATACCTGCGTGGCCAAAGCATGCTGACTATTCAAGCATCTGGGCAGCTTCCTAAAGAGTCCCTGGAGCTGGCATTGGTAGAAAAACCTGAGGACCCACCTCCAGACAAACTGGCCACAGAATGCAGGCAGCACACAGTGGACGCTTTGCTCCCTGTTTCTGCTTTTAACTGCCTGATTTTATCTGGCTGCTGCTAAGAGGCAAAGATATTTAGTTCTCAGAATATTTACATAGATTTCTTTCTAAAGAAAAAATCAAACATTAAAATTTTGTCCAAAACAAAGATAATAAACACCACAACTTTATCAACATTAATTAATAATAAACAAAATAAATAAGTCATAGACAAAGGGAATATATTCCACTTGAAGTGATATATGCAGTTCTCTCAACTTACATCACACAGGGAGTTATTAAGAATGCTCAGGAGAAAGTAATCTTAGTCTAATGAACCTTGCAGAGTTTATAGCACTCTTTCATTTTCTTTTTCTGGCTATAGTATTCTCAACTAAGAATTTCTAAGACACTTTAAAAGTTACGTTTGCCACTCATCACAACTGAAAAAGAGAAAGGGTCTGTGATGGTATAATATGGCTGCGAGAACCACAATGCAAGAAATAAAATGATGCTCTCTGCCCTTGCAAATATCACTCTTTTCACCTGCCTTTCCCTTTCTATATCCCTGGTTCCAGTGTCTTGCCAGCCTGTTGACGCCGGTACAGCTGCATAACCTAAGACTGGAAATTAATGCTGAGACTGATCTGCTGTACATTAAGAACAAAAATATTACTTTTTGCACTTAAGACAGAATGACTGAATTCAATATTTGCATTTATATAACCATAAGGCCATTTGTTAAGGCCATTTAGGCATGAATAAAGGCGTAATTTGTTGCAGTGTCCTCATTTAAGACCCAACACAAATAATGCTCAGTTAAACCTGTCTCAAGTTGGACCTGAAGTTGCTCATAACAACCACTGGAGGGAAACTAATATACAGAAAGCAGAAATGCTTTATATATAGTCGAGAAGCTCTATTTGTCACTGCAGTGCTTTTAAATGTACCTTACATGAGATCGGATAGAAATTAGTGACACTGTTTTAGTTAAAATGGAGTAAAACTGAGGCACAAAAGCCATATTTAAGGGTAGACATATGTGCATTTTTAATGTTATATATTGAACATTTTTATCATCTATCATGATTTAAATGTTCCTCTTAAACCATTTGTGTTTTATTGGCTTTTTTATCAATCTCTTCTCTTTTCTACACAGAAAGTCCCTTTATGTATTCTTTAAAACGATGTTCTGTGCCCGTTTTCACACCTTATAGTGTCGCTGCTGCTACAGGATAAAAAATATTATCTAATAACTATATAGGCTTGTTTTGATGAAATTTAGACATAAGTGGCACCTATTCACACAAAACTGAGACATCCAAAGAGGTCTAAACTCTACAATACATGCATGTGTTGCAAAAGTATTTAACACACATGCAGATTTAATAGGAAATTCAATTTCTCATCTACTGAACCTTTCCACATCTCCATTATAAGCAGCTGAGTCTAGAGAGCAGCTCTCTAAAATAAAAACTTGAAAGATAAAAGGCTTCATTCTGTCTTGCTGTAAAGTCGCTAGGAACAACTGTCACTTACAGGATTTCATTTGTGGGACGTCTTCTATGGAAAATCAACTCTGGAAGAGCTTACAGTCTCTGAAATAGTCTATAATCTCTGCAACATACCTCTGGTTTCCAAAATTGAATATTTTCTGATTAAATTGGTTTCAGTTTTTTAATGGGAGCATGAAAATACTGTAAAAATATAAAGTTTAATTGGCAAAAATTTTAGTAAGAAAATCAATGTGATATACATATATCATGTTATATAATCATTTCTATTAATAGTCATGATTCTGTATTAAACATTGATGAAATATGTTGTTTTTTCAAATGTACACAATCTAAATTCATAATTAAGCCACATATTTACTTGCAGCTCCCAATCCAAATCAATTGTATGTAATAAGATAGCAGTGCAGTGTTAGATTCAGGAGATGTACCGTATGCTGCAGCATAAGACAGAAGAGGACATTTCACAAGGCTGTACAGATAGAACTTTGATCTCACAAAAAGGATAATTAAATAGTAGACAGAAGAGTTAACAGAGGATTTCTTTTTCGAATTATCACCTGAAAGTTACACGCACTAACAGCATGGAATTCAACTGAAATAAACATATGTTAAATAAACATATGAAATGATTAGTGTAATGATTTTCCTTGGTAATTACCCAGATAGAATCATATAGATTATGCCTTCTTGATACACTGTATCCTCCTATAATCTTTAGTTTAGCTGAGTCAGAATCCTAATTCTTGTGCTGGGGAAATTTGGAGAACAACAAAAAGCAATACTGAGAAGCCAGAAATCCTGAAATATAGGAACGATTAGAAACACAAGCCTATACGGCTTGTAGAATGATTATTGTTATGATCATATAAAAACAATTTGAGAAATGGAAACAGCATTAGAGATTGCTTTAGGTGCAAAATAGATATAGCTCACATAATAATGGATATAACTGAAGAAAATGGGAAAAAATCAACGAAGGAAAGATAAATATTAGGAGACATTTTCTACTCATGAGGTCTAGGGATTGTCTTTCCATAAGACTGAAAAGTTCTCTATCAACGAGAACTGGTAGAAACTTAACGCTACTGTCAGCTAGAACTAAGCAAAGCAGTCGAATATATTTTGTCCTGAGGCACGTACAGAGGATTAACAAGACAATATGACGAGTTACTGCCTATTTTTTGTAGCAATTTGACTTTTAAAATATTTGTATTCCTGAAAGCTTTCTGGTATTTCTATTCATTTCAAAGAAATGAATGAAGCTGAAAAGGAATTAAAAGCAGAAGATTATGAAAGCAGATGATTCTATCCACCTACATTCTGTGAAGAATGCTTCTATCATTCTACATCAATCTACATTTTGGGATCAGGGGTCAGTCCTGGGTTTCAGGGGTCAGTCCTGGGTCCAGTCTTGTTCAATATCATCAATGACCTTGAGGAAGGGACAGAGTGCACCCTCAGCAAGTTTGCTGCTGATACAGAGCTGGGGGGAGAGGCTAACACACCAGAAGACTGCGCTGCCATTCAGAGGGACCTGGACAGGCTGGAGAGTTGGGCAGAGAGGACCCTCATGAAGTTCAACAAAGGCAAGTGCAAGGTCCTGCACCTAGGCAGGAATAATCCCATGCACCAGTACAGGCTGGGGGTTGACTTGCTGGAAAGTAGCCCCATGAAGAAGGACCTGGGAGTCCTGGTGGACAACAAGTTAACCATGAGCCAGCAGTGTGCCCTTGTGGCCAAGAAGGCCAAAGGTATGCTGGGGTGCATTAGGCAGAGTGTTGCCAGCAGGTGGAGGGAGGTGATCCTGCCCCTCTCCTCAGCCCTGGGGAGGCCTCACCTGGAGTCCTGTGTCCAGTTCTGGGCTCCCCAGTACAAGAGAGACATGGCACTCCTGGAGAGAGTGCAGTGGAGGGCTACAAAGATGATGAGGGGACTGGAGCACCTCTCCTATGAAGAAAGGCTGCAAGAGCTGGGCCTGTTCAGCCTGGAGAAGAGAAGATTGAGAGGCGATCTCATCAACGTGTACAAGTATCTGAAGGGGGAGTGTCAAGAGGATGAGGCCAGTCTCTTCTCCGTGGTGCCCAGCAACAGGACAAGAGGCAATGGGCAGAAACTGAACCACAGGAAGTTCCACCTGAACCTGAGAAAGAACTTCTTCACTGTGAGGGTGACAGAGCATTGGAACAGGTTCCCCCGAGAGGTAGTGGAGTCTCCTTCGCTGGAGATATTCAAAACCCGTCTGGATGTGATCCTGGGCAATCTGCTCTAGAGGACCCTGCTTGAGCAGGGAGGTTGGACTAGATGATCTCCAGAGGTCCCTTCCAACCTAAACGATTCTGTGATTCTGTGATTTACATAAAGCTATTTGAAGCGGTCAATCTCTTTCCAATTATGAAAAATGCAGAAAAACACCTTTTTCTTCTGGTATTCAAAAAGATAAACATACAGCTTCTCCACTGTGCCAGCACAGAGAAGTGTGGCAAGGCTACCAAGAGTCCAGGTTCCTTATGTATTTCCTTGATAATGAAGAAATGAAAAAGAATGAGACAAGGGAAAAAGGAATGGGAAAGCTTCTTCCATGTTAACGCAAAGGCCAATTATATTAAATTAGTACTGGGAATCTAGAAAACACAAGACTAAGAAATTACTATAACAGTTTTAAATTGCTCTGGGGCTTCCACCACTTGGTGGATTTCTCAGTAAGAAGAATTAGTAATTAATTCTCCTAACCATTAAAATTCAGGAATATTTATCTCATCTTCTGTTAAATCTACTTCAGTATTTTTATCCTAAGACAAACATCATTTCAATGTCTTTTTCTAAATGCTGCTCTTCCTTTAATATTCCTTCCTACTTTTTCATTCCTGTAATCAGTATTGATTAATTATTTCCTATTTTCATTGGTTTCCCTAGTGTAAGCTATTTCAGTTCCATTAAGTGGTTAGCCTTGTAAGGAACTGTCAATACTCATTTAGTTTAATTAAATTTTTGGATTGAATATTCTGACTTTAACAACTCTTTCAGTTTCCATTGAAAAAATGCATTGTAGAAAATAATTATTTTATGAACTAACTTTTTATTGCCTATTCCTGCTTATATTGTTGTCTCCTCTTTTTCTTATCCTCCAAAATGCATATTTGAACAATGATGTCCAGAGGTCCCTTCCAACCAAGACTTTTCTATGATTCGATTGTACATACCATAAAGGCTGAACCTCAGTTGGAATGGAAACACTAGTTTGTTTATCATTAAAACAGAGGCTAAGTTTACATGAGAATGTCCATTTATTCATTGCCGCATTTCAGTTTTATGTTTCCTTGCTTTATTTTATTTTTTCATTAAAATATTAATCTAAAACATCTTCTGAAATAAAATATTTTTTTCTAAATTGTTCTGGAGGTTCCAGAAGCTCAGATAGCTAGCTGAGACTTCTTCTGAGGCTGCGCTGGCTGCTCACTTTAAGAGCAGAGTTTCCACAGAACAGACAGTTAGTCTGGATAAGTTTTTTGTGTGACATTAAAGATAGTGTCATAATGAGTATTTATATACGAATGAATCGAGGTTGCACAGAGAAAGCGCAGTTTCTTGACTTAAAAGAAATGTGGTTCACAATAGATGCATACATTATTCACAAACAAAACAAGATCAGAGTCTTTTAATAGAAGAGTCCATGAAGCCACAAACTTTACCACTGCCTGGATCAGGTCTAGAACAAGCAGGACTGTTCCATCTCATAGAACAAATCTGCTATGGATTTCTTTTCTGTTTTTGATTTTGTGCAAGTTAAAATTTTTAAAGGGTTGCAACTCAGTCAAATTTAATCAGATTTTCACAGGGCAAAATCCATATCCATAACACAAAAGCTGTACAAATTTCTGATTCAAAGATGGTTTAGCAGACCTTTAAAAGAAATCCTTACAAAAATATATAAAAGAGATTGTTGGGAGCCTCATAGATTTACTACTCAAATTCCTTTAGAGGTAGCAAGAAACTAAAGGCTGCAGAGAAACTAAACAGTTATGCCCGTGAAAACAGTGTATTACATTATCTGATACCACCGCTGAGCATGCAAAAGCTCCAGTTTGCTTTGCTTTGCTTCTACCCATTACCCCTGTTTTGTACAGTACCACAGAAAATTACCTTATCCCACAATTCATGTTTTAAATCTCCTTCTAATTCTTTTCTTACTTTGTTTGCTCAGAATCGAGCTTTCAAGCAAGCTGACCTATTTCCTCTTTTTCTGGTACTTGCAGTGAATTCCCTTAAGCTTGTCTACTCCGACATCATTTAAAATGTCTTCTATATATTGGTAATCACTTCTCTTAAAGTAAAAATAATTCTCACAACCAGCACAAGAAAGATGTTTTAAAACTGCAGCTATATATTTTTCATTAAACTCTTTTTGAAACGGGCCAAGGTATTTTGGAATTAAAAACAATAAAAATTTTCAGGCCAAAATAGACTTCAGAAGGAGGAATTTAGCCCAAATCCAACTCGGTACAGTTATAAGCAAATGAAAATGGGGTCTAATAAAAGCCTTTTAAAGGCTACTGAAAGATATGTGGCATTAGCAGCCACACTTAGAATAAAACCTACATTCTTTATTCTTTTATCATGGGTAGCAAACTAAAACCCTGCCTTAGAAGCTGACAAGTTGTTTACAGTATCTATACAAAACAGGCTACCCGAGAGCAGTAGTAAAGTATTTCACTGCTAGCATGCTTAGCTGCCACAAGAAGCAAAGCAAACACCATGGTGATGAGTGAGTTATAATATGATAAAATTAGGTTAAGATAACTGTTGCTATACAGTTGTTAAGTCTGTAGCTTATAAGCCCACTATAAGCCCGTTTTGGTCTCACCGTAAGAATTTTCCAAACCCAGGAAAAGGGGCACACAACATTTGTGGTTAAGGTTGGAGCTACTCTGTGAAACTAGAGGCATTTTTAATTATTAGTTAGTTAGTTAGTTAGTTAGTTATAGCTGGCAATTTGGGTGTGTGTTATAGAAACAAAAAGGGTTCACTGTAGTCCAAAACAATTTGCCTACGTATTCTTGATTTACTGGTCTATCAGCAAAACACAACAGAAGCTTTAAAGAGTGTGGTTAAACATGATTTATGGGCTTCATGTAGCTGAGATTTTCAAGGACCTAGTGAGCACTAGGTAATAGCAGTTAAAATTGTCTCCCTAAATTACTAAAATTTTAACTACTTATAACACAATTGATTGCCAAGCTATTTTTGACTCCCTGATAGGTCTGTATATAACGCTGGGAAGGAAAGGCTATAGGAAGGAGAAACTATAAACCCCCTAATCTCCGGTAAAAGGCATGGAGAGGAAAGACAGCCTGTGCATTCATATAAGATACAAAAATTAATATACTCATACATTTGCATAGCTTTTCAGATCATGAGGAAGGGAAGTATGCTGCAGGTTTAAGGTGTTTTATTTTGGTCTTCTGTCTTTGGACTTCCTGAATCTTGCAGGAAGTCAGGCGACTTCTCTAGCCTCCATACACTTCACACACACAAGATTTGTTGGTGTAGATGTGCTTACTGATAGGTTTTATATGAGAGACACCAGACATAGATTCCAGCCTTTAGGGAGCAAAGCATATATCAAAGAAGAACATTATTTCTCTTTTCCAATATACCAGCAATGACACAGTAGGATAGTGTAGGCATATTGTGACAGAGCATTGGAACAGGTTGCCCAGAGAGGTAGTGGAGTCTCCTTCCCTGGAGATATTCAAAACCCGTCTGGATGTGATCCTGGGCAATCTGCTCTAGAGGACCCTGCTTGAGCAGGGAGGTTGGACTAGATGATCTCCAGAGGTCCCATCCAACCTAAACGATTCTGTGATTCTGTGATATTATGCAGACAAGCATTTTAGTGTTAATTGTAAGCCATAAGAACAAAAATAATAATATTTACCCCAGAAGAACCAAGTAGTTTTTTGACAAGTGCCTAACAAAGAATATAATAGATGTTCATCCCCTAATGAAAGCTGGCTACATCCCGGACCCTTTCTTCTAGGAAACTTAACCTCAGTAGGAATGTTGTCTAAGCAAATGCAAATATAGATAGTTCATCACAACACGTTTCTCTGCAATTTTTTTGCTTCTGCCACATAGCTTTCCCTTTAATAAACGCATATACCTTGCAACCCTTTCACCAGTCATCTGTGAGGACCTGAAAAATCTTGAGGAAAAACTGTTAAAATCATTTAGAAAGAATACTCCAGCAGAAGTTCTGAATTTATAGCTTCTGAATTCTTCTACTCTGATCAAGACACAGAAGAAACAGTAATGCAAAACAGTACTCAGAATATGGATAAATTCTTTATAGGGAGTTTATGTTTATATGGATAAACCGTTAGTAGTTTGTGAGAACTAATCACAGCAATGAGAAGATAAAGCTTCAGGAAAAGCTTCTCTCTAACTTTGAGACTCTTTCCTTATCAAACTTCTTACAGGTATTCATTTAATTCCGCACACTTAAATTGTCAAGGCTACTGCAGTTACTACATTTGTTTCAGTCTGATCACTCATCTCTTGTTTAAGCTTTGGAACGTTGTATAAATCTTTAAAAACTGCATAGCTGAGGAAACCATGCTAAATCAAAATTGTTATAAAATCAGAAAAGTAATATAATTATCTCAAATCAAGTGTTCATGAGAAATGTATAAATTCTACTACTTTTTAAGACAGGGTAAAGATGCTTCTTCAAAGGAATAATAATATACTTACTTACTAAAATTATACTAGTCTTTGAAGTAGAGCCATCTTGTGGACATATCTAGTTGCTGCATACAACTGGACTGACGTCTCCAATTATGTATTTCTTAGGTGGAACTATACACTGGAAGGAATAAGAAAAAAACAGTTTAAAGTGTTTTGCCTCAAGTTCAAATCTGACAACATATATCTCTCTCTACATATATGCACGTATATCTTTATTAATTTCAGTTAACATAATGAGAATGATATGTAATCAGTATTGTTGAAAAACTAAGGCACTTGTTAAGCACCGATTTGGATGCCTAACCTCAGAAAATGTTGAGCAAAGTATTGTTACTCCACAAAAGGTTCTCCAAAGAGTTTGGATCAGAAAACTGCATCCTGCTGATTTTCTCACTTTAAAATGCTGAAAATCGCAGTCCATAGTAATCCACACGGTGTGGTGACCACTATTCTTCTGGAAAAAATAGTAGACAAGCTATTTATTGTTGTTGATTAGAAGTCATAAGAAAAAGAAATAAGAATACTTTCCCCTCAAAACCTAGTTCACTGTTGTAGGTCACTGAAGGACCTCTCAGTGGATGAACCATACTTGGCTCAACATTCTGTAAGGGTAAGTATCCAATGTTCAGCTGAACGGACTGTTGTTTCAGGTGCGCTAGCTATCCGTATTACTTGAGCTAATATTTCAAAACTATTTGTAAATCATCTCATTTTACACTGCATGTTCTGTCAGGTCTGCTCTGTAATTCTGAATATATCACTCACGTTCCCTGTTATTGACTGAACAAACTCTGTGCATGCCCGGAAGCATTTTGTTAGAGGAAATTTGACCTCATCTGAACTAATTTGACCAGATTATGGCATTTCTTTTACTATTTGAAAAGTAGCTTATGATTCTGCAAACACTTTTGTACGCACTTAGCTCTAAGGATCACCTTCCCAAAACTAAGTTTATGCATTGACATTTGGCCATCGAATATAAAAAGCCTAATTTTTACCATTATTTTAGTACTTTCCTCATGGTTTTATTGTACTGTTGGATGACTAGCAAATTGTCCTTTGTGATCTATAGGATCCTAGCCATTGAGTCCAGACTGCACATTTACATTCTGCTTATCTAAATTCCTTCTCCGCTTTCAGCTAAAGGCACTCACCTTTCATTCACAGACTAAGAGATGGTATACTGTTATGGTCCATAAAAAAGTGAGCTGAGTTTCAGTCAAGACACAGTTGCATTGCATCAGTGGTGAAATATCCTCTCCTGTTATGTAACCATTTATGTATTTTGCAAACAGATTGCAACTAGGACACTGTATAATCAAGTATTAAAACATATAATAGAAATAGCAGCTACTGGATTCCTTCAACAGAGATAAGGTATCTATCCAAATAAGTACACGTTTTGAAGGGTATAAGACAAGAAGGTCTACAGTGTGCTGGATCCTGCTAATATTTTCACTGGCAAAATTTCCTCTGTATGGTGAAATAACAGACAGTTGATGCTTTCAGCTAAGAAGCATCTATTTATTTTACGTTAATGTAGGGGATTTTTTTCAGTGAATGTTAACATAAACTCAGTGCTTCCTAAATACATATTTTACGAGGTGTTCATTAAATTGTTTGACAGGAATAGATCTGTCATAAACATAATTCTGTTTCCCATATCCAGAAACTAAAGTGTGGCCAATTTGCTGTAATTCATTCATCATAAAGGACTATAGAAATTCTATCTCCCTTCATTTCTTCTTACAGCAGGCTATAAATAGTGGCATCTATTAATATAATATTGGTCACTAGAAAAAGTTAGAAGCCAAAAACAATCACCTAATGCAACAGAGTTATTACAAAATCCAAAGAGGCATTGCATGCGTGAGGAGAATCATTAATGCTCTTAACTGCCAAATTAAGAAGTCACATTTGCTACTACTACACTGAGGCATTCTTCAATCAAAATAGTGAAAGCATCACCTTTGTTTTAAGATTCAGAGACACACTGTTTCATCCAGTAACCATGTCCCCTAACAAACAGGTAGAAAATTTCATGAAATATTACTGTAGAAAAACACTGAGAAGGTGGAGAACGCAGAGAGGGAAGAAACTGAAGCAAAACCTCTCTGGCGGATTTACAGCGCGAAGCAGCAGGCAGGCTAATCTGAATTTGTCCACGACTTCTTGTCATCAGGGTGGCCACTGCCTTGGAAACTGGCTGACTTCAAGGAAGAGTCTTTCCTCAATGGCCTACAACGGCAGGCTGCTGGAGTACTACTGCTGCGAGGCATTAAGCGAGAGGGAGACCCAAATCTGGGTCTTGCCTATGATTTTCTCGTACCGCTACATCCGAAGTCTTCCTCCCACTGCACACTTAGTCAGCGCGTGGGCAGGGAGCTGAACGTGTGTAGAGGGAAGTGTGTGTACGCCGGCGGAAAATTATGTTTTAGCTGTGGGGATGGCGGGCTTGCGCGTGCGGTACGAACGACTGCACGTAGGCCGGCGAGGGGCCGAGGCCTGGCGTCACATCGGGACACAGGCCTGGCGCCGTGTCCCCCCTGGGTCCGTGGCGGGGGGGGCGAGGCCTGGCGCCACGTCCCCCCGGGTCCGTGGGGGGCCGAGGCCTTGGCGTCGCCTTGGGCGCAGCACCGGCGCCCCATCTCCCGCCCGTGCGGGGCCGGGGCCCAGGCCCAGGCCTTGGCCAGCGCCCGCCAGGGCCGCCGTGCCCCTCTGGGCAGCCCCCCCGGGGCCTGGCGTCTCCCCCGGGGGTGGCCGCGCAGGAGGGCAGCACGCCCGGCGTGGGTGGGGGGGTGGGGGAGAGGTGGGGGGGTGTGCGCACAGGCGGAGTGCCCGCGCGGCTCCCCTCCCTTCCCCTCGCCGGCGGCGCGCGGTGCCTGCGCGGTGGGCTCGCGCTGGGGTATTTACGGTAAGGTGGACGCGGCGGTGGCAGCTCGGTGTCAGGTGATCGGCGCCGAGGAACCGCCGCCGCCGCCACCACCGACGCCGCCGCCCGGAGAGGAAAATGCAAGATGGCCCGGCGGGGCCGTGAGGGGCTCCGCGGCGCCCCCTCCCCGCCCGCGCCCCCCGCCGCCGCCGCCCCGGCGCGTAGGGCCGGCGGGAAGCGCTGAGGCCAGCGCCGCAGCCCGTCCCCGGCGGGGGCACCGAGCCATGGGGCTCTGCTACAGCCTGCGCCCGCGGCTCTTCGGCGACGCCGGCGGCGGCGGCGGTGGCGGCTCCATCTCCGGCGCCGCCGCCGAGCCCGAGCCGCCGGCGGAGCCGCACGCCGCCCCGCAGCCGCAGCCCCTGGGCGCCCCGCGGGGCGGCGGCGGCGGCGGCGAGGGCGCGTTGCTGCGCCCCGGCGGCAAGCCCGGCGGCGAGGCGGACGGGCCGCCGCTGCTGCTGCAAAACGGCGGCGGCGGCGGCGGCAGCGGCAACGGGTCGGCCGCCGAGCGGGCGGCGCTGCCCAAGCCCGGCGGCCCCGGCGCGGGGAAGGCGGCGCGGCAGCCGGCGCCGCATCAGCCGCCGGCGCTGCAGAGACCCTGGGAGAAGCTGCGGCTGGAGGAGCGGGAGGCGGAGAAGGAGGCGAGGAAAGTCAGCAAGAGCATCGACCGGGCGCTCAAGGAGCAGAAGCGCGAGTACAAGCAGACGCACCGCCTGCTGCTGCTGGGTACGTGTGTGTGTGTACGGGTGTGCGCGGGTGTGCGCGGGTGTGCACACACGTACGCGTGTGCGGGCTGCGCCGGGCGGGCAGGTGCCCGGCGGCGCCTCACCCCCCCCCCCCCCGGCGCCCTCCTTTGTCCGCCCGCTGCCCCCCGCGCTCGTCCCCCGGCCCGGCCTCTCCCTCCGCCGTCCCCGCCCGGCCCGGGCTCCCGGCGGGTTTCCACCTTCTTTTCCCTTCCTCCTCCTCCTCCTTTCCCCCCCCCCCTTCTCTCCCCTCCTCCTCCTCCTCCCAGGCCCCGTCTGGCTCTGGAAAGGGTTTTGCATTTTGCAATGGAGGGTATGCCTTGAGCCCGTCCTGCAAAGGCGGGCGGGCAGGGGGTGTTGCACGGGGCTGGGTGCATCGCCAGGCCGACAGCCTGGAGTTGTCTCAGCGCTTGAGGAAATTGGAAGCGATTTAAAAAAAAAGGCCGTGCATAAAATGTGTAGCCTGTGGAGGATCCTCCTCTGGCGTGTGCAACCAGTGATGGTGTAATGGGAAGTGATAGTATGGGGCTTGCAGCTCCGAAAGGAGATGAGTGCTGATGTGCAATAGTCTCCTTATGTAGAGCAGCCGTGATCAATATAAGGGGAAGTGAGTGGATAGAGGTGTGTATATTCCTGACGTGCACAGGCTTTGCTTCAAGATGTGTTCTTCAGCTGTTGGCTCCAAACATCTTTTTTCAAAGATGATTCGTCAGCTTTTGTCCCCTGTTCTCTGAGGTGTTACGTGTGGTCTGCTGTTGCCACTGCTCTTTCTAAGCATTAGTTAATAGACCTCTCCAGAGGCTTTGTACCAGCTGATACATTTACAGTATGAAAACCACAGGGGTATCTAATACAAGCATCTCATTTCCTGCAGGAAACAGAACAGTCATACTGCAGGGTTGTTTTTTTTTTATGGTCAAAGCAGAGGGCTTATTTGGCCTCTTAACTGTGATCATAAAGCTGTAATTTCCGCTAGTGTGGAAACACTGATTTACTTTTGCATTAGCTTGCTTTGCATGTTTTGGCAAAATTCTGTGGTACGTAGTTTTGTTGGTTATCTATGTGTATTCCAGATTTTGGGTAGTCGTACGTCTTTATTTATAAAGCTCTGTTTCCGTGTTATTGAATTTCTTCGTTCCTCATGATGGATGAGGGGAGGAGAAAATATGAAGTACAGCAGCGCACAAAAGGTGTAAGCAGTGTTTGCCAGAACTGTAATCCTCCATTTCTAAAAATAAATCATGGGATTTATTATCCATAAAATACCAGTTTGTAGGATACCAGCACAGCTAGTAGAAGGAAAGAGGAAGAAGATGTAATTCCTACTCCCTGGGATTAAGAATATTCTTGATAAAATGCTGCTTCAGATATTTGAACTGGTCTGATAAATTTAAGTCTAAAACTTCAAACATTATATTCCTTTAAAAAAAAAAAAGGCCTATTTTAGAGGTTTCTCTTCCCATAATCTCTGAAAGTGTGTTGTTACCAATATGGCTACGAGAAGGCAAAGACACAGGTTGGTAGTCTTCCTCTAGAGAGCAACGTAATTGCTTGAACAAAAGGATCCTAACAAATAGATACTGTGTGTATTCAGTAACATGGGTTGTCATAGTAAACCAGAGCAGTAAACACCTGTTCAGGAACACTGCGATTTAAAAAATAAACCAGCTGCAGTCCTCAGCACCCTGCAAGTAACTCAACAATCCTAGGACTATTTGCATCAAATTTTGTATTAAACGTGTATCATGCTCATAATATAGTCTCCGATCTCCGTATCGCAGAGGGGAAATACCAGGTAAGTGTTTCACCCCTGGCAGATCAGGACCTGACATAAATGTTAAGATTTGGATATAGAGAGAGCTGTAGGTGCTTTGCGTTGCTGTTTCTGAGGTGGCCAGTCTGCCCTAGGTAAGAGGGAAATATTTACAATTAGAAAGATTTATTTGTCAGAGAAGCAGTAAAGTAAAACTGCATTACGGAAGGTAACCGTTTTCAAACAGCCTTGTACAGAGAAAAGTACATAGGATGTACACAAAGGTCTGTTAGAATAAAGGACACTATCATCTTGGTCTTTTATAGCAGTTCTGGTGGTACATAACTTGATCCCTGTCCATAAGATCCTCCTGGCAGAGTGAACCTAAACACATACCTTTGCTACAAAGAGGAGGAATATTTCTGTAGAATGACATGGAGGAAATACATAGCAGAGTGGAAATGGTGAATGCAGTGACAGCAGAATAAACAGAAGTTGCGCAACAGGGGTTTTGGTTTTTGTTTTTTTCTTTAATGCAAGTTTGTAAATAATAGCTTCATTTTAGTTTGTTACTATGTGTCTTTTAAGTACTTTTGTCTCTCTGTGGGAAATAAGGCTGTATGGGAGCAAAACGGAAGAGTGAAAGAGTTTGTTTATGTGAACCGAGGCAGGTTTAGAAGAAAAATCTAAGCATGTTTTAAGGAACTACTAGTATTATGCAGATATCAAAAGGGTATGAAAAATAAATACACTAATACAGAAATCTAGCATCACTAAATAAGTACTTTATTAAAAGTTTCCTTCTATAAACACTTGAAAATGACCTTTCCCTAAAAGCACACTGTAATATTTTCCACAGTAATTATCCATTTATTATGTCAAATGAGAACGGTCAGCTTTGTGATCAGCCGTTCGTAAAATTATTTAGATATCACGAATCTTAAAGACTTTTTTTAGTGTGCATTGGTAAATAGCTCTCCCAGTACACATTCCTGCTTGTTGCATTTCCCCCCCCCACCCTGTGCAGTGTCTCGGGCTTCACGTGACGGCTGAGCTCCCCACTAACCTACATTCAGAAGCACTTAATGTGTTTTGTCATAACCAGTAATTGTGAAAAGGGGGGGGGGTGTTCTAGAAGTTCATTGTACTTGAGATCAGATATCTATGTGTGAGGTACGTATAGATAGGTACATCTGTATCGGATAACTATAGGTGTGAAGCAGGGACTGTGCTGGTGTACTAGCTTGTACTGAAGTAACAGTAAATGCCACTTATTTGTTTTCTCTTCTGCACCGAGAATGAACTGACACAAAATGGAAACTTGCTTTCAGCTGCGGTTGGTTATTTCTTGTTTAGTGTCCATTTTAAAAAGAGGAGAAAGAGCTTGAACCTTGCCTTCGATCTTGTGCACGGTATTTCTTGTCTATTTTTTTTTTCTTCTGTCATTTATTTTTATAAGAGAAAATGTAAATCTGTGCAGAATCCTTCAGGATGCTTTTGCTAACCATGAGATGAGGATTTATTAAGCATGCAGATGTATTTTTGCAGACTTACAGGCTTTGTTTTTTGTCCTGTGTTCTGTTTTTTGGGTTGTTGTGGGTTTTTTGGTTTTTGTTTTTGGGTTTGGGGAGGTTTGTTTGTTTGTTTGTCTTTTCTTTTTTCAAAAAAACTGCAAACATTCTCTTCTACAAAGTTGTTTTTGCTGGTGACTTCCTAGAAACTGTACAAACATTACAAATCATTTTATGGAATCAATTTAAGTTTCCAGCTTCTATTCTTGCATATCAAACGATTTTGGGGGTAAGTGAGGTGAACAGTGATTGGCTTTAGACAAGTACTAAGCATGGTAGTAAGGTACTAAAGTATCATTAAGTAATATAGTATAGTAGTATAATTGAACATGTAATGTTGAAGTGAGCTGTAGATAGAAGGTGGGGTGTGAGTCCAGATAATTTCTCTCTTTTTTTTTAAATGTCTTTCGCAAAATCGTTATTCATAGATCGTCTTCCAGTATCCTCCGACTCCCATTTCTCCCTTTCTGTTGACTCTCAGTGTCCTTAGTAACTTTGGATGACTTTCTCAAATTAAACTCATTCTCCTACACCTACACCATTCTTCTTCTGCTAAACCGAAACTGAAAGTACGTAAAGTAAAAGCTTTTCTACCCGACAGAAACTGAAAGTAATGATAGGGTTTGAGGAACGGAAAATGGAGATAATCATTTCCTTCACTTGACAGATTCTGTAGCAGTTTACATGATAAATTTGACTATTGAGTTGATAGTGAAGTTTAGATGTTTGATAATATTTACGTGCAAAATCTATAAAACATAGAAAGAAGCATATCACAATTGATTTCAAGGAAATCAAAGATGCCATGTCAAGCTTGAAAAGTTCCTAAGCAGCGGATCACTGAAAGCCCAGAACTCTTCAATAGACGTAATGCTTTATTATTGTTTTCTACCTTTTCCCCTAGGCACTTGCTATTGACAGTTATCTGAATTAAGTTGTGTCACAAAATGGATTTCTGCTTTGACAGTAGCTCTTAGATAAAAATTACAGTCCATTATCTAACTACATCAGCAAATGGTAGCAGCCAATCTTTGTTTATCTTCCCAAAATCAGTCTAAGTATTAGAATTAAACTCTATGAATCCTACTTAAAAATAACTTTAATTCTCACTTTTAAATAGGGCCAATTCTTGCTTATTGATAAACATCCAAATTTAGTTTAACTTCATGTGCTAAGATGCGTTCTCTGTGCCTGCATAAGGCCGTATGCGTGGGGTGTTTCTGCCACCGCCGGAGAGGATGTCCTGTGCTATCTCTGAGCTGGGCACCGTTGCTTGCGTCCCAGGGCATTGCACACTATTGCCGCTTCGCGGATACGCATCTCGTCCTTACAAAAAAAAGTTTATTGTTCCGTGCCGATAAATTTTTAGGATCCTTACAGCCAGGTAGTTATAGCATAGGCCTGGAGATGTAATTGGGAAGTTTTCAGGACTTTAGGCAGCAAATACTGATCAGTGTAATAAAGTAAATGGCTTTTATAATCCCTAATCCTTTGCATTGTTCTCCTGTCTTTCCAACTGCTCTTCTGCTTTTATTGTGATTCATGGCATTGTATGAAGGAGTATACATATACTCTTTTTATATGAGGCAACTGTTAAGCAAAAGTAATTGGGACATGTTGGGTTTCGTTCTTAACTTCATTTTTTTTAAGTATAGTGAAAGTGGTCTTTGATTTAAAACGCTTAGCTCTTCTTTCTTCTGTAGATGGCTATTTGTATTCAGCCTTTAGTTATCTAAACTCATTTCTGTTCTCTGATTAACTTTACTCATTTTCAACTTACTTTATTTAAGGAAAAACAAATACACCTTTTTCTTCTATTCTTTCTTAAGCATAGCAATGCTAGGAGGCTCTAACTGCTGTGCAAGGATGGATTCTGCAGCTATCACTTATGCAATATGAACTTTCCATTATTAGGAAAGCTCTGTATGTTGGTGTGTATTCCACAAGTCTTTATTGTGACATAGTATCTTTCTTAAGCAAACTATGCTAGTATTTATTTCTGTCATTTTAAACTGACATTACAGTTGTAACTTTTCCACTATGGAAATTTGACCTAAAACTTTTAGGTCGGTGCGTTTGGTTCCCTTTTCCCTTGCCTTTATTCTCCAGTTTAGAGGAAAATAACTTGGGAGATTAGATACAGTTTGATAATTTTTTCCCATGTTCATCCCTTACTGCTGTCCAGTCTCACAGCCCTTATGTGTTCCTAGACTGAATGTTGTAAAAAAAAAAAAAAAAATATATATATATATATATATAGTTATATATATCTCCCAGATAACTATGTAAATAATAATAATAACTATATACATAATAACTATATTTGGGAAATGGGAAGGTTTTCATTCTAGCATCTCTGTCACAGTGAAACTATACAAATTTGGGAGGATGTTTACTGAAATGTATTTTGTTAGAGCACATCACTTTCTTCAGCTTACTTCTCAAGACAGTTATGACTTGAACTTATCATCCAGCAGACTTGCTGAGCTGAGGAGAAAACCTGGCCCTCCCTCTGCTTGCCAATTTTAACTTATTTGTTAGCCATTCTGGAAATGCTTTCCTTCTACAAAATGATCTGGAAATGGTTCTTCCCAATAGAAAACTGAATAATGTTAGAAAAACATAGTGGTGCAAGTAAGCTAACAGCTGTCACTTGCCCCTCAGCAGAAGGGATCAAAATTTTTGAATTATCATTATGCGTTGGGGAAGTCTTAATGATACCTTTTGAGTTTCCTAAAGTTCTGTATGGTTTTGATTTTTTTTTTTTTGTTTGTTTGCTTGTTTCTTGCTAGACATTACAAAAATCTCTTCTAGCAGATGCCTGATGGGTTACACCGATTTGTAAAATGAAGTACATATTATTAAGTCAGTAGGGTGGTACAGCAGTCCAAAGCTCTCAGTCTTTCCTTTGAAGATGCAAATCTATTTTGAGAGACGGAAAATGTATGTCAGTAGTTACTACTTAAATTGTTCTTAATAAAAAAAGTCCTTCAGGAGTTAGTTAAAATTGTTCAGTTATTGTTAAGATATACTATTTTGCATGATTGTTCTAGCCTGTGAGGTATTTGATGTACTGCAGTAATCAACATATCTTTAATTTTATAGGCAGAAACTTGGTCTTACTGTTCCACTACCTGTAACTATCTGACACAACGTGTTTTAAATATTGTGGACGTTTTGCCTTATGGCCAAAAATACCATAAACCAATAAGCTTGCTTTTTTGTTTTGAGTTTTTTTCTCTTCTTCTTTTTTTTTTCTTTCCTTTCAATATACTGGAATTGCAGAGCCTGGAAGAAATGCAGCCTCATACTTGACCCATGTATGTCACATTCACTACTCTTCCAAAGCAGATGCGAATGTTCAGCAGACTGACTAGCGACGTTTGTTATTATCCCTGTAGCACTGTATAACTGCAGGAAAACTCCTGTCTCTCATTACTTATCTGCACATGAATATTCAATAACAAGTTTAAGGACTTAAGATACTTGCCTCTCTGGGTAAACTGCATTAAACAGGAAGGACTTGCTCTGTGGAACTAGAATAGACAAGTAGTTGTTAAGAAAGATGTGGAGGTTTTTTTGTTGTTTTGAGGGGTTCCTTTTTCTGCTTTTGTGTGTGTGCATGCAAAGCATCAAAAAAAAAAATCCAAGAAAAACCGTGTTGCTTAATGTTTTTGACGTAAGGCATAACATCAGTCACCTGTAGTGGAAGATCTTATCAGTTAAGATCACTTTGAAGCCAAACTTGAATTGCTTCCTTACAATCTAGTATTTTACATTTGTTTGTTTTTAAAGTTCAGTTTAAAGAGTTACAAATTCCACTTACGTTTAATTTAATGTTAAGTTTCAAGAATGAGAAAATATTCTTTCCCAAAATACCATGGCTGTAGCAAGTCAAATTCCAATCATTTAAAATGCTGTACTATATCTTAACTTTGTTTTAGCCAAGAGCTTACACCATGTGGGAACAGGTACCTTTTGAAGCTTGTAAAACAGTGTAAAAGTAGAAAGCAGTTTTTTCAAATCAGTTTTAATTTAAACCTTACTTTCAAACCTTATTTTATTTTTCTGTTTTTCAAACCTTATTAATTTTAAGTAACTAGAAATGAAAAGTCCTTCATTTTCACTAAGATAGGCAACAAAATTCTGATGGTTTCTGTTGCGGTGACTGCATTCCTTTAAAGGAGGGAACCTCCTCTCAAGAGTCCATTCAAGCTAATTGTCTAGTTGGTCTTCAGAAGCTACAGGAGGGGAAAACATCTGCACTGTGATTTGGGTTAGTGCACACATTGGAGAAAAGTAGAGGGCTGGAAAATACCTGTAATAACAATCTGACAATAAATTTTTCCCCTTTCTGCAGGTAGTATTTCTCTTCCCTGCTCCCCTTTTTTAATTATTCCTTTTTGATGCATGTAATATACTCTGCATGTAATTTTTGTCATGTGTGGATTAAAACGGATAAAAATACTTCTCTTTTTCCATCATGAGGAAGGAAGGGTACATTAAACTGCCAGAAGTGTGGATGATCGTGGATCCTTATTCTTCTGAGCAAGGGTACTTTATACCAAACAACTCAATGTTGTATTTAAAACTGTGGTGAATGTTACTGGAGGCATTACCAACTCTGTTATGCTGTAATTCTCTTAATTATGGAGTACCAGTTATTCTGGATCCTGAAGCAAATGCAGAATGCGTGATGTTATGCAGTGCCTTCTTAATAAAGATCATCTTTATTCTCTTGAACATCTCGCGTGTTGAGAAGTAAGCCACAACAAAAGCAAGTTGCTTTATTCTTCAGTTAGAGCTCTCATTTGTATTTTACATGCTTGAATTCATGTTGACCTCCTATTTCAGATAATACCTTTCGAGATATAATAATATACACTGAAGTTCTTGTAAAACATGGTAGATCCCCATGAGGAGTGCAGGTGGGTAAACTTCAGTGTTCAAGAATGTATAGTTGGATTATATCCTGGCATATCTCACAGGCTTAAGCCAAGAACAGAGCAAGTGTGATGATTTCTGTAACAAGATTGTTTTATTTTTCTTTTTTTTTTTTCCTTCTGCCTTCTCTCCAGCCTCCGACTCACTGGACACTTGAATTACAGAATAAAGTTAGTGTTATCTCCAGCCTGTTTTAAACTTCCTGTACTTGCCTAATTCATCCTGTAGGAGGAGAGGTATGAGTGAGATATTAAGCATTTCCAACATATGTACCAGGCTTTGTGTAAGAGCACAAAAATTATCTTTGCAAACTGTGAACCTAAGATGCAGCAGAATATAATAATTTGTATAAAGAAGAGGTGCAGGAATAACCAGTTCATAATCTACTGAGATGTGGGTGTGTTTTTTGTATGGTTGTTTTTGTTGTTTTAATAAACCTTTCTAAATGGCAAGGTATTCCAGAAGAGTGTGTTTTTTCCCTTTTAGGTGTTCCCCCTCCCCCATCCACTGATCATTTAATCACCTATTAATGATTAAGCACCTAGTATTAGAAAAATTATCAAAGAAAAAATCCTTGATGTGTACAAAATGGGTGGGGTTTTTTGCTTCGGGTGTACTTGAGAATGCTGTAGTGTGTTGCAGTTTTTGTGTGATACTACACAACATTGTCATGCATAAACAAACAGGAAAACAGCAGTAACAATCATCTGTAAGTGAAGGTAACCTTCAGATCATTTTATACATTGGATCTAGTGACTTGTGAGCATTGTTTAATGCAGAACGTTAGCTGTTCAAATTGTTTTGCTTTTATTCCTTGAAAGTATTTCAGCGAAGGAAAAGAGATGGGAACTACTAGGCAGTAATTCTGGCTCACATTCAATAGTTGATCTTCCTTTGATTTAACATCTTGAGAGAAAAACAGAAATCTCAAATTTTGTAGAGTATTTGCATATACTTAAAGAAGAACATCCCTCAGGTATGTAAATTCTGATTGCTTCGGTTTGTTTAGCAGAACTGAACTTCAGGTACATACTGATCTGGCCTGCCTCTCTCTCTATAGATGAAATGGTGGCAGGAGAGCACAGTGTTTTACTATTTAGAAAATGACTGGGTAAAAAGTACGTCTAGATAACTATCGTGCATTTTGGCCTTTTAGTAAATACATTTTTATTCTTGCATGTAAGAATATTTTGAGCAGCCTTACCCTTTCTGTGATTTTTTTTTTTTCACTGCTGTACAGCATTGTTTGTCTTAATTGAAAACTGATATGGAAGCAGTAGAGGTGTATTTGACTTTGTTTCCTAATTTCTTGCTTTTAGATCCAGAGCTGTAGCAATCATGCTAAAGCTTCTCTAAGCTTTTAAGTGCACCCTGTTTAAGACTGTTGTTCCAAATTCCATTGCTGAGTCTTTGGGTTTTCTTGGTGGGGGGCGGGTACCTTCTGTGACACAGTCATCTGGAAGGCCGTTTTTGATTTTTTTTTTTTTATTTTTATTTTTTACTGCAAGGCTTCAGCTTTTCCTAAGTTGCATTGTTTTTTAACTACTCCCTGGAAAAAATGAGATTTGAAAATATTCCCTAAAAGCTAAACCTGCTCTTCACCTGTCGCTCTTTCCTGAAATGTCTCTGTTTTTTCAATATCTCAGAAGTGGAGAATGTCCACTTCTAGCGGTGTTTTTGTTTGTATTCTTTTACTTATTTTCCAGAGGAAGTATTGTCTCTATTTTCTGACTCGGTTCATCACACAGTACATAATGTTCTCATTACAAATTCAAGTCCTTCTGAAACTAACCTATAAAAATTGTTGTACCTGCCTCTGCTGGATCTAGAGATATGATTTTGCAGTGGCTCGTTAAAGAGTATTATTTGATAATATCGTGCTTATCAGGGAGTCACTGGTCTCCAACACCATTGTTCATCCACACATCAGTCTTTTGATCTGCTAGGTTTATTCACGCTGATATCTTTAATCAGTGAGTAAAACTTTACTAATCCTGTAAGGACCTCACTAGCAATACTGCAACTAGTCGATGATTCACAATTAGTGCTTGAAATCTATCTTTCAGACAATTCCTGATGCACTTAAAATGTGGCGTATTGAGTTTTTTTTCAGAATAACATCAGACATGCATGTGCAGCATATCTATAGTAGCAAATGTCTGATATTGACGTAAGCCTTTAACTTAATCAACCATGCTTGTCATCCCTATCCCTCAAATATTTATTTTTAATTAAGCAAATGACTTGTTTATTACTGATTGCTTGAACTTAGGTGGTAGGTACCACTTCTGTGCTTGATGGAACATGATTTCCCCCCGCCCCATGTGTGTAACCTAACTAATTACATCTCATGCCTGAAAACTCTCTTCTGAGGTCTTAAAAGTTATTTCATAGAGTAACTGTGAACATGGCTGACGTTCTTTATGCCGTCACTTGTGGTGATTTGCAGGACATACTCAGATCCTTCCCATAAGGAATTGTTATGGAAATATTTTTAAAAACAAAATGATAAGATTCCGCTTGTGAAGAAAGAGGACAAGAAACCTTTTAAAGAAATGGCTGTGTAGGCATATACACCATGCTATTTGCTGGTACTGTTTTAAAGGGAAGACCATAACCTAACATTCCTGGGTGAATGTTTTTATTAAACAGTGAAGCTGATTATCCAAGACTTCTTCTAGCTGTGATCTGGTAGCTAGAAGAGCGTTGTGCTATTATGATCTCTAGCAAAATAAATTCTCTTACCTTGAGAAGATATTTTGGACACAGCTGTGTTTTGCTTCGTCCATTCCCTCTTGAATATAGTCTGTTTTTTTTTTAATTCCAATTATTTACTTCCCTCTCCTTTTCTTAAAGAAAGACAAGATATTTATTTCAAAAAGCTGGAAATACTTTGTCAAGATGAAATATTAAGCCAATTGAATAAATAGTACTACTGCAGACTAGGGCAGGAAAAAAGCTCTTGATGTTTTTTCATTTCCTTCTTTTATTTGTTGCTGTATGTGAACCAAAAATGTCTTCTATGCCATGTTGGCTATCAAAAGCAGTTGCTCTGACCTTTTGTGAAATCAGTCTTCAGATCAGGTGACTCCTGTTACTTTTTGCCTTCCTTGCTTATGACTGGAAAATTATTGAATATTCAGGTTTTGAAATCATCTTTACCATAAGAGTCAAACGCAAAGCATAAAGCTGTTAACTCCAAGCGTTTAGCGAATTAAGTTTTATTCGTGATGGGCATTTTAGTGTCTTTTATTTTTATAACAATTAGGAAAGATGACTAATTACAAAAACTGCTTACAGGGATCAGAATTTGATTGTTGTACGGTTAACGTGTTGGAAGTCAACTGCTGTTCCAGCCCTTACTAAAATATAGGGAGAGAAGTTCTTACCTTCATGATCTTCTTCTTTATTACGTATTTGAGTAAAGAATTAAGTCCCTCCGAACACATTGGGGTATTTTCATTTTTTAGGGCTTCCTAAGTTCATAGTAACAAATATCTCAATTTAGAAAATGCTTGACTGAATCCTTCATCGCTTAATCAACAGTCTTTTCCTTCTTCTCAGGTATATACTCCTCTTTTTTTAGAGCACTGGGTGGCTTTAAAAGCTTTTTTGACCCGGATCTATGGCTAACAATTTATTTAACATTTCAAAGGATCACCCTTCCTCTGTGTGTGTTCTGATAAATATTCTTGCTGGGACCAGGTCTTGTAGCGTTTTAATTAACTCTGCACAAAGGGAGCCTTCCTGTGGAGGAAACATGTATTTTCTTTAGAAAGGGTTTCTAAAATAGATCATGGGCGTAGAGTAGAAAAATTAACGAAATATAGGTGCAGTTGTGTTATGCTTTCTGATGTAGCAATTTATGTAAAGATCTGAAGTTGTAAATCAGCACAATGTGCGAGTATGTAAAAAGCATTCTTACATGGAAAGCTTACATGGTGTGGCTGCAAGAATCCCAGAAGTGGACTGAACTCCACAGTGTCATGAGTCTGGAATTTACTGCTTGGGTTAGAAGAGGGAGCTGAGACCCCATGGCATGAAGGAAAATGCTTTTCGTAAATGTCTTATCTTTGGATGCCTTGCTTCTCAATTTGAATATGGTACGTGTCATCAGACGTACTTCAAAAGCACTGAGCTGGTTTTATCTCCCACCAAGTTCAACTGGAGAGAAATGATCAGCACTGAAGGTGACTTATACACGGAAGTGTTAAGTTACGTACTCAGAATGTCAATTCCTATGTGAAGTATATTTTTCATTTTTATTTGTTTAGAGTTATTTTTGTCTCTTTATACTGGGGACCTAGTCAAGTTGTGGTTGTAATTCTTTTGTGAGACTAGGATAGGATTTTTTTTTTTTTTTTAAGGGAGCTAATAAACTAATCAGCTAAAAATGGTGTCTTACAATGGAAACTGTTGGGAGGGCTCAGCTACAGCCATTACTATGGTTTGAGTTTAACTATTTTTAAACTGTCAAATATACATGCAAAGGTTAGGTATTACCAGTATAAAAGGTATCTATTCAATCTCGGTTCACATCTTCGGTATATATGCTTTATATCTAGCATTACATGCTTTATGCTAGAAAACATGCATTATGTTTTCTTTAATGGCATGACTGCCTGTGCTTCCCTTCTTCATCCCTGACAGGGTCTCCACCTATCTTACAGTATAGCACAAATAACAGTAATGGAATAAACAGTATAAATAAATAATAGTAACTGAATAAGACATGTTCACTGCGTGTCATCTTTTTTCTTGTTTTTCTTTTTTTATTTCCCACATGAGGAATAATGCTTGCATTGTGTACAGAAGTTATTGGTATCTAATGTGAATTTTTCTAAGGAATTAACCACAGATGTGTTTCCTGTTTTACAGATGGAAAATCCAGGTAGAACCAGAACAAGATCAAACTTGTCACCTGTCATCTAAGTTTTATTTACTAAGTTTAGATGTCTACAGCCTGCTTTATTTCTAATTTCTGAAACTCTTTTAGAGAGCTGGTACACAAATATAGACACCCTGGGTGTCATTAATATGTTAGTTCCTGATTTGTAGTATTTCTGGAAACTACTTCTCCCTGAAAATGAGGAAGCAGTGATAATGCTGCAGCTGTATATGGAATTCATCTGATTCACCTCTATAGGAAAACTCAACTGGGGCAAAACTGTACCTTCTGTACCATTTTGTATTTCCCAGTATCAGCCTAATAATCTGAGCTGCTCAGATCCTGATTAGACAAGTTCCCTCCCATTACAGCGTGAAAAAATATGTATACTGCTTTCTGGGTCTCCTATCTATGATCTCTTATTTCTAGTCTAGTGAAGAGTGATGACTTGTAGCAACTCTTAGCATCCTTTTGTCTCACTTCAGATAAGCAACAGACCCACAATAAAGCGGAGGGTGTATTGGTAGCAGCATGCCATGGTGGGAAAACTGTCCCACTTTGCAAAGGTTATCAGACTGCATTGGTAGTGCAGATTTTGATAGCTGAAAAGTCTCTATCTGACCAACTTTGGGAGCAAGAGGATAAGCAAATAAGAGGAACTTTTGTTGCTCCAAGCAAAGGGCTCTGAACATAGACCGATGGATAGTCATGTTCCTGTGAGGGAAAGCTTTGTCTCTGGCCCTCACCGCTAATGCATGACAAGAGTCCCTAGAAGGTGTTAAGAAACAATTTGTTCGTGCAGTCAGTAAGCTGATTTACCTCAAGTTGAAGCAGACTAGGAGTTAATGAATTTAATGTTTCCAGGATTGTCTTTGTATGATCAACCTGTTCCATAATGCTTTCTGCTTTAGCTTATCAGCTCTGATGGTAAAACTGTTTGAGTTGTGGTACAATTTTTATTATAGAACTTTTGCATAATTAATATGCCTGCCATTGATTTCCTGCAAAATATGCATGACTATAAAAATTACAGTTCATAAATCTTTGAGCCATACAAGTTGTGAACATATGTCAGCACAGCCCTTGATAACCATGGATATTTGAAGTCCTGCGTTCATTAGTTGGAACAAACTGGAATCCAGTTCCTGTTCAAAACAAGGAAATATGATGCAGTTTTATCTTACTATTTTAGATCCCTTGTCTATTTTTTTTTTTTGCAACATGGCATGTCTTGTACCTGTGGTACCGTGCCTGAACTAGTAAATCCTGTTGGGTCATATCTAAGCTGAGATCAGTACTGGATAAACTACGTCAGTAACTGAGGAAATGACTGAATTTTAGAGCTGGTGTCTGACTATTGTAACTTCTGAGTATTGCAAATTGCTTTTAAGAAGGGCTAGAGAAATTCTGAAGAAAGTGTCAAAGGATTACCAGCAGTCTAAGTCCAATGATTTGTCCATAATTATGGAACAAATTTAGTCTGGATTTGAATGACTATGTACGAATGGAGCTGTAGTCAAAAGAAGCTGTGACTTGACTGCAACTGCTCAGTGGAAGGGCTGCATCACTACAGCTAAGGTGTCGAATTACTTTGGTGGCAGTACTCAAACTTTATCCCATATCCCCAGAGTTACCTGCTAGTTCAGGTGTAAAGAATCATGCCACTGGATATGAGGGCACTTGTGTGTGACTTGCTGTGCAATCAAATGTGCAGTGAAGCAAACCTCTCTACAGCAAAGAGAGTGGGGTTCCTCTTCCTTAACCAAAACCATAACAGCCTGCTTGCAGGCTTTACACTAGTTTCAGCCAGCTTCAACAGTTTGTAGGCACAGTCATCATTTGCTGTATCACCTTGATGTGTTTTTTTTATTCACTGTTTGTTCTACCCTGAGCGAAGGAGGATTCTGTAGCTAAGCTATCATGGTCCTGCCAAACTAAATCCTCAGCGGATTGATGGTTCCTTAATAAGGAGGTGCAAACTTTGTATGGCTTAGTGGCTGTCCTTCATCAGTTTCCCCATCTTGTATGTCACTGCCTATGAGTGAGGATACCCCAGAGTCAGCTAACATCCTCACAAAGGCTTTGGTTTTCTGCCCTCTTGTTCATTTTTCAGGCCCATGTGTTTTCAGACATCTTCTGCCAGACACGAGTTCAAACTCTTTGTGCTTTTGAAAGACTTTCTTCCCACTAACATAAGGGAGTAGTTCTTTTTCAAAGTCCAAATGGTCTCAAAAGAGCACTTTGATGGAGGAGGATGCAATAAACTGTACTAGTGCATCACTCCATGCTGCATCACTAGTAGATGCAGCAGACAGACGGTTGTAGTTTTTTCATCAGAAACGCAGACGCAGTATTCATAGTTGCAAGATCCTGGACTGAGGCCTGCACATCTCTGCATCTCATGGTGTTTCACTTTTCAGTCCTCCTCCATTAACTATCTCTTTACTCCTTTAAATGTTTCTTGAGCTATTCTGTGACATTTTGCAAAGAAGTTTGCTGTCCTTTGTGTCAAGAACTCAGCTCGTAGATAAACCTGTTACCACTAAAACCAGAACTGTGAAAACAACTGTGAAGTCTCAGTGGAAATGGATTCTGTTACTACAGGCTGCATTCAGTGTCCATTACTGCTGGTGAGCAGAGGATGTGGAAACAGCAGTTCTGAATATGTATGTCAAAGAAGATGATAGTTCATGACTGACTTTTCTCTGTTCCCACTGCCCCTCTCCTCCCACTCACACCATGTATGGGACAAAATCAGTACACTTCCTATATTGGTGTAAGATAACATTAGCTGCTGGGGGAACCAGAAATGGTAGATAACAATACCATATTCCCTTGCTGTCTCACAGTTTCCCAACTCCATCTACTTTTAGCAACGTCTTTCATGGAAAAATCTACTCTGGCTAAAGACAATTAGTAAATTTTTCCCAAGAGCTATAGAAGCAGTTCATGTACCCTTCAGGGTTTCTATAACTGCCATAGGGGAAGGAGGGTTGGTGTCTGTCCTTGACCTAGTGAACCCCTTCTACCAGAAGTTGAGGTTCAAGTGGTGATAATAGCCAAAGTTATTCGAGTCTGTAACTGTCTCATCCTAGTTTTTATATAGCAGTAAGTCTGACCAACTTTGTCTTCTCAGACAAGATCAGTGTTGATTCGAAGTGTAGTATTTGATTCTTTTCTCCAGCTGTTCACATTGACTACTTGAGCCTTCCTCAGAGTGTTGGGTTGCTATATGCATCAGACAGATAGCTATAAAGTTGGTTGATGAAGGGAATGGACCTTTCAGGTGGCTAGAGCCTGAGCTTCTCTTGTGCTTCTCTTCTGGCATCTTGCTCTGAACCTCATAGTACAGAATGGACTGAAGCAATTATCAGCTCTTTAGAGAGGGAGAGATTTAAATCTGTTAAACTTGATTTTGTAGTAAATCTTTTGGCAAATCACTACGCTAAAATCACATCCATCTTTTTTAAGGCACATGACTTCTTGCACTCATGATGCCTGTGGCCTTGCATTGCCCTGGCGGAGGAGGAAGAAAGGCAGAGATTAGGTGGTTTCTGATATAACTCTGTGGTGTCTGCATTCAGTGGATTTTATCCCATTAGCTGACCATTTTTCATCAAGCTATGAAACGATCCTTTCAGTGTTCGATAGACACATCTCTTCTGGGTATGGAACTCATCTAAGCAGTTTCATTATGCAGAGACTGTAATTTCGGGGAGAACTGACGCTTCACACCAGCATCCTTTGCTGTTCAAAAGACACACAAAGCATTCTGGTCTGCTGTATGAGATCTGTATATCACGATGACAATGGACATCTTGACTACAATGTGTTGTAATTGCAAGGGAGGAGGTACAAAGTCACCCTTCCTTTGCCAGAAGGATTATCCTATGTGATCAGTTCCTAGACAGCTGAGTAATTTGCTGTATCCCAGGGCCTTGAATCTCTAGTGAAAGAACTGAGCAGAGCTTTGCTTCTCTTCTTCTGAGGGGCTATTAGGAACCAGCTAAACTCCTATGAAGAAGCACCAGAATCGTTCATTTTCCATTTTCCCTACCCCCGGTGATTCCTAATCAGAAAATCTCTGATTAGGAAGAGAGATGAGAGAGATCAGTGAATGCATTTCTTGACGCTTCATTAGTATTAAGAATTTTCATCAAGGTTAAGCAAGGCATAGGCACAATACCAAAGGCATTTTTGGAATCAGGATATCCCATGACTCCTGCTGTCCCCCATACCTGAATCAGCTGGTCTGGACATAGCAGTAGAGAAGCTGACCTAACAGTGAAATGCTTCAGTCTGACCTGAACGCTAGAAAGCATGTGAGCCTTTATTATACTACTCATCTTCCTCTCCTGAGGAAGAGATATCTTCTCCTGAGGAAGAGATATCAGAAATAGCAGAGAAGAGCCTGCCTACCTCACTAAATAGAAAAGCTTCTCAGCTCAATCATCTTCTCTGTATCCTGTGTTGTAACTCCTTTAGAATATCTGTTTATGTTGAGAGAGTCCGGTTCGTCACTCAGTGAAGGTCCATTGAGCATCCATTTCGGTCATTCTTCTTTTTATTGGGATTTTGGTCATCCTTTCAGTTCTTGAGAAAGTTGAGAACAATGGGCGCTAAGCTGAAATAGCACTTTTTGTTTGTTTTCTTCCTTCCTTCCCTTCTTTCCTTGTCAAAGACTTTTTTCTTCCCTGGGTCTTAAAAACTGCATGTCTGTAAATGAGGAACCATTTAAACAGGGGACCTAATTCTCTATTCTTTCTGCTAAGACTGTGCTTTTTCAAGCATTTCTAACTGATCCGTTCGGTATCGTACATTTCAAGAACAGAATCTACCTTTAGATCTTCCAAATTGTTTTCCAGAAGGCATCAGAGTTGCACTAAAAATGAGAGATTAATCTTCCTTTCTGAAGTTGGTGTGCCAACTGTTGTTGAACCTAACTGATGCCAGTTTCCATGTTTACAGGGTTCAGGCCTTTCAGGAAATCTGCAGTGCTAGGGTTGATTGAAGGCCTTGATCACTTCTATGCAAAGGTGGTTGAACTAGCTACTAGCAAGCTATTTTGAGGCTTCTGTGATGTTCACTGGTAGCCTAGCAGGATCTTTAATGTTGGTGGCTTGTTGCTAGATGCTAAAAATGGAAGTGTTCCTCATGTGGTTTTCTGAAACTCTGTCCAGCTTCTCACTGAGTATTATGCCATCCCTGAAATCTCAAGAAATTACGAAACACAGTAGAAGAGTTCTGCGCTCTGTGAAGGCCTGTTGACTAATGACATTCATGCAACTGCCTTACCACTTACAAGTAGAAAGAACAGCTAATTAGCAGTAAGACAAGTTACTTGATACATGCAGTTTAGCTGGGCATCTCCTACCTCTATACCTTTTTCTGTTCACTTTCCCCTCTATTTGTTGTCTGTTAGTCGTCGTTGTTTCTCCCTTTCTCCGCACGTTTGCTCGCTCTTGAGGAACTTTGAAATGTTACTGGCTATATTCTGCTTTGTATACCCCTCTGCTGAGCTTGAGGAAGGGTCAAATATGAATGCACCCAGAGAGTCCTGTTCTTTGTTCTTAAGCAAAATGACGTGTGCATTTATGGTACTGGTATACATATTAACTGCCAATATCAGTCATTTGTAGCTCATTAGTAATGAGTACATAATCTGGTTTTCAGTGAGATGGGGTTGTTCTTAACTTCATATCTCCCAAAAGAGATTTAAAACCTTTTATAGTTTATGTTTTGAGATAGAACTAACTCAAACTAATCAACTGACATCAAGTTTTAAAAGAAGAGGTATAGCTAAGAGATCTTTCCATTTTCTGATGCAGAACATATAGGGTATTATACTTAATACCTGGATTAGGAAGGTTCAAATGCACATACCGAAGGGTATGTGATGTTTCCGTTAAGATGCTGGGAAGGGAGGGAGTCAGCCTTCCGGCTTTTATGGCTGAGTAAATATTATGACCACAAGCTTTTGGCTTCTTGGAGAGTATTATATCCTTGACTACCAATGCTTTGTCTGTATCAGCTCACCAAGACTATGAATAATATTCTTATGCAGGTTTAGCCTGGTACTAAAAACTGTTTACAGCTCATCTTTTCTCATGTAGGAAAGACTGTAGCTGAATAATTAAAGAAAAATCTATCTATCCCAATAATCAATAATAATAAATTAACAGTGCAAAGTTCTGTTATATTTAGAGAGCTGAATAGGTTTGGCTTTTTGTTTATTTTTTAGTCCATATTTGTTTATCAAAACAGCATGTATGGCATTTTAATGATCTGGTGTTAATGAAGTGGTGCTAATGCAGCTAGCAAGAAATACTAAACTCTACCAAAATTTGCATAGTTGTGTGACTTACGTGGATCGCTAAGATGAGACGTTAAAGAGGGCCTTCTTTTTCGGTAAAACTTGGATGCGTAAATGATGAGTAAATGTTGCAGGAAGAATAAGTACATCTTGACTGGCTTGGAAAGGTTTCCTGCTCCACTGACTTCTCCCTACTTCCATCTAACTTCCATTAGGCCCTTGGAGGGGACTAGGAGCCATAGTCTCAAATGGGGAAACAAACCCAGAAGTGGGACTGACCAGAGAAAGATTTGCAAACCAGTATTACTCTATCCCCATGGTTTCTTCAAGATGAATTCTTTATTCCTTGCATTGTATCTTTAATCCTGGTGGTGGCAGCAAATGCTAAGAGAAAAGAAAGTAATCTACTGCAGATGAACTGTATTTTAATCACGGTTAAAAAGAACACATTCATATTGATATTCTTAGTTTTTATTTTGCAGTGGAGCAGCTTGAAAAGAGGGCACCCTGAACTGCAAAAATGTCCTCATCTGAGTTCAGTTTATATGAACTGCAGAGAGACATTTAATTGAGAAAAAAATTGTTCTTCTTCCCCCGCCCCCACTACAGCAGGTAAAGGTAGCATTAGTGAAGATCGTCAGCTGTTGACAAAACTTACATGGCAGGGTAGAATTTCAGATTATTCTTTGCAGTGATGTCTAAAAGCTGTTTTTGTTCTGGAGTTTAGTTGTTGAGTTGGTGGGGCGGCGTGTTAACCGCAGCATGAGGACCAGCACTCTGTTCTGGCACTGTACTACCAACAGTCTTTCCTACGGAACTACAGTCTGCGTACTAAGTTGGACTCTGCCTGATAGACACCAGTTGGAAGCAGTGAAACAGTATCAGCCAGTGTTAGTGATAGTGGGTAACAGTTGTCAAATTTAGATTGTCAAGCTTGGAATCCTACGAAACCTATTAATGCGAGGCAAAGAAAAAAATGTTGAATGTTAGTAACAGTGAATTGGTGGCCGAGTAATTAAGAAGATAAATTACTAACGCATTAAAAAGCTGGTTACAGGTTTTAATACTATGCCAAGTAAAGAAGGATTATAGAATTACTTTCAAGTATCTGAACCAGCTTTCTTCAAAGAGTTTGAACACATGTGCATGGCAACCTAAAGGAGATCAAGGAAGATAGTAATAGATTAAGAATAAGAAAATGAACGTGTATGACATTACATGTATGACATGCAAACACCTACTTCTCCATATCTAGTGTAAGTAGTTTTTTAGAGGCTTTACTTTTGTGGGGGTGAGGTGAGGTGGGAAGCAACAGGAATCCCACTAGTTTGTGTTGACAGTCCTGGGAACTAGAGGCTGCTATTTAAGCAGAGACCAGGTACAGTGTAGGTAAGGATAGATTCCTGTGTATGAATATGTGATATGAAGCTTGTTATGTTCTGAGACTACTTTAAGTGTCATAGTGTCACTTAGCTTAATCATACGTAGTGGACTTTCTTACCTTAGTCTAGTCTCTTCATATGTGAATGAACAACTATCTCAGCGTTGGTCTGTAAGCAAGCAAAGGAGTGGCTTCACTTCATTTCGTCTCACTGATCCTCAGAACTGTGCATCACTTTCCTGTTACCTTTTTCCCTTACCCTAAGTTATCAGTTGTTTGTTCTGTCTCCTCTGTTTCATTGCCATCTTGTGAAGATACCATTATTTATTGAACTATTAAAACATAAACCAATACTGTTGAAGTTCATAAAATATCAAGCAGAAAAAAATAAGATAGTAAAACAAACAGCATTTGGCAATTCATATGGAAAACAGGTAAATGTAATCTATGCACAGCAGTAGTGTGACTGCTTCTGGTATCCAAGCTTAATTCATTTTAAACTAGTTAAAGTGTCCATCACTCAGATAGGGATGAAAATATGGACTGTCTCTGCACTAAATTCCACTTAGAAAACCCAAGAGATGGCAAATGAGTGAGAGATACTTAAATCAGGCTGTTTCCTTTATCTCAGGAGTGGACTGAAAGGCCAACTTAATGACTTTCCCTTCCTGAGCTGCTAAGGATAAAATGCATTAAAAAATTAATAAAAATTGAAGGGATAAGCCCTTGTGCGGACATCTGCTCATTTGCCTTTGAGTCTTTATTTTAGTTGCTTTTTTCAAACAAACTTGAGAGTTTGAGATAAGAAACTGCAAAACTAGTTATCGGTCCAGGATAAAGTGTTGCTGTCTGGGAACCAAGAAGTGCACTTCTCATTCTGTAAAGATCATTAAAACACTACCAGGAAAAAAAAATTAGAAATGTAGTCCACATTCATATCAGTGTTACAAAGGGTATGCGTCAAGCCCAACTCAGCTGAAATGAGGAGCATTCATGCTAACAATACAAGATACCTTGTACCTGAGCTCAAGCCGACACGTCCTGAGGAGGACAGGCTGACATGTGCAATTTTTCATTGCCATCACACACATTCAGGATCTATACCAGTAAGTCTTGACAAAACCGCAATGCTAGATCTTAAAACTACAGAGTAACTCAGCAATTGGCAGATCTCCCTTCCTTTTCATAATACATATGTTGCCTTTTGGCACTGTCTTGTCCAAGAAAATTTTGAAGCTTGATAAAGTCCTGTTTTGTGTTCTTTTAAATACATAATAATACATAATAATAGATAAATAAAAGTTCTTTATTTATGAACTAACTTTCATTCCACAAATCACTGCTTGTATTGTAAGTGTTAAAATGAGGGGATTGCCCTTCTGTATGAATTCAAATTTTAACTACTGAAAATGCACAATTTGATGCAGAACAATTACTTGAGTGTTCAACTAATAAGTCCTCCTTCCTTCTTTGTGACTAAGCTGGATATTCTTTTCCTTTATTCATCCTGTTAATTTATATAGGATAGAGCAAGCTTGTGGGAAGAGAATTTACATTGTGCTAATCCATATAGTCAGAAGAAACCAGGCAAACTGTTGTGCTCATAAGGTTTTGTGTTTTATATGGTCAGAGCATCACTTCCGTTCTTGAACCCAAGGTATTTCACATGCTGAGCTGCCTTTCAAAGAATCCAAGAGTGTGGCTGTTTTTTTCTGTGTAATAAGGAGGGAGGAATTGTTTGATTATTTGGATTTTTTTTTCCTTTGTGCACATTGTTTATTTTGCTGTTTCTTGTTCACTGAAAGATTTGAAAAGCAGAGTAAGCTTTCTCTTAGAAAATCCTTGAAAGTTCAGGGCTATGGTTGCAATGTTTTCACTTCACTGAAGTTTGCACAAGTAGTATTTCTCAACATCACATTAATCACTACAAAGGTAGTGATATTTTTGGAGAGTACTACCTGCAGGATAACGCTAAATTTTGTCTCAGTCAAGACCTGATCTGTTAATAGAAAATACCCTGTTCAAGGACTGTCTGACATGCAGTGTCATAGTCTGAAAATTCACAGCAAAGATGGACAAGATATAGGAACCCTGAAAAAAGGGGAGTTTGTGAATTTTCCCAAAATTCAAGAACTCCCTTATCTTCTCTGTGAAGCACCTTGGTACATACACCGTCATGTGTTTACTTACTGTGAAGAAGAGGTTACTGCTTTGTAGTTTGGGAGGAAGGGGTTTGTTGTATACTTCTCAGTACTGTGGATTCATTAAAAGTATGCCAGCCTTCTACACATTTATAAAAGCTTTTTTTTTAATGCATGATTGGTGTTGCATGCAAAATTGGATGGGCAGAGAGAAGATGATGTGGTTGCTGCAGTCGCTTATAAGTGCTTATGGATATATCGTTTCTGGAAAGTATACAGTTTCTGCAGAGAATTGATGAACGATAGCATTTCAGTCTTTTATATGAATTAACGTACTTCTGCTGACTGGAAGTTTACATGAAAATGTGACTTTACTGTCCTCGGATACTTTCCTGAAGTCTGTGCATTATATGTAACCACTAGTCATTGGAAGACACTAATTCACTGTATTAATTACTTGAACCATACAAGAAATAATTCCCGAGTGCAGTAGGTGTATACTACCCAAAGAGTAACTGCTTAAGAAACCATGTGATTGCTTCATCTGTTACATATTTTGCCTTTAAAACACTGTGGTTTTCAAACCACAATGTTTCAGTGGTATTGGCAACATTTAAAGACTAATATTGCTTATGGGTGGAGTCAAAAAATTTCAAACAAAATGTTGGCAACTCAGACTGGCAAGATTTACTTTCCAGACTTGGTAAGCAAATTCATATTAGCCATATGATATTATGTCTTCTTTCTCTTACACAAAGTATGTTACCAAATAGTTAAGTGCAAATCCAGTGATTCACTGTTTTATTACTATACAGTAAAGCTAGTGTGGACACTTTTTCCTTTATGGAATCTACTTGAGTCCAAAAATAAATATTTGAACGTGTTATTCTTGTCTATACTGTGTTGCGTTGCGAGGAAATCTCTTGAACTTCCTTCTGCTTTTCAACTATTGAGAGTTTTGTGGAATAAAATTTCTTCTGAACTACATTCTCATTCAAAGTGTCCTTTGCTAAGTAGAAACTATTTATACATAGCCATTTAAAAACATTTATAGCGTAGCTAAAGGTCTGTTTTATATCACTTATTTAGGCCTTTCCTATGGAGAAGATGAGTTTGAGAGTACATAGAACAAAGGCTTTGGGTTTATTTTGAGGACTTTTTAAAAAAGCAACATCTTTTGTGTATTTAAGATTCTTTGAAGTGTAAGTCAGGACCTTAGCGCAAGAAATGAAAACATTTTTATTAGCGAGGAGCGGTCTCGCTTCAGAATTGGAATCTTTTTATCTTCAATGATATTGATAAATTCTGTTTGTCTATGCCTAAAAGGTATGTGTAGACACAAAAATGTACCAGATAGATATAGAAAACAAACTTTTGTTTGAAAACGTAACCACATCCTTGTAAAGCCATCTGTCAGCATCATTTACAAAAGAATGAAAAAGTACAGATAATATTAAGAAATCTGTTTCGGGTTGTCTGTGTCGCAGTCACTGAGCTCATGTCCATTCCCTTGCTTTTTTGTGAGTTGTTCTCTCATGAGTTCCAGTCGTCCATTTGGTTCCAGGAGGAATTGATCATTTCTCCCATTCTGACAGGGACTAGAGTTGAAATGCTGGATATATGAATGGTGTGTGTGTGTGAGGGGGGTGTTTGATTGTGTGTACGTTTGTTTGTTTGTTTTTAAACAGGTCTGTCCTGCGTCCAGATTCTAAGACTCTTCCTTATAGGAGCAAGTTACTAATCCATGACAAGAGTCTTTCTAAGGCACAGCATTGTTTGTTAAAAAGAAAAAAGTCTTGGAGAATGTCTCTTAAAAACCACAAACTTATCTAGAAGGCTTCTTGTCATCTTGTAATACTGTTTTCTGGCTTTGGGAGTTCACAACAGCTTCCGCTTTCAGACCTCTTCTGTGCCAGTCTGTTTAGGTTTTTTTGGTTGGTTGTTTTTACAGTTGACACACATCACCTTCCCTCCTCTCCTCCTCTCCTCCTCCTCCCCTCGCTTTTCTTTTCCCAGCAGAGGAGACTCTGAGCTCCAGATTGTTCTTTCTGACTTTTTGAACGCTACCTTTGGCCAATCAATATTGTGCTTTGTTGGAGATAGAGCACAGGTTTGTTGAATTTGGTAGCTTCCTGTGTGTTTGCAAATGTTTATATGGTTAGCCATTTTGGTGCTCTCATGCACAGACCTGAAAGAATTAGAGCATGAGAGGGTGTGAGCTAGATCAGAAGAGTCATCGACACAGGGTGATTTCAAAAATCCATCTAAATTCACAGAAACTTTACCTTTTAGTGGGTGCACTCGTTATGTTCACTTTTCATAAAACTGTTGTATTCTGGTGTTTTTCAGTTATGACAATACTACAGCAGTCAGTCTGGCTGTATTTCTCATTAATGTTGAGTCATATATCTCAATAATAGCTGTTTGTTCAGCATTTCCTGGGATTTTGCACTTTCTTCAGAAGTGTGAGGTAGGTGAATTAATTTTTAACTTGATTATGTGGCTGTAGGCCTCAGATAAATTTGTTAGATAAACTGTATGTGTTACAGGAGTGCCTTGTTTTGATTATGTAATCATGAAGTTGCTATTAGTGCTCGTTTTTAAAAGGTGTTCTTAAAGAGTGCATGTCTCTAAAATGTACATTCAGATAAGTACATGAAAAGCACTGGAGATGGGTTCGGCAAAATGTGAAACTCCTTGAAGAAGCAGTACCATTTTAATTTTCTAGGTAAAATTTTCACAAAATGCCTCCCTTTTTTTTTTCTTTTTTCTTTTCTTGACAGCTCCACTCTCTTCCCCTCTCCCCAATATTATAACACATGCGTTTCAACTTTTTTTGGATCCTTATAATTTGTGAACACTTGCACAATTCACACTTCCCACACTTGTCAATCTTCAGTAAAAACGCCTTCGTAAGGTAGATATTATACAATTTAAAGCATAAAATCCCTTTTACAATTATTGTTATAACTGTCTTCAGCTTCTTCAGGGTAGCAGCAATGGAATGTTTCCCACTTAACTGATTTCTTGTCATAAAACTGTACTGATAGCAAAATCCGTAGGATCAGATTTAGCGTGGATTGCTGGGACCGGAGGAAACAGGGAAGAGAAACAAGTACAAGGAGTACCTGGTGCTAGAGAAGGCACAGAAATGCTACTTTCTGGTGTGTCTTGAAAGACCCAGAATTCACAATAAACAAAGTGATGGTATATGGTATAGAAGATGGTGAAAGAGCAACATAAGTAAAAAAAAAAAAAAAAAAAAAAAGTATTGCCTTTTTCCCAGGATTATGCTAAGTATCTGCTTTGTTCCTGTTTATTCTTAGCATGAGAAGGAGGTGAACCGTATCCTGAAAAGTCTCTTCTGCCTAAAAATAATTTAAAAAAAAATTCTACTAGGCAACTCCTGAGTTCACTATAGCTGAGTGAAAACATCTTAACTGCTGCTGGTTAAAGTGAGCCTTTTTTCTGCTGCAGACTGGGCCTTTTCCTGGACTTGCTAGGTATGTGTCACACATTCTGGTGAGGTGACTAAGTGAACTAATCTCTTTCATCAACTGGTGGGGTGAAATCCTGTCTGTCTGCTTAGGGCATTTTGAGAATAGCACATGTGGCAGCCTGTTTATGACCGTGCATTACAGAAAGATGCAATTTATAGCCATTTTTCTTCATTAAAATCTATTCCAGTTACCCATCTTCTTCCTTATCTGTCATATGCAGCTGAGTGCTGTGTGTTTCTAGTAACAGTGACAGAGCTTTTTAACCAGCTCTATGGGAATTCAGACTGCAGATAGTTTCCCTTCCAGACTTAATGACAGTTAAATTTGCCTGAAATCTTGGCAGTGTCTTATCATAGCTGCAGGGTGTTGTGCTTTTTTTTTTGATTATACACCCCCTTCTTTTAATATACTCCCATACCATCTCACCTCCCTTTCTCCACTTATACAGCCCACCTCAGATATATAAAAAGGGATTTCCAGAACCAGTTTTCATTTGTATCTCTAGGTTCTTGTGGCATTCACTGCTGCGAGAAAGCTGACATAATGAACCTTCGACAGCTCACAGACATTCTTGCAGCTGAAGGAGAAGCAGGTCTATTATGAGAATAACTTAAATATTGCAAGAAGGCCCGGAAATCATTTTAAGGTCTGGACTGCCCAGTATTAGTGATGCAAAACTGCAGGCATAAGGATTGCAACTGTGGTGGTAAGAGTACCTGTAGGTAGTAAGTGGATTTGTAAAAGTTTATGGGAGAAAAGCAGCAGCTTGGAAAGGGCTGTGAATGAGGGCTGCTGAAAACATCCCCTATGAAACTAGTTCCTTAGGCAGCTTTCTTAACTTCTCTACCTTCTGCCCCAAGCTTCCCAAGAGAGTTCAAGATGGGCCCTTGGCAACAAAGTTATTCCCATGCTTTGGTAATTAATAACTTTTGACTGCTTGGAAGTGCCTGGGGAAAAAAAAACAGCAGTAAGTCATCTGTATCAGGATTTCATAAACATTTTTTGTGAGGCGCCTCACTGTCAGAAGGGCTGGGCAAAGAAACTGCCTCTAAGAAAGCCACTGGCAGGAGTACCTACCATCTGTGCTTGTTGCAGTGCACTGTCTCTGTACTAAGCCATGTACCTTTTAGAAAACTAATTTCTGTTGCACTGTCATGACATGTACCGTGGTCTGGGAATGCTGGTCTGTAATTAAGCTTTAATGTTTTACAGAAACAAAATTTTACTGCCCCTTAAGAATATATCAGTTCTACCACAAATTAATATTGTAGCTTTTGATGGTTGTATATTTTCAGAATATGTGAAATCTGGTGGAATCCTTTCATGAATTACCTGAAAAATAATATTGATACTGTTACTGAATTCAAATTTTGAAAAGAAATTTCTGAGCAGTGTCTAGTTAGTGACGTGGTGGTAGATACTCTGTTTATGGGGTATGCCTCTTAAGTGCTAGTCTTTTACTGTATTTTTGAAAAAATGCCTGAAACTCTTGAATATACCTTGTGGAAAAGAGAGTGAAAATGAATATTTTTAAAGGAGGCTTTTGCTTTACTGCAAACTATCGTGTGTTATCAGCATCATATGTAAATCTGGACTATTTCAAGTGCTGTGTTTTTGTCAGTTTTTAAATGTGTGGTATTGGTAGTGGCTTGTATGCCTTTACAATAGGAAAGAAAATTATCTTTGCTATACATTTATACTGTGACAGGTATGTCCACATGGTGTTGCAGGTTGTCACAAAAAAAAATAATGCATGTAAAGGATGAATAATTTAAAACTTTAAAGTCAAATTTTGCAAGTCTGGGTGAAAGTGCCAATAGTCCTGCAAATTAATAGCTGGGTTTAATGTGTATTTTTAATGAGACAGATTAATTTTCATCTGAGCTAGAGTTCCTTCTTGCTTAGACTGTGAATTCCATAAGGGAATAGTAAGGAGTTAAGAAGGAAACATGATGAAATGTCGGTCTTTGCATCCAAAAGAGGATTTGAGCCATGAACTCCTGAACTTGTGATCCTCAATTACTTATCCTGGGTGCGGGAAATCTATTCAACTTTAATGTTTTTATTAATGTGACTTGGAATGAAATCAAGCATTCTTTTTTCTTAAGCTAGGTTTAAAGAAAATGACTCTAGATTAAAAAATACTAGGTCTTTTAATTTTTAATCCACTATTTTTAATGTAGTCGGTTTTTAACCAAAAAAAAAAGTTCTTAGAGAGGATTAGTTGTTGTTTTACCGAGTATGATGAACCTTGACAGTACACTGAGAGCTGATGGCCAAGTATATTAGAACATTACCTAGTAACTAAAATAGTTAAGCTACCTGTCATACCTTAATTCTCCTTAGACCACTTTGAAGGCTCAGTGTAAGGGTCAACCATGAGTTGCATCAACCCATCTTCTGAGTGTAGTTGTAGTAAAATGTCCAGAGACACCACAAATTTTTATTGATTTCCTACAAAAAGGATGTTTTTCCTTTATTCTGTTTCCAATGTATCTTATCTTTAACCAAGAAACAGAGCAAAGCGAGGCACACGTATTATATCTAGATGCCTTTCTGGTAAACAATTTTGAACAAAGGGCTCATTTCAAATGCTGTGCCATGTTTCACTCCATTGTTTGAAATGCATGAAATTTTTGCGAAGTGGACAGGTGAAGTATAGGAAAAGCAGGGGAGAGATGCTCATGCAGTTTCAAATCAGTCCCCACATTAGAGATCTCATTTTCAGGTCTCATGTTTGAATGCTTCTTTTATTAAAAGCGGACTCAAGTGAGATTGGAAGAAGGAAAACAGAGGTGAACACTAGAACAATGTACTTTAATGTCACTGAAAGTTAACTCCCGGCCTAGCAATTTAGCCGTTTTGCACCAAGATTTTTAAATCTTGCTTTTCAAATGATAAAACAAACTGTTTAAAAGCCAAATGTATTTTTGACATACCATAGCTCAAAGTCTGCTTTAAGTTAAGGTTACTTAACTTGTCATTCTGGACGATTGTGTAATGTTTCACTAAATGTTTTAGAATTCACGGAACATCACATGCACTTGCTTTACAGAGCTTCTGAAATCTCTGTAGGAAAATACTGAAGTGAAAAGAGAAGAGGAAGTGGAACTAACTGTCAGGTCCTGGGATCTGACCAAAAACTTTCTGTGATGTGAGCTCTAGAAGTCCTAAAGTCACTGATTGGTAGTCCTATGCTATGGATTAGATTATAGGTAGGGGAGGGAGGGAGGAAGGAAGGAAAGAAGGGAAGACTATTGCAAGGAGGACTATTGGATTTATTCTCTGGACTGTTTCGGGGAATCTCCAGTTTTTGTGTCTGGGATATCAAGGAATTCTTGGGTTTAGGTTCTTTGTTTCATAATATGAATGCAGTAGACTTGCCTATATTTTAGGAAATATCACTGATCTGAAAGCTATTTTTGTTGAATGTTGGAAATGTGTTTTAACAATTCCCCAAGATTTCTTCAGAAGTTTATTTATGCTGTCCTAACTCATATGTCAGTTAACAACTTAAATCCTTGAATCATTTTTGTATGAAGAACTTATTTCTGTTCATGAAAGTTAAATTGTTCTTGTCTCAAAAGTCAGCTTTGGAGAACATGAGCATGTTCTAAACACCTCTCCAAAAGGTAGTATTTCTCAACGAGAAGAATGTCAGGATATCGCTGTGAATATTCAGAGCTGTGATAAGGTCTTCCTAACTCATTTCATTCCTTGTAAATTGAAGTTAATGACACTTTCTCACTTTTTGTACAGCAGAAATGATGTGTTAGGTCATTCACAACTGTTAATGTTGTGAGCACAGAATGAGTGCTCACTTAAACTGTGGAATAACTGTTCTTTATTTTCTCCTTATTGATGTTTGTTTTATTTATGGAGCTAACCAGCCTGTGGCCTGCAGACCTGCTGGTAAATCTACTCTTGTGGACTCACAAATACTGATACACTTACTTGTACAACACCTCATTCAGACAAGATTTTAGTAGTATAGCCACCTGGAAGCTGAGACTTTTGATCTTCAAAAACTCCATTTGCTAATTATCAACTGGTTTTTGTTTGTTTGTTTGTTTGTTTGTTTGTTTGTGATGGTGGAGAGGGGGGTAGAATCTAGTTTAGGGCACCTAAGACATTTTTCTTTGTTTTCTAGGGAGCACTTTGAAGTTTATGGAACACTTTATATGGTATCATATTCTTAATACATATTAAGTGTTTGTATGCCAAGTCCAGCATCTGGAAAGTAAGAAAACCAGAAAAAAAAAAAGAAAAATCATAAGAAACTTTGACTACTTCTGCAGTTCACAATCTCATTCATGACAACTTTGCAAGAGAGGAGTTAAGAGTCCTAGAAGCAAATATTCCTTACAATACGACACTTGTTCATTCCCAGAGGAAGTCAGTTTGTGCTTAGAATGAGGAAGGAATCCTGCTGGGAAAGATAGTACATTGTCATTTAGTTGAAGGCTGCATCATAATGCATATACATGAGGGATACTGGTAAGGGAGGAATTAATGTTGCACAGGTATCCTTAGCCTAGAAGAACGCTTAGCTTCTACATCTTACTAATTCGTGTGTGTGGCTTCCTGGATGTTTTCTTATTGATGGTGTTTCTATGTTTGTTTTTAAATAAGCAGATGAGACATACCAGAATACCTTTCGTAAGCTTGAGACATGAGCTATCAGAAAGGTTCTTGATCTAGTTTCATACTCTGCACACTTTAACTAATAGAAAAACTGATGTTAGAGATAGCACATTATCCTCTATGTCGAGCAAGGCCTGGGGTGGGGAGGAGATGAATTGTGTGTGGATAGCACTGGTGTTGATTAGGTGCAGGAGGACTGAGTCACCGCCAGCTTGGAGGCACCTAAAGTAGATTGTCATGGGTTTCCACTTAGTTCCTTCATCATCACTTCTTCTTCCCTTCCTTCACCAGTTTAACTATGTCTCAGGCTTATTCCTCTCCCATTCTAATCTCAAACACAGTCATACCAGCGTTGTTTCTATTCCTCCAACCACCTCCACCATTGCAATATCTTTGGATGTCACAGATTAACTCTTTCACAGGAATTCTCTGAGATGATGTTCTACACTGAGACTGGTGAGCATCTTGACCAGTTCCACAATTCGTCAGATTGGTTTCCTCTCACTTCTTCTTAGTCTCAGTCTCCTTGCTGAGAGCTCCTTGCTCCTAGTTTGTCATCTTTCTGTGACTGGGTTCGCAGGTTGCAGACTCCATGCCTAGCCAGTCCACCCCCTACAGCTGCTAGTTCTAGGTTTCTTTCATTCTCTTCAACCAGTTTGAAGTCCCAGTAATATCTCTCTTAGTAGATCCTGATCCTGTTCGGAATTTCAGCAGTGTCGCTTCTTACTCCACAATGCTTGATCGTAAGAGACACAGAGCACATCTCCATTCTAGAGATTCATAGTTCAAAATCAAGGACAACTGTAGTTCTGGGAATAAATAATTGGTTGTGAAGCAGAGCAAGCAGGTACAAGGTAAAGCAGGTACTTTTCTGCCTCTCCCTCTTGAATCTGCATCAAAAAAAAAGCTTTGAACTAGGTCAGTTTTCATATTTTCACCTGGCAGATTTTCACCTGGATAGCAGGTGTTTTATCCTACAGTTCACATTACCCTACAGACTCCCAGATCTTGGCTGAAAGCATGTGGATGGTCAGAGTTGGTTGGGTGGTGTTTGTGGGGGTTTTATTTGCTTGTTTTTAAGAATATCTCATCAGACATTATTAAACCAGGCAAAGTGATATATTTTCCTCTTTGTTCACAGAAATGGCTGACCTGTTTTGCCTGAAATTTTCCAAGAAGTTCAGTCTGACACGAGTCCTAGTATGGAAAATTTCAGCACAGCAACTAACACTTGGCAAAGTCACAAGCAGTTGAAAGCAGGGTCTTATAATGGAAGTTGTCAAACAATCTTATTAATAGGCAAGCTTGGAAGCACTGCCGATGATGTATCTCAAAACGTTTTTGTTTAAGGTGCCAATGTGTTTTCTTTTCTGTCCCAAAGGCTGAGTTTTATTCTAAACCAGTATGATTCCACAGAATAAATGATCTCTGGTCAGGTAACAGACTTTTTTCAGAATGTAAGAAACTGTCACAATATAGCTACTGCAGCTTTGACTCTAAAGGTGAAAATAATGTCTGCGTCTCTCAGAACTTAAAGGTACAAATAAATTAATCAAAGTTTGCACTATTAGCAAGGATTAAAAAAAAAAGGAGTTAGGATTTACTCAAAATTCAGCTTGTAGTAATGCACCGGTAGAGAAAATTGCAGTATAGGTGAGAAATATCCTCTTTCTTCTGCAGCGTCCACTGCTGATCTGAAGATGTAGAATTGAGTATTTAGAAAGCGGAAGTAAAAGCTTACAGTTGACTGTAATAGGAAGAGTCTTGTAGAAATGTTGTCAGTCACCTTCTTGCTGTAGAATGTTCCTTTTTGCAAACACACACTTTATTTTATGAATTAACATTTTTTTGTGCAAATGTAAAAGGTTATGATTTAGACCACTGGTTCCTCTCTTTGATTTTGGGCAAGTATACCTCTCTTCTTTAGCTTATCACACTGGAATACCTTTGTATTTAACAGGTGTGAGATGTACATAGTGTTGATTTATTTAGTTTTAATGAAAGTGCGAGTACAACCTTTTTATAAGAATTACAGTCATACACAAACATATTAATGGAACAGTGCAGAGGGCGATGCTTATGCTATGAGACTTTCAACTATTGAAGTGTTTGTACTTTTCTATAAAACTTACATAGACTATCACTGATGACGTTTGCTGAATTAAATTCTTACGTTGCTCATGCAGCACTATGTGATGTTTAATAGATTGATGTTTGTATTAAAAAAAAAAAGCCTCAGCATTAATATGGTTTTGTTCATAGAGAGGAGATTGTAAAAAGTTTTATGAGTTAATTTTAAACATGTACAATTAGGCAGTCCACTGAAATTTTCAAACTGTTTTTGTAGTTTGATTATGAATGTCTTTCATACAATACTGTTAGGAAGTCTGGATTTAAAAGGAGAGACTGTATTCAGGTTGAGATGTCAGCTGTATCTACTCAACGATGCTGACAGCTTGCACATCCTCTTTAGTCTAGGAACTGCAATCTGAGCTGTTTTAAGCTGCGAAAGTGAATGGATAACCAAGTATACAGCTTCCTGCCTGCAGGGAAACTTGGTCTTGGAAAATTTCGGGTATTTGTCATTATTTAAAATAATAATAGTAATAAACCTTGACCTGAGCTTACATCCATCAAGCACAAGAAAGATCAGGTTTGTAGTTGGAGCAATGCAGATTAGGCTTCTAATAGTGGGTTCTCTTTATTAACTATTAAAAATTTCCAGTTTGATGTCATATTCCCTATATTATAAAATTCAAAGCATGATATGCAAAGATATTCCATTTGCAGTGACTGGATTTAGGGCAAAATATAGTGTCTTTTAAAATCATAAAAGCATGGTGTTACAGAAGTCCTCTCGGATAGATCTGTTTGCCTGATAGAGAGGTATAGTTAAGTTGTATCTGACAGATGTGTATCCAACTTTTTTCTTGAAAACTCTCCAGTGTCAAAGATTTTATGACCTCATGAATTAAGTATTTGTAGGGCTTATTGATGAATTAAGTCTTCCTGATATCTAGGTGAACTCTCCCTTGCTACAAGTTGAGTATTTCCTGTTCTCTCTGTCCGATCAGTATCTTCTTTGTAATAATCTCCTGCTTCTTAAAATATTTCATATTTCTTTCAAATTAGTCTCCTCTGTGTTAAACACTGTTCTTTTACTCCTTTTTTACATGTAATGTTTTTCTACCTCTTACAGTTTTTGGGTACTGTATTCCAAAAGAGGTTTCTGTAGTACTGATTTGAGAAAATTCTTCTCCCTCTACCAGTTCTTGTTAGTAATTTCTGTAAGTTATATTAAAGGGCTCTGTCTCCTACCTAAAACTTGAATTTTCTCTGTTCTGTTGAAAAACTATACTGAACATTCAGGAATAATAATGGATTGAAGCATTCTGTTAACAGGTAGGGGTAGTCATCGATGAATAGCACAACCACCTAAGTGCTGTCTGTAACACCCAGATGCTATGTAAGTGGCAGTTTGTCTTCTTGACATCTTCTTGTCTTGTGATTTTTGACTTACGTGTTAGAGAAATCGTAACTAGTATGTTCACAAGTAAGTGCAGGGTAGAAACTAAAAGGTTCTTATGCGCTTGCATAGATCATTATGTGGAATGACCTTCCAAATAGCAGGGAACATGAATTGTTTTACATTATCAAGCTGTATAATGGAGTAGGAAAGTTCCAAGAGGAAAAAAAACATATATGTGATAGCGATCCTTATCTGTGTTGACATATCCAGTGAGCTTTGAAAGGAGGCAAGACTGTTCATTTGTTTACTTTATATTCTTTATATTTATGTGATATTAATTCTGTCTCTCAGTATTCCTAACTTCAGAGGCGATCATGCAGAACTTTCCTTGGCTTTTGTAGTTAGGCTTAGTGCATAATTGGAGTTCAGGTATGTAATTTTGTCTTTCAAAGAAGTATTCATGGTTATGTAGATGCTTTCATTAGAGACAGAATATAAATGTCTAATATGCTGCTGCTTCTAGTTTATTACCTTGCTCTAGGCACCCAGTTGGTGTGTGTTGCTCACAAATTCTCTAGCACATTTCCCGTTGCTTCAGGAAACCTGGCCACTGGTGATGCCATTAACCTTTCTGTCTTTCCTGGCACAATTTAGATTTATGACTTTTTTGCTCTTTTCTGACACAGGTCACATAGATCAATATGTTGGGAGCCACGTCGATGGCCTGGGGTGTAGAGCAAGCTTTGCTAGCATATACTGGACCCTCTAAACTGGTTGTTTATTGAGTGATGGCACGCACTGGAACTCAGTAACTTCAGTTGTATCTTGTAGTCCTGCCCTCCTGCTCCTTCGAGGCACTTCATTTTCCTCCCACAAGTGTCCCGTCTCTTGAAAATTAACTTATTCAAAATGTTTTTGATACACCACTGCTTCAGGCCAACACAAAGGAGAAACAAAATATAAAAAAACCCTAAGAATATGAAACTTTCAATGTTTCTTTAACAGTCTAATATAAACAGAAATAGTCTACACATCGAAGCACGAACACGATGCTAGGTGTCTTCTTTACCTGAGCAATGACTTCCTTTATGGATGGACTTGTTTCATGAAACAACACTCAGCCTACACATAGGTGCTACTTTAAACATCTTAGGAACTCAGAACTCTTTCTTCATATTCCTTAAAATCCTGCTTCTCTCTAACAGATGATGCAGGGCACCTAAGCATCATTCAGAGGACTGAGGTCCAGAATCTGGTCTCGATATCCAACTAAGACTGTGTAAATGTAATATAGTCCTTTTATAGTAAGGCCAAATCTTGAGATTCTGAACAATAAAAGCGGTCAGCAACATCACTTGTTGCTTTAGGCATTTTTACCAAGAGTTGTCTACACATTTAATCCAAAAAATCTACAAAACTATGCATACTTGTTTTGTAACCTTTTACTTGTAGCTGTGCATTAGTGTGCTTTATCTACATAGACACTTTTAGGAAGTATATATTATAAATTACCATTAGAGGAACAAAAGGAGTCTGCGAACAAAAAAAAAAAAAGCCCCAAATCATTAAACTTGTGTATTCACACATACATAGGACTATAATCCTGCAGAGTAAAAAAATAAATTGGCTCCATATTGCAAATGGATCAGTGCTGATCTTACACAACACAAATACATTGCTCAAAAGTATAATCTCGTTTATGTTTTTCATTCCTGGTTTTTCTTTCCTGCAACATCGTGTATCCACTTTCAAAAGGAATACTGATTCTTATTAACAAAGAAATAACCTTAGTATTTGGATTTCTGAATGTAAGTGTTACAAGCTCTTATGGACTATACTTTCTAGTAGAAAGTTATTTCTGAAATTTTACAAAACACTGTAGCACTCCAATTTTAGATTGAAATCAATTACAAAATAAAGCCAAATCCAGAAGAGCTTGTTCTTAGTTATGCATTTGAAATGCATTTCACTGCAGACTGCGCTTACGGTGTTACTGTCTGTTTGAAGGGTCTAGTAGACTTTGAAAGGCTTCCGTTCTTACTTACGGTGATTCATTTGGAAGATCACGTGGCTTTAGAAGAGATTTTTGTACTTTGTATTAATTTGGAGGAAAGCTCTAAATATGTTTTTTTTCTATTTTTTAAAAAGCTATAATTATGTGAAAAGTACCACAGATGAGGCAATACTGAGTATGTGCAATAGTTCTTTAAATGCATTCAGCATATGGTAAAAGGGGAGTCTGAAAAATTTACACAGGACATTCTAAACTAATGCAGGGACATACTAAACTCCTTAAAATGGATAGCACTAAAAGTACTTTCTGGTTATTTTTCCTAACCACAAAGAATAACTTGTTGGAAAATCTATTTTGTTTGAACCAAACTCCAAAGAGAAATAAATATGCGCTCTAGAGAGTGCATTCCTCAACAAACCTAGTAAGCATAGACTTCTTATTATCACATAACTTATCTGTACTTAGAAGCCTTTAAAAGTAAAATCCACAGATTTTAAGAAATCAGAGTATCAAAGCGTATATGGCAAAAATATGCAACTATAATATGTGGGCTATTGAGAAAATGCCACTTGTCTCTTTTTCTGTCCAAAAGTTTGTTCCTCCTTTTCACAGAAATAAAACTCTTCTAAGAGGGAATTAAAATTGGGAGTCTATGTATCTTGCAGCCTTTATTTTAAAATATAGTATTATAATATCAAGTATTTCAAATCCAAGAAATTAATCATTAAAATTAGGAATAAAGAAATCCAAATACGTTACAGTAAGAAATCTTACTTCTGCTTTATTACTAGAGCGTATGATAGCTGTCTGATTATGGTTAAAATGCTCACCAATTGGGAGTGCAAACCAGTTTAAACTCTTTCAAAATGCATTGTTTTTTAGGGGGCTGGGAGATTTCTCCATATCTTTCTAAAGTGTCTCAACACAACAGACTTGAAGGTGTTTTAGTATCCAAAAGAGACTTAGATAATCTCTGAAATGTACTCGTCTCAAGTTGTGTAGGTGCTCGACGTAAAAAAACAGTCTAGAAGCGAAGTTTAGAAAAGAAAAAACTTTAATATCAAAATACAGAGAAATTTGTGCTGAAGACCACCTGTGGCAGATAGTTGAATTAATACTTCAGCAAGAGACGGAAAAGAGAAAAATATAACATAGCTCTTTATCTCAAGAAAAAATACAGTAAATGTATTAAATTCACAGAATTAGTCTTACATAATTATTGATAAAATCATAAATTAAAGGTATTCACGCTACGCAATTTTAGGCTCTTTTGAATGTCATATAACCATCTCCAGCATAGGGCACCAGCTTCTGGGCAACAGGTGAAACAGATGACTAAAAGCAGTAAATGTTTCAGCTATGTAAGTTTAATTTTCCTATGTCCCTGGTCAGCACCCTCTTTCCTACTCTGTATTGCCCTCAGAGGAACTTCTCTCTTTACTAGCTAGAGAAGGAACATAGGCAGAATTACGACACAAATTGGGTGCCAAAACTGTCCCGCTAAATGGTCTAAAGTTAAAACCTTTCCTTGGACAAGCTGTGTATATAATGTAATTTCCTGTTATTGCAATCAATAGACAAACGCGGTAATTTTTCTCCAGTACTCGTAGTATGTTCTCTGACTTGTTTTAAACAGTGTGCTGTCTGTGTTACAAGACAAGCAAAACCACCCTTCGTACTGTTTCCAAAAATAAATTGTTCTTAAAGAAATACTTCCCTAATGTCCTTGCACGAAGTACTTTGTGTGGTGGGGTTTTTTTCTCATCCATGTTTTCATGGTGTAAATTTTTTTGAACGGGTGGCTTCAGTTTTATGGAATGTGCAGCAGTACCTTCAGTTAAGTTCTTTGAGCTAATAAGCATGTGTTTATATTTTGTAAAGCGCTTACTGTGCTACTTTTACCTGTATTGGGTGTCTTGTTTTCTTTTTCCAGTAAATTTTATTTGTACCTGAGGCTTAACCTGTTGAAGATGACTCTCACGTACTCTCATTAGCATGTGCCTATTAATGTTTTTCTTGATTCATTTGTTGCATCTTTATAGAGCTCGGTTGTTGGTGTTAGTGCCTAGAAGTTTCAAGTAAGGCTTAACACAGTGTTGTGGCTTGCAAAAAATATGGTTGCACAGGATTTTATAGCGTGGTTTGGAGAAAGACTAGACTATGTCACCAAGCATGTGAGTGCTCGAGTGCTCTGGTAGAATTCTTTAAATGTCCCCCCCAATTTTTGAGGGGGAGACAGGAGAGAAGGGAAGGTTGGTTGTTCGTTTGAGGGGAGGGTTGAGTTCTGTATGGACTGCCCCGCAAAAAAGAGAGTTAATATTTGAGTTTAAACTGTACAAGTATGTTTTGTTTTTAAACGTATGTTATTAAAAATGTTTTGGTACACTATGGAATGTATTTGCATCTCCTCCATAGAGGTTTACTAAATATGGCTTACAATAATGCATTTTATGTAACCCTCCTCTAAAATAAAAATGATGTTTATGAACTAGAAAAGTATCCCATCTTCAAATATGCTGTAACTTTTTCGGATAGCTAAGAATAGTTTTTGGCAGCTGCAGATCCTCTGAGGGGATCTAAATCACTTCAGGGATAATGAGAAGCCCTGTTCAGTGTAGCAGACATTTCAGCTGTCCTCTGCATGTGTTCTGGGGCTGGATGGTCAGGCAGTAATTGCTTTCTCTACAATGGAAGGCTTTGCTGTGTAATTATGTTAACATGCCTGGTATTGTTGTCTTTCTCTAACTCTTCCTCTTGTAGAAATTATGCCTCTGAGCTAAAGGATGGATGAGGCTTAGTTTGCTTGGCTGCTGCTGTCTGCAGCACTGGTAGAAGAGCCTGCCAGCTTCACTTTCCGCTTGCAGCAGCTCTCTTCCAAACTTCGGGAAGCTTGTTCAACCCTGTTGTACACTACCTCTAATGAGGTTGCCATACACTGAAAAATGCCAGGTATTTCTGTGCATGGGTGTAAATCAACTGTGCAGTATAGCTGCAGTAAGATCAGTGTATGATGCAAGCCCGTACATGCATATTTCTGTCCAGGAAATCCCAGACAAATATGGTAGCCCAGCATGCTTATGCAATCTCTGCCCTCCAAAGTAGAAACCGATCCTACTTAGGATCCTACTCACTTCCCTAATCCTGAAGGCTCACTTCAGTACCCTGAGCCTTATGTTTGTCTCTGAGTATCGTCCCCCCAAATGTGGGCCCCAACCCATGCTCAGTCACCCACAGCAATCTGGCCTTATGCCCTCCTCCTTCCCACTGCAGGTCCTGCTCTTTCTAAAGCAGAAACTAATCCTGTGCTCCTCCTTCCCTTCCCTTGCCTTCCCCATTCCTTTCGAACACCCGCCTGCTGATTGCAGGCCTGCTCTGCCCTTTCTCATCCTCGGTCTGCGCTGCTTGCACCTGCCAACGTGCAAACACGGTCGCCAGCCCTGTTCCCCAACTGGCCTGCTAACACAGCTGGCTGGGTCACGCCTGCATTCCCGTGGGCAGCTTGCTCCCACGGGCTGAGTCAGAAATCCAGATCCCAGGCCGGCTGCATTGGCCCAGCCAGGTTACCGCAGGCACCAGCAGACGTAAATCAAGCTTGGGAGAACAGGAAGTTTTGGTTGGCCAAATAACCATTCTTATCTCGCTGCTCCTGTACAAGGCTGAGCCCAGGGAAGCATGACACTCTGAGGAGTTCACCTACCAGTAGCAGCACACGTAAGACAGCTTAGAGGACTTCTGAAGATCCCTTTCAGGCTCTATATTGATGAAATCTTAAAATCGAGTCGTGGTAATTCTGAATATTTGACACTATGTAGAAAAGGATCGCCTTAAGCTGCTTTTTAATGGAGTTTTTAGTAGAAACCTGATGGGTTTTTTGACATTATTTGGAAACATCTTCCTAATTTTGGGATATGAAGGGAGTACGTTTTAATGGAAAATGAATGCAAATAAAAAAGATAATGTTCAATGCATATGTTGTAATAGCCTAACATGTGATTTTACCTACTAAAGTTAAAGTGTTTAAACTGTGTAGAACTATGTTTTTCTTCTTGTCTGTAGAAAGTGGGGAAAGAATAGTGGCTTTGCTTTATGCAGTACTTTACTTTTTATTCTTCTATTCAATATTCATATGCCTATTTTTTACAAAAAACATTTGGCAAATATGTATCACAAGAAATCACGGTGTTACTGTGTTTTGGGTACCATTGTAGTTAAGCATAAAGTGATCCACTTACCTCGAAGGAGACTTGACTTTTCTGAAACACACTGAAAAATTGTTACTTGAAATATACTGTGAAGTAGGCCTGATTGTGTTTATCTGTGAGATTATTCTGAGTGAGTGGGAAACCCTCAGTAGATCATTCATTTGAGGCCTCATCTGGCCCAAATGTGACAGGAAGCAAAGCTGGGATTTTTTCTTTGCATTTAAAGAAAGCCAGAAAGATAAGAGCTCTCATGTGCTTTCTGCCAATAAAATAAAATTAAATTAAGCAAATAGAATAATATTTTTACATGGTAAAATTGTTCTCAATGTGTTCTGCATTCCATCACTTTCTCTGAGGAGAGGTGAGTAATAGCTTTTACCTTTCCTTCTAGCAGCGCCCAGTATTTTCTTCCCCCTCGCTCAAGGAATATTCATCGCTCTTAAAAATTTCCAGTTCGTTAGTTTGAAATGAAGAAAGGACAGTGAATGAATTTTCTGAAGATAATCTTAAGATGGAGAAATACATCTTGATTGAAATCTTTTGAAAAATATGTGTCCTCAAGGTGAAAAATCCATGTTATCCAAGAGAGATATTTTTAATATAATTTCTTAAATGAAAACTATATTTTCTCAGCGCTGAAAATTATTCTCAATACTGTTCTCAAGCTCCAAGGGCCTTGGATTAAGTATTCATTCATTCAAGTCTGAAAACTTAGGCTCAAAATAGAGTTCAAAATCCATATTTAAATTTAAAAAGGCTAAACTGGGTAACTTCTTTTTGTAGAACATAAGAACCTGCACATTACCTACAGTTTAAGTTAAACCCTGCCCTATTTATTGCAGTGAGAGCTGCCCTTACCTAACCAGGGTCTAACCATGTTAATATATCAAGCCAAATCTAAAAATATTGAAAAGGGAAGGTAGTTTGGCATGCCTTATGCTTTATGTGGCTTGTCATATTATTAGTTTCCAAATTAGAAGAAAAACACAGAAAGCAAAGCCTAAGCAGACCTAAATTCCTCAGAAACTAGATTCCAAGGAGAAAAAGATACTCTTCAAATCTCTATCCATAAAAATAAATATTTATGAAACATGCAAAAATGAGTGGGTAGTGTCTTCAGTTTCTTAGAGACTCCGAGTCGGGGTTTTTCACCGTTGGCAGTTAAGCTAGCAAAACTGATGTTCTTATCTGCTTAGGCTTAGTTTCCCCTTGATTGGGAAGTGGAGTGATTATTATTAGTATTACCCAAAGCCATCGTTTTTCTGCACTAAGGTGAAATGTGATCTCAGACTATATCAAATGTATGAGTGTCTTACTGCTTTATTGCATAAGGACTGATACATAGGCAGGACTCAAAACCTGCTGCTGCTAAGGTTGCCTGATATTTCTGGTTTGCCAAATTCTACACAATTGTAATTGTTTAAAAATATCTACCGTATCTTCAAAGCACAGCTTCCCTCCCTGCTCCCCTTTGCCTCCTTCCCTTCCCCACCCCTCCCGAGCGCCTTGACACTGCTAGTAGCTGCATAGCTCTCATTGCTGACAGCTCTCTCTGTTCCTGCAAATCAGCCACCCGTTTCGGCTGACTATGTACATTTATTTATGTTAAGGCATTTATACGCAGTTAAAATTTTCGTGTTTTAAGACTGGATTTTAATTAGGGTTTAAATAGAGCTAACTTCATAGGAATAGGTTTGTGGTATGTAGTTTTACAGAGCTAGGAGGAACAGTATAAGAATTAATACTGGCTTATTTCTGTTAGCAAATTTACATTATTTTAGTAATAGAGTGAATGTTTAGATGCTAATTCTAAATTAAAAACAAATATAAAAGTATTTATTTCGGCAACCTCTTCTTACCTAAAAGTCACAGTTTCTCAAATCAGACATCCATCAAATGGCAAACTCACCATGTCTAGAGGCAAGGATAGATTCCAGTTGTCTAAAACAATGCTCAAATACTTGAAATAAGAGAAGCTGCTCTTACTGTCTGCAGTCCTTTTCTTGTCCATCTGTTTGTTCATATTATTTAACTAGGAAATCGCTTTGTAGTCTTTTCCTTGCTGCTGTCCTTATATTGTATGGGTGCACTTCCACACAGCTTCTGTAAAGACAGAGTGGGACTTGGAGAAAATAGCTTTAAATTTGCCCTGAATGATGTCCCAAAAGCAAATTTGTCTTGCAAACTGAAAGAAATCAGATATTGCATGTAACATTTTCTATACAAAAATCAAAATAAGATTGTTCTGCCATTTTTAATAATCCTCATTTTTTATTGCTTTGTTTAACAGGTTGAATGGTAAAATGAAAAGTAGAAAAATGGAACAGTATGCACGTCTTACAAGTTACTGTATGAAACTTTCTGGATGTTCTTTATCAGTTATGTTTGTGTATTTTTTGTGAGCCGTGAGTCATTGAGAATTTCAGAAGCTTAGCTTTTGTTAAAGACCTGAAACCATTTTGTGAGAAGCACTGGTATCTCGTACCACTTTTTACTAGTTGATTAGGACTATTTTCTACATATTTGCTATTCTAGAGCTTTCTACTGTCAAATAAATTATACAATTTTGATAGATCGTGCTCCCATGAAGCCTTTCTGTTTGCTATAAGATATTGTATGCTCTCAAATACATTTGTTTTACTGTAAATTCTTGCTTTGGAGGTTATATGTATTGTCGTCAGAAGATAACTGTATATCTTCTAACATCTTTGTTTAAAGAAGCTTTGAAGCCTATATTAGGAATACTCCTATATGTTTTAGTCATATTGTTTGATAATAAGGCTCTCCCAAAAGTTAGCTTTAAAACAAGATTACCCATGTTGATCAACACTGTCTGAAAAACAGGTACCTGAAAACTTCCACCATTAGCAAAATGCAGGGATCTCTCTGGAGGAAATCCCTTAGCTTCTAAGAGTTAGACTTGCTCATTAGACTTGTGCTGACGTTATGTCAGTGTCTGCTCTTTGACAAAGTACTTTACTTTGAGAGTTACTGAGGAACTCCTTCCTAGAGCGTGACTCTTCTTGGGTGTGTGCTTGGGCCACAGAAAATCCTTTCCTCAATCATACCTCTGGACTATTCTTGATATACCAAGATCATAATGGATGCTAATCCTCATTACAGAGAATCTTCTTTGGTCTTCTTAAGAACTATTTTACCATAACGATCAGATGCCAGGCAGTTAATCTTTTAGTTCAAATACATCAGTGTATTTACTGAGAGTGGTGCTTGCTTAGGTAAAGAAGCTCTAAAAATAAAAAGGGAAAAAAAATTGAGGGTTTTCCTCTTGTGGTAGTTATGATGCACCGGTAGGAAACCAGAGCAGGTAAAGGCAACTTGTCTAGGGATCTTAAATAGGTATATTTTTCTCAAGCTCTGTTAAAGTGCTATACTAATTACACACTATTTTAGGGGGAAGGACTATCAGTTATATGCTTTACCCTTCTCTTGGAAACTAACCAAAGAGCTTGAGGATTTAGGGATTTATAGAAAGACCTTTCCAGTTCATTTTTAATAGTTGCAATCTTTGCTAGAGGTTAACTATTTTAAAAGAAATGAAAATTTATACCTATTAAAGTAATCAACTGTGATCACTAGAGCAAACATTCAAAGGAATGTCAGATTGAATACATTAGTAATATGTAAGTATTTCCCTACTTTTATTAAGTGATGATTTTTCACACTTCTAGTGTTTTGAAATTGGTGCGTAGTTGCTAAGTGACCACCTAAACAATATCTTTTATGCATTGCTTTTAGTGTTACTTTTTTCATTCTTTAACATTCGTAGTGCAAATTTGGAGCCTTGCCAGCGCAGACTCAGAGTTTTGTGTTAGACCGTATAACTTCTAAGTTTTATGCTAGCCACAGCACAAATGAACTGCAGGATTCTCTTTTAGCTCATAGACCCCTGCGCTATTAGGCAATAGTGGCTTTAGAGGTACATTGCCACATATAGACATGGCTTAGTAACAATAGCTGTGCACAGATGAGAAATTCTTTATTTAACAGTTCCTCTTATTTCAGGGTATGTAAAGGTTAAAATAACATACACATTAGGATTATTATTAATCCAGAGACTGTAAATGTAGTCTCCGGTTAACCCGCCTATAGTAGGCAAGAAGTTTAGAATATAACTGCTTCAAAAATATGCTAGTTGCCCGAGTTGAACTCCTGTTGACATTTAAATAGGGTGTCATGTTCCACAACAGATGAGAAACAATGCTTGGCAAGAAGACCATTTCAAGAAGCGTACAGGAAAATGGGTCTACTTTCTCTTTTCCCAGTGGTGGAAGAGCTATTTTGGTGCTGGAAACTGTTCCTGTGTGAAGCGTATGGGAAAGAAATAACAAGAGCGTGCTGAACCTGAAGAATAATAATTAAAAAAAAAAAAATTTTCAAAGGGAGTGGTCAAAGTTGCTCTGTGCTATGCTTTTACCTGGGAAAACTAGAACTTGACAGTATGGCAAGAAATACAACTTTGGAGAAGACTAGTAGCTAAAATCTTAGAAATGAAAAGACTAGACTTCATAAAAAACTTCACTGAATGAAGCAGAAATATTAAAAGTAGTAGCTGGACAAACTGTTGCTTCTGAACAAGTACTAGTGGTATTCCAAAGCTGAATCACTGAAAACAGTAAAAAGAGTAGAGGCTAATCATTAACTATTTTGGTATTTGCCTGATTTTAATACACTACTACTAGAGCGGTAAAGTATGTTATGAATAGTATAACAAAGCAAATATTTTTAATATATTTCCTGCTAGCCCAGCTGTATTTATTCTATTAGCTGCATGTAGGACACAACATTTTTAAACTATATAATTAGCTTATCACCTTAAGTAATAGCTTGAGATGCAAACTGCTTCTTTACTTAAATACCTATTTCCTCAGATTACCTTAGACACTCAGTCTGATTGTTCAAAATTTAATTTTCCAAAAAGATCCAATTTTCTACTTGGTTTTTAAATATATGAGTAGTAGGAGTAAACTCTTGGGCACATTGTGTTCTGTAGTTTTTCCTTTTCACTTGAGGTGTAGCTCATATTTCTGTAAGCATAAGATAAATCTATACCAGCTAAAGGGAAGATAGTGATTTTCCTTCGCTTTACTTGTCAAGAATACATACTCTGTTTGCTCTTCCAAACCCCACCTATCATGTAAGAGGGCAGGATGGTAAGAGTTGGAAGAAGCTTATTGAGAATTATAAGAGTAAGAATTGAGTGTTCAAGGATTTAGGAATTTTTTTAACTAGTCATATCATACAACTGTATGTCAAAGATGGCAGCAAACTCAAGTTAAGAGGGTTAGTTGGCAATAATTATGCAGCAGTAGGGTATCTGTTGTAAAAAAAAAAAAAAAAAAAAAAAAAAAAAAAACCTGCACGCCTGGTAAGATCACTTTCTTTAAGGAGGAATCAATTTGAACTCATCACAGGCATATGAATATTTTAGCTCTATTTAATTGTCTGAGTTCTGTGTAATAGTCATTCTATGTTACTTTTAACAAGATTTAATAAACTTTGCTGGGAGCAGGTACAGGAGAAGTTGGTGGGGCATCCAAGGAAGGACTGTAGGTAAGGCGGTATATGCACTTTTAAAATTACCTGGTTGAGAGAACGTGCTTTCTAGTTGGCCTGTGGTAAGAGGGGCCTTTGTCATACTGATGTATTTAAAAGCTGCCTGATTTGAGATTATATCCACTATCAGTGAATATCTTTTTCATATAACTTGAGCTTCAGGCCATGTTTTCTGCGTGTTCTCTGTAGTTACGGAGTGTCACTTAAAGTGTTGATGAGCATATTGATTTAATTTTCAACTCTAATCCTTCATTTTCTTAAGCAATTTCACAGCCTCTAAACAAAAAATCCTTTTGAAAAAATGTTTTTCATATTTTCTCAACCCTCCAAAAGGGATGATATTAGGATGGGGGGGGGGGGGTTATGCACAATAAGTTCAGCAATTTCGAATCCTCATGTTGTGAGCATTTACTCAGTTTGTTCTGAAAGCCAGTCCAATCAAATTAAAAGCAGACAAAACTAAATTTGGTTCAAAGTTGGCTCACCTCAGATTTCAGCAGGAGCTGTGAAAGCCAAGTTTAAATTGGGACAGGAAGGGAGGGAATGTGGTCAGTAGCCTTAAAGTTGAGCATTTTAAATAGGAAATCTGTTTATGCCTCCAATAGCACTTGCTGTTCTGATTTGTTTAGAAAAGCTAAAACAATTCAGAACAGTAGAGTTGCTTGAGGCTCTTATGGTTAGGATTGAGCTGAACTTTGTCAGAAACGTAAGCTCATCTCCAAGTTTTGACTCATCCAGTTAAGTGGTATAAGTGATTCTGATCTTGACTGAAAGCATCATCTTTCCGATGACTTTCTTCATACTTTCCTTGTTTTCTAATGCTCAGCGTAGTCTTAGTATTTCTTAGTCTTAATACATAGTGTAACTTATTTCATATGCTCTTCCAAAAGAAATTCTGATTTTACCATAAATATTAAAATACTGTTTCAAAGCAAAATTAATGCATATAGTACAGGATCACTAAAAGTAGGGGTCAGGTATTTCTGGAGGGAAACCTATTGATATCACCCACTTACGCTGACAGGTTGCAGGATTAGTTTGGCTTATTTTTTCTAGGGAAAATAAAAGAATAAATCCTTACTTAATCAGATAGATGAAAAATAAGGAGAACATAATTGCCACATGAAAAATTTTGTCTGGGATGAACACACCCTTCCTTCTAAAATCTGTCTGGAATTTTCTAAAGGCAAGGTCTTTGCTTTATTTATTACATTTTTTTTCACTCTTCACCTTAATCCGTTTTCCCTTCCCTTATCTGTCTCTCTCTTCCTTCCCCCCCACCCAAAATGCCAAGGTTTTCGACAATGCGGTACTCACAGCAGTCTGCTGAAGGTTTGAATCATTGCTGACTTAAAGCATCATCTTTGCTGATTCACTAATGCTCCTAGCTGGATAGTTCAATGATTTATATAATACAATTTATATAATTTGTGTAATACATCATATTTATATAATACATGCAGATAGTGATGACAGGAATTCAGTTCAAATTACTGTATTACAAATTCAGAGGCTGTTGACATGGAGGAAAATAACCACATTCTGTTCCCAAATACTGAAATTCTAACTCTGTGGCAAACAAGTTTGGCAGAAAAAAACATGTGTATGCCATTTGTATTGATACAATCCTTAAATGAGTTCATACCAAGCAGCCATTCTTGTGTTTAGTAAATGTGATTATCAAAATCCAAACTGTGGGTCCTTACTAAGATCAAAAAACAGTTTTAGATCTTGCATCTTTGGAGTCAATTTGCAAATCGCCAGTTAAAAGGTCTTAGATACCTTTAATATAATTATAGACAAATCTCAAATTTCTCATCTGTAATGAAAAGACGTACTGCATATTACGAGGCATAGCACAGAATTTGTAGCCCGGGTGTGGATTATTCAGAGGATTTGTGATAGTAGTTCATGGTCTGGTTCTGGTCTTCCAGAGTGGTGAGTTTTGTACAATTCAGTTAGAAACGGGTGAGATGATACATACATATGACAATTTGTGCTGTCCCTAGTAAGAGCTAGCAGCAGTCTGTCGACATCGTTGTGGCAATACCACAGCTGCCCTCTGGCTCTACTGAATGGTGTAAGGAATAAGTGGAATAAGTTGGCAGAACTACAGCTGTAATGTGATACAGAAGACCATGTGTGTGGTATGGAAAAAAAATGTGATTTCATAAATCTCTCAGCAGCAAAGGGGAGGTGATCACGGTTTGTAGACCTAATGAGACGTTAGATGTTAGTGAAGAGTGTATTGCTAGTGGCATAAGAATGGAGAAGCTGAGATTTAGCATGTAGTTTATTCCACAGGAAAGAACCAGTAAGTATTTGACACCATTTAAATTTCTAGTCCCTGTATACCAGGAATCAAGCGCTTGGGTTTCATTTAGGTTTGTCCTAGATCATGACACATCTGTTGGACAGGGAAAAAGTTAAAACTACATGAAAGGTCAAGGCTTTTCTAGATCATAGCCTAATTCCTTATACTTTCTTACTATCCCCGTGATCCCGCTACAACCTTGCTCCTCTTCCTAGTTTTACCAGTGGCAAAAAGAATGACACTCACATTTGAGGAAGGTCTTAAATACACTTAAAGGAGGGGTTTACTTAGACCGTACAATCAAGAGAAGATAATGTCGAGCTGCCAAACACTTTCTCCACTAATTCCCTTCTCTCAAATAGCTCTGCTGTTCTGTCATCTAGATTCTCTGAATGTGGATCTTCTTCTCTCTTCTCCCTTCCTCAACCTCAACTGAGCTACATTTTACTGCTATTGATTGTTTCCCTTTTATTCTCATCATCTTTCACTATAGCTTCAATCCCCTTCTCTTCTTATTAGGCGTTTTATTCCTTCTTTAATTTCCTCTGTCCTGCAAGCAGGTGTTCATATATGCAATTTCTCTTTTCAAAAGCCGTTCGATTCCTCTCAGTTTCCTGTTATACACTGCTAACATTTCTTCAGAATAAAAAATAATGTTGATAAATGCTAACTGTAGCATTTTGGCTTACTATTTTTCACATTTCTGCTAGTCATTTTATACAAGCTGAAACTGATTGAGCATAGTTCAAATTCAGTGCTTAACCTGTCTTTTCCATCTGCTCTGTTCGAGTGAAAACTGTTAAGTTAAAAACTTATTTGGATATTTATTTTTTACAGGTGTACTGTCTCATGAGCCTAAAGCTTGTGCCTGGACTAACATTTGAACTCTAAATCCTGTTCTCTATTTAGCTTTTTTTGACTGTATACTGAGTGCCAAATAATGGAAAAAATGTTGAGATAGTCAGAGACATGATTAGATCTGTCACCTTCATCCTGCAGAAGAATAGCAACATTTAGAAGTGTTAAATTTGGGAGGTAAAAGAGAAAAGGTAAGTTGTAACTCACTTATATATGCATTTTAGTAGAGATGCTCAAATTAGAAACATGAATGCTACCAGATTCCCTCTCCTCCCCCCATCCTCTCCAGCCCCCACTGAATGTGTCAAACCTTTGGGCAATCCAAAAAAGTCCGTATTTTTAGTTTTGTTTTGAACTATTATTTTTAGTTTTGTTTTGAACTATTGGAAAAGTAACCTTTTAAACAAAAGGGAATTATCTGCTTACATACAACGGTAGAAATTTGATTTTGTGGAGATGTTAAGGGGGAGGTTTTTCATTTTGGAGGGTCAGCAGACATTAAGTTTATAGATTAGGATGAATAATGTTTTTACAACAGTTTCTGAAGTTTCTCTTTGTGTAGTAGAATTTGTGACTGTTTTGTTCTTGGTTAAGCAATCCACCTTAAAATCTTACCGCTTAAGAAAAACTGTCACAAACAAAAACAGATCCCAGGATGTTTAACGAGCTAATCTGCTACTCAGGAGAAAGTAAGTACTCATCTTGGCAGCTTGTTTTGTGCAAAGGAAAATAGTGTCTTACTGATCTTTTAGAATTCTTTGAACATGTTTAGGGAGCAATGGATCAAGGATAATCAGCAGGCATTATTTCTTTTACTTTAAAAGGCCTTTCACAAGTTCTATCAGTAGGGGCAACTAAAGAACTGAAACTGTCATGCGGAGAGTGGCAAAGTATTATCAGGGATTGGATATTAATGTTTTGTCTGTTTCTCTGTTTTAAAAATGAATTTACCAGAAAGTCTTATATCCTTACATATCTGTCAGTAGAAAAGGAGATACTTTGGCTAGGCAAATCAAGAAAGGCTGAGGAACTTGGAAAGGAACAAAGATACATGAATAAGCTGGAAGATTCTTTATTTACATTATCAGAGAGCCTATAATTTGGCGCAATTACAGAAAATGGAGAATTTTTTTGATTTTGAAAGAGAGGTTGGTGTACTTGCATTCCAAAAAAAAAAAAAAAAAACAGTTTTTTTTCCCCCCAAAAGCAGTTCAAATACCTGCGATCATTTTCTCTCCTTACAAGAACTCTGTTTCACAGTTTCTCACAGGTTTGCTTTGGACAGATATCAGACTTACTGTCTATGGTGGTTTTGATTTGAACAATTTTAACTTCACTGTATGTGGCAAATAGCATTTCCACTTCTCTCTCACGATAGTCTTCATATACTGCTGCTTCTACCAGTTCAGCATCTTGCCTACTGCTCTTACTCAATTAATGCAGTTCTGAGATCTGGCCAGATACGTATTCCTTTGGTCTGTGTTCTCCTTAATATGTCACATTAATCCTCTCTGTATATCAGTATTCCAATCCTCTGTTACCTGTCAGAGCTTTCCTGGAACTAAAATTTTGCTCAAAATATTTCAAGGCAAATAGTTTTATTAACATTTGCCTTCATACCTGTGCTCTTGAGTAATGTATGAGGTAGAGCTGAAAGGAGAATCAGTAAATACATTAAAGAAATGTCGGTATTTTAAAAATAAATACATACACATCCATAGATTCAGAGAGAAAATTAGGAGCCTTCCTTTGATGTCAGTACTAGCGATTCTGGAGATGATAATTGTAGAGACTATTTCGGGAGAGGGGATCAAAGGAACGTTGAAATTAAATATTAATGAAATGATGAGGTATCTAGGAAAAATTCTGCCCCCTCCCAAATCCAATGGCTGTCAGGTATTCTTCAGAGACAAAGAAAAGTTTTGATTGCTGATGAATGGTTGCATTATTTAAAAAAAAGAAAGAAAGAAAGCTTGGTTGATTTTGATGTTGATTGTCTCCTTATGACCTAATTCTCCTTTCCTCTTTTCAAATTTAGATCTTAGTGAGACTTGTATAATGTACTAAGGGTTGCAAATGTAGACGTAAAGTAAATTTGTAGATGGACTAGTTATGCCTAAAAAAGAAAAAGAGAGAAATACTTCCTATCCGCATGTTGATATGTCCTTGTTTGTATTAACTTGTCTTCCTAATGTCTGCCTGAGTTTCTTCATATGCTGCCTTCATTCACCTCAGTCCATTCTTCTCCATTTTACAGTCTTATGCTTTTTAATACCCTGTAATTTGGTAGTCAGTCACCTAGAGTGGTAGATCCCAGCCTGTTTGGTAGCTGAACATTGCTTGAGAAAATTACCATGCTTGCTCATTTGGAGGTGAGGGGTGGGGAGGTGGGGATTGGAGGAGCCTTCTTCTAATCAAAGAACTGCTTTGCAGAATGGATGAGCTGGCTTAATTCAAAACAAGTAAATGAACCACATTTATCTTCTTCACGTGGAGTCTTTGCCTGCCTCTCTTCCCTTAGTCTGCCAAATCACTGGCATTGTTGGGGACTCAGGTGATACCGGAGATGAAGGATGTACCCCAAGATGAGCAGCATGTTGCTGAGAACACTGAGAATGATGGATATATTAGGCATGAAAGGGATTTTTGGGAGGCTATAACGTGAATGGATGGGTGCTAGGATTAGAGGGGCTCTGTGGAAAGCAGAAGGAACTGGAAAGGGAGGAAGAGCAGGGTGATGTTGGGATATACGCTCCCTACCATCTGTATGTGGCTGCAGTGGTGATAAATTAGGAGTGATAGGGGCATCTGCAGTTCCGTTGTGCTATAATGAATGCATGGGGAGGTAGTGAGCTACCATTTTCACTTTATTCTTTTTTGCTTTCATTTGGGCAGAGAGCTTAGGGAGAAACCATTGTGAAAACCAGTCTTTTCTGCATTTAGGAAATCCGCAATGGAGAGCCCTAATTGCTTATTGGTACCTTAGAGCAATAATTTGTTGCTCTCTAGTTCTTTGCGTGGTATTCAGCTATTGGTATTACTGTCGTAACTGATGAACAGGCTTTTAAACAGGGAAAAATCAAACATGGAAACAAAAACTTTGCATGCAACTTTAGATCTCAATCTTTTTATGTATTAGTGATCTACAGCTTGAACCTCCTTCCATATGTTTGACAGAAACAACAGTGCTGTGTGGTGATGCCCGTTGTCCAGCTGGGGACAACCACATCCTCGTACTGATTACTAGGCCTTCACTGGTGCTTTCATTGTCAAGATAGCTCTACAGGTGTCTGGTATTATCCTATTCCAAAAGTCTTTGTTAAATTTTATCAGAATACTGCTTTGGAAGATTGATTGATACATTCTGTATTATGGACCTATATCATAATTGTTGATGCCATTTTGACAGCAGCTTATTGTGTACTTATTTTTGTTTTTTGTCTTTTTGTTGCTGCTGTTCTGGTGCCTGAAACTGGAAAGAATTACACAGCTAGTGATCTGCAATAAAATTCAAGTCTTTCTTTCCTTCTTTAGAGAAATGAGTTATAAATGTCCATGTTGCCAAGCACTTGATAACTATATAAGGGGGAGAACCTCTCAGTGATATACCTTAATAGCAGAATTAATGATGTTTGAACTTAAGTCTGTTTGTTGAGACTTCATTAGCTTTTCAGCTGAGAAAGTGAGTGGGGGAAAATGCACTTGAAATACATGAATTGTGCATTGGGGCACACCAGGAGACAAGCGTCAGCTCTGTGTAGCACTTTTTTTCTCACTATTAAACTCGTTTGTTTTACAAGTTACATGTATAAGGAGGGTTTTTCTCCAACTTTTACTTTATTTCTGGGTTGGATTTTTGTGTGTGTATGTGTCTGCATGTGTGTGTATGTGTACTTAAAGTCTACATATGCATGTGTACGTACTGACAAATGTAGTGTATATAAGCGTACTTTTTTTCCAGGTTTCTGTAATGTGTTGTGATAACTGAGAATCAAACCCAGAAGCTATTTTTACACAGTGATGATTCCTTAGACAATCCTGCTTAGGGTTTGTTTTCGTTTCAGTTTTTTTTTCAAACTTAAACACTGAAATGTGTCTGACTTGCAAGCTTGCTAACCATTTCACTGCTTTGATGAAGGGTAGACCCTCTGTTACTCTGTTAAACTTCTTAATCTCTTAAAACAAACTTTGTCAGCCTTTTAGAACAAGAGCTCTTATTAAAATCATAAGGGTCGAATAAAGAACTGTGTATTACAGCACTGGATTTTATTTGTGAAAGAGCCCCCTTTTAATGAGAGTGAATTCTTGGCGCTCAGAGCCAAAAATCATGTTTTACTGTTTATTTTTCACTCTTTGGCACGTCCTCAGACAACTTGTTTGTTGTGCTGGATCATCACGGGGTTTGTTAGATCATCTAATTGAAAAAAAAGAGAGTTTGTTGTCCTGGAACTTCTCCAGAAGTTGTTTGTTCCACAGCCAAGTCCCTCGTATGCTCTAACTCTGAGGTCATCTCCATAAGTCACGTTTATTATCTTTAATTTATTTTCCTCTTGCAGGCTTGGAATCTAAAATTTTTTAATTAAATATATGGCACAGAATATACTGAAAAAGAAACACAATGTAAATATATCTCTGAGGGTAGTCACTTGGCTTTCAACCTTAGGCTGAAGGTTATTCAGGCTGTACTCCAACAGAAATGCACTGATTATTATTGCTTATGCTAATTATATGTACTATTGTGATATGGATAACGTACTGAAAGATAAAGAAAGTATTTTTAAAGATGTATCTACTTCTGTTTGAGGGGGAAAAAACAGCATTGTAATTCCAAACTGTTTTCTTTGTTTTTTTTCTTGTTTTCATGCCTGATTTTTCAGAAGTAGTAGTTTTTTAGGAGATATCTAAAAACATGCTCCATCTAACAACAACAGCCTTGCGTGGTATATTTTTGTCACTGTTCAGAACGTTCCAAGTTCTTTCTCAAGCAGCTGTAATCAAACCTTTCTTGAAAAGTATATTTGAGGGTCGAAGGAGTCTGATTTTCTTTTATTAACGATCTTTCAAAGCATAATCTACCACTTAAAAATACACTGAGTAATGGAGTTGCTCTTTAGGTTTTATATTCTAGTCTCTGATCATAAATTGTTCAGGAAACAGAAGTCTCATTTATTGCCTTTTTTGACTGAGATAGATTTTTTTATGTCCCATAAATCAGAAAAGAGCGTTTCAAAGGGTTAGCTCCTATCTGTCGGTAATTACACATTCAGTGCAGTCTTCTGAAACATATATCATCTGTGTCAAAAAGGAAAACAGACTGCTACTGACAGCTTCATCTCGTGAGCATGAAAACTGAAAAGGGAGCGGGGTTAAGTTTATATTATTGTTATGAGGATTATCAGTTCTCATACAATTCCAGGAAAATATATACATGATTTCCTGCAAAACTGGTCCTGCTGGCATTGACTGTCACTGTGGATGGCAAGTATTGAAGAGGCCAGAAGTAAGAAAGTAAAAAATTGTGGAAATCAGAGCCGAGGATCACAAGAAAAAGAAATATATCAAAAAAAGAGTCTACAAAAATTGAGGAAGGTAATCTTGCATAAAATGATAGATTAGTTCTGATGGTTAGACTTGGAAAGCAAATAAAAGGAGATCAGGGTAAAGAAAGAAAAGGGAGGAAGCACTGCTCAATACACTGATTTCCTATTCTAAAGATAGCTATAGATCTAAATTTCAGGGGTATTATGGAGTGATTCTAGACCAAGATGTATTCAGTTTGCTCCAGCTGCTTGACCTTGCCTGGCTGTCGAGTGAAATGAAACAATCCACGTTGTGATCGGCAGTTTCTCTGGGCTGCTGTGAAGCATTACGTGAACGTGCATACATACACGCTATCCATACAGCATTTGTAGGCTATTGTACTGAATCCTGTGTGCCGTAGAGTTTTCAAGTCCAAAGCAAAATTTAGTTGTTTATGCAGCTCTGTCATGCCTCTCAGAACGTATGGATGCTCACGTGGGAATATTTCATATTTGGACTGTCTGGCCTATCAGGAGCTGAGGATTAAAACCTGAGTGCAACTGATGTTCCAGCAAGCAGTTCAGCAAGAATACAGCTTCTGTGTGCTGATAGTCTAATCACTGGCCTGTTGTTTTACAGGGTAACTGGTCATGCTAAATTTATGCTAGCTTTAAGAAAAGTTGCTTGAATCGAGTTCTGAGGCTTTTTCCTGTCGAAAATACAGGTCTTTCTTTTTTGCTGCCCTCTTTCCCCTAGAAAGGGCCATCAAAGAGTGAAGTAAATCTTGCACACTGAAGCAGCATGACAAAATTCATGGTAAATGCAGGTGGATCCCTGTAACTGGAAGATATTAATAGATACTGTTAGCATGGAGACTGACTAATATCATGGTTGAAAGCTGTTCCTTCTGTGTTGTTAGAGATTTTGGTACTCTTTAAAGGGGTATCTGTCTTCTCATTTGCAGGATTTTTGAGGATAAGAATGTCTGTTCTCCAAGTGGTTCAGTATACAGACAACTCTTTTAATATAACAAGTTCTGGAAGTTAGGATCAACAGTGAAGAAGATGTCATAAAGTACTTGGGGAAAATAAGAGTAATAAACATGCAAAACAAAAGGGGAGTAGAGCTATGGAATGGTGATTTGACTCTTAGCATAAGAAAAATTATTTTGATCCTGGAGCAAGCAAAAGGCATATGCCCAAGAATTGAAAATGGAAAGCTTGCCATGCAAAAGCAGTCAGTTAAGCAGTCTGTGCTGGAAAAAGAAGTGATTGTACTGAGTGGTCATTCAGAGAGAATTAAAATTTTGTTTTCACCAAGAGGAATGTCATTTATGTATGAGAAGTGGTATAAGAGAGAAACATGTAGTTCTGGCAAATACTTGAGCTGGTCCCAGAGATCAGGGGAGATATTGAGGACTGTGAATAAATTCAGAAATATTGCCAGTGGAATATCAAAACAAGGTTGCGCAGTTCCACAGGATTCTCTAAACACAAGAGAAAGAAAAATATACCAGAAAATAGTCAGATGAAAAATACAGATTAGAGGAAAATTTTGTTGTTTCACATCTGCATTCCTGCTGATTGGCACAGCCAGCATTTGAAGAGCATATTTCAACAGGTTACTTGCTGAAACTCCACCTTCCATTTGAATCTTTTCTGATACCTAATGTAGCTTACAGTAAAGGTATAATGAAAAAATTCTAAACTTTTTTAATTGCAGTTGAGTAACTTCTTAGAAGAAGGCAGATAATTAATTTGGCCTTATGGTATTTGTTTATACATTTTGTTGAACAATTTCAGTGTATGACCTCTAGATTTCAAGCGTAGTGCCACCCATAAAAAGTTACTCAAAACTTATTAAAATTTTGGCTGGATTTTAAAAAAGCACTCTGAAATTCTTGAATATATTTTTGAAAAGAATATTGCAAAAAGCTTTATCTGAAAATATCTTTCTGTTGATGTAAAATACCTACAAACATAGGTATGTCCTGTCAAATGACTGCTGTCCCCTCGTTTGTTCTCAGCCTCTAATTGCCTTAATTTTCGGCAATTGATGGCCCCACCCTTATTATAAAGTGAAACCTGACAGAAAGTCCACAGCAGTTATTGCACAAGTGTAATAATGATCAAAATAATCTTAATCGTTTATCCTGAAAAACTTCAGATCCTCAGATTTCTGTTGTTCTTTTTCAAGTTTCAATCTGATGTTTATCTAAAGTAGTTTAGCTCAGGCATGTATTTTGTCTGTTGTTGCCTGTTTTATAGAAATATGTGCAGATTTTGAATATCCTTTTGTCTTGTATTCAAATGAAACATTCATTGATTAAAAGAAAAAAAGTTTAGCTGTGAACAGGCAAACTTTATAGGCTTTGGATCCTAAGGCAGTTTCCTGTACATTCATCAAACTTCAGAAAAACTCTACCAGTGAAGGTAAGTGCTATATTATCATTAGAGTGGTTGTGATTCCATGGGCAGGTTGATGGATGAGTTATCACTCTTTCTTTAAATGAAATCTCTTGAACGTAGCTGGGGCCCCAGGAGAGATGGTAACCAATAGTGGCTGCTGCCATCACAAAAATACTCTCTCCGATCTCCAACCCATCCCTGAATTTTCCCTTAGAAAAAGCAGTGTTGTGGCTTTTTTCTGGGCAAATTGTCCTGCCGTGCTGCCAGTGACTGAGGGACACCATAAACAGAACAAAAAGAACAGAGCAAATTTCTTAGTTATCATTCCAGATCGGTCCAAAGAACTGTGTTCAACTTTGCTTTCTGGTGAAGTTACTTCCTTTTGTATACTCAGTTTTCATTTTATCTTTTAATTTCTTAATTTGAAATTCAACAGATGATAATTTCTGAACTGAATAGGCACCACCAATACAGTGGAGAAGCATTCCTTCAAACACAGCACAGGCATACAAGCAAAGATTTATTATTGGTGGGATTTTCTTCTGGCAGAGAGAGGAGGTGGGGGGACTGAAATGAACAGAAAAATAATCCTAAAAGTATAGGCAACTGCTATAGGAGGTAAATTCAAATCGAAAGAGAGAAAATTCTTGCGTGCCTGTGTGCAAACCAAGAGTGCCACAGCACAGAGAAGAAACTCACAACATCCCTATGAGGAGAAGGGCGAAAGTTATTATCTGCTGCTTCCTTTTCATTTTTGTATTGAGGGAAATTCACGATTACCGGGGCGCATTAGTAGTTAAATGCTAATTTTCATATGTTATGCAGAGTTAAAGAATGAGTTAATATTTCTGGTAAGGAGAATCTCCATCTGTTGATTCAGTTGGATTCTGGACTGGGGCTTGCTCACAAGATCCTTTTAAATAAATAAATAAATAAAAAGAAACCCAGCCAGTGCATTGGCATCAATGCTCATAAGGCATTTTATTCAAATTGTGTTAACCTTTAGTTATGGTAGAAGCTGGGCGAGGGGAATTATGTCAGATTCTAAAAGGTCAAGATTCCAGCTTTTGAAAAAGTAATTGATTGTTGCAATCCCTGTAGTGATTAGATACAGGGTAGTTTACAGCTGAAGCCTTTACAGCCCTACACCTTTGTCGAATGTCATTGAAGTTGGGGTTGTTTTATGAGATTTGGGGATGTGAGTTGTTTGCCCATATGGAATTTCTTATCAATTGACGTCTGCAGTTGGACAGCAATTGATTCAGCAGGTAGTAAGTGATTAGCATGTTGAACAGCACTATCTTGAAATTACTGTTCCTTTTTAAGTAAAGAAAAGCAGTAACAAGTATTAACTTCATTTTTATGAAAGAAGTGGATTCATTAATGTCACTAAAAATGATTGGTCTTAAGCAGAAGTGCTAAATGAAGTGCAGAAGCTCATCGAGCAGTGAAACTTACTGATCTCCAGGTCTGCACCTTTACTTTTCAAGTTATTAACACATCACTAAGAATATACCCATTCTGGCTTGCTGCCATACACTGTCGGTTGCTCAACTGTATTTCCTGCTAGTAACCTTTATTTCCATCTCACAATGATTTCTGATCACTGGTTATTAGATTTGCAGATTAAGTCACCTTGAATCCCTTTGTAGTCAATGAAGAGAAAAAGGCATTTCAAGGGAGTAATTAATTAGATAATATAAGGATTTTCAGAATTCTTAGGTTTTAAACATCTGCTTTCAAACTTGATACATAGCACCCCACATTTGATTTATGACATCTGGTAACAAGCTCTGCTGTAGAAATCAGCATTGGTGAATTGCAGGTGAATTGCATTATGAGTTTGGTCCTTTTCCTTGCAGTTGGATAAAATGGTTATTGATTATTAATAGAGTTTTGCATACTACATAGGGATTTAACCCGTAGTGGACATAACATCATCGCTGTACTTTGCATGATCATAGCATGTTTTCTGTGTGGCCCATATCAGAGTTTGTTCTTCTTACCAATGATATAAACCCTGCAATATAATAATATTTAAATCTGATGACATGACAGTTTTCATGTGCCCAGTAAAAAAAATAAATAAATATAGCACCCATTTGGAATAGAGCAGGCTATAGCAATATTTACATTATTTTGGTATAATTTGAATATAACTAAGACCGCATAGGTCTGCTTAACTTATAAGTAATCCATATGGTACCAGAAAAGTACTTTTTTGGTCAGTGTGGAGAGTGACTTTTTTAATTGTTGTAATGATTTCTGCAACAAACTGCTTTCATTGTGCATTACGCGTTTTAAGATTTATTTCTTAGAATATGGTAGTATAATTCAAAAAACAAAAAATAGGCTCCTTGTGTTTAATATGTATGTGTATATCCGCATTGAGGATTTGTATATCTTTAAAGATTTTGAATTTTTAACATATAACCTAACCTATCCATTCAGTATCTTCCACAAAAGATACAGAGAAGATTACTACACATTCCAGAAGTTCATGGCAACAAAATACTGCGAAAATAAACTCCCAACAGCATGTTATGCAAATTGTTTGCTAACACTAATTCAGATTTCCATAGGCAAAAAAAAAAAAAATTACCATCTACAGGAAGGGAAACACAGTTTAGCACTACTGGAAGTATTTTGCCACATCAATTTTTTTTGGGGGGAGAGTTACTCTGGCTGTGTGCTCAAGCCTGTACAGTATATAGAAGAATATATAAAGAAGTATATATAAATCTTTTACAATCTTAGAGACAATATATAGGAGGTAAAAAAGTTAGACTTGAAAATATAGACACTTGATTGAGTGATTTTTTTTCTTCTCTTGTAGAACATGCAGAGAAATAATTTGTCTCTTCATAAGGCTGTGAATAATAAAAGAGGTAAATTAGAATAGGGAAGCAGTATGGTAAAGGCATGAAATAAGCATGAGGAGACTGAAAGATTAGTGCTGAGACACTTGTTCATTGGCACAATAGAAGGAACAAGTTTTGAAAGATGTATGGACATCTGCCATATTCTGCCTTCTTTCACTGAATAGGGCAGAACTTCCATGGGAGAAATAGCAGCTCATCATAATGAGATAGAAATGCAAGGAAGGGGAACTCTACATCAGTGAGTCCAATTTCTCCCCGAAGACAGTCATGTTGCACGGTAGCATAGACTAGTCTGGTCCTTGCTTTTTTTTTTCTGGTCAGGTTGTTCCAGGACCTTGCTCTTCTGGTGGCTAGAAACTGCTTTTTCCTGTCTTGTTTACTCCTAGCTCATTTCATCTCATGACAGCATTGTTAAATTAGGTGAAATAGTTTGGATTATATTTAATAGTTTTCTCTGGCTTTCTTGTACTTCTGTGGAAAGCAATGGTTTGTCTTTGATTTGTCAGATGAAACCAGTGGCTCCAACATGTGGTTCTAGCTAAAACATTGCCCACGCTGTAGCGTGCTTGCTTTGGTAGAAAACTTCAGCCGTTATGGTCCAAGTTGACAAGGCAAGCTAGGTATTAATCTTAGCACAGCATACTACTTGCTTAGCATTGTTGCTATGAGCAACCAGTAGGGATCACTGATCTAACAAATCACACTCCTCCCAGTCTCTTTCTGTAATATAGGCTCTCCTTTCTTATCATCTTAATAGCTCTTCTCTGCATCTGTGCCAGTTTGTGATCCCTTCCTTTGAATAGGGGGGACCAAAGTTGGTCATATTTTCTGTCAGTTCTTGTCAGCATGATGCTAATGTTTTTCTCTTTACTAGGAATACTTTAGCTGGCATGTTCTAGGACTTGGCTTGGTTTGGGCTTTGGGGTATTTTTCTTTGTTTTTGTTTTGCTTCATGATGTGTCTCACTGACAGACCATGGTCATTCTGAGGTCAAATATATCCTGAAATTTAACTTTTAAATGAGGACTCTATGATGATATTTAGACCCATGCAGAGGGTCTAAATTTGAAGTGCACAGACAACTCAAGTTTGGGCATTTGCTAATTTTTTGAGCATTTGCTTTTGCAGCCTGTATAAAATTATTTTAAATTGAATGACATCTGACAAATTTCTGTTGCATGTTACGTAAGTTTTACAGATACAATTCTTGAATGTTTCTTAATGCACAGGTGTCAATTTCCAAATGTGATATAAATTCTTGTATGGACCACAAGTTCATATTTGAATGTTTTAGAGACGTTTTAACCTATCTTAAAGTAAGTCATTTACCTGCACAGACAATACAACTGTATTTGTATCCCTCCAATTGCTTGTCTTCATATACACAGTGTAACACCGGTTTGTATTTCTGGTAAATGTTTTGCAGGGCTAACCTATAAATAGCTGATTTTCCCTACATGAGCAGACAACATCCTAAGCTGTCTAAAGATTAAGAACAGATTTGCCAATGTAAATTTATAGTGGTTATTTTTATTTAAATCAAGTGTTCTCAATTAGTGTCTATGTAAAAGACCTACGTAAAAGATAGTCATAATGTATCTAATGATCCTTTATTAGCAGGCTATGATCATATCTTTATTAGCAGTTGTAATTGTGCTGACAGTGTTGCTGGCAGGTTCAGTTTTTGTGCTATCACATCAAGTTCAGAAATGTAGTTCCTTAAGATTTGCAAGTTATAAAGAATTGGTTGCAAAGAAATGGAAGAACGATCTTGTCATTGCATTTAGTGATGTAGGTGACAGATTGCTATAGGTGATTTTGAGCTTGCATATAGGTAGGCTTAAAGGCATTAAAAGTCAGGGTTTTTTTAAAGATTTTACATATTGGATATAAAGATTATAACTAGGTGAGAATTGTTGTAAGCTACTAAACGTTTCAAGCAACTATAAGCTTTTTAAAACTCCCTCAAAATATTTATAATGTGCTCAACAGCTGTGTTAGCTGAGATTGCTGGACTAGACCACTTTACTTTTGCTATTTTAGTATTGCTAACCTCAAACACTGCTGTGATATTTTTGCATAACGTTCCTCTATTCCATGCGGACAAAAGCTAAGATTTTAAAATTTCAAGGAGTTTTCAAGGCAGTAAACTAGAATGATTCTCCTGAAATAAACAAATGTACCTGAAATTATGCATATTAGTGTGGAAGTGTGGTACAACTCTTGATCTAGCTGAGACTTTAAACCTGGAGAAAACGTTGCCAGATTTTAGGAAGTTTTCTCATACTATCTATTTTCATTTTAAAAACGAAATTTTTCTTTCCCAAAGTATGTGAGAACATATCCATTCTTCAATAAATTATCTGTTGTTTTTAAGTGACTTGCTCCAAAATACCTGCAAGTTCTCTGGATTTTTTGACCTTTTCCCCTCCTCTTTCATGCATGTACCCGGTTTTTTGGTCACCTTCCATCCCAATGATCTGATGTAATTTCTGTGAGATTTCATCCATACTCTTGACCTTTAGGATAAAATAAACAAATGTTTGCTCCAAAGAATCTATCCCATGTTACACAAACAGCTCAGTGCATGCTGGGGAAAAGCTTGCTTTCTAGTAAAAAGCTCAGTAAGATTGCATGGGTTTGAATTTCATTAGCTCGTTTTAGAAAAGTTGCTTCAGAATATCTTCGTAGTTTTGAGAGTGCTAGGGACTTTATTTCCCAGGAAATGGTCACACTATGTGTGTGGTTATTTTTTCCCTCTCTCATATATGTGTGCAGATGGAACACTCGTAAAATCCCAACTTAAAAGTAGTCTATCTTAGTCTTCCAGATGTTTCTACTAGTTTATCTATCCAGAAACATAATTTCATGTCTTGAAAGCGTAGAACTTTAAGCGCAACGTAAACCTAGTTTTGGAAGGGACCACTTGGGTCATCAGACCACGTCTCTTCTATTACAACTAAACGTGATAGCTGTTTAATCCAGAAGATTGTCTGCTTTACACACACACACCCCACGAAATACCTATAACAAACTTTAGATCTGTACCACAAAAAGCCAAGCTGAGCATGACTCAACAAGTATGTGTTACAAGCAGATGTAGAGGGTAAGAAAAGATAGATGAATGAGAAGAAAAACACCATGTGGATATTCAATAAGGTTTGATGTTTTATCTGGATCTGCTAGTCCAGACTCATGCAGTCAAACAAAGGCTGTATTTCTGCAATAAGGGTTATTGATACAGATCAGGGAGTGAGGCTACACATATCTTGGCAACCTTATTTCCTGAAGCCAATTTTTACTGATCACAGTTGTATGTAGTAACATGTTGGGATCCATAAACGGGGTTAGGAAATGGGCTTATTTGCTTCACTGGTACAGCTGGGCAAGGTGCTGGTCAACATATTGCAGAGTATCCAGGGTATGTCTCTCATACACATTTTTCCCTAGTTTTTAAAGTAGCAACTCCGGCTATAATTCTAGCTGACTTAGGATGAATTCTCTTCTAAATTAGGGAGATATCAGCATACTTTGCTTAGTTGCATTCAAATATGTTTAATCTTGAAGACTCTCCTGTACAACGGATTGGAACTAATTTTCCTCAAAGTGTGAATGTATTTCTTTGTTTATTAGATTTAAGAAGTGGGGGACAGAAGGAACTGTTTTGTCCTTGGAGTGCCCAGCTAAGTGAAACTTCCCGCCTATCTGGGGATACTGTCATGAATGTATCTCCTGTTTTGCTAACAATGTAGCATATCCCATAACAGAGGTTCACAAATTCGTTAAATGAGAGCTTATCCTTTTGCTCATTGCAAAAGCTTCTGTGTCACTTAGTTTAACAGTGTTATTTGATTTTAGTATGTACCTATATATCCTACATATATATACATACATACATACATACATACATACACACCACATTAGGTTACTTAGTCTATTAAATGTTATTAGGCCCTTGCTGGATTTCTTTTAGTTTCAGTCAGCAGCTTCTGCCTCCAGTACCAACAGATGGAAGTGTGTGCAATGCTGCCATGTCTTCATAGAAAAGGATTTCTAGTTTGAAAAGAGAAGTAATGAGCATGTGAATTATTTTACCAGTGAGTATATAAATGCAAACTCTGAGCTGACTGGGACAGCCAGAGCAGAAATTCCCCTTTCCCTTTCTTTTATTGCAGGACATGGATGAGGAATAGCTAGCCTGGATGAGGAATAACTAGCTTGAATGAAAGAGGATTGTCCTCTTTCTTTAGCATGACCATACTGTAAATCTGCTTTTCACCTGATGCTTTACAATGCGGGCTTCGAAAAAGTGTCTGGTCTGCTAGAGCGCTTTTTGGAACTAATCCTCTACTTCACAAATGCTTTCTCAGGGCAAAAGTCTATTATCCTCATTTCCGTGGGCAGCTACCTGCACTTTATCTCTGGAAAACTTTTATTTCTCTTCATATGCTATTACTCTTACTCTCTGCTCTTTCACTCCATTACTGCATCTGCTTTTTTCCCTTTTACTACTTGCCTGCGCTCTTCTGTGCCTCTTAGAGACAGGGAGCTGTATTTTGTGGGAGAGGAAAAGAATAGGGGTACGTTGCTTTCTCAGTTGCGTTACGTGGTGGTTGTTGCCAAATAAAGGAATATGGCACAGGAGTGAGGACACTAAAACTGGGCCATGGAGCCAAGGAACTACTCGGAGCTTTATTATGCCCCTTATTGTGTCTTGCTGACCCTTTGCCGCATCAGCGGGCTTGACCCTAATCCATGGACATGAAGTTGGTTAGGACTCAGGTTCGCACCAGCTGTTGGAAGTGCGTACCTTGACTTCTCTGGCTTTGCTCCCATACTGCTTCTTACAATAGAATAGTGCCCCTCAAAGTTCTTTTAGTGTTTTTTTGAGGTCACAGATTTAAATACAAAAAGGATAAAGGTTAAGTTGTTCAGAATGACATTCACAGCACATATTGTAATGCTATGCATTTGCTAGATCTGTAGTCAGTTTTTTTAATACGATTGGAGTCATGAGTTTTTTGGTTCCTGGTTCATATATCTTACAAAAATCCAAACGTTGCATTCCAGAGAGTGTGTACTTTTTGTTAATATTTGACATCTGCAGGGAAACAAACTTACCAAGAAATTATTACCAGAGAGAAAGAATTATTTTTCTTGAATACTTATGCAAATATGGATTTATTTTTCTCTTTTCAGACCGCGGTTTGACAATGAAGTGGGTAGTAGTAAGAGTTGCATATCCTGATGTGCAACTACCTGAAAAAGAGAGCTCAGTTAGGCACAGCAGCTCTGGTCACCACAGTGTTACCCAACTAGTGCAGTGCCCATGCTTTCGGATAGTGATAGCATTGAGTCCAGAGACCCCTGTGAAAGTGAAGGCAGAAAGTGAAAAGCAGGAAAAATCTGTTCTCCCCTTGCTTAACTCCCCCTTAAGTTTCTGTTTACCTCTGTTTCTGCATTTGCTCTTTCTTTTAGAAACAGATCCAAAGCCATAGTAGAGGCTGTGTAAAGGGGAAACAGTCTGCAAAGGCTCTGCAGAGTTTTTGCAGAGCCACCTCGAGTCTGCAAGAAAAAACTCTGCATCATGCCTGCTCCAGATAAGGGCAAGGAGCAACAGGGTCTCCTGAGAGGTATCTGCAGGTTCTCCTGCCTGCCTCCACACAACTGACTTGAGCTCATTGAAAGTGAGGCTCAGGAAAAATGCAATCTGAAGTGAGTACCTGCAAAAGAAAGCAAAAAATAAACTTAATCTCTTGGTGGGAAACCAGAGATTTGTGCTTCCTTGCCTTATTTCGCAATGGGACAGCATCAGGTTTGAGCATAAAGCAGGAGAAGCTCGATTTTATTTTCACACATATATCCATTCAGTGTACACACTTTTGTGTATACATATATATACATATATATGCATATATACATATTTAAATGTATATATACCCATATATAAAAGTATATACCCATATATATTTTTTGTCTAGTGTGATGGGGCAGAAGTGATATGAAACACCCTATTTCAGGAGGACCAGGAACTTGAGGAGGATGTCATGCTGGTTGACTGGGAAGAGAGGGGAGGAACAGGAAGGATCTCCTTTTCCCTTGCCCAGGATTTTATTTTTATCCGCGTGTATGATTTGTACTAGAAGCTTGTTTGGTAAAGCAGTATTGCAGAAACCATTTATAGGGAGGGGTTGTATTGTATTTGTATTATGCTCACAGTTGGGGTTTATCTGTGTGCAAAGAATACATACAAGCATGTGGTAGCTGTGATTTCTCCCTGGAAGTAAGAGCTGCAGTGTCCAAAGAGAGTAAAGCTTCTCTCATGTTTACTAGTGTTTCTAGGACTTTGTAGTTTTGAATGTGTCCTGGATAAGAAGCACTGAGCAAAGGGAGGGTTGGGAAGGTAATTACAGCCAGAAGTTTTTTTCTGGGCACAGGTTGCTCCCGTCTGTCACTTTTGAACTGGCTGATCTTTTCTCAGGAGGAAGAGACCCAACAGGGTCATGGGGTTTGTGAGGGGGAGAGAGGAAATGAGGAACACTTTCCCTCTTTTGGAGAAAGGTAAAAGCAGGATATACCAGGATCCTGTCAAATCCTATTCAGTGGCACTGAGCCTTTTCTGTTATCAAAGCTGATAACAAATCTACACCAAAAAAATCTGAAAGCTAGTTCATATGGGGGCAAAACTCCTGAGGAGAAGAGGGGAAAAAATTAAGACAGATTTAGCTCCTTGGGCCAACTGACAACAGCCAGATTCGGGACCTCGTTCCCTAACTGAGGTATTTAAATAGGAAATAAATCTGGCTGCATAAATCTTGTGCATCATAAATTATGGCTTCTGACACTGAAGCACTGTGAAAATCCAGACCCAGCTAGCAATTTCTAGCAGAGCCTGTTCAGTTTTGAGCCCTCATACGGCTGTAGCAGAGAGCAAGTGTGATCACTTTTCACCAAAGCTTTCCATCTTGTATCCCATGCCTGACAGCCTCAAAAAATAAGTTAACCTGAATTGTGCATCTAAGCCTACCTGCATCTGAGTAAGTTTTTGCCCTTCCAAACAGGAGAATGTAAATAGGAAAAAAGTAGTCTGTCCTGAAAAATACAGTTCAGTAACACTAAAAAACAAATAGTTGGTCCTGGCAGATCCTGTCAATTTTTATGTTTAGTCCCTCTTCATTCTGTCTTTATAAGGAAGAAAATGAAACAGCTTCCAGATTTGAGATCAAGCAGTACCACAAAACCGGTTATCTGGTACTTGAGTTCAGTAGGGTCTCCTGAAAACTTCTTTTTTTTTCAGCTCCTTTGTGTGAAGAAGCTGAATAGATACTTATTGTAAAAATCCACGTGCCATTCCTGCCATGCTGCACTGAAAGGTAGAGCACTGCCTGTTTCTCTTCTGGATCCTACCATTTTCTCCTTCCTACCGTGTGCAGGAGACAGTGCAAGTTCCTCTTCCTTGAGCTTAGATCCAGTACTTCCTGCCTAAGTGAGAGAGCAATTTTTAGAAAACCCTAAATCCCTGTAACTTCTGCTTTTCTTCTGCCACACACAACTTAATCTTTTTAGATAAAAACAATATTTTGTGTTATTGAAATCAGTGGTACATCTCTCATAGATTTTGGTCAGAACCAGGATTTAAGACACAGCTATCAAAATATGATTACTAATCCCTCTTCAAAAATCTACATAGAATGCTGGATACTGGGTGAATAACTATATTTGGACATAAAGTCTCAAAATATTTTCACCTTTAGAGGTTCTGTGTTCATCCTTTTTTTTTTTTAAGGCCCCTTGTGCCTCAGTGAATCTCGAACCATATTTGAACAGCGGATGTAGTTTCTATTTATGCAATAGTGTTTAAGAGCAAGAATTTTAGAAAAAGCCAGTTGCCATATTATTGCTCTTACACAGAGAGACCAATTTGCAAGGTGAGGAGAGATTTGCATCAAAGAGAAATACCTATAAATTTGTGTGGTTTGCTGTTTCATTTCGAGACCTAAAAATGTAGGTAAATGAAACAAGAAGCACATGGCTTCTTGTCTTTAGCGATTTGGTTTGGTGGTGCTTATCAGCATATACATTTATCATGTTTGGATTAAATAATCCTGTAGGCCCCTGGGCTTCATTTTCCTGTTCAGCTGATACAGTTTAGAATAGTCAGAGGAAAAATGCAAGGAAAAGCCACCTACCTATGCGCTGCTGTGACAGTCTGTGGAAACAGAGTGTGTGTGTGTGTTAGCACAATGTGTGTATGTTTACATGTGTGTATTGTACATATATGTGTGTGTGGAAGGATGTATATGTATTTATATAGATATATTTCTGATTGTGGGCAGTGGGATTGGCAGAATCTAGCCAGACTTAGGTCCACTTTTCCACCCTGGTATGTTCCATGCTCTTCAGCCCGGGCCAGGAGTGGGCTAGGTGATTTGTGCAGTTTGGGGTTTCTGACCCAAAAGTGCCAAGTTCGACGTGCCACATCTTGTTATGGTAGAAGCCAGGCTTTTCTGCCAACGCTAAGCAGTTCGGGAGAGGAGCACCAGACGTGGACCGGTGTCCCAGTATCCGCGTGGCAGCACTCCTTGCTGTGGGGCGAGGCCGGCACTGGGGACCACTGGGCCCGAGCGGGGCGACCAGAACCGCTCGCCACGAGCACGGCCTCCAGCCCTGGCATCTGGGGGCCAAAACGCCATGGGTGTCCGGCACAGGCCAAAAGCCAGATCCAGGTTTTTGCAGCAGCTGCGCTCGCTGGGTCTCGCCAGGGCTGCGCGGAGCCGAGCGCAGGCGGCGGCGGCGGCGCCCGCGTTTGCCGGGGGCAGCTGGACGGCGGCCCCTGCAGGGGCCGGGCCGGGCCGCGCCGAGCCGAGCCGAGCCGAGCCGAGCCGGACCGGGCCAACCCCGCGGCCCAGCCTCGCCGCCGCCGCCGCCGCGGCGATCCCGCACGGCCCAGGTAGATCCAGCTTTTACCTTTTTCCTTTCTCTTCGCTGGCTGGAGGGTTTGTAGTTTTGACTGTTTCCTGGTCTCGCAGAAAGAGGCAGTGCTGAGTTAGAAAGACAAAAATAGACCTTTACAGAGAAATATAGGGATTGTGTGTGTGGTGGGGAGGGAGAGAGGAGAGCAGCGTTAGGCTGGTTTCCAGGAGGAGCCCTTCGCTCGCTCTCGTTGCATGTTAGACATTTTTGTACAGCTTTTTCCCCCCACCCCCTCCCTGCTGGGGAACGATTACCTCTGCCGGCTGCTCTTTGCATCTCTTCGGGGGAAAAAAAACAAACAAACTCTGTTTTGATCAGAACGCGGCTAGAGACCATTTTATTTGAGCAACCGGGGGGGGGAAGAAGAGAAGAGGAACCGTCGCAGGGATATAAGGATATAAAGACTTACCTTCTGCGTTTCCCCCTCCCCCTTGTAAATACTAAATACACAAAGACAACAATTTGACATCCATCCTAAGCAGCAGCTATGGGGTGTTTGGGCAACAGCAAAACGGAGGATCAGCGTATCGATGAGAAAGCGCAGCGAGAAGCCAACAAAAAAATAGAGAAGCAGTTGCAGAAAGAGAGACTGGCTTATAAAGCGACACATCGCTTGCTTCTGCTGGGTAAGAAGGAGGGGGGCAGAGGTGGGGGGGAAGGGGAGCAGGCGAGGGGGCATTAGCCTGAGCTACCCTTGGCGAGCGGGTGTAATGGAGAAGCTAGACGTGTGAGCTGCGTGCGTTAGATATGAAAAATGTAGGCTGCTTTATTGAGCAATATGGGAAGCGTCCCCAGATTGAGCTCAGCGCCTGAGCCACATGGATGCATACATACAGAAAGGCTGCCGGAGGTGGGAGATGCTATCATACCGTGCCCAAAAAAATGGGGAGAGGGAAAATAAAAAAAAAAAACAAAGCCTGAACCATATATCACAATGTTCTGCCTTTCATTCTTTCTCTTCTAGGGGCCGGTGAGTCAGGAAAAAGCACTATTGTGAAACAAATGAGAATCCTACATGTCAATGGATTTAATTCAGAGTAAGAATTATTGACACTTTGTGACTTATTTTTCATTAAATGTTTGAAACCGGTTTGAAACACGATACACGAGGGAATTTCTGCTCTTCATGCCCTCTGCGTTTTGGTGGCTTGACACTGCGTTTTGGGGGAGGGAGGGGAGAAGGGAGAGAGAATAAGGAAATTACTGCTATTGTACATTTGCGTTTTCTCCTTCTGGCCCCTTTACTGTATTTTTACACTGTTGCTACTGCAGCACTTGACAGGCCCCTCTGTAGCAACAACATGGCGACTACTTTTTACATAGAAGCAAATAACTAAATATTGCATCTGTCTGTAATACAAAAATACTTGTCAAGTCATATTCAGGATGACAGTGGCTGCTCTTTTTCCGGTATTGGGGTTAATGTAAAACTGAAACTAATTTTGAACGTTTGTTAGAAATCATTCTGAATTCTGGGGCTACATCATTTCTCTCAGAAGAACTCTGCCTGAATGTATTATTAATCTATAGTGTTAATTTTAGACATCTGTTGCCTTTCTACTATTTATTATCAATTTAGTGCATGCCTAAATTGCACTAAATTGCACAATAGTGCATGCTGTAGAAATGAAGGAATGGCTTCAAGTTCTATCAGGAAAGGCTTTGCAGATGTGGCTATTTAAAAATATATTGAGGGTGAATGTGTATTGCTCTTCATAGTACATGAAAGAAGGGATAAGAGGAAAAATGTATTCATCTTACTGGTTTTTTTCGGTTAGTATGTCTTAATGATTGGAGAGCAGATAAATAAGCAGTCTGTAAAAACAAAAAAATTGTAATGCAGCTGACTGAACTGCTTTGAAGGAAAAAATCAAAGTGTTAATATTTCTGTTTTAATGCAGAGAAAAGAAGCAGAAAATACTGGATATTCGGAAAAATGTTAAAGATGCGATTGTGGTAAGAACATACTTTATACTGTCCTTAAATGCTCAAGTGTACTGGAAATGATAAGGATTGTGCTAAGATTGTATAGAGAGAAATCCTATTTTGCTGATGAGATTGGATTATCTTCTATTGATCCTGTATCTTAGATTTATCCAGATTAATGTGCTTGTTTTTGTTTTATCCAATTCTAGACTATAGTTTCAGCTATGAGCACTTTAATACCCCCAGTTCCATTGGCCAATCCAGAAAACCAATTTCGAATGGACTACATCAAGAGTATAGCTCCTCTTTCTGACTTTGACTATACACAGGTAAGAATAGAAACTATTATGTTATTCTATTTTAAGGGGGAATGCATAGCTCTCACTTTGATCAGTGAAAATTTTTTTTTTTTTAACTTTTTGGAAGATGCTTTTGGGAAGAGCTTTGTGCAAGCTTTGCCAGAAGGTTAACTTTCTTATAAGACTGTGGCGGTTGCACCTGTTCTAGCGTTGCTGAGTTTTGTTGTTACTAATTTATTGGCTGGTGTTTGTAAATACTGGTTTTTCTATCTTTCAGTCCCTCTCTTAAAAATTTCTGATATGATTATACATACTGACCCTTCAGAAAAGACTTTATCTGAAGGCTGTTTTCCTACATGTAATTAGATGCAGGATGGCAATCTAAGAAGTTATAGTCTACCTATATACAAGGGTATAAAAGGAAGTAAAAGGGTAGAGTGACTCCTGTAGTGTTTTCCATGCCTAATACATTTCATAGGGGAAACTCATGTAAACAATGGTGAAGTAAGGTGCCTTGCTTCCTCCTTTATTTATTGTAGTTCTACTATGCAGTTGGCATGAGCAGGATTTTAGTCGTTTGTGAATGTTGCCATCTTTTGATATGGACTCATTAGAAAATTAATGATTTCTGTGTTGAGGTTACTGTTTTGTAGTCAGCTTAGAGACCTTATGTGCATTTAACTTGCACAGGCATTCTACATTTGATTATTTTGATCTTTTTATGTTATCATTTACAGAAACATGCATAGTATGTTTTATTTTTTATGCTTGACATGAAAGCAAGTGCATAGACGTTCTGATTATTATTAAGAATTTAATTTTTGTAGTAACATAATTTTTAATTGGCCTTAAAATGGTATCAAGAGCAATTTGTTATGGATACAATAAGGAATATAAATATCTTCATTCATTGACTAAATGTTTATGAGTTGCTCGTGCCATCGATATTACTAAGGAAGCCATTTACAATAGAGTGTCTTTAGGTTGTTATCGCTTCAGGGTAGAAGGGGGAGAAGGGGAAGAGATGTTTCTTTATTATATGACTCATATTCTCTGGTGTGTGGTTTTGCCTCTGGTAAACCTACCACTTTGAAGGTTCAAGACAAAAAAATATATATATCAGACATCTTGTACAGTTAGAATTTAACACAGACTGCAGATGTTAGGAAAACGACTGTAAGGTACACCCACATATTGCATAATTGCTGAATTGGTATATGTAAGTTAGGGAAAATGAGCAACTCTTTTTAGAAATGGGAATTGAGCTTGTCATGAAATATTTGACCTGTATGTGTTTTTGAGTTCTGGGGCATGTGTTGCTTATTATATTTTTTTTTCTTGAATTTTGACCCATATTTGTTTGGGTAAAATACATACTGACTTATATCCTTTTCAATCCTGTCTAGTACATCTGTTTTTCTGAAGGTCTGGGGTGAAAGAAAACTGAAGTAGATTTTCAGTAGGGCTATAGCTATTAATATTTTAGCTTAGTCTTTTTACAAAGATTATTCTTCACAGAAGTTGACTACATCTGTGCAAATTTGACTATTTGATATTTATAAAATGGAAGAACTTATTCTTCTTTGAGGGGAAGAAGAATGGAAGGGACCTTGTGAACTCTGAAGCAAGTAATATCTCGTTTTAGGTCTGGAGTCAAAATCCATTTTGCTTTAAAATTAAACAATGAATAACTTTGTTTTTTGAATTAAGTAGGATTTCTGAATAATACTGTCACGTTATTTGAAATGATGTGAAATAATAGCCTTAATTAAAACAGGAAAAGTTGTTATAAGCTTAGAAAAAGAAAAAAGAAAAATCTAGTGCTGGTTTAGAAGTAGGCATATTTTAGCTGTCCCTTTCACCTATTTCCTTCTGCTTTCTTCTCTGCCTAAATCATAGGCTTAATGTTTGTAAAATCTGTAGTTTGACTACATAATTTTAAAAATTTTTGTTGGCTTAATGTGATGTTTCTTTCGAGGAAGATATGTAAGAGAGAGACTGAAAACAGAATTATGCTTCAGGGCTTGATCCACTCCAATTCAAGTCAATGATAACTTAAAGTAAAATTACGTTCCCAGCTGAAATACCTTTTGACCCATGTAGTATTTTTAAATAAGTACAAGTATAAAAATACATATGTGGAGAGTAAGCAGTTATGCATCCTTTTCTAAGCATGACTGATTCTCTAATTAATACCTAGTATATGGAAGGCCTTAGCCTTCTGAACCAGGGAAAGCAATGCAGTATTTAATAGTATACATTCAGGACTTGCTATTCTATCATCTGTACTTAAAAATAGTTCTAAAGGAAAAATTGCTGACCTAGGCAGTGCTTAGGTGATGTCTCTGGGGTAAATTTTGGCATGTTCTAAAACAGGACAAATATTACCCTTCTTTTGAAAGAAGGAAGAGCTGATTTTAGGATTTTTAACAATATGGGTGCTAATAAGCCATTAAAGACATAGTCTTCGTTGTTTCAATAAGCATTACAGATCTGTTATTTTTTGGATAATGTTAGTCGTGTGATCTTTCTCTTAAAAATGAATGTGTTTTAGTTGAAGATGCATCTCAAGTAAATGGATGCAAAATGTGATAAAATGACTGCACTGTATCATGAGTCTTTAAATAGAGATCCCTGATGAAATGCAAAAACTTCACTGATGGCACAGTATGGCCAACACTCATGAGACACTAATTTAAATATATTTGTGACATACTGGGTGTACTTGGATATGCATACTTAAATTGCATACAAATTAACTAATATACATTTAATTGTAAAAATTGTCCTTTAAAATACGTGGATTTGAAAATACCAATTTCCTGTGGGTGAAATCCTACTCTAATTAAAATTTGTGACTGAAATTCCAAGAACTTAAGTGAGGATGGGATTCGTATTTAGACTTGGATTTAGGGGTTTTGTGTGGTTGGAATTTTAATTGCACAGTGCTCTCTAAAATATAAGCAGAACATCTTACTTTGGTAGTGTTGCTATTTTTAAAAGAAACAGTTTTCTCTTTACAGCATCTTAATATTCTCTTAAGTATCTGTGGAGTGCCCCCCCAATACTTTTACTTACTTTTATTAAAATGTATGGTTTAATATAGTTTAGTAGTGCTAACTTGATGTTTTATGTGGTAGATCTAAAAAATAAACAAACAAAGATTTCTTTATTTCTTTTACAGTGTTTATGTTGCCGTTCATTAATTTTATTAGAAGACTGTGTTAGTGGCACATTTTACAGAAATTTGCTGGAGAGACCAATAACGGTCAAATTATACAAATCATAAGATGTAAGCATTGCTTTCTTAAGAAGTTAATAAATATGAATAAGGTGTACGTCCATTACAGTTTCTTCCTTGAAGCCATAAAAAGAACCAAGATAAATTTTCATCTAACGACAACTTTAGACGTTATCTTAGCATCATATTCCAGGCTGGAATCTGCAGAAGGGCTTTAAAATTGAAATGGAAACATGCACAGTGTATTGGAAAGGGTTTTTTTATTATTTTTGGCAAAGTGTTGATTGATATTTGCTAAAGTTAACAGGAATTGACCTGCGCCATTTTTAATCCTTTATTGATGGGGATTTATTTTGTCCTTTGTGAAACAGAGTGAACATATTAAGGGAGTATTATGCTAGTAGCTGTGGAAAAACACGATGTATTATGTAAGCATGTGTTTACTCAAGTTATAGTTGTCTTTATTGAAGTATTTGAATTTTGTCTTCACCAAAAATTTGGCCAAATTAAATAGTTTTTTATAATTTATCTGTCGGACTAGGCACATCTGAACAGTTAGATTAGTTATATGGGTGTATATATATATGGCAGGTAGTCAACTAGCTGCGTACTATAACCAAGCTGTGTAAGTCAGGTGTTTGCCTATATTACTTAGTTGCCAGTGAATGTGAATCATTTACGTAATAGAAAACATAAACACCTCATCCAGTTATTGAGGACCAGGGAGGACCGTTTTCCTTTGTTAAGAAAATTACTGGAGCGGCAAAGGATTTTGTTAAACCTTCATAAAACAGTGAGTTGTGCAAATATAGTCCCTTGTGCTGATTTTAGAATGCTAGCTTTAAAAATAACTTCTAAAGCTATGTTATCAATCATGTAACCTCTTTAATTCAGCTTTTAAAAGTGAAATGTTAATGTAGTCATTGACAGGGAAAGTGCTTTAGATTAATATGTTCTCACTGTGGTTTGCTCTGCTTTCTTAGATATGGCAATTTGAGTTCAATTTCATGACTTTAATTTTCTTCTGCATTTTCTTCTTAAATATCAGGACTTCTTATTAGTATCTTAAAGATAGAAGAAAAAAAGAAAAATATTTGTGGTCAGGATTTGAAGTCATGTAGACTTTTCTTAGGCATTTCATATACTTATTAAACCTAATATTCAAATTCAAACTCCTACTGACGCCTAGCGATTGCTGGTTTACACGGTGTACAGTGTACATCTCAATATTTGAAGTAACTGGAAGTCTTGGTCAAGTGAAGTGTGTTGGTGGGGTGTAGAAAATATTTATCCCAAATAAATACATAAATAAAAGATGAAAAACATGATAAATATGGTTCATATATGGTTAAACTTATTTGGATTGTGCAGTTAATGCTGTGACTTTAATATCCTATTTGGCCACAACACGTTTAAGTTTCCATGTAATACGTACTTAATGTAGCCCAAAGGAGTTGCAAAATAACTTGGTCTTAAATTTTTCGTTTTCCAAATAACTTGCAATTATTTCCATGTTTCTCAGGAGCGTGAAAATATACCATGTTTTACAGGAAAATATCATAAAACTAAAGAGAAAATTCAGTGAATATTACCAGACAAGCGGCTTGGTTTGTTTTTTGGGTTTTTTTTTCCTCCATCTAGATTCTTACTTTAGGGGTTTACTTGCCATTTTGGTTAGGATAAAGGGCCACAAGTTTTTACAATTGCCTGCGGTCATTACTACAGTTTCAAGTCAAAATTAACTTTTGAAAATCAAGTAGACTTTTACAAATTATGTCATTTGCCTTTTTCGAATTCTAAAATGCAAACTGGTAGTTGTTCTTCTGTTCTTATTTTCACAAATGGGGAAAGGATCTAGAAGGCCAGATAATGATTAGATTATATAGATCCAACAACATTATTACTAGCCTGAATTAATAACACTTCAAAAACTAATGAAGAAGGCTGTCGAAGGACAGTGGAAAATACTGCTTATGCTAATGCAGTTGTTGGCAACTCTTCAGTCTCCACACAAAGGTTAATTTTGTCAAGAGGACTAGTATTGAAAAGTAGTGGATATTGGGGAAAAGTAGCAATTATGTAACAGATGAAATTTCATTGTTCTGATAGTGCTTGTTTTTGTGCTATACACTAACAATTAATTAACAGCGGATGCTGAAGTTGAGCTCATTTCATGCTGAGAAGATGCGGCTGATGCACAGTGGTATCTTTGCTCTGGTATGAAATACCTGTTTGTGTACAGATTTAGTGTAGTCGTGTCTGGTTTCCATTAAATCAGCAAGCTGAGTCTCTAATGCTTAGATTAGTCAATGTTATAGGGCAAAATGATTAACATTTCACACACGAGATCAGGAGTATGCTTCAACTTTGCGTGTTATTTAGTTCTTAATCTTTGTAAGCATTAAGTTCACTAGTAATGGATCAATCAATCCATTAGTGCTTTCAGAAATAATTGGAAGTTATTTTAACTATACTGTAGTTTTATAAATATAGAACTAAACTAGGATCATATTAGAAACGTATATAGGACAATTGTGAGAAAAAGTACTGGAACTATACAAATATAAAATTCTGCCATGATTTTATTTGATTTTTTTTTGGTTTTATTCTTTAATAAATACTCAATTTGTACTAGAAAATACACCTGTGGCTTAAAATTCGAGTTGTTTGTGTAAAGTACAACTCTTCTGTGAGGCTCAAAATTTCTTCCTTTAAATACATGCTTTGTGTTGCGGGGAGGCTCTCTTTAAGATGAAAGTATTGCTTATCTTCAAGCGTCAAGATAAAATAAGGTTTTTGCTGTAGTAAAATACTGTTCTCTTCTACGAGAAAAGTAAAGGACCACTTTTCTTCCTCCCTTTGGCTCAAATAAGAAGAATTAGTATAAGAAATTCACTGAAACACAGCTGTTTGTTAGCCATTTATACTGCTGATAGATAAATAAATAAATAAATAAAGTTTGTGTCCTAGGAAAGGAGCATGGGGAGCTACTTGGGCCCCCAGTAGTTAACACAAGAAATTCTAAGATTGGAAGCCATAGAAAGCTACATGCATGATTATAAATGAGCCACAGTTAATAAATGCAAGATGTGTTCAAAAAAAAAAAAGTAAAAAGGTGGGTATAAAATTCTGTGTTTGTTTTTAGGTCTTCCTATCTCAATATTTTTAAGAACAGATTCAACTCTGAAATATACAGAAAAGGTTCACCTTCCCCATATACCTTTCCCTTTTTTTAGGATATATTTTTCCATAGCTTCCACTGTAAAATGATCAATTTCAGACTGAAAAGACAGTTATGTGAGGAAATCTTACGAACAAATGCAAAAGAAAAAAATCTTGCTGCCTCAGCTGTGGTGTTGCATTCACTATTACATCATCATAGTAACAATGAATTAAGTGTTTGCTATCTTACCTTCTGAATCTGACTGCCTAGATAATGGGGTGCTGTTCACACTTTATCCAACCTACTTTATTTATTATCACACTAACACAAAGGCTTTCACTGTGAAATTGAAAAGATATTCTCATTTATTATTACTGCTCACTAAAACGTACATTACTTCTGTAGTCTCCAAAATTCTTGACTTTTACTGATACTACTTTGGGTTTTGTGCCCATGGATACAAATTAGTTAGGAGCTTTTGAAAGTCGAGCCAGTATCCAATCAAATACTGTGAATTATTAATAATCAGTTTTACATTCTGTCTTGTTGCTACAATTTTAGCTGAGAACTTTACACACTTCTATAGCACTTCAAATGGATAAGAATATTTTTTTTCTAAATCTGGATGTTTGATTTGATGGCATTTGGAAGACTAATAACTTAAATTATCATTTTAAGTAGGAGTGACTGATTTTCCTCACATTACCAAAAATATATTACAAGATCCTTTTGGAACTTTAAAATGTTTTTGTTCATCAGTTATTTCTCAGTGTATGCCCTATTTTTAAACAATAATAAAGAAAGATGGGGTGATAGGTTAAAGACTGTACTTTCTTTATACTGGCCACAGATCTGTGGAGCATATTGCTTTTTTTAAATTGTACTTGCTTTTGGGGGCTGCTGTTTTGTATTACCTCACAAACTCTTGTGGCTGCTGCTTAGGTATCTTTCAGAAGCTAGTCTATAACGTGCAGGTGGCAGCAGTCCTCCTTGTCCTCAGGTAGTAAGATGGTGAAAAACAGCTGAAGGAAGACCACTGTGCACTAGATAGATGGAAGAGAGATGATAGGCTGTCCAGAATAAAAAACTAATCTTGATCCCCATTTTTCTGTACAAGGAGAAACGGGAAAGAAATTCTTGCAATTTTTAGCACTTACGTTGAGATGCATTTAAATCTGTAGAAGGTTTAATTACAAATTAATATTTCGTTTATTAAGGTTTAGCATGCATTCAGAAATGCTTTCAAAGAATTTCATTTGTTTGTTCCCTCATGTGTAAAGCAATCTGAGTTATAATGAAACTAGATGTAAGTACATGTGAAGAGTAACCACACTCTTAATGAAGACACACTATCCAGTGAGTCCCAGGATGAGGACTTTGCAACTTCTACAAGTGACAGTTTTCAGAGGAAGGATAGTAAACTATTTAATGAATTATCATCATTTATAAACCATATTAAAAGAGATTTTCCATCATAGCCAGATAAAAGGTAAACATAGCAGAAGGTGCTTCGCAATTCTCTTCATTATCCATTAGTTCCTTTAATCTCTCAAGCCAAAAATGGCAGGCTGATGTTCTGCTTTTGCTGTTTTGAACACTCTAACAGTAACGTGTCAGGGAGGATTTTTCTTTTGACTTAAGTGGGCATGATCAAAAATGTGCAGATCAAGGGTAAATCATTATATGTATGTTCTCAGTGAACCCTGTGGAGATCTATAGAACAAAGCATATCACCTACTCAGTAAGAATAATAAGGAGGTCATTAGTTTTTCAAAGAAGGGGGCGTTCATCTGCACAACAGCCATAAATCTGAGTGGCTTGCTATTTTCCTTGATATGTGAGGAGATTTTAACTTTAGTTACTGTCAAATACTGCCAGCTTAGACCTTTGCTGCTTTTTTTTGCATCACTTCCTTAGCTTCCTCAATTGCCTGTACCTACTGTCAGTAATGGATTACCTTTTAATGTAGATACTGTCTACATCAATGGACAGGATATTTTGTTTGTAGAAGGTAACAACCTGAGTTGGGGAATAGAGAAAATAAATGGTATGAACTAAAGACTGCCTATATACCTTACATAACATGAAGGAAAAAGTTTAAATATATAAATTATTATCAACAAAAATTTTTTTGTTAAGTTTCTAAGCAGCTTTTTATGATAAATGTTAATAGGACTCTAAAGCAGACAAAGGCAAGGGACAATACACGTTTGCCGTTATTACTAAAAGTTTGCAAAACATATCTATGGTTTTGTTCTGCTACAGATTTCATTTCAGTTGCTTTTCTATTCCTAAGAGATTCAATTCAAGTCTTTTAGTCAAGTTCTAGGACCTTCTCTTGAAAGAGAGTCAAAGGGAGGATGTAATTTGTACAACAGTTTTCAGTTTATATCATCTTTTACTTCTAATAATTTCTTGGAACAGAACTCCATCTAGTTGTAAGCCTGCCAGCTGTCATTTGAAGCATCCAGATTATGCCTTCTTACTTTAAATCAGCAGATAAATTTTGGTTGGTTTAAAGTGCACTCTTGTAATTAATCTACTAGTATTTGTTTTAAAAAACTATGTTGGATGTTTTGAAAGGATATTTATCCTTAGGCAAGAAGAATATTGGAATTTATGTCTGTTATGCAGACATTAGAGATGAACTTTGCCTTTTAAATCTTTTAAAAGTAAATTTTTCTGACACTTCTGCCAATTCATTCCATCGGAGTTTTCTTATTGCTGTCAGGAAGACTTAAACTTGTTTTAATGCGAATAATTATCCCACTGTTTTGAACTGTGAAATTGTTTAGCAGGATAAAATAGGCTGAAGACATGCAACCCCTCTTATCTCTGTTAATTTGGTGAATGCTTTTTGATCACGTCCACCCTCAATTCCATAGGATGTTAAGTGACAGAGCTGTGCAGATCATTCTTTTCTTAACATACACCCACATACTTTCTTTCATATGAGCTAAATAATATCAAATTTAAGAACTGTCAGGTGGGAAAACAAGAAGAAGAATAGAATGGTTAAGTAAAATAGGGAAAAGTATATCCTCAACAGCTGGATTCCTACTACCCTTCCCTCTGTACAGCCAGCCAACTACCCCTTCCCTTGCCTACAAGCCTAAAGCTGACACCTCGTAGCAGCAGAACCTGGTTGTCAGTCAAGTCCAGAGCACCTTTGATGGAGGCTGCGGGCAAGCATGTATGTACTGTAAGAGAGATTTCCTCAAGTCCATGACCTGAGCCAAAAAGAAAAGACAGAGGAGAAATACACATAGCAAGTCTATGCTACAAATACATCGTCTCCTATTTTATTTTGTCATTAGAGAGAGAAAGAGGCCGGGTATCTCCACTTGCTGCCAAAACCACATCATTAATTGTCTGATTTCTAGCAGGTATCACAGGAGAATGAGGCTTCATGGCAGGATTTGGTAGCCTTAAACACTTAAATGAGAATCTTCTTTCTGGCAAAGACAAGCGTCCTTCAACTTGAACTTTAGCTTATGATTCCTACATCAGTATTGTCTTTTCCTTTCAAAAAGAACAGATTTACTTATTTAGGATAACGTGTGTTTAATTAAATAGTAGCACTTCTGTTTTTCTACTCCCAGAATTATCATTTTTAATCTCTGCTGTTGCCTGCTGAACTGTTCCCAAGATTTTAACACAGGCAAACTAAAAAATTCACCTGAATGCCGTAACCAAAAATGGTAGTGTGAATCTATTATGCACCAAAAGAATAATTAGTTAGGGATTTGACAAATCAGAAGTCTTAATAAAAATGCTTTGGATTAAAAACCACATCAGTAGAAGAAGACAGCTTGTGATGTTTATGAAAACAAGCCATCCTTACTGCGGAGAATTTTCACTGTTTTGGGGGAAAATAAGGAATTAAATTTTCTTCTTCTCCTTAAATTGTGCAGAGCAGGTTTTAATTCCTGTCACTGATGAATGAAAGCCTGGTATGAAGTATGATGTTCCATAAAAAGAGAGTTTATTCTAAAATCTTATGTTTCCTAGGGTTCAATTTTGCAAATACTTAGATGTATGCATATATGTGGACCTAAATAGATTGCTAGTGTACTGTTGGCACAGCATTCATGCAGCTGAAATCCCAATTATGCAGTGATATTAATATCAAAATCACAAATAAGTTCAGTTTTATTTTTGTCGAAAACAAAACAAGCTAATCATTTCGCCGTGTTAGATATATATTTGGGAGGTCGTTGAGCAGTTTTATGGATTTTCTTGGGGGTGGAAGAAGTTGTGTAGGTTAGAGATTGGCACAAAACTTGAAATAAGCAAAATCTTTTTCAGATAAGTGACAGTTCTCTAGATGCTATTAAGCTGTGAACAGTAGGTCTTTTCAATAATCACTGTGATTCATTTTCATATTGTGTTTTTTTTAAATAATAATATCTTTAAAAGGCTTACTGAACAGTAGGCTGCACCAGCATAACATTTTCTTGCAGAAGGAAAGATTTCATACACTGAATCTTAGATAATATAGCCTAAATTGATTTGCACAGCTCAATAAAACCATAAGAACAACTGCACCAGCTCAGATCACAGGTTCATTTAGCACAGAATCTCCTCTCTGACAGTGGCCAGTAGTGGAGCCGAAGAAAGAGGATAAGAACAGGGCAAGCGTATAGTAATGTTTCCCACATATTCTTCTAGCCTCTATAGATTTGTGACCGAGGTATTTTTTGAATGGCATGGGTGCTTTTGTGTTTGCATTTTTCTTCTGGGAATTCGTCACTCTTTTTTTTTTAATACTTTCAGTATCAACAGCTGTGGTAGCAAGTTCTGCGGTTTAAGTGTGTGTCATATGAGGAATTGATTCTTTTTTTTATTATTATTAGCTACCTGCTAATATTCCCTGATTCTTCTATTAGGAATAGAAATATTTCATCTTTTCCATGTCGTTCATCATTACATATCATAACCATCCAAATACTTATCCTCCAGCTTAGAGAGTCTTATTTAGTCTGTTTAATTGATTCTGTCACAGGGGCTGTTCCAAATCTTTGATTATCCTTGTTGCCCTTCCATATTTCTTCTAGATTTACTAGACCATATTTGCAATGAGGGTCCAGAACTGCACACAGTATTCAAAGTGTAGGTACACTGTGGATTTACACAGTAGCATCATGTTTTGTGTTTCATTCCCTAGTCCTTTTCTAATAATTTGTAATACCATTTGCTTTTGTGGACACTGAGTTGATATTTTTATAGAGTTATATTATAATAGGTAATAATTCCAAGAGAACCTGAACACAGTTGCAGTTAATAGTGTTAAGAGTTATGAATGTGTGAAGGACTGTGTAGCAACATCAGCAGAGCTCAAAGGATACTATGAGTGACAATTTTCCTTATTCTTCTCTGGTATTTTCGGAGTTGTATGTTTTTTGGCTAGCTTATTCAAAAAAAAAAAAAACACTGAACTCAATTGTTTTATTCTTTCATGTGCAGTAACGTGTCTTCTCATTGGCTATGCTGCCATGTATCCTTTATGCATTTTTTAAAATTATCTACCATGACTAATATTTCCTTCTTTGCAGAAGGAGAACACACTTTATTTTTGTTCTGAAAATGGAAAAGAAATTGGTCTCCAGCCTGATTTTGGAAAGGCAATGTTTACAGTTTCAAGAAGGACTTTAGTGCTTTCAGATCTGCTTATCAGTCCTTAATCGTTCCTTACAATTTGCCTGATTTAGCAGAAAAGAAGACCATTGTTTAGAACCCTTCTCGTTAGAGAAAAATAATGTTTAGAAGTATCAAGATACCACTTTTTTTCCCTTGCAGTTCCTAATGCTTTGTATCACTGAGAGAAAATGTTTTGAACTTTTTGATGTCCCTTGGGGAAACACTGCAAGTAGCAGAATTCTGTTATTTTTATGTCAATTTAGGTCTTACATGATTCAGCACTTGTGGTTTGTGGGAAAGAGAGTTGTAGATTATGATAAAAGGAGCAAAAATAGTAAGGAGTGGCTACTAGGGAAGGCTTCTCTTTACTGTTGAAATACTTCTTTAGATTGGCTTTCCTTCATTTTTAAACTGCTGTTTTAATGTCCCTCATGTTTTCTGTTTATCATTGTGACCTGTATGCTGTAAAGAGAATAACTCAAATCTGTTTTGATTTTCAGCTATTGTTACAGTTTAAAGAACTTGATAGTTACTATGGGATCTTGATAACACCAAATTTGTACATTTAAGTCTGTCAAACTTAGTTGTCTCCAACAGGTGAACCAGTAATTCCTTTCTTGCAGCTTGTCAGAAATAAGCAGAAGGTCTCTAGAAAAGGATAACTAGTACAAAATGTAAAGTAACTGCCTGGACTGCAGGAAAAGTTCTTGGGTGTACTACTCACTTGCAAGCAATGACTTAACTCATTCTGGGATACATTAACGAGGCTCTTGTACAAAAAGACGTGAATTAATTACGCCATTCTGTTTGGCGTTGGTCAGTCCTCAGCTGGGATATTGTGTCTAGTATTGGGAACTGAACTTTAACAACAAAAAAAATTTAGGCAAATGGAGTGCTGAGGAGAGCATCAAGAATAAGGGGATACTAAGAAACCTGGGTTTGTTTACTTTTGAAAAGAGAACGCTCCAGGTTGGAGGGGAAAGAGAGCAAAATAAAGTTTTTAATATTTAAAAAACCGTAATCACATTTTCTTGGGACTATCTTCTCAGAGGAAAGAAATGAACCTGGGGGGAGAATTCCTGTCTTCCATTTTGTATGACAGCCCGTATGTTTTAGATATTCTACACTGGTGAGTTTAGGGAACACGGTCTCAGAAACACGTTGTGGATGTGGGTTTCAGGTGTTTATGGCTGTGTTTTCAGAGACATGAAGCACCTACAGAAGTTTAAAACTTCTGAAAATCTAGAAAACTTTGGAAGACATGAGCCCCTATAAATTAGTCTTTCACTTTTGCCTCTCCGTGCTGTTCATGAAGGTCCTATTGGTATGATGGTTGAGAGCCCCTGGGCCTTCTTTACCAAAACTAAAGTAAATTTCTATCATCATCTCTTGAATTGATTCAGAGAAAGAACTGTATTAGTTACCTGTTTTTGTGTAAATGGACATGACAATTCCACTTAAATAGTTTGTGATCTTCCAAGGTGCCGTTCAGACGATGTAGTAGATTATAGTATAGAGTATACAAGACTAGTTTGTGCTTCCGGTTAAAGATAGTGATTGTTTTAAATCTAAATCCTGGCAATATTCAGATGATTGCATTTATCTGGAAAATCATGGAACATATCACCTAATCAGGCAAGGCCTAAGATTTTCTTTCCTAAAAACAGAAGCAGTGGTTAGGGGAAGTAATGCTGTTAGGCGTATCAATTCTAAAGGTTAAAAAGACCACAGAGTGTACATCAGAAACTTTCAGGTAAAAGTGGCACGCAAGAGTTTTTGTTCTTTTACATGTGTGCAGCATTGCACACACATGTGTTTATGTATAAGATGTTGTGTGCCTTATTTATGTACAAGGTTCTAATCTTATCATTTCAAGAACCAGCACATCAGGTGGCTAACAGTAGGGCGAAAAATCCAGTTTGTAGGCTATTAACTGTAGGCCCTCAGGCCTGTGAAAAGAAATGAAGGACTTGAAGAATAGAACAAATTTACCTCAAGTGTGTGGTATTAGGAGGAGAATTCTCCAGGTCCAGGGTGGCAGGTGAATACCTTTGAAGCATTGGTGACAGCCCCCGACTGCAGCCACAAGGAAATACATATCTAAGTCCCGCAGTAAGTGCCATCCTTGACAGTCTGCAGGCCATTCACTACGTGTGTGTTGCGCATCTGTCTTGGTAAGACAGCCTTGAAAGGATAGTTATGGCAAAGCTAGTGATTTTGCTAGTGAGAGGTTTAAAAAATGAAAGACACAGATCATAGGTAATCAGGTTTCAGTAGTTATATTGCTCGTTATAATAAATTGTGTAGAAAGGGGAAGCGACTCCCATTTCTTTTGCTTAATATCAGTTGTTCTCTGCTTTTCTAGTAGAGTGGATTTAAGGAGAAAAAATGATGGTATGCATCTTTCAATATTGCTAACTTAAAGGGTGGTCACATTGCAAGGCGTATCATTATTTTTTAATGTCACAATCAGTAGGGAGTTGGGCTTATTACATTATAAATACAGCCAAATGCCGTGCTAATAGCATTCCTGATCCATGCTTACATGATAAATGTGGACATGTTTTATACCTAAATTTTAGGTTTTTGAATTTTGGGGAAAAATAGTTTAAAAGCATGCAGTAAATCATGCAGTTCTTTTCATTCTCTTTTTCTCTTTCCTTAAAAAAAAAAAAGAGAGAGAGAGAGAGAGAGAAGAACAGAAAAAATCTTTGCAGCTATTATACTTAGATGGTTATTTTTTGTAAGAACGTATTGCTTTGCATGCCTCTGGACACCAAAAGGGAAAAATAAAACAAAATGTTAGTTAGTCAGTTTATGAAGGGCTGCTGTATGGAATTTGAGGATGTAATCAGGAGAAAATCCCACCTTGGACAGTTGGCTAGAGCACGAGGGAATTCCAGGCATTCACTCCTAGCAAGGATTTGTGGTGCTTATTGACTGGCTGAGTTCAGTTAACGCACACTGCTTCCCAACTGTTTTCCCCAGCATTTTGTGGGTGGGTTCTTAGTGGGACCTGATGAAGTAGGTGTCAAAACTGGAGGGCATTTTACTGGCTGAAGTTCTAATTCAGTTACTCTTTTGAGGTGCTTATGTTCTCACAAGCTGATCTTCTTTTCCACCTATAGCAATTCTTTTTTTCCCCCAAATTTTATTTTTTTAAGCAATTTTGAATCACATGCTGTTCTGAGAATATGTGTTAAGGAGTACTTAGAGCATCGTTTCAGGAGTATTGGTTCTAGCAAGGCTGCCAGGCTAAGCAGTCCTTCTTCTCTTCTTGCCACCCTTCTCTGTCTGTATCCACTCCACTTTCCCACTTCTGTGCCTGCACTGTGCCCTCAGCCGCGTCCTGGTAAAGCTGTTTGTTTGGCCTGACCAAGTGAGGGGGAGGGAGAGGTTATTTTTGGTATGGATCATTTCCCTGGTTTAACATAGGTGGAGTGACACGGATGGGGAAGAAGAAAGCAGAGGTGGGAACGAGCCGTAGGGCATAATGGGAAGGTAAAGGCTATCTAAATAAGCCTGCTTACTTCCCCCACCTCTGTAGCTATAGCCACAGATTATGGTCAAACCATATTCCACTGCAAATCTGTGTGTTAGGATAAACCCAGTGGAGTGTGTTAGTTTTGCTCCTTCTGATTTGAGGTCTGACATTTCTTGTAGAGGTTAGGTGGTATAAGAGCAGGTCTGTCTTGTTCACCCTTGCAATTTGGGTGAGTAAACACTGCTACGTTAGCTGCAGTTATTCCTAAACTTAACTTTGTGGACTGGAGCTTTAAGGCTTAGTCTGATGAGTTTCAAAAACAATTGACTGACGTGAACTCCGGTGTATAAAAGATTTCATAGCCGTTCAAGTCTCATATAACAAGATCTATTCTCTGTTGGTTTTGCTGCATAACTAAGCCACTTCCTCTGTATTGCTATATTATCTTTACTGGGAGAGAACATGATAAATAGGTATGCAAAAATCCCGTGAGTGGTCATTTAGCCACAAAAGACATGGTGACAGAGGGTATGTGTAGGTATATATACTTAAACTCTGTTTACGTATTTCTCAGATATTTGTCGAGGCGGCATAATAGTGTTCTTGTGGATGTAAAGTAAGAATGGAGCATTGTTCCGCTGCATGGCACGTGAGTGACAGTGTGTAGGATTTAAGCTATTTTGCAAACCTTATATGGCCTTCAGAGGAGATGGGACAAGTTCACAGGGCAGAAATCGACTGCAGGCTACTGTACATGTAGAAACCACATTTGGTTCAGGAAGTTCTTGAGCTGAATAGGTGGAGGTTGGCAAATTATTGGGAGAGAAGTGCTACACATGCTTGCCCTGTCCCTTGTCCTTCTCCTGGCATCCGCTGTGGGGAAAAGGATAGCGGGCTAGAAAAACCGCTGGCATCACCCTGTACAAGCCTTCTTAAGATGAAGTTTAATAATTCATTTGTAGAAGGGATTACTTTCTGACATCCCAGAATAAGCACCGTTTTTTTTAATAGGTTTACTAAAAAGAAAGAAAAATCACAGCTATTGTTCAGATGAAAGTTTTGCCTTATGTGCCAGTAAGATTCCCCTAATTAGCCATCATGTAATTTTTCTTGTTGGACCCTAACAAGTGTAAGGCAGCGTGTTACCTTTCTTACCAAAATGCATGATCATTTTCATTCTGTGAGCTAGAAAAATCTACTGTGAAAGAGGATCATCAGCCTATTGTCTTTGCACAGGCTGATATCTGATAATATGAGAGATCCTATGAGCAGAGAGGAAATTACTCTCTGTGGAAGATCCTAAAAGAAGTAAGACCCTTTTACACACGATCAACAGTGACGCTTCCTAAAGTTTCGCAAGCTATAAGATGTTGTAGGTGGGGCACACTTATGTCTAGCATATACATTTAAAATGCCTGAGAGTCAATGCCAACATTTAACTGAGCTCAGTTGTGTTGTTTGGGAAATGAAATGAGAGCAAATATGATATTTTATAGTGTTTTGTCTTCATAAAGGCTTGAAAAGCTTTTGAGTTGAAATTTTCAACTTTTTTCATGGAGGAAAAAAGAGAGGAAGAAATAAAACCCCCTTCTTGCATTTCAACCTGGGCATATGTAACCTGAAAAAAATGGAAGGAGAATTTAATCATCTTCACAAAAATACTGAGACTGTCTTAGCTGAACACTTAAATAATGAATACTATATGGAGGCATGCTGGATGCTTCTGTGCATCCAACAGTATTTTTTGTAATTTGTTTTAAATCGTATTACTGTCATTCTTTACCTTAGTTTCCATGCTCACTTCAAATGTGAACGCTATGTTATCACAGGGAAAACATCGCAGTGATGCTTCCTTAGCATGTAAAGAGACACAGGAGAAGGAAGTTAACTTTTTTTTTTTAAATGTATAGTAAATTATTGGCATGAGTATATTTGTCACTTGATTTGTTTAAAAAAAAGAATAATTTTCAGGCATCTCTATACTAGAATAGAAATACACCGCATCATGTCTAAACACAAATTATCTAAAATATAAATAGACAAAAATGTAATCAAAATTGGTACAGTGATATATCCTTAGGAGCCAATGTTGTTACATGATTCTTCCAGAAAAGTACCTGAAGAAGCAGAAGTCACATTTAACTCAAAGATTTAATTAAAGCAGCTTTTGTTTTGGTTTTGATTTTTTAAGATGATAAAATTCCAAGGTGGTTTACAAAGCATTGGATAAAAAACAATAATTTAAAGCAGTCCAACTTAGAGTTAAGCTCTGCAGCCCAGTAGAACTGATAATTAATAGCAGGGGAGAGAAGAAAAGAAAAGCTAACCTGTTTTTACATTTACATGAGTGGGTGTCAAAAAATATTTCAACAGCATACAGAGTAAAACCTAGGACCAAATCATTAGCAATAATTTTAATATTTTTAAAATGTGGAAATATTTGAAGGTATTGCTGTGATACACAGAGAGCTTATCACATTAAACTATACAAGCAAAAAATATTAAAGGGTTATAATACAATTGTGATCAAATTTTAAAAATTATCCTAGAGTATTTTCAAATATATTTTCTGTCTTTTCATAGAATAACATAATGGGTATAATATACTAGGGATCCTGTTGGTGACTGTTTGGCATTAGTTGCAAAAATCAGGGTATTTGTTTGGTATATAATGTTTTTATTCAGACTTACCAAGACCTTTATACCCTGTGTGCATATGTGTAAAACATTGACTATAAAGATAAGTATCTGAACTGGTATGACAAAAGTATAGTAACACCTGGATATGGAACTTTTTTTTTTTTTGCTTGTTGTTTATTTTCTGAAAGAAGTGGCAAAAAATTCAGTATTGATAATCTATTTGTCCAAAGGAGTTAAGTAGGGGTTTTTTGTCTCGCAGATCCACTCAACATTGTAAGCACCACATCCTGGAATAGTTTGTCAGAGTATTTCTTCTTTATTACTGCTTTTCACAGTGTCAACAAAAGAATTTACTTCTCTGCTTTCCCAGCTCTCCATGGGCTTGCTGGCCTCCTCCGTTCTCCTCTGTAGGGTCATCTGCTGTGAGATGGTAGAGGTGAAGGAAAGGGGCACACTGAAGAAGGCTCCCTATATCTCTCTCCGGTTCCTCCTTTTTCTTTTGTGTCCCTGACCAGACTTTTCCCTGCCTAGCAGGACCTGGCCAGGAGGCTCTCCAAGGTGACCTCTCAGCACAAGGCCCGTAGGTGTAGCTTGGCCATTTCTGCTTCATGCCAACGGGGCGTGAATACATGTATCTTGTGATACAAGAGGCCAAGTTATATTTTCACCTGGCACAAGCTCTCTGATACAAAAAAGGGACTGTTGTCCTGCACGTGTGTGATGTCCAGTTGAATTGTTTTCTGTCTAAAGTACATTTTTCTCAGTGTGGAACATTTCAAACCAATCAAAAAACATTGAATTAAAAACACCTGGAAAAAAGAAGCATGTTAATAACACAAACGATGTATCAGGTGATATGCTTATCATCTGTGTTTTAAAGCTCCCTGTACAAAGAACTAAAAACAGTATTGATGCTTAGGAAAACCCTTCTATGCAGATTACGTAGAAGTGAATATATTATAGAATATATCCGCTAAAACATAGAAGATTTTGAATAATTCTTTAAACTGTTCAAGTGTAGCTATAAACTCCTATGTGCAGTGTCGGCTGCTCAGCTTTTACTGTCTTCCTTTAAGGTTGTGATTTAATTAAAGGTCAGTGTCACACACATTTCCACAACACATAGTAAAACCCTGGAATGAAATGAGCCTCACTTGAACATTTGATTAGACAAGATAACATATTTCCCCCTGGAGTAGTTTGTTATTCAAAACAAGCTCTTTAGGGAAGGAAGTTCACATCAGTTGGTAACTGTTCCTGTGGATACCAAAGAACTTTGTACAGTACACACTACAGTAAATTGCACTGCAGGTCATTTAGGAGCTGGAAGCACAGCCCCTGTCTCTGTAGAAGTGTCAAAATGTATCAAAAAATAAAGAGCTTAATACTGTTTACATTTAATACTGCAAACTGCAAGCATGTGTGTATATATATATATATATATATATATATATATATATATATATATATATGAGGAAATATAATGCTGAAATTCACAGTGCCAGCTATTCTTCCAGTTCGTCTAGAAATTATACTTTTCTAGTAGATAAATTTTAAAACTGCTGTTTTATATGTTGTACGTAAGAAAGAACACACTAAGCAAAAAAAAAAAAATTATTATGAACTGATGTCCTTAAATGTGATATGGAACTGAGTAACTTCTGTTTGTGGATTTACCTTTCCTGTCAGTGCAGCTGAGAACTTCAAAATTATTAGCTATTTTGTTCAGTGGATTAGAAGACATTTTTTTCCTTACGCTGTTCAATTTTGACCCTTCTGATCTTCGCTTGTCACATTTTTTGAAAATTTTAGTGATTAGTAGCAAGCAGTGGTAACAGGTCATGTTCATTAGGATTAAATTGATTTTTAATTTCTGACTTTTTCTGATTATCTATTTAAATCCACTTTCAAAGTTAAGGTGGAAAATAATGTTGTATTCTGGGCACTTGAATGAGTACCTCCTAAAACTAAGACCTTTGCTTTCATGGAATGGGAGCATTCGCTCATGTTGATGAATGTTCGCTGCGATGGAATCAGTTCTAATACGTTTCACAGTAGAGCAGTAGTATAGTGTACCTCTGGTGGGTGCTTTGGTTTGGAAGTCCAATTCAAATCTTATTTTTTCTTCATCTTGGATTGCTATGTTGTTTCTTTCTTTGAGTACGGAAGCCTTTGTTAAATGGCAAGCCCAAAAAGTTAGTGTTCTGAATTTTCTGACGCCGCTAACAAAGCTGTCGTTTGTATCCTAAATTCATCATATGGAATTATTACAAGATGATGATAATGATCATAAAAGTTTCTTACGTTTGAGGGAAGGGTTCTGAAAGGTTTTCATCCTATGTATCGTATAACATTGTTAATGGTTCACTCAATATTGCTATGTATGAATGATATACAAATGAGCTATTCATGGTTTTATATTGCCATCCTTGGTGCATAATACTGGCATCTGAGCTATAGTTTGAGTCAATACATAATCCCTAACTGGAAAAAGAGGCCTATTTTGGCAGTTAGGACTGACCTCTTGTGTGATTTCAGCAAGTCATTTGATCTTGTTTCCTCCATTCCTTCTCCTACCTTTAGTCTTAGCTTAAAGTACAGTGGGCCCAGCATGATGTGCTCTTGGGTCTTCACTGGGAGCTCAAAGTGTTGTTCACGGTCATGTCAGTTACAATTTGTTCCATAAGTAATGGAGCTAATAAACTCTGATTGCCTGTGGATAAATTGTAGGTGCCCAGACGACTACTCCAGTGGCAATGGTCTGTTTCTCCTTCAGGTCTCTCATTGCTTGATTTTCTTGGCAGTAGTCCCAGTCTTCTTCTGGTCCCCCAACTTTCTGCTAGGCAAGAGGCAGTGTATATCTGAGCACCTCTTGATAAATAAGTGCTGACTGGCTGGCCGGCCTATGATTTATTGGTTAGCAGCTAATCCAGCAAAACAGGTAACGTGAGATCATGCTAAATCTTCCCTTCAGCAAGAAGATGAGGTTGAGTCAGTCTCCTTCCTTTAGCCACCAACATTCTTGAGACTTGCTAGAGGGTTGTATCTTTGAGTCCTCTGCATCTTCGTCGCATTTGTTTGGAAATGGGCAACATTTCCCATGGATAATTAGAAGGCCTAGTTGATTTGTCAGACAACGTGACAGCCTAAGTCATCCTTCCTTATGAAACCAAGCTAATGAACAACGTATGTTGTGGTGAGGCTTAAACTGTTGGATAAGTTAGGCCACAACTATAATTTAAATGTAGGCTTCAGTGACTTAAAACGCAAAAAAATGGCTTTTAGATTCGTCACGTTTTATGCTTATGGCTGCAGATAACCTTTCGTTTTATAATCGTTGTATCTCTTTCCTCTTTTCGGCAACTTGTAAGATGTTTGTATTGGCTGGTTATATTTTCATTTCAGCTCATTTCATTTTTTTTATATGGGCTTGTATGCCAGCCTACTTCAGGCAAGCATAACACAATTTGATTTCTGTCTGTCTAACTGTGTCCTGTCCACTATACAATACTGATTTTCAGAGGTAAATGCAAAAATCAAAATTTCACATGGCTAATTTGTGGTAAAAAATAGTTTATAACTCTTTTTTAGTGCAGGTAGATAATTTTCTTGGAGCACATTGTGGAAAAGATATTTTCTCTCCTGTACTTTATCCAAAGATGATGGACCAGATCCTGTCTTGTAAGTGAAACGTACTAAACATAAAGGAAATGATTCACTGCAAAGCAGAGTATGGCTTGGGGCCAGCGTCTAGCATTACCTGCACCAGTGAGATATATAGCAACTGTATCAAGAAATTCTAATGTTTCATCAATAGTAAACCACCTTTAACAGCTGATGACCATATTTGTTTCATTGTTGATTTGTTTTTCTATTTTGATCTTTTTCAGCTTCATACCAGGGGGATTAGTTTTTCTTTCGTGACAAAAATTACGAAGTTCTTAAATACTTTTACAAACTTACAATTACTAGATTTTAATTTGGCTATCATGCCCTTTTATAAATATATAAATAAAGGATATAGAACATGGCTAGATAGATCATGCTTTTAGCAATTTACATTAAGTTTCCAGGTTTATGATTTTAATTACATGCCATTAAGTCCACAGTTAGGTAGTTCTCAACATATATATCCATATAAAATGTATACTTGAAGTATATTCTGCTAGTTAGAAATGTTGAGTGTCCCTTTTTCTTATGAATCATAAAATGCATGTAACGGAGAGAGGAGAGTTGTTGTGGAAAGTTGTTACTACAAAATATGGAAAACATGAGACCTGGTGGTGCATTAAAATAAAAATAATTTTCAGTAGCTGTTCTAAATTAGGCAGCGCTTAACAGCTAAACAGACATGCTTCAAGGTATTATTTGAAAAATTGTTGAACTTAGGTGCAGTTCACGGATATATACACTTCATCTGTTCATGTGTTTTAGTAGGAAGGTTAGTTCTTCTGAAGTCAATGGCAAAACTACACGCGGCTTTAGTGATATTAGCAGACAATCAAAATAGTCTGACAAACGTGAGCTCCATTTTCATCTATGAGAAGATCCGTTGTCTTAGGTCTGTTTCATTTTATATGAATTCATTATTGTCTTAAACAGACCAAAATAATTACGAAAGGTACTTAATACAGCATTGCATAGGCTATATTTTCTTTCTGTGCTGTTAAAAGTAGGGGAAATATATTGTTGGAGAGGAATTTGCAGAAAGAGAATTCCTGAGAGTAGCAACTTTTTTCGACTTCAGTCCTGTATAGAACTGACATTTTGATATTTTTAGTATTTTGGAGAGTCCTTAAAAACTTGTTTTGATGCCTGAATACTGTATTAGTAACTGTCCTTGTTTAGTTTGTAGCAGATTGGTGGTCTCTATATAAAAGTAAATGGCTATTCTACAAATATAAGTGAAATGTGATATCACTGAGATTCAATAAATTACAACAGAGCTTTGCATTTCCTTCCTGTACATGAGATGCAAGCAGAGTACTGCTTTTCAGATTACTGAACGCTTGATGCATATGAAGATGTGGTTATTCAGGTCATAGCCAGGTAGTTTAAAGTATACTTTCTTCAGACATGACAGCTCTTGACTGGAAAGCAGCAGATATACTTTCAGATTTACATGGCATAATCTTAAGTTTCTTGTGGGCAAAAGCAAACTTTATTCTAAAAATATTCAGTATAGCTACAAAATTGAAAGGGTTATTAAGAATGTGAGACAGAAAATCTGAAGATAACATCTATGATTTTTTGTCTATGCAGCACTGTTGCTAACTTAACCAAAATCCCGTGAATATTTGGGGGGACTTGTTTTAAGTTCATTTTTTAGAGGTGGACACTAAATATTTCAGCTGAGCTAAGATGCACCAAAAGGAAGAAAAGTATGCCTTTTATGCATCTGGGCTCTTATACTTTATATAATTTTGTCATATGATGGACTGTGGACATTGAACGTAAATTTCTCTAAGAAAAATATGATATAATAGTATTGCAAATTGTTATATATAAAAGTGTAAGGATATACATTTGACTGCAAAGTTTTATCTTTAAACAGAAACATTCATTGCTATTTTTCTTATTAATTTAAATGTTTGTCTAAAATTGTTTAAATTGTTTCCATTTCACATTTAAAAAGGAGGTAGTATTATATTTTTCTTATTTCAAAATTGAAATCAATTTAACGTCCGTTCCATAACACGCGTTATTTTTCCATACTGTGTATAAATCTTTGCTTTCAGAAGCAGCAGCAAGTGTTAATGGTTTGTAGCATTATTTTCTGTGGCACAGAATGCTTTCACAAGACATAAGTAAAGATGGGTTTACACAGCCACCTGGTCAAAGAAAATTCATTGCTCTACTCTTAGTTCAGCAGGGTGGAAAATAGGTTGTAAGACTGTCATCTTTGTTAATATGATCTTATTGTAAGCATATATGCAAAATATGCAGACTTTAAAACGTGAATTTGAAAAATCCTTCAGAAATTGTTAGTTTAATTTTTCTTTGTGACTAAGTATGAAGAATTGGACATCAAATTCTTCGCTATATAAGTTGATGTGGCCTTGAGGCCACATATATAAGGATATAAGCAAGCAGGTGGCTTAAAATATATTCTGCCCGTCTCTGCTATGTTAACGTTCCTTCTCGGTCATACTCTTCTTTTCATTCCACTGGGTGAATAATTAAGGACCTTCCCCCTTCCTATTCCCTTGTCAACATGGGTTGGTTGAACTGTAAAGCTGGCTAAATAGTTCATAGATATATCCTGCCATAATTTATTAATCTATGCTTAAGATTGCAGGGATACAAAACATTGTACAATAGGCAGTACTGTATATGCGCAATACAGCCTACAAGAAAATAGGCTCCGTTTTGTAAATTCACATAATCCTTCTGTTGAAATGCTTTTCCAAAACAGTGTTCTTTATTTTTATTTTGGAATTCTAATACTGACTTTCTGGGACTCAGTTTAGTTGCTGCAACCTCTGACTATTTTTATTCCACTTCCTAAGAAATGTGGATGTCGACAGAATCCTTTTTCCAATCCACATATTGTCTGGAAAATCTTGCATACTATATAAAAGTTAATCTACTTACCTGAAGACTCAACTTCTTCCTGAAATGTCTTGGATCTCTTCCAGTTTCAGCAAAGAAAGGTCATAGTTTGAAACTATCATATGCAGGAGCATTGTTGAAAAATAACTTAGTGTTTAAATTTAAACTTCATTGTTATGTGTTTAGTTATTGACCTATGTATCTGTGAAGAGAAGTACATTCCTTCCTTCCTCTCTCTCTTCCTCTCCCTCCCACCTCGGGCGGTCTGTTCCTCCTGCTACCTTTCTTCCTCTTTCCTGCTCCTCCATTAAAAATAGAACTCGTCCACTTTATTATCATTTTCCTGAGCAGCCCGGTCCCATTGCACTCTGTCACAAGATTCACTTTCCACTATTGCCAGCATCCCTACAGATTTCTTTGTCCTAGATAGCACTTCCCCAGTGAGACACCAGATGACTTAAGGAGATTAGGCAAGGGTGACCAGTTCTGTGAGAAGAAAGTGGGACATTTCTGGCTTCTGTTTGTGTGGGAATCCTAGCAGGCAGAAACTCTGTCCTTCCACTGTGTTATCACCTATGGGAGAATCCAGCAAAGCTCCTTTAACAGGGTTAACAGCTTTTTACTGGCAGCAGCAGTTTTCCTTTTGACCAGAATTAGGATCCAGACTAGGGATAGTTTTTAGATGGCTGGAGGTTTTCAACAAGTTACTGTTCCTTCATTGGATCCTGTTGTCTTTCCCCACCCCTCCCCCTTTTGTGCGGTTGTGCATTATCTCCACAACTTAAATCTTCCGTGGTGTTTGGAGAAGGAAAAGCAAATACAGTAATATATCTTAGAAAAAAACCTACCCACAAGGGCTGCAAACAGTCAGAAAGTTTGTAGGCTTCTGGGCAGAACAAACTAGTGGTGAGGAAAGTGATCGATGGGTATCGGTCGGTAACTCCATTGCCCCTATCTCCTACAAATTTTTGAGCAAAGGTTCAGCGAGATAGTAGGAAACTCAGAACTTAAGAGTATTGTAGATTATAATTCTGTTGTAGAGGATAATTCTGCCAACTCAGTTTTGGTAATGAGCATTAGGCTGAGCATTAGGAATGTCCTGTAAGATGCATAGGTCTTTCTTTTTCCCAACTGCAGTACATTCCGTTCTAAAGTAACAAATAAAGGGATGTCTTTATTTTGAAAATGTCAGAGTTAAGAAAACTGTGCAGCCTGTTTTGAAATCCCTTGGAAAATTTTGTCTTAACCCCAAAATCTATCCAGCAACTGTTGAGATTGGTATAACCTTTTTGTTAATGAAGATGGAAAACTCGGGGTCAAAATAATACTCCAATAATTAGCTCTGAAGTGATTGCTGATATCCTGAAACAGTAATAAATGATGATTGTTACTGAAGTATCTCAAAATTCTTAGGGAGGACAGTAGTTTTTATTTCTGATTCATAAATGAGGAACCTGAGGCACCAGAGGTCGCAGAATAGTTGGCAGAGCCAGAAATAGAGCTCAGGCTTTTCTACTTTCAGCTCAGTGTTCTTGTCACTGGATACCACCAGATGGTCTTCAGATTATTCAGTAAATAAGCCTCTGCATCCTCCATAAATATTCCGCCAAAGCCAACTGGCTATGTCTCACGCTTGCTAGTTCCCAGTCTGTGAGAATGACTGAGTTGGCAGGTAATGCTGTAGCCGGCCTCATTGAGCAGTGCTTTACTCTTCAAGTTCACTACTTCTACTAAGTAGAAGAATCTCTTCTCTACCACTGTTTTTAGCAATTCTTCTCTGTCTCATAAGGTACCTTTCTTATATAAAACTCTTCTGTGTATGCTAAAGGTAGGCGATCTGATTTACAGGAAAACAAACTCGTTGATAGCTGTCTAAGGATATCTGACAAGCGTTTAAGGAAAGATTGTACCTGCTTTTAAAATCTAAATTGCTTAATGGTCACTGTCTGTGTGCCATGAAATTCGGAGGATAGTAAAAGAAAAAAACGTGTGTGTGTGTGTGTGTTTGTGTGTGTCATAAGTACCAGAGGGGAAAGGAGGTTAATGATTATAAAACAGACTGTTTTCTAGTCTCTCTTCATTTACTACTTCCTAGTTCATAGGCCTTTTGATTGTACCTATTTTGGGTAGAGATAGCAAAGTTCTTGCCTGCACTGGAGTAATTGCCTCATATAGATGTGTCTGGACTAACCCTTGTGTGTCTAGTATTCTTCTACTGGAGAAGTTTAGTAGCATAACTCTAAATGCTGACCAATGTCAGCATTCCTTAGTTTGCTACCATAGTTGGGCTGCCAGGGTTTTGCAAAAACTCAGCTTGCTCCAAACTAGCTAGTAATCTACAGGAGCTACATTTACTGCGGGAACTACAGGAAGGGCAAACCAGCTGGCTGGGCTGGACGTCACTGATATTCTCCAGAACTGGCGGAAACAGTTGGTAGGTTGGAGGCAGGGCTACCCTTCACAAGGGCTTTGACAAGCTCTGAAGGGATAAGCTGGCAGAAACCTTGGAGAGTTAAAAAAGATAAATACTATGTCTGGCTGCTGGGATAGAACAATGCTGAGTATCGTATCAGTATGGACAGGGGATTGACTGGCTAGATAGCAGCTCCACCGAAAAACATCTGGGCAGACTGGTGGAGAAATTAAATATACATCAGCAGTGCCTTGTGCATACTTGGTTAGGTTAGGAAGAGTGCCAGGCAGTCAAGGGAAGTGATTATTCTGCTCTGCACAGTGCTCCTGAGGCCACACTGAGTGTGAGTCCAGTTCTGCACCCATCCAGAATGAAAAAAGTCCAAAAAACTGCAGCAAGTCCAGTGGAGGGATCACTATAAGGTGGTTAGAGAGATGGAGTACATAGCATATGAGGAGAGGCAGAGGGAACTGATCTTACTTAGCCTGGAAAAGAGATGGCTAAGGGGAGGTTTAGTAACAGTCTTTCACTGCCACTACATAAAGGGGAGAGGAAATTACAGGAACAGAGCCAGACTCCTCTCAGAGGTGCATAGTGATGAGACAAGAGGCAACAGACACAATCTGTGACAAGGGAAGGTCTGATTAGATGTAAGGGAAAAAAAAGTTCTCGGTGGCCAAGCACTGGAAGAGGTTGCCCAGAAAGGCTGTGGCATCTCCATCCTTGGAGACTTTCACAACTCAGCTGGACAAGGCCCTGAACAACCTGCTCTAGCTGTGATGTAAGCCAGGCTTTGAGCAGAACTTTGTATTGGGTGACATCCAGAGATCCCTTCCAACATAAATTTTGCTGTGATTCTGTGATTGTACTTTGTGCGTGCCAGAAACTTACCTCCTGGCAGGGTGGCAGGTTTTGGTGCACCTCTACCCAAGTTACCTGTCACCAGTGATTGATCAACATCTTTCTTGGAAAGAAAATACAGCTATTTAAATGTATATAACGGAACCAAGGATTTTAAAGCAATAAACAGCTTGCATATATTTTTGTTCTTGCCTAAGCTTATAATTTTCCAGTTTGAGTAACACTTAGATGGAATTTTTACTTGTGGTTTATTAATTTTCTTGAACTTGGCTAGAGAGAAAGAGCACCTGTAAAACAGCATTCAAGCTGTATGGATTAAATCATCAACACTGAACATCTAGATTAGCAGCTGATGAACTAATGTAACTCAGCTGTGGGGATCCCAGTTGTCCCGAGAGCTGAGTAAAAAACTCATAAAGGAATGGCCAGGGTGGTGGTGGTTGTACAAACCATTTGAGAACTCCTTTTCAAGGGACAGGGTGTTCAAAGAGGTGGTAGGGAGGAGTAGAAGTGAGAATCGGGCATTGTAACACTAAATCATTGGCTTTGGTGGTTTCTTCATTGTCAGTATCTTTTCCATGACCCTGCAAGTCTTCGTGCAGCTTTACCAAGAATTCTTGGTATTTTCTGTTGGCCAGTGTTGTATACTGCCACTGGTTTTGTCTTCCTACAGTAAATAAAAGGAGCCGGGCAACTCTGCTGCAAGTTCACCCCTCTCTACATGCTTTAACTGAGAACTGGAAGATAGGGCAATTTATCTGTCTTTGTCTGTCAGCCTCAAAGTTCATTTGGTTTAAAAATAAGTCATGAGATGGAGGTCAGCTGCCTTTTCTTGCAAATGAATGTCATGGTTTCAACTTAATAGTTTTGGTAGTGTGGAAGTTGTTGCTCGTTTTTTGCAGCGTGTTCTCAAATTTCTCTGCCTGACCTCCAAATGCCCCAAAAAGTATATGAAAAGTGAAGGGTGGAGGAGAAGCGAGAGGGATGTTTGTCATAAACTGTCCTAGAATTTTCAGATTTTACCAAAGTTAGTTATGTAATTTAAAAATTTCACTTTTAGAAAATCCTTAGTAATTTAGTCCACTCAAGATGCGAGGGCAGCATGGTATTTTATGAAACTGAACTGATTCTTATAGTATAATATTTCTTTATAGGTACATACATATCACTGTGCTTTGTGGTTACTTATGTACTACACTGTTAGGAACCAGAAGTAGGGATTTCCTATCACTGCTGTCAAAACTGACTTTGGAATCTGCCAAATGTGTTGACACTGGAAAACATAGACTCAAGGGAATAAGGATAATGTGTTTGTGGAATGCTGTCAAGGTTGCTAACCTCAAAACTCAACAGCCAAAATAGACGTTTTGATGTGTGGAAAACACACATCTGACATGTTATATTGTCCCCGCTCTTTTTTTTACTTCCTAGTGGAAGAATTGAAGTGTGGTTTAAGAGTTGCTCTGGACTTTTGAAGAAGAGGATTCTTGTACACGAGGGGAGGAAAAAACAACCCTCATCCACTTAGAAGAATGTGGCAGAGGAAAGTGTTTACACAGGCTTATGTCACGCTCAGCTGTACACTAAAACAGCTGCTTGCTCTAATTTAAGACTAAGAACATTGACAGTGTCCACTGAAAACACTGGGCCTATTGTGTTAGCAGTGCAGATAACCAAATTCTGGCATCTAGGCTAGTTTTATTTTTTTCCTTTTTTTTCTTTTTCTTTTTTGTTTTTTTTGCAGGGCCTCTGCACGATCCTAGTTGTAGAACCTTTTGAAAGCAGTTCTCATTTCTGAGCTTTTACACACATGTACACACACACACACACACACACCATTAGCCTTACTTTTCACTGTTCCCAAATATTTTGAACCTGAGGCTATAAAAGAAGATATGAGACTGTTATCTCATTGGTTTCTTTCTACAATGTCTAATGGATCAAAACCTTTAAGCTCTCTAAATTGCAACCTTCTACTTAAGTATTTTTGATTTGAGCACAGATTTTTGTTTCTTAGTTAATCATCAATTTCTGTTACTGTGAAGTTTTATTTCTGGAGAAAAGTTATAAGCATAGTTTCAGATGCTTTCTTCAGCTACTGAAATCCTATGCCTGATTTTCAGGGGTCAAGAGCTATGCTCCTTTTTGTGCCTTGTTCTCTTTAGCAGCTGATGCCTCTGCAAAATACACAGGCTGACTTGAAGAGGAACTCTTCTTTGAAAACGCTGAGTTCGCAGAACTTTTGAGCAGAGGGCACAGAGCTCGGAGTGTTGTTTGTGAAAGAGGTTTTGTCAGCTAGGTCTCCTGAATCTGATCTTCACATAGATCTGGCACTTTCATAAATGGGCATTAACTTATTTTCCCTGAAGATAATAGAGGCAACATGAAGTTCTGCACATATCTTCCTTACTATGAGTCTCCAAAAGACTGCTTATCTTAAAGGGTCCTTGAACTCTGTATGTGAAAACAGAAAGCAGAGGGATTTAACCAATCCAGCTTCGATGAATAGAGACACTCCATCCAGAACTATTAATTTGGGCATCAGCAGCTGGATTTTCATCAGACTGAAAAACAAACTTATTTCTACATCTTTCTTTCACATATGAAAAGACACTTTTGGAAGCACTTACCTTTCTCTCTGGGAAGGTAGCCGAGAAGTAGTACCAACATAGTCATGCAACATTAAAGGACCCGACAGCCTAAAAGAGTAGGTGTTCCATTTCCATTTCCCCCTTCGACGTCCTTTTGAGTCAGAGGTATGGTGGAGCTCCTAGGTTTAACAGCCAAGGTGATCCAGGGTTTTTGCTCCAAGACCAAAGTTGCATTTTGGATTGTAGAGAAACTCCAGTAACAACGGAAACCAGTCTTATTCACTCCTGAACATGTAGAAAAAGTAAGGAGGAAGACTGATTAAATTACACCAAATATACTGGTTTGCTGGTTTTCACTTCCTCCAAACTCTGCAGCTCTTCTTGGTGCATGTGACTGTTCAGAGATCTAGGTGAACTGTAATTTAAACCGTTACATAAAGAAGTGTATGGACAGGACATAGGGAGGAAGATATTTTTATTAGCAGTACTGGGCATAAGTATATCGATTTTTAAGCCATTACAGTGTGTTATATGTTGTCTTTAAGAAAAAAAATTACTGCTATATACAAAATCTCTGTAGAACAGAGAAAAAGAAACATATCTGCTACTCTCCTTTTTGCATAGTAGGCTTGTTGCACAAGACGTCCTTGAAGTTTGCCTGTTTGTTTTGATTGCTCTAAGGTTTTTGAAGTATGAGTAAGATTTTTGAAGTATGAGTGGGTTTTTTGCTTTTTTTGTTGGGCATCACATTTTTCCTAAGTTATTTTACTTTCCAGAAACTAAGACTAGTGGAAGAAGTTCTCATCGAAGGAGATGATTTGTTCAGCAAATGTAGACAAAATGTTTAGAAAAAATGAAGGCCGTAAGGTTAATAGATATTTAAGAGTATATTAGCAGTCCAGAAGAACGCCTGGAGCTATCTGTATTTTGCAGTCTTTTTCTCAAAGGTGCTGACAACAACAAAAGCAATAATACTAAAAAGACTCTCTTTGGTGTCACTCAGAGGGGTAGCCTTCAGTTCGATATAGGGCCTAGTAGCTGTGAGCTCTTCTGTCCCTTTCAGAAGTTTCAGTACTGTTTCTCAGAGAGAAAGGAAACTCAGCGGTTGTATGGAGTGGATACTATTACCCATATAAATTTCCTCTTCCTCCCAATCTTGCCTCCTCCTGCCCTGTCATGATAGCCTCTTAAAATAAAATGCTTATTTCTAACGGAAACGTTTTCTCCTGGAGACATGAAAGAAGAGCTCAGGGAATTTGAGGAAAGTGTTGTTGTTGTTTTTTTTTTAACTCAAGGTACTTTATCTAAAAAATAAAATTGAAATAAAGGACAGGAAATCTATTTTATCTTTCCCTTTAACCAAAGATTAGTTCAAACTCTCACTTGGAAGGACACGCACTTCTCCTAAGTCTACATGCAAAAAATATTTTTCAGAGGGAGAAGTTCATTTCTTATTCAAGATCTATCTAATGATTTATTTAAAGAAATGACAATGGGGATCAAAGACCCCAAACTGAGGACAAGATGATGATTAAGATGATCAGGATTTAAATTTAAAGAATTAATTTTTTAAAGTTGCCAAGTCATTGAGCAGAGTCAAACCAGGCTGTAGTATTTAGAGGGAAGAAAGCACTGATGTAAATAGTACGTAGTCTAGCTGTTACTATTTTTGTAAGAAATTAAGCTATTTGCAAAAGCCTATAAACAACTACCAAAAATATCTAAAGAGAAACAAACCTCACACAAAGAATAGTTCAGGAATACTTTGCCAGAAAGGGCTGCAGCAACAGTCAGTAGGATCTCTATGTCAAACTACTCTAGCTACAGTCACAGTGGACACTGACGCACAACTTAAATGTGATGTCTGAAGTTAAGTGGTTGAAAAGCAAACTGAGTTTATCTCAAAAGTGTTAGAGATGCCTTCCTTTATACGGAGTAATCTGAACTGGATGAAGAGAGACTGCAACATTTTTTTTATTGTTCCAGGAGAGGAAATTCCTATTCTAAAATCAAAAATGCTGGACAATGGGACTAATTAAAGACTCTATCCAGTGAAAGGATAGGTGTCCATGAAGGTGGAAAATCCCTTCCCGGATGGCTTTAATGGCATAGGAAACCTGTCAGCAGAATCTAAAATAAAGTTTTCAAAATAATTTCCCATTGCGATCAGGTCATGTATGCACCTCATATTCTGTTGCTTAGACAAAACTTGAAAGAACTCATACTTACTTAAAACTGCATGTAATGAAGAAAAATTTAAAAATATAAGGATGAGCTAATATTTTAATGGTTGTGAAAAAGAGAGAAATTTCTTTGCCAGTGCCCAGATCATAAGGAAATAAATAGGGACCTGAGATAAACACCTTTAGAAAACTTGTATTTCTGCTTGTTTATTTTTGTATGGTCATATTTCATTTTATATTCACAGGACCTTAATGTTTAAACTGCAGAAACATTAATCAGACTCTCCGTATGCACTGATGGGAGATGAAAGTCCACTTCTAGTTTATGCACTAAAAATAATCTTATCCTTTTATATAGGAAATCAGTGATATTTAAAATATATTGCTGATCATTTGAAAAAAAAAATGCCTGGAATAAGACTCACTCATGTTTATCCTGAGGGATAAATTTAAAGGTATTTTGTACTCTTCTTTATGCTATGAAGAAATGATGGTGTAAATGTTTAATGATGTAGAGATGCATGAGGTAAAAATGTTTGCAGCTATATGGCAGCATGGATATAATAGCGCAATAAAGACGAGATTATCCTGTAAAGTTTCCCCTTATTTCTATGAGATGATTAGTAAAGGTAGAAAGGAACCAGCGGAACAGAATGGACCAGACCACATCTGTGGAGAGCGTAAAGTAGATTATTGCAGAGACCAAAATCTGCAAAACACTCCGGGATCTTCCAAACAAAGGAGACCAACTGCTTCTTTAAAAGAATGGACCTTCCACTTTGAACCATTTGCCGTTACTCACTGGGTGCTGGCATCCTGACAGAGTATCCCTCCCTCGGACATTCCTTTCTCGCTAGATATATAATTATTCCTTTACGTGTTGTCATAGTTTTAAGCTCCGGACTCAGATTTCTTAAATACCATGCAAGACAACTGCATAGTCCCTTCTCAGAAATGGGGGTCAAGGATAGAGTGGAAGAAATCACAGTTGCTCTCCACTCTAATAGTTTTTTTTTCCCCAAGGGTTGGTTGTCTGTGCTCTCAGTGAGACAAAATTTCGCAAGAAGGAAGTTTTCTAACGATTTCTTATGCTAAAAATCTCTGCTAATTAAAAAAAATTTCGTCTTTTGGACATCGCTGGCACTTTGTGTCTCTCAGGCTCTGAAGTCAGGTGGTCCCTTCCTGTAATCCAGAAGGACACTGCTAGTCCCCAGCTGCACTGGTAGAGTCACTTCCCTCCTGCTTACTGTCTCAACAGCTTGGTGCTTTTTAGGCCCTGAGAAACCTGAGAGCAGCCTGATACCAAATTAAGCCTTTTTACCTTATTTCTCACACGGCGTAATCCAAATTGTTGCCGACAGCCCTGTAGTGAAATATGATGGAAATGGCTAGGGAGGAACATGTTTCATTCAGCTGTGCAAGCGGATGGTGCTGTGCTAGAAATGGGGCACTCAGCAAGAGATTTAATCAATAATCTACACCTTGTGAACCAGCTGCATAGGGATGCAACAGTATGCCCATAAGTAGTCATAAGATACACATATCGATAATAGGCAAGATCCTCATGGTACTGTGTTGTCTGATACAGAGCTCTCTGCAAACAGGCAAGGTGTGACTTCTCTCCATTTTTACTCGAGCTGGGGAGATGTTTGATCTAGTTCATGTGAATTCCTGATAGAACAGGGGGAAAGTCTTTTATATGCCTTTTGTTGCCTTTCCATTTATCCATCAGAGAGCAAGGAAGATAAAATAGCTCCAAAAATAGTGATTCAAATATAACCAAAACAAAAATGTTCCTGGCATACATCAGTTATCGTAGCAAGATCAACCAACTTAAATTGCTGGCACAATCTATTTTTTGAAAAATGTTTTACCGTAGCCCCATTTTCTTACTTGCTGCTTAATTTTTATGGCCGATAGCTATATATTTTAGGCCAAAATTTGAACTGTTGAGTTTGAAATTGTGAGCCTACTCCATGTCATTGCTGGCATTCATTTAGAAACTTGTTGCTTTTTTCTTTATATAAGCTTGTTTCAGAGTAAAGTAACTTCTGCTGATCTCTCAGGTTATTTGTTGAGTATTGGAAGATGAAGTTTTGTGTGCTTTTTGAAATTTTAAGTCTGGCTGTGGGGCACTTTCAGATATCCTTGCAATTTATGTATTTCTAGGTTTTGATCACTAAAATAGCATGCAAAGTCCTTTTGAAGACCTGAAACTTAACATAACATACTATTTCTTAAAAGCCAGTTAGTAGCTGTTCTCTATATAGAAAAAGGAACCATTTACTTCCTTCTTTCAAGTGATATTTTATACCTTAAGAGTCTGTTCTTATGGTAACAGTGCAAGAAGGAGAAGCTAGCTTTGCAGGGTTTTCTTAAGAACATATTATTGAATTAGTGTATTTTAATTAAGAATTCAGAAGAAGTCAAAGAACAGTTTTGACAGTTTTGTAAGACTTAACCTACTTCTGTTTGTTCTGTGTTACTGTTAACATTTTGAAAATGGACATTTGATTTATTATGGTTATTTTTTATTTGCATTGATACATGCTCTTTTTTAAAGCTAGGATTACATGTGAGATAGGCCAAATAGTATCTAACTACTTTAATTGTGGCGGAAGCAGTTATGTTATGACATTAGAAATTGTAGGTTTATTTTAAAAGGTAAGGGTCTGTGGAAAAGAGCAGCAAACATAAAATTGCATCATATTTTTTGAACTTATATTCTTCCCCAACTCTATTTTTTATAGATCCTTTTTATTTAAAACTCCCTAGCTGTGAGCATATGTGTTTTTGACACATACAGAATAAAGGCGGTACAACTGTGGCAAAAAATATTCTATTCAACCCTTCGCATAGAAGTTGGAAAAACTGAATTGGAACTATGAACACTGGGAAAAGAGTGTGCAGTCCCCTCATCGTGTTGAGGAGGGACATTAGTAACCTTTCTCTTTAGGAAGTCTTAATTTTTTTTGATATGTGAAACTGCATTTAAAATATTGGTTTCCAGCTCAGACATGGGTCTGAGTCTGCATCTTCTAAGTACTAAGTACTCAAGAATTCACCACTGGTATTCTTAGCATTAGCTAAATGCTATCTGTACTCCTGACAGAATTTGTGTAGTAGATGTTCTGTCTGTTTTGCAGTCTGAAACTTTAAAAGCATGACCTTCTGCTTGGTTTGGGGGTTTGCTTGGTTACTGTTTACTTCAAATAAAAGAGTTCTTTGGAAGTTCTGTACAAATTAAATTGAGTTTCTGGAGTGTTGTGCTGTTTTTCATTTTGATTTCTGGTTGTCCTAGACAGAGCCCTATCACACAGGTTTTGAAACTGAACTGCTGAGAATTTCAATTGTTTGTGTACACCTGGAACAGATTATTTTAATGGTTTTGTAGAGTCAAAGAAGATTAAGTCTCCAACGCTCACGTTGATTCTGGAGAAGTTTGTTTTCATGTTTGCTAAAGTTGGCACGTGCTCATTCATTTTGATTGATCGTTTAGCATTCCAGCAATGATTTAAATCTTGCATTTTTTTCAGTTATTTAAAGAAATGCTGTTTAAGTTTAATTGTAATGGAGGAAGATTTTGTACTCCTTTTCATTATAATAGGGACTTTTTTCACTCTCTTACTGTATTTGTGGCAACATTTATGGCAGATCCTAAAAGCAACTATAGTATAAGTAACTATAGAATTATTTTAGCAGCTGAGCTCTAGGAGAATTATGCTGTGACAGTTTACAAAAGAAAAGAATAGGAGTTGAACTTAAAATTTTCTAACATTAATTCCTTGGGAGGTGAAAAACATTTTAGAAATTCGTGTTGCTTGTTTAGAATAACCTTCCTCCCCCAAAATGCATTGTGTACTGTGGCTGAAGTACTGTTTCATTATTGGAAAGTTAGTTCTTATATTGGTGTTGATCAAGGCAATTTGTAATAGGGATCTAAGTAAAACGTTGTAGGATTAGCAGCTACAGTAATTATTATCCTCGGGTTGCTGGCCACTGTTAGATCAGTGGGAGCTATTAATACCATACATGTGCTCTTTTTTTTTTTTTTTTTTTTTTTTAACTGTGTTTGTCGTAACAGGTGAGGAATTGGACAGGAAGCAGTTTTTGCAAGCACTCTGAATCTTTCTGGAATAAATATAGATATTTATTTTCAAACAGTCCTCTGTGTGTGTGTAAAACACTTTCGTTATGTAAGAACTTTGAATACGTGATGGCAAAGTCCAAAACCAAATGGGCTTTTTCATCTTACTTCTCTAATTAACTTTTCATGGCTAATGTAATATGTAAGCTATCTCACATCTGTGGGCTGAGCATATCTTTTAGATATAGGTGTCATGCTTATACTTTGTAGATAATGTGTGCTCCAAGAATACTTCATAAAAGGCAATGCGTAGTCCTACAGTTGAAAGAAGAACACTTGAAACGTGAACGTGACTTCACCACAGTGGGCTATTTTAGTAGTAATGAAGGCTCCATGAGAAAATATGGCTCTGTCTACCTCCACTGTCTTTCAAAAATTTGACTGTTGAAGAAAAATTGTACTGTCTTGGAAGGGCAGTCACATGGGAAAGTTCAAGACAGTGTTTCCCATATGCCACAATATGTTATTAGAATTTTTTTTCTTTTCTCTTAGATGAGCTATAAGAAGTGTTTGTGTGTAGAGGTGTTACAGGAAAGTGTGGTGGATAGATTTTATTTTTATAATAGTTTAGTCCATGTTTGCAAATATTCTAATTTAAAAAGATAATTTAAAAAACAACTTATTTAAAAATACTGATGTAATGGCAAAGATTTTGTAAGCCCCCGGAAATTGATTTACCCTAGTTAAAAAGGGTTACTGCTGCTGTAGAAATGTTTCCTATAGCACTGTCAGAATGCATATATAATATTCAGTTATGAGTTACCATAATTAAGGAGTTCATGCTTATCCATGTCCTAGCAATAGTATAGAAATGAAAAATTAGTACAGTAGTGACTTGCTGTGCTGTTAACTTAAAGGACCAGTTTTCAGGAAATGGTTTTATTACTATGTGTGCAGAGCAGATGGGACCATAATGTTGTATCTGTGTGCCAGTCATCTGTAATTTTGAAACAGTGTTTTTAAATGACTGTTTTTTTTTCCTTGTATTAGTGCTGGCACATTTGGAAGGTTTCATGAGCTATGAGTGTAGAAGGGCTTTCTTTTGTGTTTGATGGCTTCCTTTCTTGCCTACCTTATGATATTAGCACGTTGCCCCCCCTTACCTAGGCACATGGCAGCTTTGTCTTCAAGATCTTCAAAGCGACGGAAGGATGAGTGCCTTAACCTGGCCACAAGGAGTTTTCTGCCAGGTTGTGAATTGCGTTGTAAAGTCCACAACAAATTTAAATTTGGTCTTAATCTGAAATGCTTACACAAGCGCTTGAAGAATGATCAGAAAAGACAGCTACGCATATCCAAAAAATACATTTGATACCTGTAAGTAGGAAAACTATGAGGAAGTAGTGGTTCTTTGGGGGATCTTGCTTTAAAACAGAACAAAAACTATGTATATTTTTCATGAAGAAATCTAAGCATTCAAATCCCGTGCAGGTTATCCCTCCTTACATGTTACAGTATGAAAGAGAACAGATTGGTCACTCTAAATATACCTTCAGTGCTTCCTGAAGTGAGGTGTCTTTTTCTGTGAGTTTGCATGTTGCAGCCGTTGCAGTAAGTCAGTAATGCGTTTCATATTAAGTTGTAATACTCCTCATGTTTATAATAGCACAAATACATCAACTTCGTAAGGATACATATTTTTGAAATTACACTTTGTTGCAAACATAAAAATTGTGATGTTCCTAATAACTTAATTATTTAAATCCTAAATGCTTCTGGAGGGGAGGAGGGCATGTTCTAACAGTCAACAATTATACAGCTAACTGTTCTGTGAGAACTACGGACCTGATAAATATAATGTCAGTGGTTGTAAATACAACTGCTCGTTAATTTTTCAGAGCAGCAGCCTTTCAACTGAAGATGCTGATTTCTTGAAACCAAAAGTTTTTAAGAATCCAGCAAAACTTTGCAAAGCATTTCCTAATAAAAACGGCTTCATGTGCGGCCAGAGAGAACTTCCAAGGAAGAGAGAGCGCTCATCTGGGAAATGCAGATTTCCGCTCTCCCTGCTTTTCTGTCAGAGGATGAGGCAAGATCTCTCCTTCCCCAGAGGACTGGCAGGGCCAATTTGCCAGATTACGCAGAGATTCCCTTTCTCTGTTCTGGGTAATAAATACAGTCTGAACTCTGAGGGATGTTGAGCAAGAACACGCATGCTCTTTTTTAAGCGCATGTAGCATAAGAGAAGTTTCCTCCTGGAACTGTTGGTATGTTTTGTTCACTTTTTCTAGTGTGTCATTTCACTGTCTAAAGAGAAAGTGAAGGTCACTCTGTAAGGCAAAAGCATCTAAATCCATTAAAAACAGACAATCTCAGTCAGTATAAATCTGTATGCCAGTATTTCTGAGCACAGCTTGAGCTGGTGTGGCTAAAATGCATCGCTATCCCCTCATCACCAAGAGCAATAACCACGAAACAACTAGGTCGTTATACACTTCAGCTACCGTTCCCTTTGCTAGAATATACGCTTCCAGCCTCAGCTAGTTTCATCACTGTAATCACTGCCTGTACATCAGGGCCTTCAGTGTGAAAAGTGTGTGGTCTCTGCTCCTGTGCTGCGTGGTTGGATGGTGATGTGTTTTGCTACTTTGTAATAATTTATGCGCTACATAGTTCCGTATATGGTTCTATATCCAAAAGTATTAGTGAGGCGCTATAACAACTTGTACGCTGCAGGGGGAAATGCCCATTCTGGATGTGGTTCTTGCATAGAAATGAGAGAATTAAAATAACAAAGGAACGTCTATGCAGTGATGTAAAGTAATTATGTAGTCTTATGTTTGAGGATGTGAAAGTTGGGCCTAGGCTACACTAGGGTAGCATAATATGGTGGAAAAAACAAACAAACAAACCATCAAGAACCATCCTGTTTCTGACTCTTAAGGGAAACAAGCAGTCCTACTGCCCCAAGTATCACTGCTGCATGAATAAAGTCTCAGTTAAGTCTTGCATGAGAAACTTGACAAAAATAAAGAAGTTACATTCGATATGAAGAAGAGCTTCAAAATCCTTTGACCATAGAAAATATTAATTCTTATAAATGGAAAATCTCTTAGGAATTTTGTTGAAATAAATACAATCCTAAAATGGGGATTCATGTCTTCATTTAACATCTGTCCCAACTTCACGTCAATCCTTTTGGGCAAAGCCAGAATGAAGTTATAAAAATCCACCTTGTATTTATCGCTGAAGTTTAATCATTTGCAAATTATGATTCTTACTGATAGTGTTCATAACTTGCCGGTGGTGCCTGGGTCAGCGTGCGTGCGTTCCACAGAATGCACTTTTGCCAGCGTTATGTATTTAAGGAGTTGGACTGCAGAAATAAGTACTGGGTTGAGTATTCTGTGAAAGGTTTACCAAATGTTTTTCTTGTCTTCATGCAAACACCTATATAGAAATCAAGATACTACTTGCATTCTTTGCACGGGGTGATGTTACTAAATTGAGAAAAATGTGTTTTTTAGCTGCAGCATGGTTTATTTTGTATTATATAGTGGTAACTTTTGACAGCAGCGGGGCAAAAGGGGAAAAGAATTTGGTTATAAGTGATTATGGAATACTTTAATTAGTATTCTAAATGTGAAAAGAAATTTTGGCAGTGGGAAGATAGCGTAATAGATGTATTTTGGCTTTTAAGATTAGTAACACAGAATATTGTGTGAAGTCACTGTCTGTTATTTCTAGTGTTACAAAATCACAGAATCACAGAATCACAGAATCGTTTAGGTTGGAAGGGACCTCTGGAGATCATCTAGTCCAGCCTCCCTGTTCAAGCAGGGTCACCTAGAGCAGATTGCCCAGGATCACATCCAGACGGCTTTTGAATATCTCCAGGGAAGGAGACTCCACCACCTCTCTGGGCAACCTGTTCCAATGCTCTGTCACCCTCACAGTGAAGAAGTTTTTTCTCAGGTTCAGATCAAGCATCATTTTTTAATTTAATGGTGATACACAAGTCAGAAAGTGAATACAGGACTATTGCAAAACCAGTGAAGAACAACTTCAAATGACTCTCTCCAGCTTAGAAGTTATGTATTCCTTACCATTTACTTTTTTCTTTCTAAATGCTTTTTTATTCTCATCCTCCCTCATTTTTAAACACATACAGTATACGTTGGTTAAGAACAGAAATCTTAACGACTAGCTGGAAACAGAACTGCAGAATACTGCCGTTCAAGTGTATTACTGGACTCTAATAAAAAATCTCTGCAGTAGGTTGTCAATAGATTTTTATTTGTTTGCTTGCTTTGTTAGTTAATTTGAAATAAGGAAAGAAGGATAAACCTAAATTGTTTCAGTGAAATTGAAATTTATGGTAGTGAGCGTCCATTTAGTGAAAGTCTAAACATTTTTAAAACCTAATTGAAATAAAATGAATATACATGATCATATGTGAGGTGAAGTAAAATAAAGCTAGAACCTAGACTATGGGTCTAGAAACTCATAGTGTACGGACAGCAGAACACTGTTGGGTACCAAATTTTAAGTGTGGTCACATTTACTACTTTTTTGGGAGTTGGAGAGGGTCTTTGTTTTTCCAGAGAGCTCCAGAGTTCATAGGCAGAAATGCATGTAGACATTTCAGTCCCTCTCAACGGAGTGCTTTAAGTAATAACACTTTTTTCTGCTTCTTATCCTTAGAAGAATCTCAAGGACAGGTAACTTTCATGCTAAATCTCTATGGTACACATTCTCCCACCCCTTTTCTTCTTATCAGCCATGCTAATTCTGTGAAACCAACTGTTTGGCAACTATTAGCTAGTTTCCCATAGTTTCTCAAAGGGTGATGCCTACAGTAGGTTTTTAGGATGATTTACAGAGCAAAGGTTCAGTTTCAAGGAAAATGTTGAAACAATGGAATGCTTAATTTTTTCATTTTATTCTCTCTACTTTGGCTATTACAAATTTGCTCCTTTCCTTATCAGCAAGAATACGGAGTTGCAACATAATCTACCAGGTTAATCAGGTGTTCATAAAATTGCAAAGGAAGAGGAAAACAAGTTTTGAGTCACTGTATTCAGTCTGACATATAATATACTCTGAGACATTTCCATTTGTCTGTTGTTGTTCTTTTGTTTTCTCCTTGACTTTGCACTGTTAAAATTTGAAATAATGACATTTGCACGATTGTTTTTTTCTCCATTTAAAAACATAATCACAATATATTCCTTAAATTATTTATTGTCTACCATTTTGTAAAATGTACATTGAAGCCCATCACTTTACTGGTATTAGGCTCTCATCCAGCAAAGCATTTAAAACAACGCTTTTATATAAGCAGCAGCTTATAAGTTTTTATATATTGGGAAACTTTTTGTTTTGCCATGCAGACAGTCTAACTTATTTTGGTCCCAGGAAAGGTGAAATACTACAAGAGGGTGCATTAGTGGATTTTTAGCATTAATGTTTCATTAGATGATGTATGGGGAAAAGGGCTGTGAAGTCTGCATGTGGTAAGGTTAGAAGTGCCTGTAAAAGTTGATCAGACTCTGGAACCTTAATAGATTCATCTTTTTATTCTAAGGTTTATTTTGCTGGATACAATGCAGTATTTCTCTTCTGTTAAACAATTTTATGAGAATACACTATTTTAACAACTTCAGAGTAGTAGTGGTAAGTCCCAAATTCAAAAAAATACGGCAAAATTTTTAAAAATGCTTGCATTCACAAATCTTTTTTCTAAAGAAAATCTTAGCTACTTCTGTCTTCAGTCCCCTAAGAGACAAAGAGGAAACCAAATGTCAATCAAATGTAAAATTTACATTTCTGGTACATTCAAATTATGTATCAAAGTTGGTGGGATACAGCATCAGTTCAGTCATCAAACATCAGTTCCAAACATCAGTTTAGTTTAAATTATGTCAAATATAGCCATTTCAATGTAACTGCAGGCCTAGTTTTATTCCAAATTATTTGTCACAATGCTCTTTAAAATATCTGCTACAGGTTTTGTGTGCTTTGTATACACTAATATGTGTATACACTAATAAGTGTCACTAATAAGTGACATACTTTCCAAACTAAAGTCATTTGTCCATTGAGAGGTCTTTGTGATTTCAGAGAATGAATGAAGAAGGGAAAGATTTCTGAATGCCAGGGAAAAATTTAAATTCACTCTTTTATGCAATACTTTATTGAAAAATACTGCAGAATTTCATTTAAGTCACAAGATCACATCGGTCAGCATTTTTACAGTCGCCAGAGGGTCAGTTCTGGTGGTTGTAAATTCTTTTCGAGTGAATAAACTAGTTATTAAGGCTGACCTTTTTTCCTTCAAGTTTCAGAAGTGCCTCTTAAGAATGCTTAATTTCCTGCTAGGAATGTTTATTTTATTTTTTCACCTATTCAGATTATTTGGAAAGCTTTCTGATTCTCTCCAAACTATCTCACCCTTTTCTCTCTCTTGCCAGCCGTATAGTGAAATTAAAGAAAAAAGAAACTATTCATCAAGTTAGAAGCTGCTCTTTAACAGTGAATCAGATAAAATTATATTGAAAACTATGTTTTGCTTGCCAACTAACAGGTTAAAACAGGGGAGTTCCCCAGTTGAGAAGGGTCTTTGGTGATCCTGTACAGCTCATCTGAAAGAACAGGTTCTTTTGCTTGGGAATATACCCGGATTTAGGCCCATATCCTCGCTACCGTCGCGTGCCACAACCTTTCCACGTACAGGTGGAGAATTTCCTTCTGTGAGCTGTGGCGCTGAGGAAATTCCCGCCTGCTGATTAGTCTGCTCAGCATTTACTCACACGGGACTGAGGGCATTTTAGTCTCCTCTTTCCTCTCTCCTCTCTCCCCAGCCCATCTGCCTTTAGGCGTGCGACGGATGGCACCTGCACACCCTGTTGTGCAATGAGGCCATGGAGCAACATTCCACAGTTAGTACTAGTGAATAGGATGAATCTTTTTGCCAGCTTCTGCGAAAGAAAGTTGTATTAAATAATTACTTGTAGGTGAAATTTCACCCCTCTATGAGCTTTAGCAATATGAGAGAAATGCAACGCTCTTGAGGTTCGAATCTGCCACTGATTTGACACTTCAGTGCTGTTTAATAGTGGGACCTAAGCTTAAATGCATTCTGGACTGGGTTTCAAATATTCCTCCTTCTCCAAGTGAAGAGAAGTACTACACCTGATACGAATTGGAGTATAGTCACTTTCTCCAGGCAGTTCCTCAGAGAGGACACATATATAGGTCTGAGAAGACTTTTCCCTCAAAAGTGTATTTTTAGGAAAATAACAACAACAACAACAATGTGCAGACCTGAGCAAAAATAGTGATTGTAGTAAGCAATTTCCTGATCTTCACTGTTTTGAAGGATGTGCTGAGCCAAAGTAAGGTGCTTATAAGGTTCTTGCTTCTCCTCTCCTTCTTGTATGAGGTTTTTCCTCCAGAAAAAAAAAAGGAAAAAAAAACCCTTCCTCTGCAATGCCTGCCTAATTTGCTTTTTCTCTTCATCTCTTTGTCATGCATGCTAATCTCTTCCTCAAGGAGCCTGAGAGGGGGTTCTCTTTATAGCTTCTACCGCTTTTGTCAGGAAAAGTCCCCAGTTAAGCCACCTTCCACTCCCTAAACTGTTTCAGTCAAAAAAAACTGATTTATCCTTGGCAGTAGCTATTCATTTTTGTCGCAGGACTCTGCAATCAAATTGTTATGATACTTTTTCATTAGCCTGTTACCATATTTCAGTGGTTTGCGGAATCTGACACAAATGCATATAGAGTTTAATATCAAAAATATGTCATAACCAGAACTTGGAGTCTGTTTTCTCAAAGCATGTCCAAAGTCCATTACTGCTACATTTGATAAAGTTTCAGGGTTATTGCACGGAAGTTTACCGGTACACTCACATTCACTGTATATTTTATAGTTTTTCATAATTTATATTTAAGTAACTGGGTTTTTTTTAATGTGTTTGTTAGTCATCTTGGAGTAAATTCTGATGTTGAGGCCCAGTAGTTCAGTTTAATGAAATAACTGTGGTTTGGTGATATTCTAAGAGCACATTTGCACTTTTGATTCAGAGTTAACTTTTGTTATTTATTTTGGCTTCCCAAATATGTTGCTATTTTTTCTAATCCTATAATATGCATCTGTCTTCCAAATACCATTGCGTCTGCTTGAGGATCCTCATCTGGAGTCTCTCTGGCTATGGTGACACTCCATGTCAATGTAAAAATCCCTCCATATCGACATATTGAAAAGCCAAAGCTTTGGGGGTTTGTTTGCTTGCTTGTGTAGTGTGAGGTTTGTTTGTTTGTTTGTGTGTTGTTTGTTTTTGATTACTTGGACTTTTTTTTTTTTTTTTAAGAACTCTGGGCATTTTGCAAGCAGTGTTCAGGGATCAGCTTGTCAGTGAGAAGGGACATAGCAGAAATATTCTTAGTTCATATTTGTACTGTTCTTTAGTTGCAAAAAATAACATAAAATCTAGCAGTATGCTTAGCCTGTTCATGTTGAATATGCTCCTGTAGATGTCTGTAATTCCTGCCAGAGAGTCATCCAATCATAGGATCCAAATCATCTCCATAAACAAGTATTTCCAGTAGGATACTGTACTTTTTGCAACATAATTTGTCTATTACAATATGTTACTCCTGCTAGATACTGAAATAGATATAGTGTTACAAAACACATTTAAAAATAAATCCTAAGAATGATATGGCAGATTCATTGAGTGCCTGGTCCAAATTGGATGGAACACTGAAACCAATAGCTTTATAAATTAGATGGACTAGTTAATAAAAGGGATAGCAATATACTCTTGTTTTCAATCATTTTTATCATTTCTGGAACAAACAAGAGTTTAGATAACTCTTAAGACTTTATTTTTTAAAATAATCAATAAACAAAAATCTCTCTAAAACAGAGAAAATATCTGCATTCCTATTTGCTTGGTGGTCACCTCTGTCTTCTAAAGATCACTGTGGTGGTTTCTGCATCAACTTAATACAGAAAGCATCTTGCCTGATGAATAGAAAATGCAGCAAATTACAAAGAAAGTACAACCATTCTGGATAGCCCATGAAAAAAATAAATGAGACCTGCATTGTAATAAAAAGAACGTAAAGAAAAAAAAACCTTTGAAAATACCCTGACTGTTCCTTTTAATCACATCAGAAGTATCTATTAAATAGAAAGTTGACTATAAAGGCAGTAATTAAAATGTTATATACAAAAAGCATAAGGCATAAGCAAAGCACACCTGCGTCTTTTAATGTGCAGCAAAATGTCTCACCCTGGTCTAGTAAGCATAATATTCAGGCTGGTAGGTAATGCGTAAACCCTTTGCATCATGGCTTAATTTCAGTGCAAGTATTTTTGTGAAACTTGTCATTACTTAAATGCTCTGATAAGAATAGATGGCTCTTTTCACACATCCCAGCAGGTCCAAATTGTTTTTTAAAGCTGAAGAGAATGGGATCGGTTGCCCATTAATGAAGGATGCACTTGACCTTGAAGGTTTCAAACCCAGATCAAATCCAAGTGTAGCACGTTGAGGTGCTGCAAGCTGTGCTGTCTCTGGGTGCCATGAGTGAGGGTGGGCAGGGGTGCAATGTTGGCAGTTATTGGGGTTGGTATGATTTTCTGCTAAGACTTTTTAAGATGTTAGTGCTGACCCCAAACAGTCTGGCTCTGGAAGAGCAGATTGGATGTTGGTTTGCAAATAGGTGTGTTAATCATATGTGTGCTAATTTTAAAGATGTTATGGTTTATTTTGGTTAGATTATTATTAAGGTTTGAGGAGTAGCTAAATAAGCCAGAAAGATGAGGGAAAAGCTTTCAGATTTGGACACTTTGTTTTATTTGTATGCTTAATGTTTTAACAAGGGGGCTGGAAGGTGGAAGTAAATACCTGTATTTTTTATGGCATGTGATCTGATGAGAGGATCATATAGCAGCTGTTCTGTGTGAGGTGTTAGAAAGTCTATAGGTTTTCAACTTGGTTCGGGAAATTTTATCTTTCGATCTGCCAAGAACATTATGAGGCAGATATCTTTACAGTTGCTGCATGGGAATACAGTGTGATTGATAGAGCAGTAAATTACATTAGGGAGTTGCTAATGTGGCTACAGATCTGCAAAGAGAAAATTTCTGTGCCAAAGGTTTGACTCTGCATTTTAGAATGTACTGGATTTATACTGCCCTAAAAGGAGTGTTTCTGTATAGTTAGAATAATCTGTTTTAATTGCTTAAAAGTTACCACTGGAATTTCATGATTTAAATCAATGATCAACAATGATCGAGTTTAATAAGAGATTTTAAAACTGATGAATGTGCATTATATTCACAAAGCTATAGATTTTGAGGACTAAAATTTAACAAGGTTTATATATATATATGTATATATATACGTCTGTGTGTGTGTGTGTGTGTGTGTGTGTGTGTGTGTGTGTGTGTGTATAATAGAAAATTGCAAACTATAAGATTGATGAAGGAGTTTGTTAGATGTTGCCATTTCATTGGAAAGTTTAATTGACTTTTGTTTTAGTCACAGGGATTATAGTAAGTGGAAATGTGTTATCAATCAAATTTCTCCGGGGCTGGTCTCCATTTTGTCTCTTGTGTTAGATTCATATATACTTGTCAGTGTATCGGTGTCGATGGATCAGTGCAGCATAGGTCCGTATTCTGACCAAAGGAGTTTTTCCACCAACATAATCGTACTTTCTTCTTGAATGATGCAATTAAGCTATCAGAATCTCTCTCCTGTCAAATACTTGTGTTCACACGAGGTTTTTGCTCTCACACTGCTGTTATCTAACAGATAGAAATTTCTCACACGGCAACCGGACGTAATTATTCTAGCAAGACTTGATGACATCCAGCTCATCGCTGCCTCCAAGCAAAAAAACAGTTTATAGATTTGCTGTAAAAATTGTTACAGGTTTTCTTTAAATATGTAAAAGTGATATTCTTTTTGTGGTTAGGCCAGCATAATAGTTGAGTGAGTTACCTAACAAAGATGTAAATTTTATTTTAAACATTACATTTATTTCATGATATTCCGTAGTACCTTTATTATCCATTTTTTCCTTAAAAAGGAGGACATTTTTCTGTTGAATCTCTGTTATCTGCAGTCTATTTTTAGGAACTTAATGCAATTTTCCTCCCAAAATGTTTAGTACATTCAGCTTCTCTGAAGCCGGTGGACATTGAACCAGTTAGCATTTTTGGTAAGTCAGTTCAGTTAGGTATCTAAACATCTATTTGAAAAGAGCCTTTATGATTTATGTAATTTGAAGCCAAATACAAAAATGTCTGCCAGCAGCTTTGCCAGATACTGAAGTGGTTCTTGGATAGTGCTAACCAGTTTACTTCAGTAGAAGCAAATACGTTTTTATGTTTCTCTCGTTACTTGCTTCTAAAGGGAAAACTCTTTTTCAGTATTCTCCTGATAATGCTTTAGTTACTAGCTTGTACCACGAGAAGTATGTCTGGTAATGAAGCAGACAGTAATTGTGTGTTAAGGGACTATCAACATTGACTGTAATTTACAAGTGTATAATAAACAGATATGATCGTAGATCAATTATTGACAATAGACAACTATGTTTACTTATACTGTTTTAAAGTTTGCTGTGAATATAGTGTACATTACGCACATATGTGTTATCCTTATGTGTGCTGGATTCTGTATTTATTGCAGATCTACTTATGCAGTATGGATGCTGTCTCGTTCCTACTAGAAATGTAGGAATAAGGTACTGATAGATGTCCATTGTCATCGTCAACAGAAGTTTAAAACTTCTGTTGTATTAAAATGGTCTTTTAAAAAATTGAACATTTTCACTAACGTTTAAATAATTGCACAGGGGATACAAGCAGTCTGCTTAAGCTGTGCTGAGGGGACAGTTCTGTCAGCCAGCTCACCAAGAGCAAAGGATGGTGCTTGGCCAGTGACCGTCTCCAAAACGTTGGTCTGCAGGGCTAAACAGATGCAAAACTCTGTTCATGAAAAGAAAGGTGCAATAACTGTCTTTCCTCCGGAAGAAGCTGGGGAGGAATTTGGTAGCTCCACCTGGCTTCCTTGCCTAATCCATTATGACTGAAATTGCTGATGGTTAGTGAAGCTTGGCATAGCAGTTATAGTTGATCTACTTGAATAATAAAAATATCAGTAGGCTCAAATTAACGTCGGGTCCCATTGCAACATATTCTTGGCTATGCAAAAGTAAAATGTCTTTCAGCCTTGCAGAGGTTACCGTTTTGTTGCCAGTCTGAGGCCTACCTGTACTGAATGTGAAACCATGCATCACTGAAAGATAGAATTAAATATTAAACCGTGTAGGTAAACATTAAGAAACTAGAAATCATGCAAATATTGCCTCTTCAAGATCTAATATATTGAAATACTTGCCTATTCTCTATCGGATTTTAAGACAGTTTCTAAAAAGTGGATGTATGTGATATAGAATTAACTACTATTTTTACAATTATTTTTGATCTGTAAAATCCATAGCTTATGTGGGAATATGGGTGTGCCTTAATTTGGAGAATAGAAAAATCACATAACTTTCTGTAAGTGGATCATCATTGGGATGTAAAGGGCACTCTGTTCTTTTTACAAATTTTATCATAACTATGTGTAAACAATCTTGTGTAGAAAATTAGCATAATAACAAAAAAGATAGGCAAAAGGTTTAATTAGTTAGCTCCCATTTTAACTGCAGCAGAAATATAGCTTTAAAATATAGAAAGCAAATCCTGAAAACAGTTTTTAATTAAATTTCTTCATCTCAGGAACAGAGCTTGTCATGAAATCCTCTGTGTAAGTATCTCAAAAGATATAAGGAATGTTTAAAACAAAATTCAATCCATAAAAGGTATACAAGAAAACCACAATTTAAAAATAGAAACAACTGTATCTGAGGGAAGCATTTACATTTAACCAAGTGTGGCATACACACAGCATGATTGATCTTTAAGAAACAATGAGGTCTAGTTGGAATCTGGAAGAACTCTTTGGAATCATGATTGCTCCAAGCCTATGATTTGTCTTTTAATGGAAATATAACTGCTGTTTCTTTTTTTACTTCAAAAATTACTATTTGCATAGGGTGTAGATACTCTGCTAATGCTATTTAATGCATTAAACTGTTTCATAGTGTATTGGTCAGTCATTAATCTATGACTGATTTCACTTCTACTATTTACATACCTTTTCTGGTTTAACTACAAAAAAGATTTATGAGGGAAATAATGAAGAAGGCTCTTTCCCTCACTATTGAAATGCATTTCAGCTTGGGAACTGAAAAAAATCTATGGATCAAAAACCATGGTCAGTGGTTGCACAGAGAGAAAAAGAAGATTGGTTTGGTTTGGTTTGCTTTTTCCTCAAAAGTAACTGCTAACTGCTATGTTACTCACTTCAATTCTCAGAAGATTCTAGTTGCTTAAAGGCTACGCTCTGCATTACACCTCCTTTTACTATCCTTCCAGGAGATATGTTAAGAGTCAGGAACTGCCTGTATGTGTTTGCAGCCCAGCCATCTCTTTCCCAGCCGTTCCCCAAGCACTGAGAGGTCTGAACAACTGGTTGTCGAATGGACTCTCGTGAGAAATGTAAAGTGGTTGCTGCTAGAAGTCCTCGCTCTTTTTCATTTTAGATTTGGTTAGCGGGCTTTTGCGACAGAAGGCAGCTCCTTGTCTGGGTTTTCCTTGCATTGTGTCAAGGCCGTGCTCACGATTTGCACAGGGCTACCCCCTGTTTTCTTTTCAGATTCAAAGTCAGTAGAATCAAGTCAGCTCACATTTTCCCTCCGCCAGATATAACGGGCAGTCGCCCACTTTTGTTCGGGTAGAACCGGCTCGCTTGCGTGGAGGTTGCCGTCGGCACTGCGAGGTGCCTGGCAGGCTCTGCGGCGCGGGGCGCAGGTAGGGTCTGAAGGGAGCTGGGGCAGAAGGGGCTGTGAGCCCGCTCAGGGGCTTGCCTGGCCGTCTCACCTCAGTTGCGGCAGCTTTGGCTGATTTTTTGTTTTTGTTTTTTTCCAATAGTAATTCACACTCACTGGTTTTATGTTTTATGTCGGTGGACAACGCTTCATTTGTTGGCAGTTTGGTTTTGAATAATCCAAAGAAATGTATTTCCTACCATTTCTGAAATGCGCAGGAAGCATTTCTTACTGTTTAATGAATTGTAGTAATGTTTGCCTTTTAAACTGAGGGAATTACCTGTCTGCATTATTTCATTGAATTCAATTATTTTATCTCATGTCCTTGCTTCAACATCACATGTTGAGATTCATTAACAGTTCTTTGGCAGTCACAAGACACTAATCATCTGTTTACAATATTGATCAGCAGCTTTCATGTTAGATTACATTTGGAGTGAGAAATAATCCTGCAGTGAATAGTAAATAAAAGCCTGGGAAGAAAGGGAAGAAGCTAGCATTAGTTTTTATGAAGTAGTGTTCCAGGTACCCTGGAAACTGCTGCATCCTAATAAGGTGAAGCCTCTTAACAACAGCTCTGAAATCCGGAGTTTCCTACCCACAAGTTGTTCATTCTCTTTTCCTACCCACAACTTGTCCATTCTCTCTAGTCACCTCTATCCCTGCCTACAGATGCTCTTTTTCTTTGGGGTTCCTGTCAAGTTGAGCAAGAAATCATTACTTTCCTTTTTGAGCTGTGAGAACAATTTTGTTCATCACCTAATAAAAAATGCTTTGGTTCTGATGCCTCAGTAACTTTATTTTTTACTGTATGTACATTCTTTGTATACTACATCTAATAAAATATTATTATTATCCAAATTCTTTACGATGATGTACTTTATAGAATGGCAATGAAGAGCAAAACATTAGGAAATCTTACTTTTCTGAAGTCACTACCTAACTTCCTCTGACTTAATCCGAAAAGGTTGATGTTTGGGTCGCATCAGCGCTAGGCTTCGTGGAGGCTGGTAGTATGAGAATGTTGAAATTGATATAAAACGTGGCCAAGATTTATTTAAAACCGTGTGTTACTTTTCAGTGCTTTATTAAGAAACCTTAGTCTTACTGACTGACAAGACACATTAAAGTAGTTCTTCTTTTGTAAATGTTGTGAGTACATGCCTTTAAAGAATGGCATCCCTTAAAAGTATATTACTAAGAATTACTAATTCTTAAAGGTGCATCCATAGTCTTTTCCCAGAGTGGCTTTTAAAGGCAACAGCCATGAGATGGAAAAGACAAAAAGTTTTTCCTCTGGAGTTCCCTATTTATATACTTATTCCTATATTCATCATTGTTTATTTCAAATTTTTTATTTGCTGAAACTCAATTTAGGTTAGTCAGGGATATCTAATAAGGACTTCTGTTTCCTTTTCCTGCTGTTATAAATACATCGTAACGAATAACTTACTGTGTTGAAGCTAGTCAGTCTTCTGCACATGGGTGAAGACAGAAATACGTGTCAAAGAAAAGGGATAGAGATGAAAAATATAGATAAAACTTGTGCAGAAGAGTCAGAGGCGAAATAGATCTGGCAGCAGTGGACGGACTGTTCCGTTACTTTCTGGTCTAATTAAGAAGAGAGAGTTGCTTGAGTTATGGATTGTGCCTGTTAGTCACGTGATGTTGCCAGCATTTATTTCCGAATCAAATCTATAAAAGGAAATGGGAGTTCTCGGTCCTTGCAAACCACTTGTCTGGTAGGAAATCACTTACAAATTATAAAGTAGGTACTAGAGCATAAAATGATTCCTTGATATATGACCTTCAAAACTGGTTTAAGGGAAACAGATGAAGTTATGAGTTGCAGAAACCTTACATACTGTAAGAATAGTATGGCAAGCTGTAGACCTGACTGCCTGTCCCGTCAGCTCATTGGTGGTTGTCTTCACTACGAAAGCGTCTGCAGAAGTGGTGCAGATTTGGGCGCTGGCTGCCTGAGCTTCAGGATCCTGGCATCGGAGGGGTTTTCCCACCACCTCAGGGATGAAAACTGAGACAGTTCTGTAAGAATGGCTAAGAAAACCGTAGGAATAACTCACACAGGGGTTAAGCTCTCCTCCTCAGAAGGCGACAAGTGTACATTTAGCCTTATATCTTTGAAGCAGTGGCTGGGAATTAACTATGTTATTTCCACTGCTCTGCCACACAGTCTCAATGTTTTGGTGGTGATTTGTGTCCAGTTCATTGTGACATGAAAAAGAAACCTGTCTTACTATGCAGCTAATAAAAAAGTAGGATCAGACACAATACTACTTCAAATTAAAATCCATAGAGGATTCAGATCTTACTTTCTGACATGTTACAGATAGATACTACAGGCTGTAGATAATTTTTTTGACTTGTATTTTGAAAACAAAAAAAATATTCTGATAGTGTTTCCTGCTGTGAAATGCCTGAAGTTTACCAATCTATACTGTCTTATAGCAACCCTTCTCCCTTACGTAACAATCCCTTCTTCATCAGGGATCATAGAGTGGTTTATACCTAATCACTAACTAAACTTTATATTGTCTGATAAGGTAATAAAATATCATGTTCGTTATAATTTGTTACACAAAGGCATAGAAGTTAAATGTATCCAGGAACAGAAGCAGTAATAATATTGCTGTAGCTTGATGTGTTGTGAATGGACTTCACTATGCCTGTTCTTAAGTAATTAGATGAAGATTCAAACTTAGACACTCAGAAACTATGTGCTTATACAACACCATTATCATTTTACGTGCTGCAGACCTCTCACTACAGGTGACACCTCTGATTGATTGTGCGTTTTTCATAATTTTTCCTTTTTGAAAGCTCAGCACTCTACAAAGAAATCTGTATAATCAACGTCTTAATCACAGTGATAAATTACCTGCTACCAAATTTTGTAAAGACTTAATACATTTCTGATTTTTCGGTTTAGTCAGTATTGTGAAGTTTTGTTTGTTGCTCAGCACTTGTGGATTTCCCTCATGCTTTATCATCCGCTGTCCACAGAAATTTCTCCTTTAGGGAATTATAACAATACTTACCTTCTTCCTTTTACAATTGCTACAGAAATGCAAAGGGCAGAAATGTAGCAGAACTGTGTAACACACCTACAATTATTTTCAGAAATGATTTAAGAGAGAAACACGGAGATCAAAATGTGCATTCAGGGAGAGGATCTAAAACAGACAGAACCAAAACACTTTCAAGGAAAACAGTGGACCTGAGCTTTGCATCCTTGGCACAGCACCTGTAGGCATCACACACACTAAATAATTTTCTAAAATTATTTCTCCTATTGTTCTTAGCAGAGAGCATGATGGGACCCCCTCAAAACAGCAGGTAGACAGCAGCGTTCTAGGATTTGTGATGGCAGGCTGGAAGTTGAAAAGTGCAATTAAAATGAAAACCCAGAAGATTGAATCAGAGATTGTTGTTTTAAGTATGATAAAAGGTTCATTATCTAGCTTAGAAAACAAGCCATTATTTAATAAGCAGTGGAGAAAGAACATGGAACTGCTCTTTGACCCATAATGCCTTTTCATCCTCAAACCTTATCTTATCCACAAGGCTGGCCCCTAAATTTTGATGTACCGAAAACATAAATATCATGGTTTTTTGTTTGTTTGGTTTTGCTAGTATGGTCTAAAGAATTCTCAGGAATCTTTTGGTATTTGAGAGCATCTATTTTGACAAACTGTAAACTGAAAAATGCTTCAATGTATTTCTCAAACTCTGTAGATGTGTTTGTGGTCTGTGAAAGAAACCTTGTTGATTTTTATGAAATAACATGGCAGATGGGATATGTTTCTAGAAGGCAGGGGTGGAAGTGATGAGTTGACCGGTCTGATAACCTAACTGCACATGCATGTTGCAGATGTGCTGTTTAAAGAGCAAGCCCTTAAAAGTCAAGTAACAAAAACAGATCAGGAAAGGGACTTAACATATACGACATCGGTTGCAATCATAGTTTTTAAGCATGTTCAGATAGTTCCACAATTCATAAATTTTGTCTGGATATGATGGTATGTGGTAGCTGTGTGGGAATGGTGCTTTTATAGCTTCGTAATTGCTGTTTGTTTCCCCAGATTCTTTGCATACGCTTCCAGGTTACAGAATTTTCTTCTAGGAGTTAATCAATTAATTTTATTTTCTTGGAGTATAAGATGCACGGACATAATGCGTTCTGTGAAGGTGATACTTACCATCCTCCCATGTTCGGCTCTCATGAACTGACGTTAAGCTTAGAGCTGACTGACTATGCTTCCTTAAGGCTGTTGCTTCCAGCCTAAGAAAAGGTAAAACCAGTGCAAGTAGTGCAGTGTAGTTTTGGCCTTTTTTTTTTTTTAATTTCTCTTTGATAGATCCAAAGTTAGGCTTTGGAGGAGGGTTAGAGGCCAAACTGCTGATTTGCCTATCAGAATGAGTCACTAACTAGCAAAGTAATTGCATCGATTATTGCACACCCACAAATTACAACAGAAAATACCTTGCAGGGGTGGAGGTTATCTTTTCCTTAAAGGTTTCTGCATAATTAAGCTGACATAAAAGCTTGTGCTTGAGAAGGAGCTGAACCTACTGCTGTGCATGATCTCTGTGTGCTAGGTGACCATTGCTAAGTGATTGCAGTGTTTCTGGTGCTTTTACTTGGGTGCTAATGAAGGTGTTGATGTCACTGCTGTTGGCAAAATGCAAGTGAAGTGATGTATTCTGGGTTTGCTTTTACATCATACCTCTATTTGCCTGTCCTTGTTGCGAGCATTAGGAGTTTGAGCACCTACGTTTTGTATACCTGAAGCAAAGCAGTTGCCTTGTTAACCAAAATGTTTCATAAAGGAGTAAGAAATGAAACTGGTTGAGCCGTAGGGGACACTTTTGTCTCATAAACAAGAGGCTGGTTATCAAGGGACTCGGCTTGTTTGTTGAAGAGGTAACGGAGCAGGCTTCCTTCTCTCTTGGGTGTTTCACCTGAGACTTCACTGCATGATTTCTGCACTGAGTCCGTGTAGAAAATTGGCATTCCTACACCTCCAATTACATCTCGTAGATGTTTGGGAGCGAAGAGCATTTTTCACAGAAAATGACTTGTGCCCCTTGGCACAAGCAAGCCAGTAGCAATCAGAGGCAGCGGGGCAGGCTGTCATTAACAGTCCATTTTGGGTTTCGCATAGCATCAGTTTACAGCTGCCTCAGTTAAAAGATAGGTTCAATAGATGCAAGTTGCAAAGTCAGACTCTCAAAACTAAGATTGCCTATGCAACTTTCTTTGTATACAAGATTTCGTAGAACATTTTTTAGATTTTTTCCTATAAGGCTCTGTGTCATCCACTGCATAGAAAAGCCAGTGCACAGAAAATAAATACTATACAAGAAGTACTTTAAAAAGGTTGTTTGTTTAACTTAATCTCATCTCCCTACTGCCTGCCTGATTTATTGCACAGGGTAGAGGATGCAGACTGAATAAAATACCTTTTTTTTTTGTTCTCATCATTCACTCTGAAGCCGCATGTATTATTCCCTCAAGTTTATTCACTCAGCAACTTCAGTTTATTACAGGTGTTTTCACAGTATTACTATACTTTCTTTAAAAAATAAAAAGCAGATGATTTGTTCTTCTGTACATGTTAGGAAATCTTAGCTGTTGGATTGTATTATGTTGTGTATATTGTATGGAAAGGTAATGATTTGTGATGTAAAGGCTTCAAGAGATTAAGAAACTATTATGTATAGCAGTACTGCGCTGTTGAGAACAGATAGGGGGGTGGTGGTAGACTGTAGAAATACCCAAGATAAAAAGATATTTCAGTAGCCTCCAGAGGGAAAAGTGCTTCTGGTCCTTTGACTGGATTTATAGCTCTCTTAACGATTACATTGGTCAGTATGTTTTTTTTTTTAATGGAAACACAGAGCTTTTCTTTGATTTTTTTTCTTCGTTCTTCACAGTTATGTTGTGGAGAGAGTTAAATTCAAAGCACAACCCATTCAGAACAGGAAGGTTGTGGAAGTTCATCTCTAATTCCAAATACATAAGTCTAAAACTAGCAGGGAAATGAATAACAAAAAAAAATAAAAAGAACCTAATGCAAGCAATAAGTGGTTTGAAAGAATATTCTAGGACACTGGAAGTAGATGAAACTTCCAAATTTGAATTGTCCTAATCTTAATCTGAGTATCTGATAACTATTTTAACCTACACAGTTTGCAGCAAGTCCTTAAAACTTGACCACAGCAGAGCCCTGTAAAAGTATATGTTTTTTCTTTATCCTGTTAAATTCCAAATTTTACTTGGCAGAAGTATGAACTCTAAAAAGTTGCCATTCTTCTGTTATTTTACATGGCTTATGCTAAAAAACCAAACCAAATACCAGTATGCTAATCTGATTTGTGGCATCTGTTGCTGGCAGCACCATGGCAGCCTGCTGCAGCTTGTCGGCAGCTGCTGAGCTTGCTGGAGCATCCAGGAGGGAGCGGGGCTGAGCTTCCCCCCGCCCAAAATGCTGTGCTGTGGCTGTCCTTAGGGCGCCGCGTGAAAGAGGGCTTCCTCACGGCTTGCAGAGCAATGGAGAAAGCGCTGAGTTCGTCCTTCCAGACATAACAGCACCAGCACACTTAGGGCTTCAGCCAAAGACTGAACGATCCAGTTCAGTTTTGCCCTCAAAGGTGGCATACGGAAAACTGATTACAAGGATGTTGTTTAGACTTTCAAGCATTTCGCATTTAGGAAACCCAGAAAGTAGTTTGCCTAATAACTAATAACTAGGATCCACTGCCCTATTGCCAACTTTTAACTGTGATAACTTCAGCTGTTCTCAATCCGCGTGGGGTGTGACCGGAAAGGCAGAATACTCCTAGAATAGCCCCCAATCCGAGCTCCTTTGAAAGACCTAGACATCATTTTCTTTGTGTTATACCTTCCGTTTTTGTGAGACTTTATACCTCTTACTTTCCTGCTAGCATTAGAGTCCCTCTGTACAAGCAGTGTTCAAAGTTATTTAGTCCCATTACTGGTCACCTGCCTCACTATTGTCACTAGCTGACTGAAAATAGCTGTCTAACACAGGTGAATGATGGCAAAGTGGTTTGGGGGCTTTGGTTTTTAAATAAAAATGTCTTCTAATTTTTTTGATGGATCGGTTACTCTTCTGGACACATCTGCTTAACTCCACTTGCATAAGCAACAAATTGCAAACATCAAAGATTTCTAGTGGCACTGCTTCTCAGTATTGCTTCAAGCAATATTCTTGACAGCAATTTAGAATATTCAGTGAGCTGCAAGAATACAAGTATTCAAGCATTCCCCCCACAGCCAAGCGTCCAGAGAAAGCTTGGACAGTAGACATGGAAGTAAATCCATGCCACCCCCTAGAATTTTCCTAAAAACATCCTTCAGAACAGTTTTCCACCGTTGTCCGTTCCTAGGTCAATCGAACAGTAACTAGAATTCAGTCAGTTTGATTCACTGACATTGAATCCAACTTCATCATTCTTACCTACTAGTACCGAAAATAAAGACATTAATTCCTTTCGTACGTGCAGCCTTACAAGCCTGGCCCAAAGGGTAGGAGAATAGGAGTATGAATTTCGACTTGAGGGAAATTGATCTTATTTCATGTTGATCGAACCAGATGGTTGCAAGTTTACAGTATATTTACAGAAGAAATACGTAGAATAAAAAATACTATGGCATCTTCCACCTCCCAGTTTCTGGGAGGCCCGAAGGTGACATCAGGATAGCTATTAAAATGTATGCTCTATCTGGAAGGAAGACTGGAAGGAATCTTAATAGAATAAAAATTATGTTATTGACGTAACATGAACTTTTGTAGTTTGTAAAGCAATTAGATGAAAAGTTCTGTTTCCAAAATACAAAAAGATTTGTTCATAAAGATATGCAGTTGTTTAATCTCCACTAATATTTATTCCCAATTTAGACAGCTGAGAATTGAAACAATTCCATTTTTTAGCTACTTGAAAATTTTTATGGGAGTTATAAGGGGGAGGAGGTTTCTAAGGTAACCTACCAATAAATAAGTTTATTTCCAAAATAAGGAAAATTAAGTTTCAAGAAGATGCTGTAACTTCCTAGGACAAAGTTGGAAATAGTGCTTTTGAGACTGAGCTGCACTGCATCTGCATTTGTTATCTGTGTTTTTTTTTTTCTCTTGGACTGTTTTGTATAGAAATATATTCCCTCCGTTTTTGTCAACTTGAAAATGTCCGTGGAACTAGGTACATACAAACATCTCTACAATACTTTTTTGTAGTTGTAGCAAAAAAAAATAGTCCTAGTGATAAACATTCTGAACTGATGTCATAGACATACATTTATGTCTATCTTAAACTCATTTTATTCTGAAAAAAAGAGAAGCCATAATACGTTTGTGTCACTGCATCATTTTTAGATGACGCATGAATATATATGCAGAGCAAAAATTATATGCAAGTGAAAAGGAAGCCCAGAAATGCGGGGATGATCTTTTTGGATTGTCTCAGGAAGGTGAAAAAAATTTCCAGATAAGTCTATATTAGAAAAAAAAATTGGCCCACTGTATTTCACACCTTCATTTTGATCACATCAACATGTTGGTATTCATATGGTGCAATGTTTACTGTAAATGCTTAGGTAACTGATGTAAATTAATTTGTAAAGCAGAAAGCACCTGTAATTCATGAGACCTGAAACATCATTGTTTACTTCTCTACTGTTTTTATTAAAATACTATATCAGAAAGTTTTGTGTGTAGGTCCTCCACCCCAAAATGGTAATTAAAAGTTTTAACCCATCTTCTTTTGTGAGCTACCCTGCTGGAGCAAATCGCCTCAGCCCACCGGCTGTGGTGGGAGACGGAGGTGCCCGCGCTGGAGACGGCCCCGCGGTGGGAGCACGTCACGTCCGTCCGGGGAGGGTCGCCGGACGGCAGGTCAGGCAAAGGGAGCTTGGTGGCAGAGATCGAAGCTAATGTGGTACCTGTCATCCGCGTGTTGTCCTGCGATAGCCAGTGGGTTGGGTCCAGAGAGAGTAGGTAATTGTTTTGGCAGGTGTGAGCAGGGTCATCCCGCGTGCTTGGTTGCGTCTCGTGGGAGCCTTCAGCAGCTGAGAAGGAGAAAAAGCGCTCAAGTGGTTTCGGGAGAAGAGAAAGGGTTAAAAGCAAGTGTGAAAAGTTGGATTGTGGAACTTGGTGTCTTGAAATGAAGCAGGATTTTTCTGGAAGGCTTTAGTCACCTGGGAAAAAAGGAGCGGGTAGCTGTGTGGGAGGCAATTTGCAGACAAGTGTACTCCTCTGCAGTAGATCGGTACATTTTAATGAGGTAAGTATATTTGCTCTGTTTTATAGGATTTGCTTTGGACTGGAAGTCTGGAAGTCCTTTTAAACAAACTGCTTTGCGATATAGCGGTCAGGTGGAAATACTTGAAGCATATAACGTGGAAATCATGTGTTTACAACGTATTTGTAGGGTCCTAGGAACTGAGTTCTTTTCACCAAATAATTTCCTCTTTTCCAGAGGAGATTTTAAGGGATGTAAAAACAGAAGTGAAATTGGAAACTGCTTTGGCTCGGCAATTTTATTTATTTTGTTTATTTCCATCTGCAGCCGTCTCTCGATCCATGCCTCCCCAAAGGAAAGGCAGCTTTAACGCTAGCATCCTTTCCCTGTTCCCACCCCCTTTTGGCAGGCGGCCCAGGGCCGCGTGGAGCCGAGTTGCAGGGACATGACGGTTGCTTGCAGTTGTGCGGGACTTGACGCCCGCTGCCGGTACTCGGGGAGAGGAGGGAGCACCCAGCTCTGCTGGGCGCTGCCACCACGAGGGGATGCCCATCCCCATCACACCCATCACGCTATGCACCACCCGTCAAAGCAGGTGGCACCACTGAGTCCTTTCGTCTTAGGACCCCACCGCTCATCCAGAACTCTGTTTTTCCACTTAAAAGGCAATGCCTTTATTTACGCAAAGGTGCCAGCAAGTGACATTGAGTACGGTGGATGGGCTGAATACCAATGAAACAAAAGCTTCGCATTCTGAAGAATGCTCCATGTTTTCTGGTATTTATCAATATGACTTGGCTCTACTTGTTCTTTTTTAATTCTCTCTTTTTCTTGTAGAAGTGTTCTCCATTACACGTGTCAGTTTTCTCCTTCAGCTTATTTAATTCGATATCTTGCCCTTTCTTCAGCTTGTTTTTGCTTTCTTCCTACAGTAGGAAAGAAAAGCTTACGCCAGTCGCCAGTCGTAGTATAACTTCAAAAGGTGGATGTGAAGTGTTTTAAACAATCATTGCTTAAGTAGTTAAAATAACAAAGACAAAATAGACACGTCCTCATAGTGCCAAAGAAGAAATTCCAAGGTCGGTGTAAGCATCTGCCAATCTCTAGTGTTGTTTCCTCGTTTTCTCCTAAGATTTTCTGTCAAGTAACCTGTTCTAACATCTTCTTTTCATTAAAGTTTGAAAACGTATTTAAGAGTGGCTTCTACTCTCTCCGCATTTCACACAATATATTTGAAAAAGGAAAAAAAAATCATTTCTGTGGTTATTTGGGACCTCCCTAGCCATGTTCAAGTTTAACTAAGAAATATCTGCCATGGTTTTCAATACCAGTTTGTTCTGAAAATCGTCTCCTTTTGTATTTTCCTCTCCCTGAAAGCTTTGTCAGCAGCTGGCAATCAGTTCCTGAAGAGCAGAGTATTTCTGGTACCTCACGGAGGTGGGATTCAGGATTAGGAAACCCAAACAGAGTGTTACCAGGATCTTTTACTAGGAACTTTGTTATCTGAGAGAAGTTTTTAATTCTGAAAAGGTGTGGAGAGGGATTGGCAAGCATGCTGTGTCAATTAATTATACAGTTTACAGAAAATTTCAGAAGTCAGACATTTACAGAGTGTTTCGACAGAATTATAAAGTGAATAGTGGTTGTTACACCCATTTTACACGTAGGCAAATCGAACTGTGGAAAAGTTAAGTACTTTGCTGGGTTTTGCAAATTTGTGACTGACCAAAGGGTTCTGGTGCTTTAGTAGCCTTTTTAAGGTGTTAAAAGGTTGCAGCCAACTTCTGTGTTTAAGTTGATATATTACTTCAATACTTCGGTTTGGACAAAAAACAGATTCAGTCTTCAAATAAAGAAAAATGTAGTTTGTTTTTTTTTTAATTTGTCTGACCATCCTTGGTTTAATTTCATAAAGCTTTAGCTGGAATAATTCATTTATGATTTGACTTATTAGTCTGACGACCAGATTTAGAAAAGAATGAATGTTGTGAGTCTTGTCATACAGCAGGAGTCCAGGTAATAGAGGAGCCATCAGACAGTGCTGGACCTGTGTCCGTGTCTCTGTGTTGTGCAGCTGAGCTGTGGCTTCACCATCGTTAAGCATAGCTTTGATTCCGCTTTCAAATAATTTTGAAATCAACTTGCCAGCACGTATTTCTGAACTGGGTTGCATGGGACAGCGGTTAGGAGAAGAGCGTTGTGCCAGGCGGCTGCTTGGAGAAAGCGCCATTGAGCAGAGAGACTGAAATTCCTGTAGTCAAATTAGTGTGTTGCGTGAGAAGATACTGAATAGCAGAAAGTCCTGCTTTGGAGAAAAATAACACAATCTTTTTAAAGTTACAAGCTGATTTTTTTCTCTGATAACCTAGCGTTTATAAGCTAAACCACTTTTTGCGTCACCTTTGTGTCCTTAGCTTGATAGAACCGAGCATGCTTCTAGGTAACGTTTGTCTCGATGGTAAATTTTACATATGGACTAGTATGAAATTTTAGGACGAGCTTCATTCCATATCATGTACTAGAAACTGTGTTGGCCGCCGTATGTGCGGTATACTTTACTGTAATTTTGCTTTTTGCTTTTCATCTATAATGATATAATTTCTCATTCTGCAAAATTATAAAGCCTGAGTGTTGGGGGAAGGAGGAACAGATTTAGGTTGGAGGTTGAAAAGATTGAGGAATGTTCTCTTATTTATTGCATTTCCAATTTTCAGGAGTTCTTTGAACATGCAAAAAAGCTCTGGGATGATGAAGGCGTAAAGGCATGCTTCGAGAGGTCAAACGAATATCAACTGATTGACTGTGCGCAGTAGTAAGTGTTTATTTTCATGGAATTAATAGTCAAAAATGTAACCATTTATAATGAGTTTGAAAAAAATATATATAATGTGCTATATCTGGGAGTTTTGCAGTGCAGCAATTAACATTCTAATTCTTCATATATGCTGAACATGTACAGCAAAAGCGATTGATGCTTTTATTGTGGTTTACCGTTAGTATACAGCTAAATGTTTTGCCTTAGATATTTAAGAGCAAAAAACCACTAACATGAAAGAAAAACCAAATTAAATTAAATACTTTTACGTATCTGCATGCAATTTGAGATAGATTTACATAGAATCATTTCATTTGAATTAACTAAGTTTAAAAAATTAAATATGTTTTATTTTAAAATCTGAGACGTAGGCAGTGGTGAAATTGCTCTGTTTTCAAATTTGATTAAAACTTCTGAGATTTTTACCTAATTAATGCATATCTATATCACTGTGATTTCTCTAATATATTTTCAAGGAAAAAATTATACGCAGTATTTCATTAAAGTAGTACATTTTTTATTGTCTCCTCTGTATGCACCAGGTCAAGCAGTGCATGTGTATAACACTAATAATACTTAAAAGGGTCCAACTGATTGGGAATTTTCTGGAAAGGGCTGTGGTATAGTAGCCTGTGAAGGTACAAATCATAAATACGTTCCACATTGATGAAAATAGAACAATCAGGAAGTGGTACATTAACATGCCAGGGCTACGAAACTCTGCCATCCTCAGGAGCAGCAACTCAGCTCTGAATGAGAACTTAACCAAAAATATACATTTCATGTGAACTGCTGCTGCAAAAACGTATACTCGCACAGTTGCTATGTGATTTAGGGTTTTCGGAGAACACACTGTAGCGTGTTATGATTTGTCTAATTGGCAGTATGGTCAGCAACAATGCCACAAGTCTGTTGTAGCACTCGGTATTTTGTTTTTCTGTCCTCTCTGCTCCCTGTACCTAGGCTCAAGCAGAGAAAACAGGCTGTGTAGTTAGAGGAGGTGGCGTGCTTCTGCCACAATGGGGAATTTCAGTGCTCTGGGTCATATTTTCTTTTCCCTCTTTCCAGACTATTTTGGGGAAAGAAAAGGATCCGCAGTGATTCATCAGCACATGGAAGTGAGGGAAAATTACATATGTGTAGGAAGGAACTCATTTGACCTCAGTGGACAGAGTTTACCAAAATTTGGGCATTTGCTCACAATCCAGATTGGCTAAAAATGAAAGCAGCGGTTCTAAATGATACAAAAAAGCTAGAAAGTTGTCCTAAGCTTGTGATTTCTGTGCCTCTGCCACCACCACAGTACTGATCTGACCTATGTTTGCTGCAAGTCCGGACTGAATGTTCACAGTAACTATTAATATACTGAAATGAGATGTCAGACCAAGAAAATAGAATAATGACATGTATTTAAATTACATTAGTATAAAGCTTACTTTACTAATCAGCCAAGGCACATGTCTCTCCCAGTCCACCTTTCGGCTGAAAGGAGCCGGCAAAAAAGAAAGATGCTACATTATTAATTAAGACACTGCATTTGTATTAATGGTACCATATCCTACCTTAAGGAAAAGATGCCTGACCACAAATTTTGACAGAGAGAAGAACGTTAAGCCTCAGTGTTATGTCTGAAAAGGAAACACAAATGGTGAAAAAAGTGGATCTAGAATCTAATCTGGTGTCCTGAAACGTAAAATTAAATCTTACTACTTTTTTCCCCTTAAAGCCTAAAGGAAGACTATTGTTATTTTTTCTCTGTCTTCTCCTTTCTAACTGGCTTTCTTTTTCTGTTGCTGAGGTTATCAGGAGTTTAATAGTACCAGCTGAACGAATCTATAATTCTCTTTTAGTCTAATCCAAATAGTATGTAACAGAACTTCTAGGAACTAAATTATTTCGGCACAGGTTTATTCACTGTAGTAGTAAATACAAGGCTTGCATAATTCTCCCTCTTCAAAATGTTTTATAAAACAATGCTTAGTGTTTAAATATCCCATTAGCATATTTAAGCTTTACATTTTGTGACCAACCTGAACAGGTAACCATTAAGCAACTTATCCAAGTTTACAAGCCTGCAGTCTTAGAGCTGAAATGCGAAACCTAGGAATCCTGGTCTCGTTGTTCTGAGTTTATCAGCCTTTTTCCCACAGATGTATATTACTGTTGATTTAAAATAGTAAAGTATTACCTTAACACAAAAAAAATTTAAAAATACACCCAGCTTTTATCTGCCCTTCCATCCTCCCCCAGAAATTAAATGAGTACTAACAGAGTCGATGGAAAAAAAAATAGAGGAGTTTCTGTATATTTGCTGCATGCCTGTATTTGTATATTGCACAACAACAGCAGTTGCTCTGCTCAGAAGGACATTGCTCTGCCAGGATTAGAGGGATGTTCTTATTCAGAGGCGGTGGGGCGGGGGGGTCACATCAGCCTTCCTAAACCGAAGCGTGTGAGACTAGGTTAGAAATACTGCTCTCGAATGCATACATATTTTCGTAGGTACGCTCAGAAAATACGAGGGTGCTGTCTTCCGGGTTAAATGGGAGTGGATGATGTTTCTTTTCAAACCTACCTATGGTCATCTTTAATTGGAAAAGAAAAAAGAGGAAGGAGCGTAATGCTGATACACATGACACTGTGGGATTTTTAAACATCTATAATGTTTTCATTGCACTGGCTTCGAGAGAAAGCATCTCAGGCCGTCAGCTAAGTCCTTATCTTTTACTTGATAGTACAGGAAGAACATTATCAGTAGGTCACCACTAATTTCTCTGCTTAAAAACCAAAACAAAACAAAAAAAAAACCTTCTGTTGAAAATAGCATTAAGATTACATGTTGAGTTGCCAACTTTAAAATACTGCAAATTGTTATTAGTGAATTATAAACTCAGCAACTGTCTTGCTGACCGTTAAGTAATTTACAAATACACTGTATACTGAAGTAGTTCAATTTGGCTGCGATACAGAGCATCTGTATTTTAAAACTTAACTTAGTTTTATTTATTACTCTGGCAGAAATATTAGGTGCATTTTACCAAAAATAGAAGTAATAGAAAGACACAATATTTATTTACATTAGGCCTTAAAGTTGTTTTTCCTTTGTTGTAATGCCCTCTTAAATTACCAGGGTGCTGGTCCTTTATGGAAATGAGAATCAGGGCCTGGTTATCAGGCCATTTTAATATTGTTACATGGTTGCTCCATGTATCTGTGCTTCTTTTAAATAGGTATCACGTTAGTACACAAGGTGATATTTCTACCGAATGTGAAACCTGTGACCAAGCAAGAGCTTTCCCTTGTCATCTGACTGTGGTAGATGTATCATAAGCAAAGATCTGAATTGTTCTTTATCACTAAGTACAACCATATTTATTTAAATTTTGGGGGGAAGTATTGCAAGGCTATAAGCCATGTGTTTTCCTTGGTGACCTACATATGTTTTTTTGAGATTAATATCATAAAACCGGCAGGCTATTGCTTGCCTGGTATTCCGATTTGCTTTTTCTTTTAAATTAAATTTAAAGTTTCATTTACCGAACTTATATTTAATTTTTAATTTTTTTTTTGTTTTACTCCCATTTAACTTATCTAGACTTCAGCAGATTGGTTTTGTTTATGATGATAACTCTTCCAGATTACTTTGGTTAAGTTTAGCTTATTTTCCACTACTGTGATTATATCTGTATTCACACACTTTCTATTCTGCCAATTCTAGCTCTATAAAAGACTTTCAGATTCTAATTTAGTCCTGTCTTGGCACTGACCTGTCTGGCATATAAATTGTAGACTAAGTAAATTTCCTTAACTAGAAATTTCATGTCATTCTGGGACAGTTTTCTAAAAGCCAAATAGTTTTCTACAAGATGAATACAACTCCATTTTTGAATATAAATCTTTTCTTCTTATTTGTTATTGAATGGCCAGATTTTGTTGTGTCCGTGGAAGGGTACTGCAAAGCAAACTTCTGTGAATATAGAGCACATCAAAAGACGAGAAGGTCCGGGTATGATGGCCTTGCTTTTTTAAAAAAAAGTAGGTTTGTTATGCGTCCTCATAAATTTGTATGCATCTTTTAAGTAAATGAATTTATATGGCAATGGAGAGGCGTGAAATTTCCTTTCACCTACCGACAGCAAACCACAAGCTAGAGTGACAGGTGGTTGCTACCTAATGGTTTGGCAATGTAAATGCAAGCGTGTTGATTTCACTCTAAGGTTTCTGTATTATAAGCCTCCTTCTTTTACTGCAGATCTTACTCTACACTAATTGCTGGCTGATTTAGCAATCTCATAAAAGCCAATGAAGTTACTTTTTGCTTGGAGACCTAATGCTTGTGCCTGCTGTCAGCAATGAAGTTGAAGACTTTTGCAGAATGTCACTAGGCCTCGGGGAGTATCAATAACCCCATAACCCTGTGCCTCGTCCCTGGTCCGGTGCCCTAAGTCTGTTGTCTTAATAAAGAACGAACTGAGTTATGTTAGTTTGAGTTGCTCACATGTCAGTTATTCTGTTGATTGCGAAAGATTAGTTGCAGTGATCCGACATAAGATTTGGAGATTCTGCAGGGCTTAGGCACATTCAGGGAAAAGGTAATAGTTTGTAGAGCAGAACCATAGATAAGCAGAATTAGGCACTTGTGAAAGGCCAGGGGAGGAACCCAAAACCAGAAAATCTGGTTCTCTTTTTAGGTCACACACAGTTTGCCCAAGGCATAATTCTTAGAGGAAAAAAAAAATAGACTACTTTAAAGTTTATTGGAAGGTTTCAGAGTTGAATTTTGTCTCATTGCTTTCACACAAAATAACTGTGTGTGCATGCATGGGTGGCCTTAGCTGGAAGGGTCGTAGCTTGGCTCGCTGAATTCCTCTGTTTAAGAACTAGACTAAGGGTTTAAGGGAACCCTGCCCTCAGCTAGTACTTTATCCCAGTTTGTCAACCAATCTTCTGTCCTCAGTAAAATATGCCACTTCTGATATACTCAAGTGTGTAGGCCTAAATTAGCCTCTATGCAAACATTTGTGCTAATAAAACTTGATTATTCAAGTTCTCAGAAAAGCAAACACAGAGGATGTGAGCTAGGCCAAAGAAAATTGATTTTATATTTAAGCTAATATACATGAAAAAGACACATTTCAAGTTCTTTTTCTTTGCTTTTATTCTGTCTTTGAGAAGGCTTTCAGCCAACGTGTGAAGTTGGCTTTTTGACAGGGCTTATTGAGTGACTTGTCCTATTTTCCTCTTGTTATTTTTTTTCTGAAGCTGGTCCATTTCTTTTCTGCACTTAGGAGAGGTAGGTTTTCCATACTGCTTTATGTCCTTTACGGCAGGCAGGGCTACTGCTGCAGTGATCCAGCTTCTCTGTGGCTTCCACCTATCCTGGTAGTGGGTGGCACAAATAAAAGCAAAATTCCTTGAGCTGCTCTCCACGGACTCAGCTTCTGGTGTGTGAAGTCAGATTTTCTTTTTCTCAACAGCTTCTTGAAACCAAGCATATTTCTAACTTTCCTCGTGTCCTCCTAGACATATGGCTTAGTTTCTGCAGTGGACGTAGTCATCCCTCAATTCCTTCTTACAGTCTGAGGTCAAAACACTACCTTGGCATTATCTGCTTCTCTTATCTGGTGCACTACTCCATCTTGTGTGTTGGTACGCACACAGGCCACGTGAACGGCTGTGTATGAATATGAGCATTAGGGTAATTCCTATACTTGCAATTAGTGTGGCTTTAGGATTTGTCATTTAATACAAATGCTTCTTACCACTGGGGATTTTCCTGGAACTAGGAATATTATACTCCAAATTGGATTCTGCTAATACCCTCACAGAGACCCTCACAAATGGCCTTGCTAATACCCTCACAAACCCGCTGTTTCATCTCAGTGGCAGCTAAATCCTTTCTGTGGTACCCTCGCAACACCAGATGCTGAGGAACCCAATCCATGTGCAGCACTGCGCTTTTTCTCAATATTAACCTTTTTAATGCCAAAACCTGCCTAGATACCTACTTCTGTCTCCTTTGGAAGTTCCATCTCCAGTAATAACCAACAGTGCCCTGACAGTGTCAAGTGGTTTTTCTGTTCTAAGAGTGTATGAGACTTCAGCTTTCCCAGTAGCCCCTTTTAGAGTAGGTCTACTCATAGACTAGCAGAACAGCTTTTTTTTTCCCTTGCCATTAGAGCATAGGAAGGAGGGGCTTCCCACCCATCTCAGCTTTTTTTGTTTGTTTGTTTTTTAATTTCCACCGTATACAGGATTAAATCTAGGGATTATGCACACCTGTATGTATTTGTTCCTGTGTTCCCCATCATCATATACTGTTCAGCTCCATCTAATTTAAGATCATACAGACATTAGAAAAAATAATCTCTTGGGCACCCATGACATTTGAGTTGAACTTTTGCTGAAAAATTGTACAAACTACTAAATATACCAGTTAGTGACTGATTGTTGCAGCCCATCAAACATTTTTGGTGTGTACCATATCATATCTGTCTTATGGATACATGAAATTAAATGCCTTCAGTTGGATTTGGATACTCTGCCCTGTCCCAGGTTTCTTCATAGTAGCTACTGTTGGGAGTAATTCAGATAGCAAATGTCACTGAAAATCGCTCCAAAGAATAGAGACCCTCCAAAGTTGAATAAATCTGGTAGGAAGAGCTACTGTTAAAAGAATTGAACCAAAAAAATATGTTGACACTGAAAAGAAGTATCTCATTTTATTGAAATTTTTCCACAAAACAATAGAGACCAGAAACCACTGCAAACCTGTTGGTGACCAACACTGCTATAGGCAGAATTACATGTACCTTACCCTCAGAGCGTTAAGAGCAGTGGCCTTCTCCATGTCCGTGCATAGACCTATGTGACTGCAGGCTTTAAACATGCCAAAAAATGTCCAGCCAAGTGTTGAGCAGCTCCCATTTGTGGTGGTAACTGCTCGTGAGTCACCAAATTCAAAATTGTATTTGGACAGTCCCATGAAGAAGGAAAATATGGTTGTGATCTATTAGCAAATGTGTGTTACTTCAAAACGATCCAGCCTGTACATGGTCTGGAGCTCGTTCACTGGACCTTCTTCCCTGCCATTAGGGATTTCTGGAGTCCCATAGTGCCCTGATCCTGTACTGCCGAAGGAACTGGAGGCGGTTTCCTCACCATTTGTACTCTGTAAGGAGGTGACCAGCCAGAGGCCGAAAATGTCTGAGCTGGCGTGCTTGCACATAGCATGACAAAAATGCAACTGAAAATATAAACACAGCTACTGCTGAATAAGATGCTGGTGGTTTCAGATTTCCGCAGATATTTTCTCCGTAAAATTATTAATCCAACAATCTCCTTTTAAATTGACAAGATTTTAGGTAACAAAGATTGATCATCAGAGCACCTGCACCACTTCAGGAAGAAAAGCGTTACGGCGTTGTTAAGTCTTTCGTTTCTGTCCCTGAAAGACCAGTATGGAATTTGTGTGTTGTGTGACAGCATTTGAGACAAAATCCCAAATTATTTCCTGCAAATCTTCTGTCAGATTTCTTGGAGGTATTGTAGTCCGCGATACCCTGCCGCCCCCGGTGCCCTGTTGCTGCTGAGCAGGCTGCCTGCGCGTTAGCAGTCCCGGTGCCACACTCGGCTGCCGTTGGGGCAGCTGTGAGCGCGAACGGGAGCAGCCACGCTGCTGCACGGGAGCACTCGAACGGCGTCGTGCACACCTCCGTACGGGATCTTGACATACGCAGCGTGGGGGCTGCAGAGGTGTTTCGGTGCTTTCTCTGTTACTTGCTTTCGAAACGCCTTGGTATATTTCTTTGTGAGCCTCTGAAAAACTAAGAAAGCTTATGGTGGCTGAAATACAACTGCTAAAATCCTGTTTTTGTTGTGGAGAAAAGGAGAGCAGAGGGAGAGCTGGAAGGCGTAGCTGAAGAATTATGGAGGAGGAAAGAGGTCAAAGAAACACGGTTTAAACCTTTTTGAAGTGCCTTAAACATAGCTGTAACATTTATTTTCAAACGTAACATAGTATGAATTCAGCTTCTGATTCATATTAGAAACTAGCTTTTTATTCATGAACTAGAATTAAAAGTGTGAAACAACTAAAAACCCTCTTTCATCTTTGCTTTTATCTTTACTAAAATTGCTGTCATCGTAATGCAGAGTAACTCAATGGAGAATATGTATGATAAAGTAAGGTAAATTTACTGATTCTGAGCTAGAGAATATTATTTTAAAAGTAGTGATTTTTTTCGACTTTGTTACTGCTTAATAAATGTAAGACATAAATACTTTCTACTTAGATAAATGATGAAATGTTTTGTATTAGTTAATGATAAACGTTTTACTCATTTTACAAAATTATTGATGGTGATATGTGAAAACTAGAATAATATGATTTTCTTCCCTCACAAGTTCTCTTTGGGTTAATACATAACTCACTGTGATGATAAAGTTACTTCATTTTTGTTCTTAAGATCTGTCATACAGTATCATTTTCAAATCATAAAAACTCATCGTATAGGGTAGAAGCAAATCTAGTTTGGTTAATTCAGATTTTCTCCACTTAACTGATTTAAACTGTAAACCTTCACCAACCAGAAAATTGTTATTTAATGATAGAAAAAGAGATGGGTTATAAATGTAGAGTAATTACTTCATCCATACTGCTGAGTTGTCTAAACAGAGGTGTTTGCCAGATAGGACAGAAGTCATTCTGCAGTGTGTAACGCTTACATTTTTCACTGTTTACTAACTCACAGACCACACTCTTGAGAGGCAGAGTTGTGGTTTAGTAAAATATACACTGGGAATTTTCTGAAATAAGCTTTTCATCCATTGTCCTGATTTCTTTTTCTGCTCCCTTTTCTCCCCTCACTCTTAAAAAAAATCATCAGAGTTGCTGCTTCTATCTTAATTCTAGCACTCAAAATGCAACCGTGATATGATAGTACCACTATTTAGAAGTAATAATAAATGGAAGAAGCAGCAGCAGCAGCAGAAACTCCCCAAATGACTTTTAATTTTCCAGTTTACGGGGAGTAAGAGTATATAAGTACCAATCCCAAACAGCCAGTGTGGCATACTGGCATGTACCCACCCACCTGTGTTAGCCACTGCATTTTACCAGTGCTTTCTATACGTAGAGGAAACAGCAGTACTAACCAATAAAAAAAAAAGAGAGAGAGAGAGAGAGAGAGAGGAAAAAAAGGTTATAAACACGGCACCTTCTTTGTCTTTTAAAAATTAATATGACAAATTATTTTGCCTGGGAAAGCCTTTGAACAGCCCTAGATGGGCTGCTGAAGCATAGTAATAAGCCATATGTTTTCCTACACACTTCTGTATGCATGATCTGTTTTCTGCAGTTTTAGAACAGGCAAAATGTTGAAAATGTCAGGCAGAAAAACATAAATGTTCTTTAACCTCAATTGACTTATTTTTTGTCTCCCTTTTCAGATAAATAAAGCGTATAAGTTTGAATTTTGGTTTATTTCATGTCTCTGGTCATAATAAAAGTTTTGCAAACAGACAAAAAACCCTCTTAATACTGATTTCTTTTGCCCTACAGAATATAAGTTAGTTTTCTGTTAGCTGTCATTGACAATATACATAAGTTTAAATGCAGCACTATTTAGACCTTCCTTTTTCACATCCATTTTAACATTTGCAAAGTATGTTAGATCTTCCCAGCCTACTTAAGAAGTGTTTGGTTTGTTTATTTTTGTTTTTCTAGACAAGATTGTAGTTTTATGAGTTACTCCTCCCTGATACGTTATTGCCAAGCCTTAGCTAAGACTGTTAGAAAAAGCATTCCCTGGGTATTGATGAGAATTGATTTTTGGAGTCCAAATACCAAGCAAATTTCTAACAAACACATGAATGTATACTTTATCTCTTTTTAAGGTGTTTTATTAAAAATCTATAATTTCCTTTAAAAGAAATCATCAAAGATGACTTTATTCTGTTGGGAAAAGAGCTCTCCCCTCTCTTGATAAACAGTATTTTTCAATTTTTTCGGGTTTTTTTTTTCTTGAAAGCCCATTAAATGAGTTTTTAATTTTTTTCCTGGATGTTTGCACACACATTGTAGTAGTATGTTGCGGATCATGTCAGTCTAACACAACTCAGCCCCGTTTGGAAATGCAATCCATTAAATGAATTAGAGAACTGCAGGTTCTGTCGGTTGACCTCATGAGCATTCACTTTTCTGTGTTAGTATCCTGTATTTAATTTGGAGGTTCATTTTCAATATCCATTCTGCAGAGGTACACTGCACAGTTTCTGAGGCGCATATGCATGTACAATACATGATAAAGTGCTTTCAGAGCCTGAGCAAAAGCCTGCTGAAGAATGGAGACACTTGCTGTCAGCCTCACTATATAGCTCTTATAGGGTTGATGTGCTTTATAGCAAAAAGGGCCATTCTGTTGCATTTCCTATTAAAGAGGAAAGGTTTATTTTATATCACAGCAATGAGGATCACTTAGAAGAGAGAAGTGAATAGGTATTGGTACCTGGCTCAGTCAGCGAACTCAGGCAGCGGGCTAATCTGATGAGTGAAAACAACCGGAGTCTGTGATATTGTGTAGGGCGAAGGGAGAGTTGCACCACAGGACAAGATTTAATTGAGGACTATTTTGTCTGAAGTTTGTATATTAAAAATAATATGAGGTAATTTTAAAATATATGAATGTAAAATAGCGAAGTTAATAAACACGCCTTCCATTTGAGCAAATGCTTGAAAATATCCAAAGTAAAAATGTTGAAAGTTTACTGCAGTAACAAAAGAAATATTTTACCTTCCAACTTTGTACTCTTTGCCTTGGAAGTTGATGTCTCTCTAGAAAACAGATAACTAACAGTAAAGAGTACTTTAAAAACTGTATTTTTGCTACTACCGAGTCAAGGAAAGATTAAATCTACTTAGTTATAGTAATCGCAGTGAAATTGTTTGACTCCAGAAGTCTGTATCATGAATCATTGTTTGGTGTCGGCATCCCAGAACTTCTTCAAATGAAATAAAACTAAAAAAAGTTGCTTATGGAAAATCTGTATCCAGGAATTATAAGTAAATTTCAGAAGGAAGTTATAGCTCATTCTGTCAATTCTAGTGTTATATATGTGCTTTTCTTGGTTTAGGACTGTTCCAGTGTATGCATGGGAGAAAGTCACGTTTCACCAGAGCCAGCTTTTTGATATCGTGGAGAATGTTAAGAATCACTTATATTTGTATTCCACTTTCTCCAGTATCTGTCATTTGATATGGAACTTAATTCAGTCTGCTCATTTAAAATTCATTGTTGAGTGTGTGCATGCTCTCAGTGGAAGAGATTAGTTGGCTGAATCGATTAGCCTGTTAATAAGCCTGTCATTAGGTAACACAAATGCATTTGAATTTTTTCTGTGGGAATTTTTTTTCTAAGCTCTAGAGAAAAGTGTATTTCTGATCCTGTTGCCATAAAACTAAGCTCCTGTGAAACATTTGTTTAGCTATAATAACTGCAAGTTAAATGCTTAGAAAGGAAATAAGATCACTGGAAATTTAATGGCAGGTGTATGGTTTTCTGTCACATTACTTATACTTGGAGTTTGACTTTCCTTACACTTTACCAGTATTTTTCATCTGCAGATGGTCAGTCTTTCTATGTTACAATAGAAAATTTCACACCACAAGTTAATTAAGGAACTGCTCACGGTCCAGACTTTGCATACACAGGCTCATTCTGTACTAACATGCGTGCACAGCCTTGTTTGTGTTAGGATCTACAAGAAGCCAGGGTTTGGGTGGTGGTGTTTTTCTAATTTAATGCTGTACCAACAGATTTGAAAAAGGAAGATGGTGGAATGTAAAAGCTAAGAGATAAGAAAATAAAATAAGGTTTATACTGTGTTGGAAAAATGTAAGGGCGAAGCCCCTGTGCTTGAAAAAGAAATTTTACACCTCAGACTAAACCAAAATAGGCTCTCGGTATTTGTCAGTTTGGTTGTAATCCCAGTTTTAAGGTAAGTCAGACTGGGAGACTAAGCAGTTTAAGGGTGTCTCCTTACTTTTTATAATTAAGTTAAATCTAATTTTGTCCTTCTTAATACAAGACAATAATGATGCTGCCAGAATTTTTAAAAAGTTTGTTTGACTTTAGAGAAACCGTTTCAGTTGTGTCTATTGTAAAAGTATTGTCAGTCCACTTTCTTGCATTCTTTCCAATTTAATTTTAGATGTTTGTTACAGTGGTGGGTTTTTACACAAAGTTTCAGTTGAGCCTCAATTAAGCAGTGGAAAAGAAAATATATAAACTGTATCAGTAGACTTCCTTTGTAATTGTCATGCCAAATAGTTGCCTTCCACAATGAAATTTCCCAATGTTCATTAGTTCTAGAATTGGTTTAAAAATTAGTTCATTCCTTATTTTACTGTTCCTCTATGTGTATTCTGAAAAGGCAGATGGTCTTAAACAGTCATCGTGCTTAACTGCTGACGCTTGGAAAAGTGAGTCTTGAAATCAGTTCCAAGTGTTGTATGACTTTTCTGAGAGCAGTGTTCAGTTTTAACCTCCTTAGCATGAACATCTAGGGTGTTGTTTGGGAGGGGGCAGTGGGAGGTCAGGTATTTTTGTTTTTCAGATTCTTTATTACAGAAATGGATTGGACTGAATAACCAAATAAAATTTAAGTACATTTTTCTCACTGAAGGATGCTGAAGTATTTAATATGTTTCTTGACTCCCTGCCTTCACCCCTTTCCTGTTTTGTGTCAGTATAAAAGAAAGTTTCACTACCTCTCTTCTGGTTTAGATGAATGTGTTTTGAATTGGGAAAATTTGTATTTGGGGTATTAACATTCTAAAAGTCCGAGCATACAGATTTTGTATAATCATTATTAAACCTTCCAAATACTTTGTAAAGAATATTAATTGTCAGCACAGATGTAATTTCTTAGACCTCGCTTGTTTCCTGGCATAACTGTGTCCGACCTGTAGTTGTCCACTCTGCTATAGCATTTATTAAAAAATAGGTTGTTAAAGAGCAATAGAATGTTGAAGTGAGAAAAGAGCACTATTGCCACATTGGGTTTTTATCTGTTTAGGGAATATAGAAGTAAGCTAAGGTGGTTAAAACAAGAACAGAACAAAACAAAACTTTTCCAGTATAACTTTTCTCTTCACTGAGTTTGTTGGCCTGTTATCTTTCCATTGTCAGGATCTTTTTTATTTCCCCCCTAAACATTTGCTATAAACTAGATTTTCTCCAAGAACATATTGGATTCTGATTTGAAGCAGTGTCTTCATAATCTAAACAAACGGATGCCGGTGAACAAACATGTTGCTATGTTGTAAGCCATTAGCAAGCCTGGTTGTGGAGCAATTACAGCAAACTGTATCAGAATTATTACTGTTGTGAAGGTTTAGGGATAAAAAGCAATACAGCGTGTAAAAAATGTAGTCACTCGTTTTCCCCTCGTTTCATTTTCTATTCCAAACTTTCAGCTTAGCTGTTTTCTCTGCAGTTCCCAGGCAGCTGGTATTTGTAGGGTTCTCACTTCAAGGTAAGAGGTTCTTCAGAAAAGTTTGTGAGGCAGAGGGAGTAATGCGCATCACTTCCTATCAGTAGGCAATACAGTCGATGGTTTATTTTTTTTAACTACTAGTACTTTAAAGGTAATGATCATCACGTTACATTATGTAAAAATGGTGAAGGTGAGACTTCTATTAAAACTTATTCACAGAAACTGAATAAATTGTTTATAAATACATGATTCTGTACCTTGGCAGGGAGCTCATAATAGTATACAGTATGTTGAAAGAATGATTATATGATGCTTAAAACTGATTTTAGGACTGCTCTTACATAAGATGCAAACAAATCATACCTATTTAGTGGTTGGAAAGAAGATGGAAAAAAGGATTGTAGGAGGACAAAAATAGTAAGTAGAGGATTGACATATAAGGAAAAAATAATAAAATGTTTTTAGTCAGGAATGAAGAGTCTTCCAGCACTGGACCAGTCTGTTATGTCTGCTTAATACAGACACAATTTTAAGTGTATGAGGTTGCACAGTGCCTGTTTTTTTTTAAGCTATATCCTGATAGAAATAAGCTACAGAAAAAGAAAAAAAGGAAAAAGAGAAAAATGGCATAAGATCCTGAAAACAACAACAAGAGAGACACTTTGCCAGGTAAATCTTCCATTTCCACACCAAATGGTATGAAAAGCACAACACAGGTGAACGTTCAAGAATGTGAATAAATATGGTGCTGCATTCTGAGCAAGTTGCATACCTGGCTAAAAGGCAATTGCAGGAAACTAGATTAGCGTTGTCATCCTGAAATTATCAAGAATTTAAAGGAGAACTCTACAAAAACCGAACTATCAAAAGAAATGCCTTCAACACTATCAATAAGAAAAAAAAATCCAACAAAAAATAATCTTTAGACATTCTCTGAATTTCTTTTGAAAAGGAATAATTGAAAGACAGTTCCCAAAAATTTGATTCTGAACGCCTCAGCATGTGCAATGATTTTAAAGCAACAGTCTTTCACCACAAGCCAAACTGGTTTCTTCATCTTATCTAGCCTCATTGTTCCCGAAGATAGGTGTCTTCTGGACTAGCAGGCTAGGAGCACAGCCATACTTTTTTCTGGAGGAAAAATCAAAGACTTTTCAAGAGAGAAGTCCCAATATTATTCTTCCTCTCCAAAGATTAATTTATAGTTGTCTTCTCCTGTGGGTCTCAAAGCACTTGGGAGAGGTTCTCGTTTAACAGGTGTGTTACTGTCCTCTTTGTCCTAAAACAGTGGGTAAATCCACCACAAAAAAATAAGCAAGAGTAATGCTCTGTAGGTGCAATAGTCTGTCTTCCTGTTCTGAGATATAATTCCCTGAAAACCTGTAAAAGAGATTGTGTCTTCTTTAAAGAATTCATTTGCTTTCTCTAACCCTTTCCAAGTTAAGTATTGCTGCCGTTTTATCAGTATCTGTCTCTTAAAATAGAGAGACTTGAGGCGTATCTTGTGGCCACACTGATTTAGAGAGATTTCACCATAAAAACTGCATTTCTGCTATGTATAAAGGACCACTGTTTGATCTTACACGTGTGTGACGGTTATTGCAATGTAGGCTGGAAGCCTTCTGAGGAGAAGCCAGTGCATTTCGCGTTTTATTTGTATTGTCCTTTTTCCTCTGTTCATTGCACAGGCCCGTGGTCTTGATTGGTCTTACTTGTGGTCTTGATTGAAATTAGAACTGTAACTCTTTTTTTTTGCTGACATTTGTATTTTCCTTTCTTCTCTCCACTTACTAGTAGTACATGCAGATCGATTCCTTTGCTTTACCCTGTTTTGTTTGTTCATTGTTTTATTCTTGACAGATTGACCATCTGCTATGATATGGGCCTTTAAGTTCTTGAGACAGATAGAGAGGTAACGTGTCAGCTTGGTCAAAGAGCAACGAGGTGTTACGCTGACCTGCTTGAATACATAGAGTTGGCTTATTCCATCTACTATTCCCAAACCTCTTTTGTTTTTTTTTTAAACTATTTTATACTTTTCTATATTGTGTAATTTGCATAGGTTGTTCATTCTGAAAATACCATGCATCTGTAAAGACTAGATAGCACGGTAGCTTTTTTCTGCAATAAATTAAAAGCTTTCCATTTATGCACTTCCTATATGTGATTTTGTTACTGCATCCTATTAGGGAACAGACCGTTATTTGCACTTTGAAATTACCTTTACGTTTGGGTTGTTGTAATGCAATTACATTTTTCTATTGTTCATGTTTGCTTTGGTGGCTTTTTTTCATTTTTCCATAAAAAAAATATTGGTACAAGTCTACTTTCTCCACACTTCTTATTGTGGTGTTTACATTTCATGAAGACGTGTGGCTGCTTCTTCATACCTTGTGATGAAGGAAGAGAATGTCATATGTTGCAATGTTCTTTGATGAGTACTGGATCTAGGTGTGCGTGACAGAGAGAGCACTGTTTCCAGAGGAACCACAAAACTGGGGCTTGGGGGATTTGTTTCCTTTTTTTTAAGGAGGGGAAAAAGACTTCTTTTCATTATAGAACAAATGCAGCAGTACAATCAGTGTTCCGTGCTTTTTGTAATGGGTCTGCTTTCTACTAGGAGTCAGCCATAAATCTGATAGGGAAGTAGTGACAGATGGAAAACCTTTGTGAAAGAGCGTTGTGGGCATTTGCAAACCCTTACCATATCCCTGATAGAATATAGTACAGTGCGTTTTGGCACTGTGACCGTACACTGCAAGCTGTTTCCAGAAAACAGCTACATAGCATAGTGGCAGAGAAAACCCTAAGATCTTTACATACAGGTCCATCTCAAAGGTAAGCAATGCACCCTCATTCAGCGGATATAATCAGACAAAACCTACCAACAGCAGAAAAAGGGGAGAAATTAGCATTTTTTTCAGAACAGAGGTTTTCCATTTTTACTAAATCCGTTTTGATTCTTGAGTGAAAAGAATCCATCACAAACTCCCAATGAAGTATGCGGAAAATTTCCATTTCTGTGCAATGTACATAAATATGCAAACTATTGAAAAGTAAAAGATTAATCTTAACTTACATTTCTGCTTCTATTTTATATTGCTTAAAAGTGAATAGGTCATATCTCTCTCTCTTGGATGATGATAACCTTGCAGAAGTAAAGTAAATAAGAGTAGGGCCTGGTCTGTAGAAACAAACTTCCTAGAACCGTCATCCTTTTAAATATTTATGTAAGTATGAAATACTTTTTGCCTGTTTTCTTCTCCATTCAGAGGACCATAACTTCCCCAGTTACATGGCCTTAGCTGTAGTTCTTAAATCCTAAAAGGCTCAGTTAGAAGAAGTACTTTAGATCGTTTTTGAGGAATGAAAGAATTCCTTATTTATTTCTCTCTTGCTAAAAGGTGATATAAGCAAATCTTAATTGTTTCTCAGAGTGAAAGCAGAATAGGGCGTGGAAATTAATCTTCTGTTTGTTATGTGCTTGAAGCCAATAAGGAGTGTGAAGGAAAGAAAATATACTGAATTGCATTAACTTTCAGCAGGCTTAATAGCAGCACCAACAAAATGTCCTTCACATCAACAGTGGAAGATCTTGAGTAACAAATGCAGCAGCCAAATGTATGAGGCATGATCAGGACAGCAGGCCACGCTGAGAGGTGGTGCCCCTGCACTCTCAGCTGGTTCGCTGTCTTTTTTCGTTCCATGATGGGACCCTCTGGTTGACTTTTCTATCCCCCTCCCTGGACCTGCTTATGTGCTGAAAAACAAGACCTTTTCTAAGCATCTCTCCTCTGGGTCAAATGTAATACCGCTAGAGGTATCCACTCAAATCTGTGAATCACCCATCTGCATGCCTTGTTCAGTGCACTGAGCTAGAAGTCATTTACCGGTTGCAATTTTTTGCATTGAAAATTCCATATTTTCCCATATATGTAGTTGTGTGAGCCACAGTCTGTCTTGCACATGTGCAGGTAGTACAAAAGATTTTTCCCCAGAGCCATATCTTACAGATCTGCTACTAACTTGAGGAGGTAAGGTGGCTCTGAAGATAACTTCTTGTCCTTCTTCCTCCATGCCTAGCTGTTGCAATAAACTAGGACTCTTTCTCTTAATGCCTCATGTTATCTCCTAGTCCCATACATGCCACTTCCCCCATAGCATTCCCTCTGAGAGATACTGTTTAATCCATACCCCTCAAATCTTCCACAGATTGCTTGGAGGTGCTTGTTTTCTGAGGAGTGTACGAAGATGTGAGATAAAGCCAAATCTGCAGCCTCATACTCTAGTCAGATAGAGCCAGAGACATGATGCAGGCTTTGAAACAAAGGATTTTAGTCTAGTATTCTGTGTATTCCTAGAATATCGCAAGCAGCAGCGTTTCTTCATTTTAAAAAGCAAAAATCCTTCCAGGTCACTGCATGACTTTCTGTTCTTGTGCAAGATTAAATTAGAGGTAAATTGGCTTTGGTTTCTTAGAATGCTCATGTTGCATCGTATTCTGTTCACAAAGCTCAAGGCTGCTTCTTGCTCTGACAGTGTTAAGTTGTCTGATTATGGTAAGATAAAAACAGTATGGAAGCTGTTTTTTGACTAAACTTGGTTGCCAATTTTACAGCTGGCTTGTTGGTAAACCCTTTTAGTAATTATACAGATTTTTTGATCTTTTAGCTATTTTCTATACAATAGTCTGGCCATTTGAAGAATGAGATACAATTGAAAGTATTCCTCCTTTTTTTTCCTACTCTCTTTCTTGCAAATTGTGACATGTTGCTTTGTATTTTCCTTGTTGGCAGTTGGAGATACAGCTAGATGCATTTCTAAGGATCAGTCTGGAACTCTGCAGTACAATGCACAGCGGTCTGAATGGCTTGTTGTCAGCACTGGTTAAAGAAGCTATGACAAATCGTCAGCGGAGGGGGGAAAATCAGTTTGCTGCTAGGAAAACTACAATGGTAGTTGTATTGGGAAATCAATGATCTCTTGGTTTTTTTGTTTTGTTTTGTTTTTTATTGCCCAAATGTCAGTGTTTCTCAATAGCTTGCTTGCTCATATGAATAGGAGTCGAGGGAATTCTCAATGTCCAAGTCGTAGAACATGTGCTTTTGTTTGGATTTTCCTCAATTTGTGAGCTGCTCACAGTAGGCTGTAATCACGTGTCGTGCTGATTTTGGGTATCTGTTATGCATTGTTTCAGTTTCTTCTGACTTTTGTCTGCCTCCCTTAATTATACAGAGGAAGTGAAAGGGCAAACTAGATCAGGAACAAGGGCTTCGAGATCTAGCTTTATTCTTGAGAGTGCTAGCTATTCTGTTTTGGCCTTTGGGGTAATTTGTCCATGTGTTTCAGTTTACCTCTCTGTGAAAAAAGGAGTAGTGCCTTCCTTAAGACCTTGTAAAAGCTGTTACTGTGTTTGATATTAAAAACTTATTCTGGAGGAGTCACTGGCTTTTTCGGTGCAACGTAGGTAGTCATAGGTATTGGCTTGTCTTTCTGATTGCTCTGGAATAATTGTTAGTGCTGCTGTTGGCCAAAGATATCCTTATTCTGTCTAGAAAGTGTCAGTACAGCTTCATTACTTCCTGGAAAGTGTTTGGTGCAGTACAGATACAGGTCTTGTCCTTCTCAGTTCTCTTTGTACAGCACATCAAACGTACTCTGCTCCATTTTCCTGCAGCTTTAAAGTGAGACCAAATTATAAGTTTGTGAAGACTGGGATATGAATCCTAATAATCAGATTTAGTGAAAGGAAAATGAATGTGACTAAAATCTTTTCGTTCCACTTTATACCTCCCATCCTAGTTTTCAACAACTCAGAATTAATGATGGTTACAAATGGAGCCCCACATACATATAGAGCTGTAGGGAAACGTTTTAGTTTTTGACTAAAACAAGTTTTGATTGTGTTTACTATTTCACATGTTTTCAAGTTTTTAGAAAAATATTTATGTTCAAATGAAGAAAAAATGATAGGCAGCGTAATTCATTTACCTAATCTGTAACGCATAGGTTGTTGCAAGATCCTCATTGAGTTCCACAATCAGTACCTGAAAAAGAGAGGGATAAATTAGGTAATGGTTTAGGAATGTTTTTCTCCTAACCAACTCAGTCCTGTCTACACTGAGAAAATACGCATTAGAAAATGTCAGCTAACAATTTGTCTTTAATGTGCATAAGGACTACTGTGTAACTGTGAACAATTTGAATGTCATTAAGTACCACTTTCCATGTCTATGCTAACAGTAAAACTGTGTTCGACAGTCAGTGCATTTTTACTGCGATGCATTTTCTTAGTCTAGATAGAATCTGAGTTGTTTGTTATGAAATATATACCAAACATCTTTTAGAAGCGGTAAGTCTATGACTAATGTTAGTGCTTATAGGACTATCAGGGAAAATGTAGATATTTATGTAGCTATTTTCCAGTAATGACCTTGTGGGTTATTTGCTTTAGACTATGTAAAACAGATGTAATACCGACAGCCATAGTTAGGAGTCTTTGCTCCTCTTGATAGAGAGAGTGTCTTCAGTGGAGAGACTTGAGACGACCCAAGCTAGCTCATAAGAGTGCACCCATGTATGTTTAACTTGTCAGAGAATATTGTCTTCAGAAGATTGCCAACAGCTTGTTAAGACTGCATTTCTGAAGCATCAGCAAAGGCCGTAAAGCAGTATCACCACCGTATCTCTTAGAAGAGCTTTATTCAGTGGCTGCTTGCTGGTGATCCAGCAGCCTAGAGAGAAAGTGGCCATTCAAAGCTCTAAACTGTAGATGCAATAATCTGCCCCCTAAATGGCTAACACATTTATAGTTGTGTAGTTGCTGCATTTAAAATGGATACAGGAAGGCATTCTGTGTTTGAATGGAGTTTTCTTCTTCCATAGGACTGACTGCTAAGATTATACATACTATTTGGCTTCCAGTTGATTAAATTATATTACAGTTTCATCGGCTTGCTGTTCATTTTTAGTTATATTAATCAATAAACCTGGATGGACTATAGTCCCTAGGCTTGGTGTTTCTGTAAGGTTTTGCTGGGAGAGGAGCGTGAAAGAGTCACACCGTTCATCAACATGACTATATTGGTACAAGGTTGCTTGATAAAGAGGGTTTTCCAGGATGGCCCTTTCTAGTGCAGACAAGGCTTTGGAAGAGTATATTCAGTAATCTCCAAGCTCGCAAGCTGTAGTATGAGCTTCTTATTGTATTCTCAAAAGCAGTATGGCCCTGTTGTGTGCCTTCGTCACACAACCAGTGCAACTACTTGCTCTGTGTCCAGCTGTTTGCCCCATCTACCACAGACGGTAGGACAAAATCTCATAGGAGTTGGGAGAAGAAAGGGCCTTTTTCGGAGGTACTGGAAAAAAGCCTACAGTTAAAGCACTTTTTTTTTCTTTTTTTCTTTTTTTTTTTAAGTTCAGAAGTATCTTTTCCTTACGCTGGCTCGGTATTCTTTTCTTTTTATTAGGTCAGTCATTCCAGCTGCCCTTTTAAAAATGTATTTCTAGTGGCTTTGTTTTTTGTAGGGAAATCCAGTATAGTATAAGAACACACATAGCATAGGGATTTACTGCTGTATAGTGTTTCATCACCTTAAAATAATTATTCTTTTCCAGTTACTTTGATTGGTAGTTAAAATCTACTGGAAAAAGCCTATATATTTCATTTGTGACTTGATAGAATTGGGAAGGAAAGCAATAAATAATGACAGAAAAACTTAACCTAAACCCATTTCCCATTGGTGAGGCTTGTACTGATTTATTTGTCACACAGTGAGTAGTCCTTGTGTAAATCATGTCTGCATTTGAGGTTTGCTTTTGAGTAGTTCCTGGAGTTATTATCAGCTATTTTTACTGTGGATTTTCCAGTTCCTGTTAGAGACACTGCCTGTGTACTGGCTAATCTGTGCATATGTGACAGCTAGCTATTCATTCTATGTGGGCATTTTTCTTGAAATTCAAAAGTAACTATTGGAATAAATTCTGAGAGCTAAAAAATCATATAGCACAAACAGGAATAAGTTTGAATTATAGAAGACCTCTTTACAGGAAATGTTGATTGCACCTTGCACAGAGTTGCACCAACCAACCAGCATCAGTGTTCATCACAAATACAAACTGTCTTAATGTACTGGGTAGTACATTACATTTTGCTTGCTGCACTAGCTTGCTTTATTTTTCTACTTAGGATGTGTGTAGACCTTTCAACTGCAAGTATCTCTGCACCTTACACTGAAATGAAAGTCCACCTGCCTGCCCGGCATATCTGCTATCGCAGCCAGTCCTTGCACCACGTTTCCAGGTGACAAGTCTTAACTGCTGCCAGACCTTTTACTGAGGAGTGGTCCCTCATTGTCTGGCAGAACTCAGCCCTGCCACTGGAACCCAGAGGTACAGTGAGGAATACTATTTTCTGGATTTTCTACCACTGAATATTTGTTGCTGCAAGGAAGGCCTCCCCCAGTCAGACTGTACCCCAGTAAAAACTCCCTCCTGACCTGTAGCAGTGCGGGTGACCCACAAGCAAGCCGGGTAACCTTTAGAGCTGCAGGCCTGGGTAGATTTGGTCTCTTCGCAGGTCTGGATGAAAACACTTAAGCCTAAAATAAACCACGGTGTAGAACTGTGGTAGATAAAACCTTTCACTAGCCCTCAAAGGAGGGAAGTGGTTGAGTCTCCGTATCCCTTTGCTGCATCAACCCCAATTCTGCAACAGATGACCAGATAGCCACAGGGTGTATTTTGTCGCTACGAGATAAATCTCAGAGCAAGCCATTTCCTTCTCTCAATCAGTTAAGGATATGGGCATAACAATTTAGGTTATTTTTCCAAAAATATCGTTGAAAACTTGTTTTCGTGAGAAACACTACTTCATGTGGCAGCTGGGAGAATGCTTTCTTTTTTGGGTAGGGTGACCAAAAATTGTTGGTGAACCTAGAAAGGTTGTGATTGAGAAAGTGCGAGTCCAGTCATACTGAATATAAGAGATCGGGATTGCTTTTCTTCTGGACTTTGCAAAGAGTGCATAGCTTTTGGACGATGCTTTCTGTATGAACTGAGATGCTGACGGGGGAGCAGTGACAGCCGTCCCTATGGGGAGTTATGGAAAATATTGGCATATGCTGTTAACCCACTTAAAATATAATAATGCAAGGCAACGAATAGGATTAGAGAGCATATGGAAGTTTGTCAAATTAGTGGCAGTGGTTGACGGCTTATACCCACCAGTGGATCTTGTTCGTAGGGAAGCTGGAGAAAAACTAGCTGTTACTACCACTTTGCTCTAAAGGACGAGGGCCCAAACGGAAGGGAGCTTCAGATAGCAATGGTAGGCATTCTGACATGTATTTTCTGTACAGCGTAGACAGGGTCTCTACAACTGTGGCTTGCATTTAAACCCTGGTTTGAGGTTCTTCATTTGCTTCGTTTTGTTTGGGTTTTTTATCAGCACTTTCCATACATTCTTTTCTCTCCTTGGCTGTACTAGCTGCTGTGCTGGAGCATCATGCTTTTGTTTTAAGATATTTGCAAACTGTTGAAAAGTACATTTGTACATGTCTAGAACCTACTATGTTCAATATTTGCTTATCAGTATGAAGCTAGGTCTATTTACTTTTATACTTTTGTTTCCATGGTCTGGCTTAGTAATAAGGCAACAGGTAAACTTAACATTGTTTTAAATGTTTTTCAGCTGGCCAGGAAAAGTATAGGGTAAAGGTTGTATCTGAGTTTTTTTCTGGCATCTTTCATGACGTTGCACATGTATTTTATGCAGGATGTTAAGCAGAACATCTAGATAATGCGTCTGGCAGCTTCCATCCCAATTACGGTGTGGAATTAGCACTGTAAAGCTGAGAGGTGCTGTAAGTATCATGTAGGCTGTAGTACATTTTTAAAGATGCATTTTTAAGATGTGACCTGCCCTGTATTTCTACGGGGTGGGTAGGAAAATGTTTTTGAAATGCTTTCTGTATTATAAGCAATTTCACTCTTCAAAAGTAGAGGATAAAAAAGGAAATAAAAATGTAATCTAGCCATACTTAAAATTTTGCCTTGTTTGTTCTGCATACGGTATTAAAAACTGAGCTGTACTAAAAGAAGCAAGCATACCTTTAGAGATTGGTATTTACAGCCATTTTCTTTCGTATTATCACAGTCACAGCATACTAGCTGGGAATCCAAATAAGTAGTCAGCTGAATATACACATTGCTAGGTTATCTCATTTCTAGCTGTCTGCTTTGTTTATCAAGCACTTATGTAACGTTCTGAATTATATCAAGGCAGGGCCAAGCATTGTGTTCACATGCTGTTATCCTAGCATCGATAGGAGAGATCGACAGCGTGGCATGAAGTGTGTTTAAAGGGATGGCTATTTCAGCTCTCTTTCGTGTTGTAAGCTTAAAACCTAGAACTACACCTTATCTCTGTTTTGCTTTCTAGCAATTGCAGTACAAGGCTGCAGGAGCTGATGCTTCGAATTTGTAACAGCAGTATGGAGCCATAGAGCTGAGGCTATGAAAGCAACAAGTGCCAGACTGTAAACATTGATTTTAATGCTATCAAACTGATTTGGTTTTGGAGCTAGACCAGGGATTTTCAATACATGTTTATAATTAAGAATATAAACAGATTTTAATGTTTATATGTTCCAAATACAAAACCAGGCTTTTAAAGCTCCAATTTGAATGCTTTAAAAGTAAGGAATTGAACAGTTATGCTAAAAAAAAAATAAAAAGGCACTCTTGCTGGCACTAAATCATCCATTACCTCACTCCCTTTCTCTCCCTCTCTGTCACACAGTTGCATACAAAACCTCTAGCAGAGCTCCTATTTTTCGTTCTTCTCTTAGACTACATTGTTTTTTTCTGAATGTGTATGCATGTGATGTGGTTTTGTTTGTGTTTCTTTTCCCCTTGGCAGAATGTATAAAAGGGTTTGTCTGAAAGATGTATCGAAGTTAATAATTGTCTGTCCAATTAAAGACCTTTTAGCATTAATACACCACAGTATTTTTTGCACAAGTATGCTGATATAGACTCACTGTGACTATTACTTAATCATGTAGCTCATAAGAAGCTGACTGTAGCCAGCCTAAACTGGTTTCAGGATTTTGTTTGAGTTTTTTGGTCGATAAATCATAACCTCTCATGAGACTTATGAAAATTCCTTTTAAGCCATGGTAGTTGCTATGTCCCTACTTGGATAACAGTTTAGATACCAATCCTTAAATTGATAGCTTGCAAACAGGCTGCTAAATTTGTGCAGGGAGCCTTTACGGACAAAGCCAGTTGGTTTATTTGCTGTTTTTAACAAGGTTAAAGCCTTAACATCTGTATTTCAAGCTGTGGATTGCCATCTAAAGTTTCCTTAACTTAAAAGTTCACATGTAAAATAAAATCTGAATTCTAATTTTCTTATTGTCTTCACTACTCTAAAAACCTTTAAAGAAAAACAGGCCTTCCTTTCAGTTTTGCAGTGTTGATTCATTAGTACAGTATTCCTCTTCTAACAGTTTTATGCCATTAAAAAATAAAGCATATATGGTGTGCAGATACCGGACCTTTGTCATCCCTATTTCTTACTCAGTTTTCACTTGAAACTAGGTCCAGGACAGCTGGTAACACTCTTAGACATGGTGTTAACAAATGAACACTTGAAAAATTCCTGTTTAGAAAACTGGAAATTTTTCTTCTATAGAAAGAAAAATAACTACTTATTTGAATTCAGATTCAGAAAAAAAATATATGTCAGGTTAATGTTGAGGTATGCATGTAAAATACGGCATCACGCAAAGGCAGCTTTTATGGCAAAGTTTGTAAAATCAACATTTCTTGAAGGAAGTACTTGTACTGTGTCTTTTATGACACAATGAAGAGGTTTGTTACAGTTTTCGGATGTTCTATATAACAAACAAAGGTTTGTAACTTTGCTGTAATTTGTGAAACGTTCAACTAGGGAAAAAGCTTATGACATTTCCCCTGAAAAAGCTGTGGGCACTAGTAGCCATTTATAAATGTCCTTTCTAAATTCTAGGCAGTCCAGCATAACATAGTCTCAGTAGTTTACATTTGCACTTAAGTTAGTAATAAACTACCTTAAAAATAAAAGCAACATATTATGCATTATCTTTCTTTCACCTTCCCTGACATCAACTGCAAACTTAAATTTTAAATTTCCAGTGGTGGATTTCGAGGCACTGAGTGAGATTAGCGGCACAAGCTGTAAAATCGTATGTCGCTCACCCACTAACAGGGGCCTTCTTTTCTGTGAGTTTCCATAAATTAGATGTGGAGCCAAAGCAAGCGGAAGCTATTTTTAGTGCAGCAGCACTGCAGAACAGAAGCTGGTGGAGCATCACGTGTGTCAGGCTGAATCAAAGGGAGTATCCCAGCAATGTGCTGTAAACAAAACAAGGGCGCTGTCAAAAAACAAGCTTCAGGTCCCTAAAAAGCCTAAATCAAAGCCTCACGCTAGAAGCAAATGCGCTAACTTACAAGCTGTGTTTCTTAGGAGATTTTCCTATTTTGAAAACATGCGAGCATAACAGAATGCCAGGTTTCCTGGTGTCCCATTGTCTTGTTCGATGCAGTCCTTATCATTAGGCGTTTTATTTAGAAGTCTTTACTTTTTGGCTATATCTTTAATTGAGTGTAATTGTTGTCGTGAGATGTATCAAGCGTAGCAAAAGCAGATGCAGCTGTCTGCGTAGCCATTGCCTAGGGGATGTCCTTGCCATGAAAGTGCTGCTTTACAGCATGCAAGAGGTCGTTTTTCAGTGCAAGGAAGAGCAATATAGGCTAGTACTTTATTCTGCTCTTGAACTGGGTTGACAATTGACAACTGTGAAGTTTCCTAGTCATAATTAATATTTTTATTATTTTATGGAATTTTTGCATTAAATGCATCCATCCTCAGGAATTATACCTTAACTTAAGGAAATGCTCACTGAACCTTTCAAAGATCAACTCTTATTTGAGTTTGCTTTGGTTTCCATGTGTCTGTGTGCTTTTAAAGGCACGAATATATAATAATTGAGAGATCATCTATTACTTAAAATCACTTGCAAAATCTATGGCATGAGAGCCATCAGTCAATAGCATTAGTGTCTGGTTCACTGTAACACAAATGACGAGTTGCAACCTTTAGGAAGGTTACAAAAGGGTTGAAATTTTTCATTGAGATCGAAAGTTTGGAAAAAAAAAAAAAAGCTGCTTCCTTTCTGCCTGAAAACCATCTGTCCAGGTTATAAATCCCCTGTCAGTCCCTGAAGGGCACACATTTTAATGAACTATATGGTTTGAATTTGTTGAGGTTTCTCTTTCAGGAGGCTGGGCAACAGGGGAATGTTTGCTGCTCTTACAGTGAATTTAAAACTGTGAGAAAGTGACTTGGGATAAAGGATGTCAACCTCAGAAAAATGAAGAATACAGTTTCCATACAGTAGCAGCCTATGCAAAAAGAGGTTAGATAAGATTAATGCACATGTACATTTAATGTACGTAACGACAATATGCATATAAATGCCAACTCTGCCGTTGTTGGCGCAGGTGGATTCTTCGGTACAGCGAGTCCCTCTCGTTCCACCCCAGCGGCTCCTGGCGCGTTTTGTGCCCTGGGCTGGGGGGGGAGTTGGTTGAAAACGCTGCAGTCTCCGCTGCCTGTTAATGCCTGTGTGGTAGCTGGCGGTCCTAGGCCACAGCCGTGCATGCATCTTGACCGTTCACTGAGGTAAACATCCACTCTGCAGTTACATTATCGAGGCCTTAGTTCTCTCACCAAAAGATCAGGCAAATCAGCACCTGGATTTGGAAAAAACAACCATATCGGCGAGATCTTAGGCATGTCAGACATGGCAGGAGTCCTCCATGGGTGCAGGGAATGACTGTGTGAGCGTTCTTTGAAATTGCAGATTTAGTGGAATTTAATGTCCAAAAGGAATCATTAATCTGGTCTGACCTGCTGGCTATAGATTTTTGTTGAGCTACTATATTTTAGGCAAGTTGCAGCCAGAAGAAGAACCACAGAATGTAATGTTGGGAATAGGAAAAGCTAAGAAAAAAAGACTAGAAACAGTAAATTGTTGAAAATTGTTAAATGCACATTTTAACTCGTTCAGCAATGCTAAAGACCTGCGGACTCTATTAATAGAGTTGAGTGTTTGTAATCTATCCAAATGTTAAACTTTTCTTTTTTTCTAACATTTTGTTCAAAGTATTTTGAATTTTTTGTGCCAGAATCCCTTTCTGAGTTTGCTCAACAATCTTTTCTAAAAACAGTTAACAAAAATATTTTATATGATTTATAGAAATTCCCACTCTATATGGAAAGAGAAAAACAACCACTCTTGTTAGTAATAAATAAATGTTTTCAGATGTCGGTAGCCAGATCAAGGAGATATCCAGCTAAATCCAGGGTCCACAGTCTCAACTTGAAATTGTTAGGTATCCCCATGTCCTGTTCTGCCCTGCCGTCGATACAAAGGGTCAATATGACCGTGAAGAACTCTGGAGAAATTCCTGAATGTCAGCTACTTCCTTCTGGTCACACCATCCCCTTGCCCAGATGCACTACCTCCTTATTCCAATATTCATCATCTTTTCTGTGTCGGATATCATGGGAAAAAATCCCTTTCAAATGCAGACTGCAGCACAATCTCCTGTATGGTTTTGCTAGAATGTCTCCTACCAGTATCTATTGTAGCTTCAAACTCTCAGTAAGCTGGAAAAGTTTTTATTTTAAGTAATGGTAAATCACAGGAAAGGCGTTTGTCTTAAGCTACAAATTTTATGGCATTGCTAGACATCAGAAAAACGGAGTTTGGAGAGCGAGACCTAATTGTGATTTTGCTAATGCTAGCAAAACACAGTATGTTTTCCGTAAGAAGTAACTTGCTGTTTATTCTCAGCAAATCTACCATACTTAAACAGAAGTTAGTAATCACCTACATGTTTGTTGCCAATTTAAGTAGCCTTTGTTATATTAACTCTGCTTACAAAGCCATTCAGAGCTGCATGTATTTCAACAGCCACGTTTCCTTTCTCAGCTGTGAGAGGAAACCAAAGCGTGCAACAAGGGTGGGGGAATTTTTTACTTGCTGAATGCCATATAGGCCTTTCAAACACACACCTTAGTGTTATCTGTAATGTGCAAAAGAAATAAAATGGTGTGCCTGTGAGGCATAATGAAGCGAAGTTGTACGTCGATATCCAGTTCACACATTATAACTTCTATACATCAGCACACAACTAAGGAATCGATGGAGGATTTTTTTACTGAATGGAGCATATACCAAAAATGGCACACTGAGAAAATAATTGCATTTAGTTATCTGCATAGTGATGCAAAAAACTGTAAGTTAAAAAGAATAATAGATGCAGTGAATCTGCTGTCTATAGGAGAGCTTGGAAGAGATGCATCTTTACTGGAATATTATGAAATCTAATCTTTGGGCAGGTCAGTTGTGACATATATGTAAATAAAAATCTGTAAAAAGCTGTAGTATTAATATATGGCAATAGAATTGAAAAGGAAGAAGATTTTTTGAAATTTACACTGGGTTAACATATGACTGCTTAAATCTAATTTGGCTTATAAGACTGTTCTAATTACTTAGCAAATTAATTGTAAGTGGATCAAAGCTTGTATTATTATATAGAGTTGCAAACCATTTCAAGGACATAGTATGTGTAACAAGTGTATAACGTCTGTAATTTTTCCATAATCTCTTATAAAGAAGCTGATATGCCTGAGTCTTAACTTTTTTTCTGGTGTATCTATTTCTGATTTTTTTTCCAAATTTCTTGTTTTTGCCAACTCTTTTTTAGGCTCGTTGAATCTTTTCCCACAGTCTACAGGTGTGACTGCAGTTTGTCTAGGCACACACAGTCTCCCCTTCAACTAACCAGTTTAGGCACCTGTACAAAAAGAAAAAGCTTTAATTCAGCCAGGATAAGCCTGGCTAGAATACTGAGCTCAGCAGCTGAAGTCTTGGCATAGCAGATATACTGCCATCTGTAATTAAATTTTAGTAGATGTCTGTCTCTGTATGCCTGTGAAGATAATGTCTCAATTATAATTTTCTCTCTTTTTATCAGTAGTTAGGTACCTGTCCCATGGTGTCTTTTTTTTTTAAGTGCAAGTTTCATAAGTTCTAGTTCAGCGTTTCCTCTTCCTCACCTAAACCATCCTTTATTTAATACTTATCTCTTTCTGTTTCTTCATTTATAGCTGCCTCCTGCATCTTGCAGCATTATTCTTAACACTTCTCATTTGAAATAAAAACATCAGATTTTAGTAATATCCTGTGTTTCTTAGCCCATTGAGGAAAGCCCCTCGTAGCCCTTTGGTAAATGTGATGTATTTAGCAGTTTCTACACACCTTGCTGGACTTTATAGGTAAGTTGCATTGATTTCATTCAAGGGAAGAAGAGGAGGTTGCTCTTCTGGTTTCGCTGTGAGTAGATTCAGCTTCTAGCTGTGTATTTACGTCCTTCAAGTATCTAAAACGTTGAAAGACACCTGTTCAGGATGCTAAGTGCAGAGCAACAAGCCTTCCCCTATGAAATTAAATACCTAATAAACCTTACCACAACCAACAGGAAGCAGAAAGATCCTTTTATTACTCAATAAACACTACGCAGAATAAAACATTTCTTTTATGGACTGTCATTAATTTTTTTTTTTTTAGTTTCTCCTTTGCTTTTTCTCATAACTATATAGTCTGTTATTTCAGTAGTGTTAAGTAGTATCAGCTGGTTTACTTTTAATAGATACTGTTGTGTTCATTGTCATATACCACAATAGGAAGAATTGTATACTGTGAGTATAATGGCATAAGTGACATGCGGAAGTGGAGCCAATAAGGTGACGTTATCTGTGTTGCAGTCGACATGGGTACAAACAGTAGCTCATCTATTCCCTGAGTTTCTAAGCACAGCTCTTGTTGATGTCAGCAGTGTCATGCAAAGGGTCCCCTCCCATAGCCTGGTCATGCTTTTACTACATAGCAGAATTGCCCTTGCTGAGACAAGGACTTCCTCCTTGGGGTTAGGTTTGTCTCCTGCTTTTAACTCTTAAATGACAGATTATATTAGAATTTCTGTTGAGCGTTACATATAGATAGATAAAAATAGATAGATAGATAGAAAAAAATAATGGAAAAATGTATACATTTTGTGGTATCTAATATGATGTTTAGACAGTCGTGTCTAAGGGGCACCTTGACACTGATAAGCAGTGCTACATGTTAGTGCTTAGCCTTGCCACTTCATCTCCCTCTTCCCAGAAGGGCTTTTTATGTTACTTTCTACTTGTTACTAACAACCACCCTTTTTGCACAAATTCACTGAATGGGATTTTATGTCAAAAAGCAAAGCAGAGGAGACGAAAAACCAAATTCCTGCCTCAGTGTGCATCCTGCAGGTGGCACTGCTTCAGCCAATACTTGACTGGAATTTTTTTTGGATTCTGGGACCCAACTCAAGATCTTGCTCAGTCGTCTCGGCTTAAAGTTTCTGAGGCAGACTTTACCTCAGCACTTCTTCCTGTAGGAAATTGCATCTTGAAATATGTGACTTTCTCAGTTTCCAAAATGACAAAAAGTTGTTCAGTTGCAAAATAAAACTCTTAAGTAGGCAGAAAAGCCTTGGGAATTAATAGAGAAATATCAGAATTGGTTAGAAAGTGCTAATAGGTCATTATAAACTAGAGAGAATAATATGGTTAAGCACCTTTCTTAACTGAGGGAATACTTTATCTTGTTTTTCTTCTGATAATCGCTATGAGATGCAAGGGGAAAATAATGTATTTAGGTTCTAATAAGTTGCATGCCAGCATTAGGAAAAGAATACTTGAGATGGCATTTAGGGCTACAGGCCCTTTTTTGAAGGATTATGAGAGAACACATGAGTTTTAGAACAATAGCATTTTAGAATAAGACTGTGTAATGTAACTTTGAACTATTTATAATATGCAGAGAGATAGTGCAGGTACTTGTGTTTAGTATAATTATGTTTATGCAATCAGCTTTTTAAGGAAGATATCCATTTGACTAGTTTATTTTTGGAAATGTACTCCAGGGTGCTAAAATGTGTATCTATATATCTATCTTTATTTCATTTGCGGCTTCGGTTCTAAATCTGTTTTTTGTATCTGTCAGGAGATATCCTTCCACCTATAAACTCTATGAGGCTGATTAATGAGGGATGGCCTAAAAATCTACAAATATCAAGCTTTTCGCATCATAAATGAAAGTGCTTTACTGGAGAGGAGGGATTAATTTCCTGTTTAATTTTTTAAAGAAAAATACCACATCCTAACCAGATGGAATTTTTTTTATGCTGTGAATAAGCAAACCTTTCCTTCTTTCATGATATATTTTGATATTGGTTTTTATATACCTCTGTCTAAATTCCTCCTTCCATGATTTTCCTGGTACTGATAAGTTTAAAGATGTTCTTGCAGATGTTCAGTAGGTGATGTAAAAAAGTGAATGGAGCTCTTCAGCAAGCATGAACAGATGTACGTATATGTACAGATGTATGTATATATAACTCCTAAACATGCCGTGTGGCTGGCTGGAGCAGTGCTGACTATTTCAGTGTATATTCTAGGGAAAGTTAGAGTAAGACATATCTCGCTATTAAAGATGGGTGGATACTAAGCCTGATAAATTATTTTATTGACAACCATAGAGCAAGAGTAGAATAATTATTTATGCACTGCCTAAAAATGGTTGCTTGCAGGCTTATGTGAAGTATGTTTTGTTTCTTCAAAGTGTTTCCAACTGTATTTCATTTCATGTTATAGTTAATTCTCTCAGGTACAGTTTTACAATATTATGTTTTTATTAATTAATACGAATACATTAGGTTTTCATTATATTTTCCATTCCATTTATTCTTAACAATTCTAGATCATTGTTTATTTTACAACTTTAGTCATATTAGTAGAAATGACCATGCACGATGCACTAGCTTCTTCATAAAACTTTATTTCTAGTCCCATATAATATTGAAATATATTTTAAGCATTGTGCATGGGCATACTCTTGACGCTTTTTGTACATGTTGTCTATTCAGAATTTTAATTCTGGCCAGCTTATTGTCAAATTTCTACTGATTATCAGTACAGTTCTCTTTTGGAGCATTAGATACAAAAAGTCACCCTGGTTGGTTCACCGATCCTGTTTTCATGTGTTCTACTTCCAGACACCTCTATTCATTGAATAAAGCTTCTATCAACATTTAGAAATAAAGACCATAATTGTTCAAATTGTCAAAACCAAAAGAATAATCTTAAAAATACTTTTTAAAATAATACAGTTTGGGGAGGGGTGTAAAGGAGTGAGTTCCTGTGACTTAACTCACTTTTCCGGTCCTTTTTGTATTCTTCTGCTGCAATTGATTGCAGCACATGGGTTTTGTATGATGTTGCATTCCTTGCCGGTATGGAAAACGTTTTAAGGTGTACTGCTGAAGAAGAGAAATTACATTCGAAAACAAATTCTGTGTGCGTACTAGAAGATATCTCAGGGTACTTGTGTGGCTTGGCAGAGAGCAAGTCGTCATTACCGGCTGAAACTTAGGACCTGGGCATAATACTAGTTTTTCCAGTCGTTTGAAGATGTCAATGTGCAGGTCTTGCTTTACAAAGCAGTATGTGGCCTGGGGCCAAGGTGGCCACGCACCAGCTCTTGCGTTGCTGTGATGTGACCCATGGCAGCTGGCGTACAGGTAACTGTATTCTCTAGACACGGCTTCGTTGGGAAACAGGGACATGACAGTTACAGCTAAGATTCCTGGAAGTGTGTAACCCGCTTTCATCAAGTAGTTTGCCGGGACTGAATCACATTTTGGAGAGCGCGGTAGTTGTTGCACCGCTGCCCACAAAGCTTGTGCCCTGCTGCTGTTGCAGGGGCAGCAACAAAGACCGGAACCAAACTTCCTAGAAAGGGAGCTGAGTTACGGCTTTGTTCCGGTATCCTCATAGGATTATTTAGATGCATTTGTGATGCATTGAGCAGAAGTGTTTAAACCGTAATGTGCAACACGAGGAGGTAAAACTAGAGCCTGTCTTGTTTCTGGTGGTGTGATCCAGTTTGCACTGGAGCCTTTTCGTGATAGTCTCTCACTGTACATATGTGAAGATTCCCGGAGGCTAGGTGCTGGCAAAACTGGTATCGTGTAACGTGTTGTTACGTTTATTGTAACCTCCCTTAAGCATGCTATTTGGAAGATGTGAGAGAGGGCTGAGGATGTGTGTCTAAAGTTGCTGGATTTTAGAAAAATCTATTTTCAGGTTACTCTTAACAGCAGGGTAATTATACTTGTGGAGAACCGCACAGGCATGATCGTTCCTCAGAGTAAAAAGCAACCTCTGTAACTGCAGCATGCAGTGTAACGTCACATGTCGCTGTACTGGGTGCTGTTGTTCTCCCGCAATTCTGATCTGGACATTTGGAGATAATACTGCAACAAGCAAAGAGCAGAGTCTGAATTTGCTGTAAGGAAAGATCTTCGTTCAGGTCCCAGACTTTCCCAGTTTTGCACACGTGACTGATCTTTTAAGCATATGAGTAGTCCAGTTGAATTCAGAAGTCCTATTGCATTCAGTAGGGTTACTTGTATCCTTAAAACTGTGCTTGTGGGTGACCGTTTGTAGAATCAAAGCCTTTATTGCAATGAATATCTCAGTCTCTCTGTACACCTGAAATATGTAGCCATCCCTAGGTAGCCATTCCGACAAAAGAAAAAAATAGTGCGGTACTTACAAGGCTGCTTTGCAATGAGGCTCTCTTGCCACTTGTTTCTGTTTACCTATTTTGTCTGTATTCATTCTGGACGTGTATCAACAGTCTCTCATATCTGCAGCTTCTATGACAAAGTGAGTCACCTTGAAGATGATGTCAGTTTTGAAGAGAAGGTCCGCAGCTTTAGATCATACTTTTAGGATGCCTCAGATTAATTCTGGTCATCGTTTCCTTCCGAGTGGCATCAGGCACACCTTGTCCTGGGGGGTACAGGTAGCCCAGGACCCTTGCAGAGTTTCATGATGGAACCCGTCCTCGTGTTTTTCAGCTCTGAGAGGAGGAGAATTTTAATCCGAGAGAGACAAACCAATGGGAAACTTCCCTGTTTCCTCACTTCTGTGATCTGGCTTTTGTCCATATAATGCTATGATAATGAATCTACTCAGAAGTGCATTATATGCTTGAACTGAATTTAGGTCAGAGCAGGCCCAGATCTAACATGGAAACACTAAATTAAGTTCGTGTGTATCTTTTAAAAATACAGAACTGTTAATTATGCTGCTTGATTTATTTTAGCCTTGTTGTCTTGTTTTCCAGGGATCGTGCTTCAAGGTGTTAGTGCTATATAATAAAATACCAAAATTTTAAAGTTACAGTTAAAGGTACTTCCTTTAAATGTAATTATTACTTTGTATTTTTTGAATATGAATAATGCCGAGACCGTCTGAAAAGAACATTTTGTAAAATGCAGAAGGTATTTGTCAACACCTGCCTAATTAAAGAACGGTGTCTGTTTTCAGAATCGTGGTTATGTTGTTTGACTTGAAGTTTGATTGACTTAAAATTTTTGTCAATGTGCCCTTTCACAGAGCAGAGAAATTATTTTTCTGAAGGAAGTGCGAACTTTAGGTGCTTTGCAGTCTAATGCACGATGCCGGGTTGCAAGGTAGACACTTGTTAAGAGCAGGAGATCATTATTTACAATGCTGGTGTTAGGACTGGATTATCTGTAATCTAATTAAGAAGGTTACTAACAATTTGAAGGGATTATAAGATTAACAATTATCTGTGTGTTTATTTGATTAAAATAAATGCCAGCAGATTTGGCTGCCCTACCTGTGCTCTGATGTTTTGGGATCAGGACTCCCATTTATTTGGGAGTAGAAAACCAAACAACAACAAAACCTTTTTTATTTTGGTTTTGTTTTTGTGATGATTTGAACAATGAATAGGCTCCAATTAATGTTTTGCTCTATTTTCACTGAACCGCAGTGCACCTTATTTATAAGGACTGCAAGCTTCTTTGGAGAAAGTCTTTTTAGTTTTGGGGCATGGGGGGAAGCGTATGGGAGAGAAGAGTGCTTTTTTAAAATACTATGCCATTAGTTTAAAATTTAAAAATTAAAATAGTTTTAAGGTAATGAACTGAGATGGTTATTTTATGTGTTATTCCTTTGCACAAGGCTGAAGTTTAGTCTCTAGGTTTGCAGGATAGGACTGGTGTCACTTAGTGAAGCTTCTCTGGTGTCCAGCGCGGCGTGACAGGTTCATCTTTTATTGCGGAATCAAGTTCCCAGAAACTAAAGCGAAAGGTCGTCGTTCACGCTGACTTCGGATCCTGCTGGCACTCCCTCACAAGGGCACACACTGTCCCAGTGATATTATAAAGAATTTTTGTTTTAGAATTTGGTTTAACACGGACTTTGGGGAAAAAAGGGCCAGATCCTCGGACTGTGTCACGAAAGTAGTTCAGGACAGGTATCAGGCACATTCCTTCTCAGAGCATTTCCTTGAACCTGAGCCATAATGTGATACGCACATAATTTCATAGGAAGGAACAAACTGATAAGGAATTTGTTGTTTAGGAGCATTCAGGTTTGAAGTGGAGAAGCATATGGATGAAAATACTGCCCCTTCTCCCTAAAATACAGGACTTGCACCTGTGCTCACAGTTTGATTGCATGATGGTCTGCCAATACATTGCCAGCTATTTATCGTAATGTAAAACTGGGAGTGAAGGTTCCATGTTTATAGAGCATATGATTTGCAAAGCATTCCTGGTTTTTATTTCCACAGATTACACGCACATTAGGAATGGTATTTTTAATGCTCTCTTTAAAAAAAAAGGAAAAGACAAATCAGCATTTCGAAATCTGAGCTGACAAGTGGCTTTGGATTTTTGACATTTATACCTTATTTGTGTATTCTTCTTCCTCATTTTCCAGCTGTTGTTGCATAAATCGTGGAAGTTTTTTCCACTAATGGTATGGATGGAGAAGACAGATTAGGAAGGTCAGCTTCCTTCGCTGCCTGTTGTTAGGAGCTTCTTAAGTTGCCCAGGACTTAAAATTAGCTTCAGTTGCATTTTGAAGTAAGCCTTACGAAAATTTCGCCCTTTCCTGCAGATGTGTGCATAGCACAAGGCAACAGCTGTGAAATATTGCAGGATTACTCTTTAGCTGTGAAGGCGGAAGTTCTTCTCGCTGTGCTAAGGGTTAGTAGCACAGACCACGATCCTGCAAAAAACTGAGGCTGCTAGACTTTCAAGCGTCTCTACATGGGTCCTAGAGGCTTGTGTACGCACTACTGCGTTGTTGCACCAGAGCAACACGCCTGATGTTGTTGAGCCCCCTCTTTGTCATAGCTTTCCTACCTCAGATTTGATGCGTTGTGTTGGCATTGGCAGCAAGCGTGCCCGCGTAGAGCCCCCAGAGTGAGCAGTGATTCTGGGAGGATTACCTCCAAGGCTGAATCCCTGTTATCCTCAAACCAAGATCCCTTTTCTGTAGCTTTACGTAAAGCAGGCCCCAAAATAACAGCTACATGTTGGGTACAGGATAGAGCACTTCTTTGAAACAAAAGCATGATGTAATCTTTAAGGTAACTTGAAGGAGGAATAATCAGTCCATTGTATAATTATTTTCCTCATTCCTCAAACCCAACTAATTGTATTGCTGCTTTAATAGTACTAATTCACTATATGCTGAAAAATTCCAGAAAAGTAGACAGGAATGGAAAGAAAGGCACAGAGAGTGCAGAGGTAGGAAAGCTTTTCACAAAATGTCATATTAATAGCAAATGCCAGCGTTAACACGACTTACTGTTAAATGTTCGGGCAGCAGGGTTTTAAGGCTAGTTTTCAGCACTGGGTTTTACAACCCTCGTCCTGGTTAAACGGCTTTAACTATTAAAAGGGATTAGGCCAGCTGGTAAGAAGCTGGACATGGTCGCTGTAGCCTTCTTATTTCCGTGTTGCAGTAACTGTTCATCTCCTGGTTTCAGCTTCATGCCTTCCACCAGCTACCTAAGACAATCCTCAACCAAGCCATTAGGTGTTATGACCAACTGCTTAAATACATGCAGTGGTTAAATGCATCATGTTCTAAAATGGACAGTGTAATGATGATTTAATGAAAATAGTTCAGCAGCATTGTTTGTGAAGATTCAGGAACTTTTTAATGGGTATAATGGTTATTTCTAGCATTTGTATCTGCACTGCTACACCTCTGCTTGGTGTTGTTTGACGTTGTTCTTGCTTTTACCTGATAATTTCTATTACAAGGCAGCTGATCATATACAGATATTTATCTGATATTATTTCTCATGTACAGCTCTGAAGTGTGTTGTGTCTGAGAATAAGAAGGAGATAACCTATTTGCTCTAGATGAGGAGTAGAGAAGTCCAAATTCTGTTGCATGGCACGGACAAGTTTGGGAAAAGCAGGCTTTGTGTCCTTCCCGTCAAAGGCCATGGTGAAAGGTTGCCGAGTTTCTTCACTCTACTAAAAGGAAAGCAAAAGCCCTATATCTGAATGATGGTAAAGTGTTTCCTTTATGTGTGTTCTTATGAAATGCTCTGGAAGCACAGGAAGGAAGTCTGTCGGTTCTAGTCATCTTTCTGTCCCTTAAACTGTGAGCCATTAATTTTTGCTTTGTTGTAAGTTTTCTTGCCTTGAACATCAACAAGGTAATATTCTCCTTCAGTAGCTCTGAGCAACCCACATAGCTGCCCTGCACATTGAAGGGTTGTTCATCGAGTTTGCATCGAGAATGTCCTTTGCAGAAGATAAAGGTATGTGACTGCAACATTAGAGTCAGGCCAAGGAATAGGAAGTGCACAGGAGAAATGACCTGCTACTACACTTAATAAACCGAAATAAGGAAAAATAAATTTTACTGAATGCTACTCAAGGTGTGCATTAACACTGTCTGTGTTCCCACTGTCTGGAAAGCTAGTCACCTTCCTGTCTTTTCTGTAGAGCCAATTTTTTTAGTTTTCTTAGCTTGTTCTGATGGTGTACTTTGCATCTTACATGTAACCATAGAAAGCTTATTGTCTGGTAGGACATGTGTTGGGAGCCCTTGTGTTCCTTAAATTTTAGACATCTATATGAACTCCAGATGCCATCTATGTCTTGGAGTCTGTAGACCCACACTGTAACACATCCTCATGAGATGAGGTCTTGCGGTCCACATGTTAATCCTTGGAACCGGCTGGTGCCAGTCGTTCTCTTTAACCTGCAGCATTTAGCAGGACTCCAGCCATGTCAATTCTCTGGGACATGTCAACATTTGACAAGCACATGGTAGGTGAAAGCAAATAGATATGCTCACATTTTGCACAGGATTTTAACACACAGTTCCTTTCACTTACATTTCACCAAAAAAAAGGCATAGATCTGAATACAGTAATAAATGTGTGTGCTTTTCCTGGCTAGAAAAGTTCGCCACCATGAAGAGTTTGTTTGTCTTCATCGAGGTTTTCTAGGGGCTACTAGCACCCTCTTTTTGAATCATCTGGTTTGACTTTTAGACGTGAAATCTCTCGGCAGCAAGTCCACTTGCACTGAGTTTGGACTGGTGCCACAGGTAAACACAAATCTCGTGTGACTTCCTTTTAAGCCTGGGTTGTGTTACCTTTGCTTCTCCTGTTTGGGGATTTTCTACTTTATTTTTTATCAACTTCCTATAGAAAACTCCAGTCAAACTGGTTTCTCCTTTCTGGCAGTCTCCTTTAGCAGACTTATTATTCCAAAATGCTCCCACTGGAGAAAGCGATCATTAATTTCCACAAGCAGTGCCGTTCCTAACCTGGGACTGACTTTCTTCAGGGCTCGTAGCGCTCAGTGGATTCCATGTGTTCTTGCAGAATATCCACAGTGCCACAATTTTTAAAAACAAAACCTTCAGCCAGAATGTGCAAGTTGCATCGAAATAATTTTTCCATACCAAGAGAAGCTGGCAAATAAAGGGGAAAGCTGAATTTACGACTCCCTGTGAAAATAAATTTTGTTAATTTGTGACATCCCCTCGCAAGCTTGTGATATGTAGCTGGTGCTTGAAAATCCGATGCATGTGACAGTTCCAAATATTAGCAAGGCTTTTGCCCATAGTTTGGATTTCTTGAACATAAAAGTCAAAGTCTTCTTTTTGAAGATTTTAATTAACGAAGCAGAGGTGAGATCTCCTATGCGCTTTGGTTAGTGGGACATAAAAACAAGGTTCTGATAAATCGTTCTGACTGAAGACACCGTTTCCAAATTCTAACAGTACTCTCCACATTTAACTCCTTTGACATTGCAGGCATACTTTACTTCCCTTCCTGAGCTGGTCTGTCTGGTTGCTGAAAGATAGTAAACAGTTATTTCATTCAGACAATGGATAAAGTGATCCTAGTCTGTCATATATCAGCTTACAAAGAAGTTAGGATCCAAATCTCTCCAGATAATCCAATATGATCTTTCTGGTTTTAGGCTATTATCTTTCGGCCGTCTGTTCAAAATTGCAGTTATAGTTGCAGAATGTGCTGCGTGTAGCCTCTAAACTACAGAACTCAAATCTGTATGTGTAAACGCTCCATGGGTGTATCTCTGTGCATTTAATGATTATCATCTCTGAGACTGTCCTCTCATGCGAATCAGAAGAAACTTCACTGAATTCAATGGAGTCAGGTTAGTGTAAATGAAGTCAGAATAAGGGTCTGCGCGTGCCAGGCTAAGGTAACGTGCCTTACGTTTTAGCAGTGCTTCATTTTTGGTGTTTTGCAACAGCTCAGCCACTTTCACCCATGGGAATAAAATGTCTGATCACATGCAGTAGAAAAATATTATCCTTTTTTTAAAAAATAAATAAATAACCTTCAGTCTTCCTTCTGTCTTTGCCCTTCTCCTTCCGTGTTCTCTGAGATCACAGATAACAGAAGTTGCACATCATGAGTCTCGTTTCTGCTGGAGCCTGTTAACCTTTCTGCGTGAATGACAGTCTTCCAGATTTAAATCTTAGTCAGTGTTTATGTTAAGAAGAGGGTTAATGATGATCCCCATAGGCCTCTTGCTCGGGAAGCAAAAACATCTGCTAAGCCAAAAAGTGGTTAGTTTGCTAAATATAGAAGTAAAAAATGCATTTCCCAAAATTCACACTGCTCCTTCACAAATTTAGGGAACCAGTGGGGGCAAGTACTTATGGAAATCATGCTGTTTATTCATTTTTAGTTTATGTTTTTTCAATTAAAAAAATAAAATCAGATCACTTTTACTAATCAGAAGAACAGTACTAAACGTATATCTGAAACATTTAATGTAATTGAACTTTTCGTGTATTTGTTTAGGTTAATAGCTGGACTTGGGCCAAAGCCTGTGAAGCCTTGCTGTAGAGATCCTTTGCAGTACATATTGAGAAAAGACAGTTCAGCAGCTAAGAAAGTGAGATTGAAATGGGTGTCTGCTAGGAAACGCTCTTAACCAAGCCCAACCACCAGAAACATTCCTTTACGGATTTTAGTCAACATTTTTTTTCTTTTCCTCAAACTTACTTCTTCTAATTACTGTCAGCTGCCTGACTTGGTATGGGAAGGGTTAACCCCGGTGAATCGTGACAGGCCCTCACTTGTGATAACCATGATCTGTCACTCTGCTTAATGTCTCAGGCACCTTCTGTAAGTTGGGTTTAAGCTAGAATTTTCCTCCTTCGCAGGACTGCTGGGAAGCGTCGTTCGCTAATACTAATAAAGCAATTTGTGACCACTTTGCTCTGTTTTTGTCGGTGGTGGCCATTGCCTTGATAATAAAATGGCGTGGATTATATGCTCCTGTGTCTAGCTACTCTGACCACTGGTTGCCACCTTGTAGAGCGGTCCAGCGAGGTGCCTTTGCTTCCCTGGTCTAGGAGCAATCACCATCAGCAACTGGAGAAGGAGGCCCTTGACGTAATTTTAAGGCGCCCGTTCTCCCTCTGCAGCAAGTCCCCTTCGGCGTGTTGACCGCCCCGTCTTGGCCGGCGGCTTCCCCACGCTGCGCCAAGTCGCTCTGGGCAAAACCCCACGGCTTGGGGAGGGGTCGCCCTGGGCTCCCAGGTGGCGGTGGGTGCACCACGCGCCGGCCTGCCCGCCATCCCCGTCCCGGGCGCAGCGCGGGGCTGCTGGGCCGGGCCACCCCTTCCAGCCGTGTCCTCCCTCGGCGAAGCGCGGGGCTGGCGAAAGGCTGGAAACCAACCGCAGATCCTCGGGCGTCGTTTTCGGGCGGGATTGGACTTTGCTCTCCTCGCTCTGAGCCGCGCTTTTAACCTTTTAATTTCCTGTGTGGCGGTGACAGTTTCCTTGCTTGGCCACCCGCGAGTTGTGGGTCGGTGGGGATCTGCCTCGCTAGGCAAATCGCACGTTTTTTTCTATCATCTACAAGCAACTCTTTGTTAACCCGCTATGAGAATGCGTTAATTTCCCTGGGAGGCTAGCAGACCGCTGTGAAAATACGTTTTTGACAAGTTAAAGGGTTGTTGGTGTGAATTCTAGAGATCTTTATTAGATTCAGGTTTTACATATATCTTAGTGAAATTTCACCATCAGGTGAACTGAACTTGGGCCTATGAATATTGTTCCTGTAAAGAGGTTTCAGATGTAAAACTGCAGCCCTAGGGGTCTGCCTAGGTGCAAAATGAAGGGAGTGTGGTTTAGCAAATGCTGCCCTCTGCAGCCTGTCTCATTCCCTGCTCCTCAGATCCCTCGTGCATTTTTTTTAAGGCTTTGCAAAACATTTCGCCTCTTTTATTGAAGACCATTTTTCAATCTCCTTTTCCAAAAGTGTTACACCCACATGAGAGGCTGAAGAGACAGTTATAGAAAGTTAAGGTAGGTGCTGAAATAGATCCTTTTTAACTGCTAGAGAACAAAAGGGAAGCACTGGGAAACCAGAGCTCTTAGAAGGTGCCAAAAATACATGTCAGTCAATATCAATACTTAGATTTCTTACACTTTATAAATAAATGCTGATTTCGGTAATATCATCGATGTTTGCACTGAGTATTTTCTTCTGTAACAATTTAAGCAGCAATTGGTCAATCTATCTGTCAAAACTAGAGAACAACATCCGTGATCCAGAATGGATTCAAAACAGGTTTCAGCCTCTGTTCTCCCTGCCTGATAGTATAGTCACTGCTGTATTTATTCCTCATGGGAAACTACTGCAAAGCAGTATGGAGGGACAGAGTGAAAATATTCCGCTACCGCATGGAAGCTGTATTTAAAATAGAGTGACTATTTAAATTTGACAGGAAAATCCCCAGCCATGAAATGTTACCAATTTCTTCTTAGGGGTTTCTATTAATATTTTCAGTAAATGACTTATGAAAATTAGTCATTAAGTGGTTAGACTATTCCTGGCAGTTATTTGCCTTAAGTCCTTCCCAATTACTAGGAGACGTATCAGAACGTGGTGAGGTTCTTTGACGCCCAGCAGAAGAACTTCAGGAAGGCTCCGACCTGGAAATCCATTGTCTTCTGTTGTAAATACGGCAGGAAGCATTAACCAGATGGTAAACCCTCACCTGATGAAAAAAAGCCTTTATATTTAAAAAAAAAAAAAAAAACCTCAAACCCCAAGATTGTCTCCAATAGCTAAATGCAAAATTTTAAAAGGGCGTTTTTCCAGTTTCAACTCCATAGATAACTGACGTAAGTGTTCTCACACTATGATACACATGATACATCTACCTCCAGCATGATTTATCACAATCTGAAGATGGTGGAATTTGAAGTCCCAGTCCCGGATGGTTTTACTTAGTAGATTATGGTGGTCCTGCTGGTTTTTTGAGCCTGGCAAGGCGTTTACAAAGCCGTTAGTGGCCCATCAAAAATGTAAAGGTTTGCTGCCCCCAACAACTTACTTGAGGATAGCTTGGAGATTCTTTACTCTGAGAACTTGAAGCTGTAGTGTTAAAGCTTTGGCATGGTACCTTTTTCTTGTTAAGAGACCGACATCCTCATGTGGTTATAATTTCTTTTTTTCCACAGAAACTTCTTGATACAAGGGCCTTTGAAATGCTAGGGTGAGACCCAGCAAGAGGTGCAGGCAAACAAGAAATGGTTGAAGTAGAGAATGACTTATTAAAATGTGTAGTTCATTTTATTGATCTGCAGTTTAGTACTTCATCTCTCTAATTCTTTGAATGTCAAATTACATTGATAAAGATAGCATGTGTTTTGTGTCTGTAGCATTATTCTTATGACTTGGTTTTCTTTTAATTGTGATTTTGTTTGTGGGGTCAGAATATGTGTCCAGAACTGCGTAGTGATTTACCCAGTGAGAATGGGATTTTCATGTACGATTACCTCCTTTTTATTTGTGCATTTATGAATCCTTTTTTTTTTCAGAAATTCTTGTATAGCTGCTAATGCTGCTCAAATTGCCATGGTTTTTAGAGAGAATAATGCTTATTGATAGTTCCCGCATACACTGGCAGGCACATCTAAAACCTGTACTTTTGTGTTCGCAGCTTGCATAATATAAAATTTAGAGATTGCTTGTCAAACTAAGTGTCAGCTGAGTTTCCTAGGAAACTCACTAAAGATATTTATAAAACTACAGATCAGCTTAATAATAGATATAATAATGTCAGTAGCTCGTGATTGTATTTTTTACTTTATCGGTCCATTTTTCTTTGCTTTAATTTGTTAGCAAACCAAACTATTACATTTACAAACATGTATGTGTTGTTCAACGTCAGGAAATGTGCAACACCCTACTGTAAAATTAAAAGCATATAAAAGAATCCGAATGTCATGCTAATTATCAGACTGAATCTTTCATAAATAAAACTGCAGTTGTGAAAGTAGAAGTATAAATATTATATAGTATGTTACAATTCTATTCACAGTTGAGTTGAATGTGTGAGTTTTAAGTTCATTGCACATGCATGCAAAACAGTTGCTGCAGAATTAACACGATCCTGAGTAAAGATTTTTATAGAGTATGCATAAATGGAAGATTTGTAAATATTGTAAAAAGGCATAATTCTGTGAAAATAAATTTATCACTGAGCTGAAAGAGCATGGGCTAAAGAGTAACTGATGCTGTGATGTCCATTTTTATTCATTCTTCCAGTATTGTTTTTTCCTGATACTGATTCTTGGAATGGACTGTAAGAATTGCCACAGTAGGGAGGAGTCTTCATATTTTAAGGACTTTAAATTTAGGGGTTTTGTCCTGTAAACTTAAAATTTGCTGGTTATATATATATGTATATACACGTAGGATGTGTGTGTGTATGTGTGTGTATGTATGTATACAAACATATGTTACACTAGAACATATTTAATAGAGGCATTTAGGATTAGTGGAAATGAATGTTCTTTAGAAAGGAATTTAGAAAAGCAATTCCACTTTCCGCATCTTAGTACTGTAATAAGAATGACGTTAGTGCGTTTAGTAATGAGGCAATACTAACTCTTTATCTCATCTGGAATCCATTACTTGTACCTGCTATGTACATTTGCCCGTCAGAGCTGGGGTTTGTTGCTGTAAGGAGCTTATATGAAGGATAATCAAGAACTGATTTTCTTTCTAAAAAGTTAGAGTTTAGCTTTTTATGTTTCAGTATCTAGAAAAATCAGTGCAGGTTTAATGTAGTTACAAAAGAAATCTTGGGAAACCTGACCATCACACACTGAAAAGGTTACTTTTCTGTAAAGCTACAAAATTTAGCCAAACTCTAACAGTAGTTATATGTTGATTTTTTCATGCTAACTATGTCATTGCTACTTGATACAGTGGGATGACAGTTAAAACCTTATAAATCACTGCATGGCCTGCAACCTTAAAAGCATAAAATATTACAGCTATTTCAACAGATATTATAAGGTATGTGTTATTTAACAGAGCTCTGTCTTTTAACTATGGTGTTCCAGTTCATTACATTTGAAATGTATTCTTTTACTTATCCAAGGGTGACAGTTTCTAAGTGGAGGACAAGTTGGGCCAGTACACAGGACGTCAGAGAGCTGATTAGGAGACTTGCTTTATTCCCAACCCTGCCATGGATTATTTGTTGTGCAACTCTGAATCAGTCACTTTTCTGTTCCTTGCCATAATATACCTGTTAGTTTGCAAATGCCAACAATCAGTAATCTCACTGAAGTGCTTGAATAGGCATGAAAGATCTGTATTAGCGCTAAACTTTGTGACATTAAAATCATTTCCGATCAGTTCTGCCAATGTGACCTTGGTATTGGCGAATGAAGAAGCACCATCTCTGGTTTATGCCATCGCCAGTAGCAGTGCTTCTGCAAGAAAAAACGCTGGTTCACTTTGTCTTGTGCGGTTTGCAATGGCGTCATGTTTGTGCACAGGTACTCGTGTCCGTAGTGGTAGCCAGGACCCTCTTTTGCGTCAGCGTGCTGTTTAGAAGCGTTTTCTCCCCTGCGCTGGTTTGCACTGATCATTTATTTTGCATTTATTATTGTTAACTGCTTGTTACCCGCTATTGCGTGGCCCAGCCCTGCTTGCTAGCTCTCGCGGAGGGAAGCTCCTGCCCGGTTTCCCCAGCCCTGTTTAATCTGCTCCTGCCGCCCCCTTATTGCTCCGCGGTGGTAGCGCAGGCCCTGCCGCCGACCTGGATCTGCCGCCCTGCTAACCTTTTATCGTGAGGAAAAGTGACTGTCGTTGAGCCCATAAAAGCAAACCACTAGGAAAACTGGGGAACGGACACAGAAATACGAGAGTTCTGCTTGAACAGCCGGGTTGAGGAAAATTGCTCCTTGTATAGGAAGAGATTCTGCTTGGAGGCATTTTGGGGTTTGTTTTTTCGTCTTTTTTCATCTACAAGTGTAAGATGAAAGCTCTGCTAATGGTAGATATGCCGGTTAAAAATACATCTCTCCACTGCTGTATCTGTGTTAAATGCAGAGATCACAGAAGTAAGACTTTGCTCAATGTGATGAAAATCAACTGAGCAGAAGGTTCTGTTTGAATACAGCTACTTTCTAATGATTACTGTGGTTAAACGTAAAGATGCGCTTTTATATTTTTCTGTAAGTTTATGGTTGCTTTTTGGGGAGGAGAAGGTGTTGGTAAAGATTAATTTTGGGGGGGATCATTCTGGATAATTTTGTAGCGAGATGCCCCATGTGTCGCAGCAACCAGTGATATTTTAAGTGTGGTATTTAGACATCACACCTTGGTAAAAGAAAAAATGTATATTTTAACTGCAGATACTGGATTTTTCCCTCGTTACAACAATAGAGCTTCAAAAAGGAAAAAAGTGGAAATAAATATATATACAGCGTATTTTCCTTGCATTTCAGTTCGCATCCGTGGGAAAGTACTATGAGAATTCCAGACAGGCTTTTAGGGGGGTATTTTTTCAACTGGTCAGTGTGTGTGACCCCTGTGTTAACAGTGAGTCACATTGGAAGTCAAGAGTTCACCATTTTGTCTTCTTTCCCACTGCAGTTGAATAGATTCCACATGTACACCCTTAAATACTAGTAAAAATGGGAAAACTTGCCCGCTGATAAAGAGATCTTGGTATTACTGTAGCAGGATGAATCAGCCAGTGGGGTATTCATTGCCAAATACCAAACAACAGTGCAAAAGGCAAGAAAGCTTCTAAGCCGTACAGGCAGGCCAAGAAAATGAGCCATCTGGGCTCAAACAAAATCTAGGAAATGGGTGAAAGTGAGGGTGGAGAACCTGCCTAATTTAACTATACATGTAAAATTACATTTTTATATCCTTATTGCTGCTGTTCTAACATGTTCTAGTTAAGCTTGAAACGGTTTCTAAAATAATCAGTGAATGTGACCTCCCTTTTCTTCTGCTTCCTTGGCTCTTTTTTGCAGTTTTAAGTCTTTGTTTACCTTATGCATTTCACTCACTCTTGACAGTGTGAAGAGTCAGACTGCTTAACCACCATTTCATGACAGTTTTGTTTTCCAGTTCTTATGCTTTTAGTTGCAGTGTTAAGAGGGCAGCTTTTCAGGACATATTTGTACATATTAATAGGTCTTATATTATATTTGTTTATATCAGTAAGCTACATTATTAAGACCATAACTGACACTAATGTTATGCATTGTGCTAAATAAAGGAAACTCTTTTTCCCATTTTCTTCTTTAAACTCAAAAATACTACTTTTATCTAAAGAACCTCAAACTGTTATAAGACGCATGGATAGCCTCAGGATTTTTTTAGTGGACCTCACAAAATGCTAATATTTCATTGCATTTGAACGGCTTGTGGGTACTGTAAGTGTGCAAGCACTATATTGAAACAAAATCTGGGTAAAATTGGTTTGGCTTGGAAAATACAAACTCAATCAGGGTAGGTTAATCAGTGTAGGCACCTACAATCAATGTAGGTAAATTGTTGGGCTGATGCCTTTACCATTTGACTTCTATTTTACTTTGCAGCTGGAACCTGAACCAGAAACAATAGTGAAAATGATTATACTAGATGGGATCTTATGTATCTAAGTGCGTGTTTATTTTTCTTATAGCTTTTTAGAACGAATCGACAGTGTCAGCATGGATGACTACACACCTACAGATCAGGTTAGTGCAACAAATGGGAGAGGGTCTGAACCACAACAGCCATTTATATGGATTCTTTATGTAATTTGTTTTAGTCCCAGCAGCAGCTGAAATATGGCATACCACATAATTGCAAAATACAGTCTAGCAGTTGAAGTAATGGATATTAAAGAAGAAGAGGCTTTTCAGTGATGCAAGCTTGTCTTTGAATGTCAGTTTATCTAGGTCGGTGATTCCTGCAATGCATCTGTTATTCCTTCTCGCTTTCCATTCCGTATCTCGCAAAGGAAGCAAACACAAAACATAAAAGCATATAGTTTCCAACACCAGCCTTCACTTCATAGGAATAATGTTTCATCTGAGCTGTGGCGTGATGGAGACCAGGAGAGGCTCTCCTGCGTCCGTCCCCCGCAGCAGCACCACAAGCCGGCATGCAGGGATTCAGGAGGGAGCATCCGTGGCAGCACCATGCCTCATGGACGTGTCTATGGACATGTAGACACCTTTTCCTGTCTTCTGTGGGCAGGATAGTTTCTGTTTAAGCCTTATTTACAGGACAGTATACTCTGCTTTCCTTTTCACGCTGGGACATTGCTGGAGCACACACGTTCACAATGTTTGCAAAGACTTTTGGCCACTGATCTACAAAATCTTGATGGTTAGTCACGTGGGTTTTTTTCCAGGTGTCTTGATACTTCTGTTCAGTGCTTTGAGGACAATGCATTTGAGAAAGTTAAAGCTGAAATGGGACAGCCAGGGAGTAAGAAAGGGCTCCAACACAAAGAGTAGCATTGACTGGCGTCCCCGATCTCTTTGGGCAGGTTCTCTCCCTGCCAGACTGAGTCCGAGGTTATTGTTTTTCAGTGCTGGCATCCCACCATTGACTCTACGAGACTGTGGGCCACATTGTGATAGACTACAAATACACAAAGTAGTAAAAGAGAAAACCAGCACTGGATAATTCAGTCTAAATATTCAAGGTATTTAATGGATGAATGCTTTTTAAAAATACAAAAAAAAATACAATTGTCACATCTCATTTTATGAACAGAGACTGAAATTCAGAGAAATAAAGTGACTTGCCAGAGATTACACAGGGAGTCCGTGGAGCGGGACCCATACCTCCAGACTCCCAGGTCTGCCTCAGGTTCACGCCTCTGACCATGAGCCTATCCAATTACTCTGACAGCGCATCCCAGAACAGAAGGCAATATTGTGTTGTGTTATAAGGTGAAACTCATATAGTTCTCCCAAAACAGAATAAATTATTAAAGCCCTCAAGACGTTTTCAAACAAAAGTAGTTGCGCTGAGGTTTACTCCATCTTAGAACTCATGATGTGATCTTAGCATCAAATTTCTCCACTCTGGTGAAGAGAGAAGTCAATGAAGCAAAAACTTATTTTTGGTTCCATTTTTTATGTTAGTGTTTGCCTGTTCGATCTTGTGAAGCCTTTCTCTACCCTGAGCAGTAGTAGTAGTAGGTAGATTTGGCAGTGGCTCCATTATTTATCTGTCCAGAAATTTCTCCTAACATTTCGTTTGAGAAGTCCTATGCTTCCAAAGGCAAGAGGCCTTTGGTTTCAAGCAAGTAGAAAACTATTGGGCTAAAGGAGATTTTCTGGCTTGCTTTTGCGTTTTCATCCCCATTATATTACATCCATTTTTCTTGATGAATTAAACTGCTAAAAATCACTACTTTCCTTTTCTCCCTCCCGTTCTTTGATTTCCCTGGCAGCATCCCAAAATAATAACTAACTCCAGCAACGGAATAATTGGCAACAAGTAACAATAAATGACAGTAAAGTATAAAATAACTGAAATAACAGAACAGGCGGTCTGCGACTGCCAATGCAGCAAAGGTCTGCCAGCTAGCTACCGCAGTACTTCACCTGGGAGGCAGATATTCGGGTCAGGGGAAGAGGCGAGCAGAGCTCCTCTCCTTGGATTCTTGCCTGAGGCTCTCCTGTCTTTTTCCTCCTTCCCTTCCTGCTTTCCCAGCTCCTTGGTGACAAGAAGAGCTAAGCTAGACTGGCTGAGCTGGCAGTCCCCATGGACAGGGGACCACTTGCCGTGGCCCCCCCGCCCCCCATCAGTAAGCCGGCAGCTTTCTCCTCCTGTGGGTTTTGCATCCAATGCCGTAGTAACAGTGCTGAATATTCGCGGTTCAAAGCACTGATGACAGTGCACGGTGAGCTAGTTGCGTTAAGGTATGCAGAATAAATTGATTTTATGTTCTCCTTTTGAAGGTCTAGGAAACTGTAAATTTTATTGTTGTTGTTATTAAAATAATGTAACTGAAGCTGCAAAGTATTGCTAGTTTGAAAAATAGGAAAGAAATACCAGATACAACCTGAACTCTGTTCCCTTGTGCACTGTAATAGAGCTTTAATTACTTAGTCACAAGCTATTATTTTGATAGGATTCCTGTCTCGTTCAGTACAAAAGAGGGCAGAACTCAGGTTGCCTGAGCAACTGTAAATCTAGAGTTTTCTCACATATAAATACTTGACTTTACATCAGGAATAGCATATTTTTCTTAGTTTTATGTAATTTTCAGCATTCGTTGTCCAAGTCACATACATACAAAATTATATGACCCTCAGTAACAGGTTTCAGTGTGTGCTAAGGAGAGTGTATATAGGACATTCCCCTGCTTTCAGACGATGCACAGGCCAAGTTCAGAGATGTCTGTGATGTTCTACCTTGTCAGTATGGACAAATACACGTTTACCAAAAAGTCTAGTTTCACTTTAATTAAACGGAGCATTTAAGACTTTCCATGTAAAACAATAGTCCATGCTTTTAAAAACAAAATTAGGATAGAAAAAGATCTCTCTAATCAGCTTCTATGTTTTCATTTCCAGGACCTATTAAGATGCAGAGTTTTGACATCAGGGATTTTTGAAACAAGATTTCAAGTAGATAAAGTAAATTTCCAGTAAGTCTGTTAGTAATAATTTATGATTCTCATACTAATTTCTAACTATTTAGTTCCGATGTCTGTGCTTGTTTATTGTGGGTATGGTAGGTTCTGGGGTGGGCTTGGGGGGTTCTTGGTGGGGGTTTGGGTTTTTCTTTTTTTAGTGCTCTCTGCTTAGGTCCCAGTATAATTATCTCGTACTTTGTAATAAAAGCTGATAGTAGTCATGTCCATTAGTGCTGCTCTACTGTGGGGTTGTCTGCGGCTGTTTTTACTAACTGGTTCATTGATACAGCACTGTAAACTCATAAAACGGTTCTGGGCATAAGATCTTGCAGAACTCAGGGAGAATCCTGCCATGAGTCAAAATTTGTACAAGGGGACGAAGGGAGTTCAATGTCTTCCTCCTCCTGGAGGGCTGCAGGCTCTGGGTTTTGAAATTTTTCGCTGTGTCCCTGTTGAAGTGCACCCAGTCTGGCTAGCTCTACTCTCACTGGTCCTAAGACAAAAAAGTAGCAACGCGGATGGGGCAAGAATTGCCCCCTGAGTACTTCACCTTACAGATTTGCACTCTCTCCACCACGCTTGAAAATATGCTGAAACCTGGGCTTGTTTATAATACAGTAGATCCAACCGTACATGCAGTCTCTACAGACTGGAAAAGCCACCCCTTTTCCTGGAAAAGAGTGTTTCTCGTTTTGTGAATTCAGTAGTGTTCCCGGGGCAGAGCCGGGCCGGTAGATTTTCGCAGCTCGCTGCCAGGCAGCGCAGCGTCAGAAATTCTCCTTTCCCTTCAGGCAGCATTTTACTGCCGCTGTCCTTGGAGCTGTCAGGTTTTTAAACTGAGCCCTGATGCTGCATGCTTCGTGTGACTTTCCTAGTGCACATAAGTGATATAACATCCCATGGCTTTTTAACAGCATGTTTGATGTAGGTGGCCAGAGAGATGAGAGGAGAAAATGGATACAATGCTTTAACGGTGAGTAAAAATATTCCACGTTTTTATTTTGAACTTATTCTCTGCTGTGTGAGAAGCTTAGTATTCATATTGTTCTATTTATGCTGAGAACATGGTGTGTCACCGATGCAGAAATCCAATATTATGTAAATATTTTTTCCAGGTATTTATGGCAGTTTGGGGGGGGGAATGTGAGTGCTACCCTGTGGAGTGTGTTCTAGGATAATGGAAATGTCCTTTTCTCTCTCCTTTTTTTCTTCTGTTGCACTGTCCAGATGTCACGGCTATAATCTTTGTTGTGGCTTGTAGCAGCTACAACATGGTAATAAGGGAAGACAATAATACAAACAGACTACGGGAATCCCTGGACCTTTTCAAAAGTATCTGGAATAATAGGTAAAACATATCGCTTCATGAGCTTGTTTTTTTTTTTTCCTCAAAACCCATTTCTGTCATCATTTTGTTGTTTGGCCAAGATGAGGACAATCTTCAAATTACATTTTCACCTCCTTCCTCAAAGGCAGCGGCGGCAGCAGCTGCCGGCTTTGCGCTCGGCTCACAGGTTAGCGGTGCCCGCGGTGCCCACGTCGGCAGCTGCTCTCGTTAGACCTGGCTCGGAGAGCGCGCAGCCTCTCCACCTCGTGGGATGGTATTTCAAATCTAATCTAATTGTAGCTGCCGTTAAATTGCCATTCTGTTAAGGTGCATGTACATTATAGATATGGTAACTAAATAACAGTCCAAATACACTCCTAATAGAGAAGAAGTGAAAAGGAGACGCAAAATAAGATAATGAAAAGTTTCCAGAACATAACTTGTCGCTGGGCTGAGAGGTGATTGAAGGCAGAGTACAGGGAAATTTTAAGCAGGAATTCAAAAGGGATATAGTCACAATAATGGCTAGGTATGTTATCTGAGGAAGAAGGCAGATTATGTTCTTTTGATTCATCAGAAAGCATACAGGCCACTCTAAAAGACAATATTTGCGTGGGTGAACTAACAGTGAAGGTAGAGCACTTTGAGAAAAGTTAGCTTTCCAGTCGTCTTCTCTTGTTTCAGCAGAACCAAGCACAGCAGACAGTAATGCTAATTTTTGGACTACTCAGTGCTTCTAGGAAATGTCATCGTTTTCCCATCTTGGTATCAAAAGGATAATTTATAAAACAGTATTTGAAGACAGTTCCCTTCAGCAGTGTCTAATGCAGATTTTTAAAATATATTTACAGATCCCATAAATATATCCACCTGCACAGGTGCAAGATAATTGAAGCACTGATTTAGATCATGGGTTTATTCTGTTGAAGCATGATCCAAATTACTTCACTCTGTCTCCATGAAGGGGTAGCCAGTAAATTTTCTGTTCAAGTGATGTTTTCTTTGATGAGTATGTATGTCAGAGATAACACAAGCATTTGGTTTATTTTTAACAGGTGGTTACGGACCATTTCTATCATTTTGTTCTTGAATAAACAGGACATGCTAGCTGAAAAAGTCTTGGCAGGGAAATCAAAAATTGAAGATTACTTTCCTGAATATGCGCATTATACTGTACCTGAGGATGGTAAGACTTTTCACAACTTTAGGCTCTAACTAGCTGACTTAGTCCTTTTGGTGTTTTTTTTCTTTTGTTTTGTTTTTCTTTTCTCTCTCTCACGCACATTCACAAGCACACGCAATTCCTTAACGTGAACTACTGTTGCATCGATGTGAAAAGAAAAGATAAAGCAACCTGCCCACATGCACGCAAGGGGAGAGTGGAGGATGTCCCTTCCTGGTGACATATTCCCAGGGGCAGACCCTGCCCTTGCTCTCTGCGGTCCCCAGCGCGCTGTGCGAGAGCGGGCAGGGGAGCACCGGCGGGACACGGCGCCCAGCTCACTGCGGCCGCCCGGCCAGCCCTGGCGCGGGAGGGGCGAGAGAGGGCTGCCACGGCCCCGGGGAGTGCGACCCCCTTGCGTGGCACCCGCGGGAACCCCTGGCGCCTGCCTGGCTCAGCTCCTGGGCACCGCCGACCTGGGGAAAAAGAGGATATAGGAAGCCACGCAGCTGCCTCTCCCCGATGGACTCTTCTGCCTGGCCTTCCCCTAGTGCTGAATTTCACTAGGGATTTGGACCTAGACTTGTTTGGGGGGGGGCAAAGCAAAGGGGTTACTTTCAACCGTTCTGTATTCTCAGACGCTTAATGGCAGATATGTAAATTTGAGCATTTGCAAATACTAATGGGAAGCAGCTTTGGACAGGAGACCAGCAGGAGAAGTTTAATGGAGGAAAAACACATTAATAAATACAAGAGGAAAAGTAAGAGACTAGCATGTGTTTGTTTTCATGTTGTTTCAGAAGGTACAATGATTCCTACACTGCGATAGCATATTGCATTAGTAAACTCAGGTATTATAGCTGTTTTATACCAGGCAGAGTTAGGTCCGGAGAGATCATTGCTTGCCCAGTATCTCAGTTCTGTCTAGCAAAAGGAGTAAAACCTGTATTTTCTGACCGCTAGGCTCCCTGTCTAGCGAATGACATTGTCCCTGGCATGGAGATTTTAGAGATCTGTCAGAAAGGGCTTTTGTTCTTCTCTTACCATCAGTAACAATGTAGGTTATGGAAGTGAAGGTGTAATAAACTATTTGAGCGTTCATTCAGTTCTGGGATTTCAAGAGAGTGTTACTAAATTTCTAGTGGAGAGGATAAATGAGTTTTCCTTTCTTGAAGTCTGACTTAGGCCAGCACAAATTTGTTAATGCTAACAGCTTTCAGAAGAAATCTTCTACCACTATCACTCCCTCTCCCAAACATGAACCCATATATACAGAAAGCTTGGGTAAATTTACCTCATTTTTCATAGTAAGCAAGTTGTCGGGCTGCAGTTGCTTGTTGTGTTTCTCAATGGGATTTCACACCAGATAGCCAGAATGAGCCAGAACGTCCACGCATGAAGCAGCTCTCTACTTCTAATCTGTAGTTGTTCATTTATCATTTAATTTCAGCTGACGTTATTTGAGGACAGCAGGACTGAACTCTAAGGTGCCGCTGGTTGTGCTGCTACTCTATGTTTACTCTTACTGCTCTAGAAGAGAACAGAATATGTATTTCCCTGTTCTGATTAATTCTGTCCATAAGCATCTAGTCTGATATTTTAGATAGGCAGAGATCGCACTGAAGAGAAAAGAAGAGGTTGTCTCTTCACTTTATTGTTTCATTTGTGCACTTAATAAATATAGTTGTTACGGGGGCGAGATAGAGGTAGCTTTCATCAACTGATGCAGTATTAAGTGACCAGTGAGTCTCCAGTTCAACAACAATTTAATCCAAGAACCCTTGGATGTAGCCTCGGAAGTGGCAATATGTTTAAGCAGTCTGCTGACTTGGGGCCTGGAAGAACAGTGTAGATACTGAAAGGTTATCATTTTTTTCAAGTGTAATCCTAACTAACCGTTTTTAAACCCAAATTCCTGCAAACAGAAGTTTTACTCAAGAGATGCTGTTCTCCTGAGCAACCTGAACAGCTCAGCTGCTTTTTCTAGTCATATTTTCTCACAAAAGTTGAACCCTAACTCCCACTTATTTTTTATCTATGCGAACAAATTACGGATGTGAGTAGGCTTCTTTCTGGTGTGACCAATGACATTGCTGCAACAATTTCAGCTATTTTCGACTCCCGAAAAGATGTTAAATGCTTACATGTTTATTTCAAATTTTACAATACTCTTTCTTTTTAGAATTGCCTGTTGTGAATCTACTGTGGATATTTAATATTTTAAAGGACTATTCCCTGTATTGAAGGACAACTCCCTACTAAGCAAATCTTTTATTAAGTAAAATAGATTATTGTGGTTTTTTTCATGTTTCTGATGTAATTTATTTTTAATTGAACAGCAACACCGGATGCAGGAGAAGACCCCAAAGTCACAAGAGCCAAGTTCTTCATCCGGGATGAGTTTTTAGTGAGTAATTTTGATCTTATTTATGATTTTATCATAGGAAATACTGCCATACGGCATAGTTAATTCAGGGAAAATTGACGGGATTTTGCAGAAATCGAGGAGGAGAAGAGAACGTCTGGCAGTTCCCTGCTTCTTTTCAACTGCCCATATCACAGAACCTTTTCCAGTGGTTATATGTCTTTATGCCCATTTTGTATAAAGTCATCCGACCTGCAAAGTATCACAAAGCAAGCAAGTGCTAGAGCTAGAAATGGTCTTCTGGTCGTGTGCTTGACTCCTAGTACACTGTGGACGCAGACGGCTTTCCCCCTGTGCACAGGGAGGTGATGATGTGGGCCATTTCCATTTGTAGTTAATGAGACTTTCTGTGGTTGTCATTGCTTGTGATAGGCACCACACTACTACTACTACTACTACTACTACTACTACTACTACTACTACTGGCTATTGTCTTGAATGTTTAATTTGCATGTCAGTCCACTCCATGTCCAAGCAGATAGACTTCTCTTTTTATCCAGCTGTCCTCCAGGGGCTGTAGCTGATCAGCTGGCGAGAGGGAATGAACAAAAAAAAGCAGATTTTATCCTTAAATAAGGTTTTGGATGACTCTGTAGTACCAGTTAGGAGGTGTGTCTCACCCTGGTATTGCTGTGGCGCTACTGAGGAGTCAATAAGAAAGCTTGCTTGTTTGGTCATACTTGTGGCTGGAAGTGAAGGAGTGTTACCTGCATATCACAGATACAAACAATTATCAGTCACGCAATCACAACCTAGCACAGCTGTCAGAAACAGGGGTCTTAATCCGAAATAACTTAGTGACTTTAGTCATATCGAGTCATTCCAACAGTGCGAAGCAGTAGCAGAGATCAGAACTAAAGCTTAGCACTTCAAATCCTGCCCTACTTACAGAAGACATGAGGGGGTGTTCAAAAGAACAAATTTAATCATTAGAATTAAGAATTTTAAAGTCATTATGCCTTTAAAAGTGTTGTTAGGATTTACAGCTGTTGATGCAACAACAAAGAAAGAAGCAATTAATAATATTCACAGTTTGGGAGTTTTTGTTCACCACCTTAACCTTCTGGATTATGAGGAGAACCATTAGATTGCACTACATTAAAGTAGGAGTTATAAGAAAGAACGCTTCAAACCACGTCTCTTGTGCAGTAGCGCTGAATTGCTGCGAAGGAGATGATCCTGACTGTGTCCAGTTTAGAAAGAGGGGCTGTAAGAAAGCAGTTTACTGGGAAATTAGGGTGAAACACCCCAGCTTTTTATATTTTCATAAATTCTGTCAGGGACGAGAGCCTTACTTGTCATGACTCACTCACGTTATATGAAGAGGCCACCTACGAAGTGGGCAGGGAGGGATGGGGGGGGATGTGCCTTGCAGCCACGCAAAAGGCACCCTTAGGGCTGCCGAGTGTCCTTTGCAGGCGCCAAGGCGGCGAGCATTGGCCATGGGAGGCGCATGGGGCTGCGCCTCGGAGGGGTCTGATGTCCTTAGCAAAGTGGAAGGAAGAAGTGGTGTTTATTTTCTGCCTATGGCTGCCTTGGCTCTGATATATACTTTTCTTTTTATTTATGACTTTTTCCTTGTCCTGCTCCGTTAGTTTTCAGGGGTGATTCAGGGAAAATGTTTTTATTCTTTTACGATCTTTATTACGATTTTTATCACAGCAGCCAGTCAACCACAGCAGCGTACCAGCTGCTGTTACGTAAGGCATGGCTACCTGTGAAATCAGGGCTCTTTCACCACCAGCGCACCGTGTCTCTTAGAGCTCTCCTTCAGCTAACCCTGACTGCAGACACTGCTATTCTCGTGGGCCAGCCAAATATAAAGCAAATAAATCTAAACTCACTTCCCATGTATGTTGCTATAAAGTAGTATTTAAGTATTAGGAAGACGAAATACATCGGTTCCTAGTTTCAGAATTAGACGTGGCCTTCTGCTGGCTTCAGCAGAAGGTCTGGTTACTTAGTACTATGAAATCTAGGCCTTTAATTTTTTAATTATGAAAGCACTGGCCAAGACCTGGCGGGAAATACCCTTTGCTCGTCTCATCCATCCATGGCTAACAGTCCATCTCTACACCTGCAGCAGTGTTGATCTTTCTGTGGCAGCTCACACCACATGTCCAGGCTAGTGATGACGCCTCCCTCTTCCAGAAAACCTATTTTGTAGGAAATTCTTCCTTCTTAGCCTTGTGCCTTTGGCACAGACACATCCTTTCTCCTCTCAATCTCTTTATAAATACAGTATTCATGCACTCATTGTTTAGCATACTCCTTATCCTGATCTTGATGTTTTGTATACAGGATTCTTCAGCTGCTCATGTTTTGTTTTAATACATCTCTGGTATATAGATAATTCCTATTAAAACTGTGGCATGGTACCTCTGGTTCATTCCGGTTCTTAAAAAATCTGAAACTTGGAAGTTGAAGGAGCTGTTGTGTGAATACAGAGACTGAGATTCCTCAAATAGTACATTTAGCCCCTTTCTGAAAACTCCTTATCATCCTTACCCCGGAGTACAGCGACTCCAGTATTAAATATTCCCTCTTGTGTTCCAGGAAAGTAAGTGTTTTTGGGTTTTTTGCTGCCCCAGAGGATATTTTTCCCCTGTGAATTGATGCTAAGAAGTAAAATACTACTGTAGAGAATGAGTTTTGAGTGGCGGGGGGGGGGGGGGGGTGGAGGGGAGGGGTGTGGAAATACTGAATATGTCCTAAAACATGAGAGCTACAGAGCTGCCAAGGGACAAAAAAGACTAACAGTGTGAAAATACATCCTTTGACACACTTTTTATATATAACCAACTCTCTGCAGAGCATCACGGCCAGCTGACTGGCGTATGCTTGGCTGGGAACGAGAGTGTGGCTGTGCGTGATAAACACAAGCGCACAGTTAGTGAAAGAGCAGTTACTTTACTGGAACACTAAAAAGCGCAACAGGAGTTGGGTGGCAGACTAGTCTGTAAATTGGGGGGGGCGGGGGGGACAGTATTTTTTTTTCCCCAAAGGGAGAAAGAAAGGTTTTTAGTAACTGGTCTCTCCTTGCTGCTTTGGAGTGGCATTGTACCATTTTCAGTTAGAAAAGATGTGCATAAAAAAATTGTAAAGCAGCTATTGTAGCAAAAATAGAAACAGTATTGGACTTTTTAGTGTTTCTATATTAGTGTCGTTGTTAATTTTCATGCACGTGATGGTCTTCTCGGCCCTTAGTTTCCTAAGGGTCTAACTTCCCCCAAACCCCAAAAGACTAGGATCTCCCCAAGCGTTTCTGGGAGACTAGGAAGCCTGTATCCTGCATGTGGACACATGTAATCTATGTTTTAATAGTTCCAGAATGTTGCCACCATTGCAGTAACTCATAAAATATATTTTTATTCACTCTTTATTATTACCATTTAGTGTATTTGATGCAAATACGGTCTGAACAACTTACTCATGAATTGAATAGGTTTATTAAATTATTGTTTTTCATTAGGGTACTTCTTGAACTAGATATTCAGTGCAGCTTAGTAAGACGATCATTATTAGTATATATTTGGAAGCTCCCTATTTAGGGTTTAATATCTGATGTAGCTTAAGCTACCTGCAGAAATCTGCAAGTTTTTTTGATGTAATTATGTAAATCATTGCTTCTGAAAGTTTATAGTTTTGCATATCTTTAGCTTGGCAAGGTATTTAAAAGGTCAATCCCACATGTAAAATAAATAACTGTATTAAAAATACATATCCATTATATGTTTATCCATTATAATTCATAATAAAATTCAGAAAAGATTTCTCAAAAATGATTAGCCCCAAAACTGACTTTCATCTTTCATAAATTTTCATATATGTTCTTGAAGACTGATGATCTAGAGTAGATATGTATTAATCAAGCAGTCCTAAAGCAGTCTAGACCAAAATTGGGATGTTAACATTGTGTTTGAAGATCCTGGGAAATCCTAATGAGCTGGTTTAAGTAAGTTGCTCAGGAGCTTAAGTTAGGAACCTCAAAAGTTGTGCAGTAGTCTTGCAAAAATTAAATTCGGAATGGCCAGCTGTTTACTGCAGGTGGACACGTTTCGTTATTCTGCGGGAAGCCAGCCGCTGTCTTTGCCATTCCACCATGGTCTGGTCTCAGTAACGGGCTCAGGCCTTCGTTTGCCTCTAGGTAAAGGGGACATCTAGGGCCTTTTGTTGGAAGGTGCATTAAATTGCTGCTTTCTGCCACTAGTGTCTTCAGTAGTAGCATGTTTCCTTTCAAAGGTTTTTGCTGCTTACGTAAAAACCAATGCTCATAGATTTGCCACATGATGGCACCAAAAAAGAAGAGAAAATAATTCCTGGGACCAGTGCATGGCAGAGCACATACTGGCTGTCAGCAGGACAAATTAGCCGTATAGTGATGTACAAACAGTAATAGCATAAGTGGCTCTTAAACGGTGCTAACATACTGACCCTGTAATATTATACGTAACTTCTATTTACTTTGTTCCAAATCTGTGATTTATGCTGGACACGACCAAAATCCTTTTTTCTCTCTCTCCCCCTTTCTGTGTGTGTGTGTGTGTGTGTGTGTGTGTGTGTGTGTGTGTGTGTGTGTGTGTGTGTGGGAGGTGGAGTTTGGCTGCTTCCAATATGAATAAAAAATAATTTATTTTTATTTATATATAAAAAAATCACAGCTGTAGTATTAGCGTGTTCTCTCACACACGCACACACGCACACACATGATTTCCCACTTTTTTGGCACTTCATAAGCCCATAGGTGAACCTCCTTGAGGAACACCTCCTTACCGTCTTGTCTTCCTGTTTCCACAGAGGATAAGCACGGCGAGCGGAGACGGCAGACATTATTGCTACCCACACTTTACATGTGCAGTGGACACAGAAAATATCCGTAGGGTGTTCAACGACTGTCGAGACATCATTCAGCGAATGCATCTTCGCCAGTACGAACTCTTGTGAGGGAGATCACCGTGGAACCTGTGGTTTTAAATTCTTTGCTCCTTACTCTTTCTCTTGATACTACTACCCCACACAGGGTGGAAGAATATACTATAGAAATGTCAGTCTCTTCACTTTGTTTACTTTAATTATTTAACCTTAAAGCTGATTTGAAGCAAGTTTGGGTTCTTTTCCTTCATGCTTTTTGGGACTATTTTTGTGCTTTATTTTGACATGCCACTTCTTCGTCATTCCACTAAGCCCTTTGGCTACCTCTATTCCCTTAGGTTTGTTTTTTAATTGAACATAACCTGCTAAATTTTTTCCAGCAGGTTAACAGTTCAAACTGGTATGTCAGCTGGATGACACTGAAGTCATTCCTATCCTTCTGTGTGGGTTTCCTTTTTAACATGACATTGAAGAGTACTTGATGGGTGAAAAAGATTAATGCACTTTGTATCAGGTTATTAAATACTGTTGAGGAAGTAGACACACAATGTAGCAGCACCACAATATTTATTACTCTGTCACGGTTTTTAGCATTTCTGAGTTGCAGGTCAACTGATAAAGTGACCTCCTCTTTTAAGCCGTTACTGGCACAGGAAATAGAGTAGATAATGAGAGGAATAGCGAAGACAAAGCAATTTTTCTGGGGTTTTGGAGCTAAGTGTCTCTGCACACCTCAGGCATTTGAATTACAGCTACTTTTCAGCCTGTTGCATCGAGGCAGAAAATTTACCACCCTCACTTATGTTATTTGTGCTGTCCACAAATGATCCTTTTAGTTCAGATCATTCTTGGACAACAGTCCTCTCCCTATATATATTTTTTTGTTTTACTGCTGGTTTATTATATTGTACAGACTGTAAAATGTAATATTATTTTGTACAACTTTATTGAAGAAAAATACTTGTAGAAGATCTTTGTGCCTTGATTATGGCTGTACCTGTAAAATGAGCTAAGATGTAAGTATGTTTTTGATTGCGCTGTACAGCTTGATGTCAACCTTACCTGCAGCAGTGACTGAAGGTAAGAACTTTATCTGTAGAGTTTAGGGGTTTTTTTCTGGTTTATATAAAAATGCTCTTTAGTATAAAAATTATAAATTATGCAAATTAACCACTTACCTTTCCAAGTAAGGTATTACAGTCACCGGATGTTGCAGCAAACATGCCTTTCTCTTTTGAAGTCTCAGCTTTAAAACATTGGAATCCATTCAAGTGTCCAAATTGCAACCTGGTGTTGTTTTAATGGGAACCAAGGATCTTTTTTTCTTTATATTTAGAAAAATATGTTTCGTAATTCTTTGGTCATTCATAGAACTTCACAATTGCACAGACCGATTGTGAATGTGTAAAGCACCATTATATAGAGCTTTTCAATCTTTGTACCAACAGCAGCTTTCATTGTGCAAGTAAATAGCAAGAACGAAGAAAAAAAAAAAAAAAAGGTGTATAAACCCTTCTGTCTGGCCTAAGAGAATTACAAGATGACATTTTTATTTCTCTTTTAATAAAGAGACACATTAGAAATTTGTTTTATTTTAAATATTGTAGAATCAAAATGTGTGAATATTTCTCAAACTTGAATAATTTATGCAAACGACATTCTCAAAACAAGTTGTGGTACAGTACAATATATAAAAAGCAAGAATTGCTGTAGCAATAAGGCATGTCCTTTTTAGTAACTATAACACTGCTTTATATTTTATACATAGGTGGTTTATGTCTGTGACTATATACTTTTCCTGTGTCCAAGATAACCTGTACAAATGTCTAAAATTACAGTTGCAATAACAGAAACCTAGAGAAGTGTTAGACTACATTACTTTCTAGAATGTTTTACCACACTTTGGAACATCTCCACACTTCATTTTAAATTTAGGGAGAGATTGAGATCTAACACATTCCCAACAATGCCATATAAATCAGTGGGTTTGATTAACTTTTTACTGTAAGCATTGTTGTTATTTATAAACCCCGATCAGTCATCTTTTAAATTCAGACTACAGACAAATTCAATACTTGTTTCTACGTGATGATAAATAATCTCATTTTAGATACTGTAATACGACCATTTCCTTTTCTCAGAAATGTGTGTATTTTGATATTTCTATTTTCAATTTAGTCAGTCATCAGATATTTCCCAGAAAGTGAAAGGCTGGGTGGAATAAGCTAGTAATAAATGAAATTCCCAAATGCAAAGATTCTCTCACTTCCCATGCCAAGAAAAGTAAACACTCCTCCTCCCCCCAAAATGAATCATGAAATAAAGGATTTTCTTTAAAAACAGCCCCCTAACCCAGGAGTTAAGGTTAGAGCCCCCAGCCTCTGCAGGAACGTCGGAAGGAAATTTGTCCTGGGTGTGGAATTGTCCCTCCGTTCTTTCTTGGGCAGGTGGGGAGAAGAGGTAGGTTTGTTGCAGCTTCCCTTAGACTTAGCAAGCAAAGACACTGAGCTCAGACCTTCATGTTTTTGTTGCTGCCACCCAGTTGAAGCCCCGTGGCCCAGCTCTGCGGTGCGTTGCATCACTGCTGGCAGTCTCCACCCTCCTCACCAAAACGCTAGTGCAGTTCAAAAAAATGCCTCTACAATAAAGTTAACAAAACTTGGCAGCCCTGCAGGATTCCAAAATAACGCGCCTTCCTATCCCTTCGCTGTAGGCCGAGGGCCAAGGCATAGGATGATGTTACTGCAGCTGTATTTGACCTTCCTTCTTGCAGAAGATCGGCGACTGGAGGGCCCCTCACCACACAGATCTCTGGGATGCAATAGGGCCCTCTTTTTTTAAGCTCATCATAGCACATCTTTTTAAAAATAGCTGCTTGAGGTGTCACCCTAATTTTTTTTTTAAGCAGGTTTCAAGTGTGTTTCAGCAAACTGGATCGGCGAGGCTTCTTCCTGTTGTTGTTTGGTAGACCATAACTGTAGATTGTACTCAACTTTAACAACTGAATATGTTAGGAACTGGAAGATTTCTTGTCCCACACTACAGTCCCTTACATATGACATTCTAAAAAGGTTAAGAAAATCTGCATCTCGTAGTGCTGATGCATCTAGCTTCTGCCTGACCCTAACAAACAGAAATATGACATTAGAAGGGCCATGCAGCAATAAAATGGAGAAACGTTTCCAGTTTGCAAGACTGAGCCTCCACCAGGGTAAGACACTAGCGCAGATAAGTGATGAGGCTATAGGATTTACATACTGTACAGTTAAACTTTTAATATTCATATTTGATACAAAAATTATAGCAGGAAAAGGACTCATTTGATTGTAGAATACAGTATTTTTGTACAGCATGAAACATTCATTTCAGTTATTTATCCTGTAGTAGTCATATCAGCTGTATAGGACTTCTATGGTATGTGTAAATGCAACCTGCCTTCAGACTAGCAATCAAATTAGGTCATTTGCTGGCATGAATATAGTCTGATGTTTGACTGTTCTCAGCTTTGGTATTTCAGTGACTGAATGCAGATGTCTGGCTCTTCATACTGCTTTACGCTTACTGATTAAACGCTGAGCAAAATAAAACGGTGGAGTGAGAAGCTGAAAATGAGCTAGTGTCAGGATTACAAACAGAGCACCTGCTGCACAGTATATAGTAAAGACTCTGCTCTCGTACGGAAGGAAGCATTTTCGGAGGGAGAAGTCAGTTGGTGTTATGCTACCCTGGAAAAGAAATGAGACTGTCACTTTGCTGTTACAGTGGTTCTAAATCAGAAGTAACACCATGGCTGTCAGATCTCTGATCTCTAAATTTGGTATTGGGTGGCAAGGGTTGGGGCCAGTTTCCTAGTACCAGTGCCTTCTCCAGGGGGCTGGCGAGTCAGTCCATACCTTGTGGTGCTGGACACTAACTGGAATATTCACCAGGCTAACATTAGCCCAGAGGCCAATCTTCCCTCTGTTCAATCTAGAGTCAATAGAGAGCTGGGCTCCTCATCTGATCTGCCTTCAAGAGAAGCCTAACTTTAGCTGCTGTAAATCAACCTGGAAGGAACCTTGCTAGGCTAAAGTTCGGTTTTGTGAATGTGCCCCTTCCTCCTCTCCAAGCCCTCCCTCCTACCCAACCCATGCTGCAAAAACTGCGTTGGCTAATGCAAATTATTAACGTGAGGTGAAACAGTAACATTAGAGACCTTAATTTGGTTTTGGTTTGAATTTGCAATTCAAATTAAAGTTTACAAAAGACTGAGGCTGATTTAAAATGGTAGTGAAGACAACGCAACTGTAATTAGCCAACCTGTTTTGCAGTGAAGATGCACTGTCTGGCGTGTGCAGAGAGCATACATATGTAGTTTGAAGGCAGCTACTCTCAGGAATATGGAATAAGCAGAACTACTTTTAACTAGAAATATTAACAGTTGCATAAAACGAATTTAAAAGTTTGGGGTTACCTGTGTAATAAACAGCCTATACCCAACAGCAGTAAAATAAAGATTTTCACCCCGAGTCACAGATTACTCTGTAAACAGGACTGTAGGTTTTGCTTCTTACTCCAAGTTTTTAAGAGTTCTGTTTTATTTTTGAACTGAGGAACTAATTGATTTACCTCTAAGGATATACAGAGCACTGGAACTACCTGTGAGAGCATAACCAACACACTGCATAAAATGTGAATTGGAAATGAGGAGGCAGACTATTGGCATGTGACAAACGTTTTCACTGTGTGAAGTGGTTAATGCACAAGCTTGAAAACCATGATCACCATGCAAAAGTTGAGGTGGATACGGTCTTGTTTTCATCGTTGGTAAATCAACCGAGCAAAATTAGTCTTTCTACTGTTCAGTGCACAATACTGATTATTTTTACAAGTCAATAGTTTACAGTGCACCCTCTTTATAAGCAAATGTTAGATGCTTGTACCCATATACTAATTAGATCTTTAACAGCATTACTTTGTACCACACAGAACATGTGGCTCCCACAGATGTACTTTATAAAGTGGATGCAGTGTACTGAGTGGGTTGGGTGGGTAGGCAATTTTTTTATTTTTATTTTTTGTTTTTACAGGTAGAATCAGTTTTAAAATATAGCTGACTGCCATGTTGATTTATTTATGAAAGTTATCTGACAAAAATAAAAAAATTAAAACTTACCATGATGAAATTAGGATTGTTTCTATTCCTCCAACTGAATGATGGGACACTGATTTCTGGAATTTTCCCTGCATGCAGCACTTCACAGGCACTATGTGTATGCCCACTGAGAATCAAACGGGGATGGAACCACCATATCAGCTAGAACACAAAATGGCAAAGCCAGAAGTTAAGTCATAACTAAAAATAAATTCAGCTTAACATCAAATTTTTTCTTCTGACAGAATAAAAAATGGAAGGGAGTGCTAATATTCTTACAGAGTGTTTTGTATAAACTACTGTTTTCCAGTAAAACACTTGTTGCTGTTGTAATATTAATCACACCCATCTGGCCCTCATCCCAAATACTGGATTTTTTTTTGGCCATACAGATCAGAACAACAAAGCTAATGCCATGCTGTTGGCATCACAAATAGAAAATTTTTGTTTTTAATAAAGCAATGCTGTTTCTTGTCAAAGGGGGAATTTTGTACAGCCAATCTTGAGTGAACACATTTCTGCAGAAGAAAACAAATACTGCCCATTAGATTCACTGTGAATATTTCAACTTCACATTTTGTTGTAGTAATTGATTCAGCAAAAGCAATACTTTTAGTGTTGGAGAACAGTGACTTTCTACTAGGTTTGTCCAAATATACACGTTATATAAAATACAAAATGCTAAATTAGAGTTAATGGCACTGCAGCAGACTTAAAAGCACCTCGACTTACCACCTGTACACATGCAGCAGAATCAAGGCCATGGTCACAGTGATCCTTAGGGGAGCAGCTTTAACAAGCAGCCTCTCAAAGGTCTCATTAAAGCAGGAGCAGCTGTGGTCAGCTTGTCTCAGCGAGCATTTGTCCTTTCCAGTAGTTTTTTCTATATTCTGTATTTTTTCAATATTCTACACATATCTACACACACACACCCGCACGCACATGCATGCAAAGATACTAAGCTTGCTCATTTAATCAAACCTTTTGTGATGCCTCTTGAGATAGCACATCATACTTTTCTTTAAATGGGATGTTCTTCTCCTCTGGAGCAGCAGCATCTTCTCCACTGCATTCAGCATCACTTTTTCGATAGAGAGGGTAATGCTGGGAGAAATTCACAGCAAGGACCAGTTGTTAACAATCCAGCCTTTGCAGAAAGTTAATAAATACACCAGAAATATGTCAACATCTTGCCTCACCCCATCTCCAACACACCTGTAAAAGGATTGGTTCTGAAGCTGGAAGCTTTTCCACATCACTGCACCTTTTGTTGGAATGATTCAGTTTCTGTGAATAAAATCAATCCATACAAATTATCTTCACCTACGTTTACAGGAGGGGTGGGGAAGGGAATTAAAGTGTAACTGGGGTGAGGGTTCATTTGTTTCTGAGAAAAAGCAGTATCAGCACAGAATACAGTGTTTAAATATTGTCCATTGTATAAGCTCTTTTAAGCTCCTCTGCCAAGGATGAAAGGGGGATGCTGCATATATGGTTGCACTCCTTCTGAATGCAGAAAGCAATAGCAGAATTTCACTGCACAAACAACGAAAAACATATTTAGGGCAGCCTGAGAGAGAGCGAGCAGTTTCAGTCTGGCAATTGTTCCACTGGGAGATGGTTTCCTGATTGACTGCCTACTCAGTAAATCATGCTGCCTACCTTGGTTTCAGTCTGCCTATGAAAAAAGTAACAGAGACGAAACATAAGAGGCAATTGGATTTGATGAGAAAAAAAAATAAGATTATAACCTTTTTAAGTTCTCAAGACAAAGCTCTAGTAAAATCAGAAAATTACAGGAATAGGCTAGTTTGAAGGCTATAGAGGAGAACAATTGCGTTAATATAAATGCAGGGCTCTTTACACATCTCATGTCAAAGGGAAAGGGTTACAGAACTTTTCCTGCCATTCCTTGGAACGGAAGAAACAGCACTCTGTGTAAGATTAGTTGGTAGCGCTAACAAGGCAGTTAACACCCTTACCACAACATAACACAGTGAACAGTGAAGTAAAAATGATAAAGGAAAAATGAAGAGGAAGACGGTTTTGCTAACAAGTTATGATATGAATTGGAAGCAGGTTTTTTTCAGATATGAATCTTAGTTGTACCCGGACTGTTGCCGCAGTACCAACAATTCCATTGCAGCAGCCGAGCTGCTGGCTATAATCAGATCTTAAATAAACTCTTACCTGCTGGGAGCAATTGAGTTTGTGAGAAAGCGCCACAAGCTCTGCCTCTGAAGTACGGCAGATAGCACAGCCGTCACCCTCCATAGCTACGCTGTTCACTATGACAAAGCTGGGAAATACAGGGCAGTGAGTGAAGAGAAAGGAAGTGAGGAGGGCAGAGAAGCATTTGGTATTCATGCACAAAAGTGAGATAAACCTTATTTTATAAAATGCAAGTATTCAGAAGTTGGATGCAACTCAGCAAAACAGCAGAATGTAGCAGCCTCCCAAATCACATGCTATAAATCCTCTCTTGAGTATCCATATTGAAGGTTATCATTTCTCTGCCTCATAGGTTGTTTTATAATTTGTTGTTACTTAGGTGGCACAATATACCGTATGCCAAAAATGTTATGTTTACACTTCAAGATTCTTTTTAAGGTTGTAGTGGGTACTTAAATTGTATTCTAGTGGACTGCTAGAAACCCACTCATCTGAATTCTGAGGGAAAGGGGAAGTTGCTTCTCCCTAAACACACGTTTTAGACACCAGAGGAAATCCAGTTTCTTTTGAACAACTGAAGAGCAAAATAGCACTTGGCCATCTGCCCTGAACGTACTTTGTTTCACACCTAGTGGTCTCTCATAAGGAAAATGGGATTTTATTTCTAAAAGAAAAAGTTTTCCCAGTATATTTCAAACTATGACCTTCTGCCACCAGATTTATTCCTGTTGTAGTCACTCATTCAGGACTCAATGAATAGATATATTCCTAGCTCAATTCAATATACAGACATAAATGAGCTGAATGTCTCCATTTAAATTACTGGTTAAAAGCAAAATAAGTTTAAATTCTCTTTTATCAAATTAAGCTGCTTTTAGACCACTGATTTGTTATAGAATAGTTTATCCAGTAACATTTCATTAATAGCGTAGCTCATTTTAGTTAGTGAATATGGTTCTATACCTAACACCCATCACTGGATGCAAGAATTCTGCTGTGCTGTTTTATCAAAGGTGAAACAGAGATTTCCCTGATAAGTATTTCTAAAAACGGCTGAAGTACATATGTAGGGGACCACACATCTGCATGGTAAACAATAGTATTACACTGACCATCTGTGAAGCTCATAGATCTCCCTAAAAAACATCAATTTAGACCCATTTAGAATGTTTTAAAGGTTTGTTTAATTAAGGGAATCAGCTTTTGAATCTTACTTCTGCATAAAACATTATAAACTAATGGCATACATGCCAAACTACAGACTCGCAACGTATCTGAGGCAAATAAGTAAGTCAATAAATAAACAGAAAACAAAAGGCCCTTCTGCAGATCCACTGTTGCTCTCCCTCATCAGTCTCCTACATAGTAGGTGAAAATAACAAAAGGACACACAGCAGACAAGTACAGAAACAGCAACACCTCTGCTGGGCTACCACCAATGAACAGACATGCAGCTATGAGAACAAGCTCCGTAACAAGATCTCCAATGAGCCAGATCGAGCTTGTGTATTATTACCCCACCTTGTGGCAAAACTTTGGACAACCCACAGCTATCTTGCCACATTCCTGAAACAAGAATTAAGTTCTGCAGCCTACAGAAGTTATTAAAATTAATGAAACTCTAACATGTAAGCACAGAAGGGTTTTGTTTGTGTTTCCTTCCTGAATCCCATTTTTCTTTTACGTTTACAGCCACGGGTCATTACCAACTGCAAGGAAGTAAAAACACAAACCAGAGAAGCTGATTCCAACTCCACAGTACTTTTCCATTTAAAAGAATTACAAATTATCTTGCCTAAAGTAACACTCTGTATCAAGATATGAGTTTGTACACTGTTTCCTTTAACATATCACAAAATAGATACAAAGCAAAAACAACTTTAAGAGGCTTTAAGCTAAGAATTCCCATACTATTTCATTAGAAACACCCCTTGCAAATCTCGTCTTTCATCACTCAGGTCTCCTAGATCAGTAACCACTACTCTGAACATTGAAAAATATATATATATTTATACTCACTTTATTCCTTTTCGAGTTATTAGCTTTCCTGAAGTAAAGTTGAAAACCTTTTCAAATCGCTTTACCTTGTAAGTGGTCATTCTGTGTGATAGAACAAAAATACAACTGAGGTAAAAAACTGGCATTATAAATAATCTGAAACAGTTTTACATTTTAAGACCATTCACACAGCTTACCGCTCCATTATCCAGACCACATATTCAAGATTATATTTGCCAAACTCACAGGGATGCTCTGCCACTCCTAGTGTATTCTGTCCTAATCATAAGCGCAAGCACAACCATCCTACAGGAGAGCGAGGGCGCTTACACTTGTCCATGCTGAGATAACAGGCCAAAGGGAATACCTTAGTCTAAGCACTTTTCAGCCACTGAAGCCCAACAGAAGCAAAAGCAGCCTCAAGACTTCTCTGCCAGTGCAGAATGAACAGCTCTGAACAACTTCACCACATGCTCAGACCAGCACAAAATGAGTCTGAAAACAGATCTACAGCGTACTCCTGTAGTGTCCACAGAGCAATACACTTTAAGATCTCGCTCCAAATTACAATCCCTTCCAACTTATGGAAGGGTTTTGATCATGGTTATGATCATGGTTATGATCACAAATATTCTGTATAAACTCACAGAAAGTCACTCAGACACACAAAAAGTTACTGTATGTATGCATGCTGACACGTCACTGCTGACACTTGCCTATTCCTTTCACTGACAAGACTTACTCATAATGAAATCCAATGTCGTGATTTCCGACGATAACCACTAACTCAGTAGAAACGGGATGTCTAAACATTTTCCGAAATCTCCTGACATCATCTGCCCATGCCTGCAAGAAAACAGAGAAATTAATACTGTTCCACAATACTGTTAAGGGAACCGTAAGTATGCAGTACACAAGCACACACTCAGCGAGATGTTCACATTTTATACGCTTGGTATTAGGGGGAAAAGTGCTAAGGTACTACCAAAAATGAGGGAAAATCACGTCATTTCAACATCCTGGTAACTTCTATCAGTAAGACAATCATAGTAATACTACGTAAGTCTTGCATACCTAGTCTGCCTTCCTCTGCCGTCCGTTTCCTTCAAGAAATCCTCTTTTTTGAAATAAAATAGCTGTGTATGTCATACCTGAGGTGAGCTCCATTTTCCTTCATCAAAGACATCTCCCAGAATAAAAACAATATCTGGCTGCAGTAACCACAAAGCAGTTTGGAAAGATCTCTCCATTTGCCATTCCCTAAGGGGAAAACATACAGCCAGTCATCATTGCCTGACTTCTGCATCCTCGATGAAATCCAATTTGAATACTTAGAAAGGAGTTTAAAATGCAGCAGGTGCTTCTAAACTCACCACAGTACAATTAGGACCAACTCACACAAGAAGAAAAACCAGTTTGTTTATCTTTATTCATTTCAAATCTGTTACACAGCAATTGATCAGAACAATGACTTATTGCACGGGTTTTCCTGTGTCATTGTTTCTTCAATAAAAGTTTATGATGATCATATCATGACAAAATTAGTACTTTCTTATCGCATTCTGCTTTTTTGTGGATTAACAGAAACAACATAGCTTTGTCCATTAGGCACAGGATTGGATTACCTTTGTTTTTAAATCTGATTTTGCCACTGATCCTTCTGCTACAAACTGCTCTGCAATTAGATATTAACCAGATGGACATCAAAGTTATCTGGCTGCTTTTTAAGGCATATTATAAATCATTGTTACACACTGCAAAAGACTGTCCTATCTGAAATGCTCAGGCATCTACATCCACACACTACCTGAACATTCAATACTGCACTGGCTAAATACAGCCCATTCCTTAACCTTTCAACAGTAGTTTATTAACTTCATCAGTCCAAATCCAGATGGGCAAGTCAGAGCCAGCAAATACACAACAATACACAACACTTACAAATACACAACACTAGTTACAACCATTAGTTACTATTAAAAGCTCTAAAAACAGGATAGCGATTATTCCACAAATTAAATCATTACCTTCTTAGTTTGTCCAGCCAATGTCCTTTGATTTCACCAAGGAGGTGAGTATCAGCTAAAATTATGGCCTTCAGGACTGAAGTAGAAGTCTCTTTGGTACTCGTGTGAGCTCCAGCTTTCACTTCTGGCCAGTGACATTGAAAAATCACCACATAATAAATTAAAAATTCACAAAATACTAACACTGAGCTTATGAAGCACATGAGTTTCATGAGGAAACATATCCTCTTCTTCAAGGAAAGAGTTCTCACAGCACTCGAGCAAGATCTCAGCATTACACTACCAGCAAAAGAGTCTTTCCCAGCGGATAAGTTCTCCTCGTTGAGCTGAAAACAGTAGGGACTAGTCAGAGGACCAAGTCGGGCTTCATATCAGTACGGAAACCCTGCAGAGGAAATATATTTTAAGGCAATGCTGGCCTTGTGAATGCTTTATTTTGTAGGAAGCTACCATGCACAGCCTACAGTGCTAGGTTTGTATCACCCTGAAAGCTGTGGAAATACATAAAACCAAACTAAAAAACAAAGCTGGTCTTCTCCTCTGGATAGCTTTAACCTACACAAGAAGGCCATGCTACTGCGCCTAGACTGGCGCTCTGTGCTACCAGGACCAAGGCAACTAGTTTAAAGTCAGCTAGGACCTGGCTGCCTGATGTTCTTGGGACTATACAGTGAAAACAAAATGAGTAGGGGTCAAAGACACAGCTCAGCTTGAACAACAGCAACAAAATGAGAGAGCTGGTGGTGTGAGGCAGAGAAAGGAATTGCACTGGGATCCACACCATCCGGGCCGCTGCAATGCCACATGCAACCACTGTCAGGCACAAGTCACGTAGCACGACTGCACCAAATCAGTACAGTTACCACCTCTAAAAAGGTTTGTTGTAAGAAACTCCAAGAACCAAAAGGAATTTACTACCCCCAAAACAAACTTCCTGGAGCTCTCCAGGAAGACAGGCCCAGGTACACGAGTAGTTAACTAAGAGTGCTTCAGTTCTAACACAGGGACCAAGAAACGTCTAAGCCTCACAGAGACAAAGAGACAGCAATACAGCTGAAGAGAGAGGCGGGGAAAAAAAGCTCATCTAAGTTGCCAAACATTTCGTATTTACAGATTTCTTTCTCCCTGGATGGCTCGTAAGCCAAACAGGGAACTTACCCACTTTTAAAATGATAATGTTATTACTTATTTTATGTCATTTCAAAGGCTGATGTAAAACAAATGCCTCTACTTTGACAAGCCGCAACTTTAACAGGGCTCTTTGACCATTTCACTTGTTTATAGGCATTTAACAGAAGCTCCTGATTTCTGGCTTAAGGAGAAGCTCTACCCACAGTTTCACATTTCTGCTTCTTCTACAGTCCTTCCTCACAGAAACACCTCCAGTGCTAAGTGCCCACAAGAAACAAGTATCCCACCTCAGAGGACAGGGATACTAGCCTTACTTTCAAGAAAAATGCCTTAAGCTTCCTGTGCAACCTCTCAGGGATTCATTCAGAAGAGTACTGCATGTCTGAAAGACCCCTTCTTTAAGCTAACCAAGTACAATGTATTAACAGGAGGAGGGAAGGATGAGCAGAAGAGCGGTAAAGACGTTACCTCACATGCTCATCAAAAAACTTTCAGAGAAACATGAGAAGAAAAGCCTTTTCTTTTCCCCTAAAGAATAGGATTGCTTTTGTGCTTACTAAGTTACAAAAGTTCTAACATAGGACTAAGTTCTGGGACATCAATAATTATTGAACACTTCTGGAAATTACAAAAAGGAAAATACGCACTATTTCTACATGCCAATAGAATGGAAAAGGCATTTCAAAATCTATTTCCTAATTTTGACAGCTTCAGCTTTTGAGTACTATTACAGTGATGAACAGCCAGTGTCCATCTGTGCTGACTAAATCTGATTATAACTGTGAACACTCATTACCTTTTAAAATGTAGGTCCTAAGTATTAGGAAAGCTGAGACAAAAATACAGAACTATACAAATTTAGTAAGTTTTTTTTCAATCCTGGTCTCAGTAGCACACACAGAGCACTGAATTGATTCACTGCCCCATGCCCCAAGCTCATCTGATTCACATCTTATGGAAAGCAAAAATTGACAGAACACGATTATCTTATTTTTCCAAGCAAAATCTCCATTTGTTAATAGCCACTTATTTTCAAATATGAGCTTCTATTAACAACACTGCAAAGTACTTATTCAGGAAAGAGAACCATTAATCTGCATCATGTAGTAATTCTAATACGCACCATTTAATGTTAGCACAGCTAATACTTCATTGCAGCAAATCAGTTCTGTCTAAACTTAGTTTTGCAGCAGAAATCCACCGGCCAGACGAAACAACTTCCTGACACAGCAGAACTACAAATAAAGCCTGATTAACTTGTTTAATATTAATCTCATCTGTATCTCAATCAACCAGTACAATAAAAATCAGCAAGATCTTGTTTGTACATCTCACAACAAGGCAAGATTAAAGCAGAAATGTCTGTTCAACATACAGCAACAAGGACAAGAGACAGGAAAACTCATAACTGTAAACACACAAATTCATAGGGCCTTATCCTGCACAAACTGTACCTACCTCAGAATTTGGAAGCAGACTTTCATAGTCATAGGCAGTCTCTTCCTCCAATAAAATGGTACTGAATTGAACAGAAAATGCCAGTAAGTCACTTAATTTGCATTAGGCATGTAAAAATGAAATAAAATCCCAGAACTCTACTACTCTTCTTATTCACCATCTACATAAAGCTTAAAGCAAATAAACTCTGTCATTTTGCTATCGATGCTTAAGCATCCTCTAGCAGCTTATTTCATTATATGATTTTTTTTTCACACATCAAATTTCTTCAAAAGCTGTCCAGACAGCTACAGAGCTGCAGCAAAAAGGCAACATTACAAATCAGTGAAAAAAATTCAGATCCTCAGAGGTTCGGTGAGCCCATCAAATGCAAAAAAAAAGGCTGCTTTTAATTAAAAAGAAAGAAACATTTCTTCCAGGCAGAGCTGCCATTTTCAGAGGTCACGAGGGGTAACCGAAACATAACCAAGCACACAGAAACCGAGCCTGTCACTTTTGCATGCGTTCCCTGTCCCAGTGCTCGTGCCGCCAGCTGCTACCACCTGGGGAGTCGTGCTGCAGCTCTGGAAGATGCTAGAGATCTCCTGCCTGCATCCTGCCTGTTTCCAGCTTCCTGATAGTGAAAGAAAAATCACCAAAAGTCAGCCAGGCAGAACGAGCTGAAAGACAACTCCTACTACTGGCTGACTGAAATCCCCAGCCGCATTGGCTGTTTTACTCTCCAGCCTGCTTCGCTCTGCCACCTGCCAGCCAACGGCCACTCACGTCCCCTCTGAACCGTTTGCTCAAGATTGTGGCGGCACACCTCTACACACCAAAGTAAAAGCAGCTCAGCTGCAGCCGAGCACACACAGCAGTAACCTCGCCGTCACGTACGGTACACGAGAACTGGAGACGCAGACAAAAGCGAGCTGTCCTCTGACGCCTCGGATTAGCGCGATGGAAGGCTCGCGCACAACGCTGCCAGGCTGCACGCGCGCTGCGGTTCGACGCCTCGCTGGTTCAGTACGTAGCTATTACAGCCCCTAGCACGACTCACTGTTCGGATTAGACTAGAATCTCTTTGCTTACCAGGGCTCAAGGATCAAAATTATCAAGACAGACTGCAAGATTTTTTGCTGCCTCTTGCTCTAAATAGACAGGAGTGGGATGACGCAAAACTGTTTTCACAAGTTTTACAAGTTCATCATGAAGGTGAGATCAAGATTCTCACCATATTAATTACCTCCAACCGCTTGAGCAGAGAACATATTTTGGAATGGAAAACTGTGATCTTCTGTAGTTTGCAAACTGCAAAATTCTGCCAGGCCCAAAAAATATTGTAGCCAGTCAGAACAGAGCCGTTCTGTATACTGAAACTAAGAGGAGGGGGAGAAATAATTTTGAACTTTTCCTTATCTACTTCTAAGAACCATTCTGCACAAACCTTTAAAAATCAGCTTGTGGATGGGAGAACTGCAGATTTATTTAATAATAAAACTGTCACACAAAGGCTAAACACGCTAGAAGTATAAATTTATGCTACAAAACTGTGATAAGAAGTGTTTAAGTGACGCGAAAGTCACTCAAAACACTCAAAAGCATTTTGATGCTTTTCTTCAGCAGCAATGTGTATTTTGCTTACTAACAAATTATTAATTTTTGCACTTATGAGACTTCAATCATATACGCTATTCTATTTTCATCTGCAGAGTTTACTGGCCACACAAACCTGCATCACTGTTCTCTCCCCCCACTCCTCCATCTCTGTTCAGAACATGCTCTACCTTTAATTTGCAAGTGAGCCAAGAATAAAGCAAGAGAAACATCATATAGACAGATCTGGTCTATACACAGATCAAGAAACGAGTGGCTCTGGAGTTTTATCTTCCCTCTCTGGACACCTCCTATGCTTTGAGGACAATTTATTTATTAACTTGCAACTACAAGAAACTGTCATAACAAACAAGGTGGGATGCCAGAGTCCTAAGTCTATCACTAATGAGCCAGTAATAAAGTTTTTATTACTCTAAAGAAACTGTGTTAGGGTAAAAATAAGCTTAGCATTTATAAACTCTTGACAGGTTGATGAAGTCAAGTTTTCACTTAATTCTCCTAAATGTAATGTCACAGAGGAGCAGATTTTCAACCTTCAAACAAATATAATTCTACGAACATATAGATTTCACAAAAATTTAACATAGCTGCACTCAAGTTCAGGCTTGTAGTTCAAATCTCACAAGTTTCTCTGCAGCCTAGACTTACAACTGGGAGCTGACTTTTACCCTTCCAAGCTCTACCTCTCTGAGGCAAAGGCTTTGCTTTTTCCATCACATTTCTACTTTGTCAGTTGTGGCTCTCAGCATTCCAGTTTCTTTTCAACACTTTAAATCCTCATTCTTCAATCAGAGAAGAGCTTCTGATGAATTCTTGTTCTGATACTGCAAGACAGCTCTGACCCATCTTTCTGAATACTTTACTTCCAGTTCTAAATCCTAAATCCTTCCTTCAGCCACAAATTTTAACTGCCCATCATGATAAAAAATCTCTAACTGGCGATTTAACTCTCCTGCTTTTATTAAATCCCTTTGAAATGGCTTATTACTATATTAATCACTATATTAATACCTTCTGTCTGTGCTATCACACTCTTGGGCTGAAATTCATACAGATTGTGGAATCTACAACCAAATCTATTTGATTTTATAGTTCGTACAGTAATGGATAAATGCAGAAATTCTTCAAATTAAAATATCAACATGTTTTCATTTTCCCCACAGAGCCCAGAATCACCTCTGCAAGGTATATATTTAAAAAGAGAGAAAGAAAAAGGGGATTTTTGAAACTTAGAAGTTAGACATGCCACTGTTTATTTTTAAACTATATAAACAAAAATCAAAGATACAATACAAAAACCTTTCAGAATAGCTTGTTATATTGAAATCATATTCCTGAACACATAACATTATCAAAAAGTGGCACTACATACACCAGATGAGGTTTCAATGCTGCAGTGAGTATGAAAAATTATGCGGAACATTTACTTGCCATTAAATTAATAGTCACAAAGGTGCTGTTAAAGGAAGTCCATAAATTGCACTTATTTGTTTCAAGCACTTCTCATACTGATTATTCAGTTTCACAGATTCCTGTACTGCATGCTTTAGATCTTCTATTTCTTCAAAAAAATCCTAAAAAAAAAAAAAACCTTTAGTTTCTTTTAAAGAATATTCCCAATAAGAGTTAGTCAACACATCAGTTGTTCCGGTGTTCATTTTTTTTAAATATACGACTAAGTTGTGCAACCACAGCTAAAGCAAGATGTGACAATCAACCATGACACTATGTAACAGTTTAAAACTTTGCATGGAAGGTGCTAGGCAAGGAAGGTATCAAGTTATTTCACACTAGTAACAGGAAAGATGAATTGAGATACAAAAGAACAAGGAAAGATTGATTTAATCAGACAGCTACAAAACGGCAGTCCAAGATGGTAAGGGGATACTGTCACAAACTCATCTGTGAAAAAACATGGCAGAAGCTAATGACACAAGAACAAAGACCAGAGACGTTATTACTTCAAAAGACATCTGGAACAAGTCAGTGAAGAATTGAAACAGAGAGATTTCCATGAGATCTGAAGCAAAATCATAGCCAAGTAAGACAGAATTCATAGTGATAGTTCTCTATACATGCTGAAGTCAGCCAGTGGTAGATCAACACGTTGCGAACTTTGAAGACCTGATGCTTATGAGATCATTTAAAAGTGACAATAAGCAAGAAGACAGATTAAGACAGTAAACTAAGCATGCCGATTATATAATATTTGACAAGCCAAGACAACACTGAAGAGTTTAAAATGGAAAAATGAATACCCTATCTAGAGCTAGAAGGATATATAACTTTTTTCAGATCTTAAACTGCTCCTAAATAGCTAGTACCTGCTTAAAATCTTAAGCACAACTTTTAATTTGATTAATGAATGTCCTATTTAAGAGTAAGATCTATTATTTACGACTATACTGTGCTACAAAATGTGATTTTCTCATTCAAAAGGATAAGATTGATGATACACTGAACTTGACAGAGCCTAAGATGGAAAACACTATCCAACAGCTTCAACTGGTTCAGATCACAGTAATTTACAATGAAGTAGAGAACGAAAAAGAACAACACATAAGGCTACGCTGCATTTAAAGAAACAGTTCAATACGAAAGTTACAAAACCCAGCCCTGTTAAACTTATTTAACGTCAGCCTATATGGATTCAGTTCCTCAGACCGACTCTTTTGTAAATATTCTATTCCAAAATACATAACTTAAAAAGTAGTTCTACCTGTGCCTAATTTAACTGGGAGATATGTTCAGCTTCATAGAAATACAGTTCAATTACTACAAATATTGACAGCCTATAGCTTAAACTATTTTCTGCTTAGCTCCTGTGACTCAAGTCTATCAGGCAGTTGATATCCCAACAACTTTTACCTTCAATTACAAAGGAAATGCAAGGACAGCGAGCAGAATGTAATCACACAAGACTTAATTTCACTAAAGTACCCATAAATCTTGGAAAGTCCTAGCTACCAAAATAACACTGTATCTATTTTTATCTTTTTATACCTGTCATCTTCTTCTGCCTAGTCGTTTGCTTTTTTTTTTTTTTAAATAAGCTGCTACATACATTTTAAATAACATATAACGATTAAGTCATTATACCTAAAAATTACACTACCTGGAAAAAGCTCACTGATAAATAGCCATAACCTCAGATTTACACGTTTCTCATCTGAAAAAATGAGCCTTTCAGCCAACAAGTGTCCCTAATTTTTAAACAAGGGAATCTAGAAGCCATCCTCATTAACTGTTCTACAAGTTTGATATTTAATAAACTATCACCATGTCTTAACGTTACCACTGTAACAACAGCCAACACAATGTTATTTAGCTCATGAGAGGAGACTGCAGAATAAAACACATTCCAAAAAAAAAAAAAAGTTAAGTATTTTTTTTGTTTAATCAAAAGAATGAATTTGCAATACTCAGTTCCTGCAAACACACACGTTTAACAATAACAAAAAAAAATTTAAATAAAGTTTACTACAGAAAATAACATCTTAGGTCAGTACATCAAACTGAGTCCTCTATAGCTAGCTAGCTAAAACTTTTCATCTTTTCTCCCTCTTCACCTGGGTAGGCAATCTACCACATGAGCTTTGTAGCACCCCCCCACCCAGAACTTGTCTTCTCCCACAAGCATAAGCGGATATGTTTAAATTCAGGAGAAAATAGTTTTCCTCTTATTGACATCCTGAAGAAGTGGTAATTCAAAAAACACTTTCAATATCTATAAAAATACCTGTTGGAAGGAATTAAGTCAGTTACAAGAAGTTACAATTTTCATATCATAACAACATGAGACAAATAATCTCTCATAAAGGCAATCAAATTGTCCAAATGTGAAAAAGCAGTACCCTCAAGAAAATCCTGCAGTTAAAAAGAAAATAATTGCATTATTCCTCTTCCTTAAGCAAGTAGTATTCTTGGACACTAATGTTTCAAGGAGTCATTCATTTCTCTTTCTTTCTTAAAATGTTAGAAATTGATATTTACTTTTATGTATTTTGCTTGACAATAGCCTATGTTCAGCCCAAAGCTAAGTTTCAGTTCAGACAAAAAAGTTAGCTTTACAAAAAGCCAACTATCATCTATTCTTAAACTTGTCCTAAAATAAATTACCTTGTCTAATCCAGCTAATTCATTTCTTAGTGCTCGCCTTTCTGCAGACAACTTTTCATTTTCTTTCTTCAGCTTTTTAATCTCCTTCAACAATAGCTCTATATTCAAATAAAAAAATACATACCTTCAACCATTACAATCAACCTCCCCCTCATATGAAGCACATTACAGCTAAAGAGCTGCCTACGTTTTGTGGTATTAGAAAATTATGGTTCATCTTTTTAAAGTACTTTTTCATACAGTGATTTATCCTTAAGAATTGGCCCAGCACACTCCCAGCCACTATGAAAGATGACATGATCTGCCAGTTGGCTATTTCCACACGAGTTCTTAGAGGTTGGCAATATTCAACTTCAAAAGTCATAAAATATGTATCACGTGGTTTGATTACCTTTTGCTGACCTACAGGAGGTTCATACAATCCATTACTGGCCTCAAATGTCCTGAAATTATCTCCATGACATGATCTGTGAAACCATTTTTTTAATGCTTTGAAGTGGAATAGGATTAGGGGGAATAACGAGAAGGAACCTTATCCTGTGGACTAATTTACACGAGAAAGAGCATGCCCAAACCAATCTTGTCTGGATTTGTCCCACAGCTTTGTATCAACGCTTTAAGGAGTGTTTTAAAGCTAAAAATAGGTTCTCCTGGGAATCAGTGTCTGAAGACCAAAGAACGGAGCAACAAACACTGTCACCAACAGATTTGTATAGATACAACTTTATAGAATAAATGATAAATTCTACAGAATACAGCCACACTCCCACTTAGGATTAGGCTCATATACTAATTTAAGAAAAACAGAAAAGCAGCAAATACTTATTTTTATCCCTAAAACAAATGCAGGATTATGAGGTGCCATTTTTACGTAACATGTTTTTAATTTCTGAAAAAATTTCAGACACTGCAGGTTGAAGTGGAAGAAACGGCCTGCAGCACACTTTTGTATCAGAAATGAAATGCATCCTCTCTGGTGGGCACGCTGGATGGAACAGCATCAGAACCAAGCGTACCATTACCTAAATACGTACTGCAACAGGATTCCTTCTTTTTATATATGTGTCTGCAAGATGTTGCTTCTCCCTCTGGGGTTTGACTTCTTTTTTCAGAAACAGCTCTAGCCTTCTTAGAAACCTTTTTACATTCCAGCTGCTCCGTTCTTTGTCTCTGCTCTCGAAGATTATGCTCTAGCTCATGAATTTTAATCTGTCAAGAAACTGGAAAATGTTTAAAATGTACAGAACAAACATAGCTCAACTGAGTATGACTGGAAACATACCCTGAATGCAAATCTAGCACTCTCAATAGCTGACTTACAACTAAATTTGTCCATAAAAGCCTGAAAGGAAGAAAAATGCAGCAAGTGAAATCTTGCATATACCAAACATGCTTTTAAGAAAAACGTTGCTGAGCACATGCACACAAGAAAGTATAAACATACATGTACAAAGACACAAAACCTTTCCTCACAATAAAGTGTGCTTTTATGGCACCAATCGCCCACTTCTGAGAAAAAGTCTGTATCATCTAATCATATTGAATATTCAGGTACAAATGAATGAAGCACAAGTTCACAAGCTCCTAGGAAGAGATTAATTACATTGGACGGCTGTACAGTATAACGCTTGATCCATGCCAAAAGAGGCAATCCTCTCTTGAAGCTTTTTCTATCCTGTCGCACCACTCCCAGCCACACAACCCCACCTTTGCTCCACAATGCCAGCCTCATTGCACAACAAGCCAACGGATCTTGCTTGCTGACAAGAAAGATTTGCCTTTTTTTTTTGTTAGTTTGCTGATGGATTTCTGAAATGAAGAGGCTCGCTATGTGTGCAGGAAAACATGAGGCTGGGGCAAAGAGAGAGGGAATATGCACAGCTAGTTGGGAAGAGGGACTGGTAGGTGAGTAGAAAGAAAAACAAGGAAAGGGGAGACACACCAGTGACAAATCACTCAAAATGAACATACTGACTCTTTACCTTTTATCCCAACGGCATGGGAAACAGGAAGAACAAAAATGCGCATGAAAAACGCGATCCAATTTTACAAACTTAAGAACCACTTTTCAGTCTACCTAAAAAATTTATGTTTGGCTATTTGATACCGCATTCTACAAATTCTACTTACAGTGAGATTTTTAATTGTTTCATTTTGCTCCTGGTTTGTTTTGATTTCTTTAATGTAACGTCTCTGCAGGTTATTATACATCTGAAGTAGTCTAAAAACAGAAGAAATGCATGAAATGCAACAAAGTATGAAAGCTAATAAACCACTACAATGAATTGTGCATCCTTTACAAAGAAGTATTACAGACATTCCACAGAGATCACGTGGACTGTAGTTGTATTGCAGAGACTTGTACAGAAATATTACATTTGGTATGAATGAAGTGTGACTGGAAACACAGGCAAGAAAGACAGAAAGAGAAAGCACCAGAAGAAACATCAGAGCAAGTCAGAAGAATGGCCTGTATTGATTGCAGTCAGTCAGGCTGAGCATCCTGTGGTTTCTGTCCAGCCCAGATGGCCACACCCTGGTGAGACTTCAGCCCAAACAACTCCTTAACGGGAGACCCTACACATTAACAACAGGAGAGTGGCAACAAGTCTGCCGCATGCCACATACACTATTCCTTTCCCTGTTAGCACAACAGGAACAGCAAAAGACCACTCCTAAAGAACGTATATTAAAAAAAAAAAAGGCGCTAAAACTAGTTTCTTGTCACCAACCAAGAACCCACGAGACACAATAAGGACTCATCAGGCAGCATCCCCAGCCCTCTGTTGCACACAAGCAATCCTGGCCAGATCACCTGAACACATCTCCTTGTTTGTGAGTATGCGAGGGTGAGAGTTTGAGCGAATGACATCTATGCAATAACACGCATGAGTGGGTAAAATCGACTAACCTACAGATTTGGTAAATTAATATTACCTTTCCTTTAGATATAATTTTGGCTCGAGTTCTGTTACACTAATTTCCTACAGCATTTCATAGCACCCAATCTACATATATCAAGACTAAAAATGAACTGATAAAAAATGAACAGACACAAGAGCTGGTGTTCACACCAGGTCAGGACTGCACGCTACAAATGGGGTAAGTGATACGAGCACACGACAGCTTTGTGAAATAACATACAAATAGATGCTAAGAACTAACTGTAAGTTAGGTTATCTACGTGCCGTTAGGTTATCTATGTGCAACCTAATACAAAGCAGCTCCAGCGCTATATTCAAAGCACTCAGATGACTTCTACATAGGCATCTAATTAGGCATTGAATGCAAAGCCCAGAGTTAGACACCCAGCCTCCTTACGTACTCTACAAAAAGAGCATGCTACGCTGTAAAACAAACCTCACTGAAAATGTGGTATTCCACAACCAGATAAAGGACACACTAAAGAGAGGGTGCCTGAATCAACAGCAAGAGGGAATGCCTCTGTCTATGTGGAGTCCACAGCCCAGAACTCATCTTCTGGATAGAAAGTTGCCTTTGAAAGAATGGAGCATTATATTTATTTTTAAATCAAGCCACAGAAGGATGGACCAATATTTTATATAGCTGCCTAGTCTTAAAATGTTTTAATGTGCATTTTATTAAAATAAAAATGTACCTTTTGCATCAAAACCAGTTAGAAGAGTTTGTTTTTAGCATTAATTGGCAAACTACAATATGTAGTGGCTTCCAAAAATCAATTAGTCTAAACAGGTAGAATCACTTGTGTGGCTTACTTTCAAAACAGTACTACCCTATAAATTATGTAAATATATATATACAGAGATTTATGATTTAAACATGTATATATCTAGGCATCTATAATTTTTGTTGTAGAGATTTTTAATCTAAAATTGTATTCTTTCCCTTCTTCTTCCTCAAGAACTTCCTTAGCTCATTCAATTTTCCTCAATGAAAGATTTATCAGAAATTCACTTTGGTTTTTGTTTAGGGTTATTTTCCAGTTTAAGATGAAGTATTTCCTTTCAAAATTTAAATAAAATGATTTTCCATTCTGTAACGTGACAAGAGCATTCTAAACTCTTTCAAAGGCTGAAAGCAACTTCCACAACAGAGTTAACAAAAATTCAACTGATTTATCACAAACAGCATCTCTACCCAACAGAGGTGTGAACATGCTTCATTACTTCTACAAAGAAGCAGTTTCCTAGGACTCACCTGACACTTTCACTCTCTAGACCGAGATCCTTCTGTCCGCTCTTATGCCATAAGAGGGGTTCTGTTTGAACTTGAACACTTAATCGAAATAAACATAGTTTAATGAAAATAGATTTCACAATTTTAATTGTAATCATATAAAATAACTAAAAAAGCCTAAATTACTTTTCACTTTGATTTTACAACAGAAGTTTCCATATAGAATGATAAACGCACCAAAACTTAAACTTGGAAATTTTGCAAACATGTATTTGAATCTGGTCAGGACACCTTTCAAAACACTAGAACTATAATTTTTCAGGTCCTCAAGGTCACAGCTTCCAAATCTTTCAAACAGTATTGATGCGATTGAACTACCTTATCATTGTTCCTTACCACAATAATCTAAAACTCTTTATAGTTAGACAGAGATGGCAAATTGGCGAAGCAGATACTTTGGCGAAGTATCCCTTATAGATATTAAAACTGCTTGTTTTACTATAATAGTGAATTTTACCCAAAGTGCCCCAGTCCTGCTTTGTTCCTTTACAGCAATGCCTCCAGTATCACTCATCCCATCATCCTGTCCATAGACAGCCATTCAAAACATGCAGAGCAGATAAGGCCTAATTCATCTGAAGAACAATAACAAAGTACAAGGGCTGAAGTACTGCACTTCTTTTGCTACAAAAAAAATCTCAGTTTGACAGTAATTCTTACTCTCTGCTTGTGACATAGCCGTGTATTAACTGCTGCATACGCAGTTTCTCTTGGAACTGAGCCAGATTCTTTTCTAGCTCTTTATTTTTAATACGTAGTTTTTTCAACTTCTTGAGTAACTGTTCGTTTTCATCACTGAGCTGAAAAGCAAGAGAATAAAAAAAAGGAACATTTTCTGATCAAGTATTAATGGGACTGTTAACGTTTCAAAACAAAATTTCCTCACACAAAAATCACTACATTTACCTTGCACTTTATATATGTATAAAGCAAAACGACAGAAAAAGTAACTGGCTTTATTTTTATCTTAGTCCAACTGAAACTGAAAAATTAATCTATAGCCAGATTAGCAGAGTTACTTGCACATACATTTGCTGAACCTAGCTCAGTAGTATATAGTCAGGTCTATCACTTCATCTGTGAGCCATATGCAACTAACTATCGTTCACTAAGCTACAGGGTTAATACCTAAATTTAGCATGCATTTCAAATATGCAAAATTGATGCTGTCAACTGACGCGCTGTCAACTGCAGGAAGAACAGTGACGCAAAACGGGATAGACTGCTTTAAGCGTTACGGTCGTCCCTAAAGGCAAAGCGGGCAGCGCCAGGCCGAGGGCCGCCCTGCAGGTATTCCCGGTGCTTTCTGCCAGGCCGCAGCGGGGAGGAAGGGCCTTCCGCGGGGCTCTTAATTGCTGGGGCGGGCAGACCCCGAGGCGGGGGCGAAGGGCACGGCCTGCCCGCCCCAGACGGACGGACGGGAGCGAGGGAGGGCTCCGTCGCCGCCCGGGGGCCCACTCACTTGGAGGCACCTGTGCACCGAGGGCAGCGCCATGGGCCCGGGAGCGCCGCCAAAGGCGGGACGCCCCGGGAGGGAGCGCCGCCAGGAAAGGGACGAGGTCTCGGACCTCCAGGGCCGCTGAGGGGGCGGGGGCGGCACCGGGCCCCTCCGCCACCGCCCTCCTTCAGACGCCACCGCCGCCGCGGGGAGCCCGCGCTATGGAAGGCCCCCACGTAGCTGCCCCAACACTGCCTGCACCGCCGCTCTCGGGCAGGCGCCTCGGCTACCTAAACCCGACGCGCACAGGCCGCCAACAGCGTGAAACGTCACAGACAAGCGCCCGCACCCTCTCAGGGCCCCGGGCGCCCCCGTTGCTAGGGAAACGGCCGGCCGGCCCGGCCCAGCCCGGCCGGGTCTCCTCTGGCCCTTCCTCCCCGCCCGCCCGGGCCGCGTACGGAGTCGGCAGCGGCTTCACCCCTCCTGCCCGGAGAACGGCTCACCCGGGCTCTGCCGGGGCATTTCGTACCGGGCCTGCACCGGATCGTGACAGCAGGACCGGCCCCAGGTGCTCTGAAATGAGATGTACTGTAGCTGGGAGCTACAGCCTCTGGAGCTGGCATGAAAACACCCAATCCCTGCTCATGCTTTTAAAACAAATCTCATTAGTTTTATTTACAATTTTATTTGCCACAACTAACAGATAGCGAGCGTGCAGGATTGCAAATACTGCCAGTTACTGATATACATGGACACATAGGTACATCCACACACAAAATTATACCCCTATAAAAACACATTCTGCATCTCCCACCCATCACAACAAATGCCACTGTACAGACTTGCCAAGTAATATCGCCAGTGCAGGAGGTAACGCCACGCCTCGTAATGTTGTCACCCAGTGTGTTATTTGTATCCTTGGTGGTTTTGGATCTTGATGTTATTGGTGTTTTGGTATTTATGTTTTGTATTTGGCATGTGTGCGTGGCAGACCAGGCAGGAGGGAACAGCATGAGCAGGATGAAAGCAAGCCACTCCGAGGATGGACAGACCTTACACGCACACCCCAACAGGAGGCACTCACCAAACACAGCAGGATTCACCCGTCACAGCAAGACTGACTCAAGGCAGTGATTAACTGCCTGCTGGTCTGAGTAGCCCTTCTTATTGACGGTCTTTTCTAATTCTCTTAACAATCTAACTCCTTCACAGTCTCACTCAGTCTCTTTTGTTCTCTTTGTATAGAATGTTGCCTCTCTTGTTGCTCTTGGCCCATCACATGTAGTCATCTTTTTTGGTGTAAAATGTTACCAGATCCCACCTGCCTCTCCCTCTTGACTGCGTGGCCTACCTGATCACAAGGCCTGGCAGTTTCTGCACAGAACCATTCAGCTGCGGGCTGAGATGGGGAGATGACAGCAGCTCACTACTGCCCACTATGGGCCTACAACTGACCTAAAACACGCTGAAAGGCTGGTCACACCGGCTGGACATGAGGCTGCAACTGGGAACTGTGAATGTTAGGAGGAAAAGCCAGGTGGCCCACACCCCTAGCCGCAGGGTGCTATCCCAGCCTCTCTCCTCCTCCACAATCCCGGATCAACCCAGCACCGAGCCAATCCCTTGCACTGGGCTCAGGGGTCATTGTGCTGAGCTGCAGATACACAAGAGTCACGCATGAGCCGTGGGCCAGGTAGCAAGCTAGGCGTGCACAGCAGGGAACGACATGCCCATGCTGTAACCGCTGCCAGGCCTCTACCTGTGAGGATTTCTTTATTATTTCCATTAATCCAAAAGCAGTCATAGAGGACTATTAATCACTGCAGCCCATGACAAATCACCTTGTCCCAAAATGTTGTGGCAACAAAATTGCTACTTCAGTCAGAAACTACCATTGAATAAATTAGAAGCTAAAAGATCAGTACTATGAAAACTGCAAAGATATCTCTTGATAAAAACAAAGAAAGCAACTGGCTACAATAAAAGAGAAAGATTGTGGGAGTATAATAGATCACTAGCTGAATAAAAGTCAGCAGAGCAATGGTGCTGCAGAAAAAGGCAAATCCCATTTTTAGGAGGATTAGCAGTATCATGAGGGGTAATTACTCAGCTCTGTTCAGTGCTATCCAGCACAAACAAGATCTCAGGTAGGGTCCTGAGAAGAGACCATAAAACAAGAATAAAAGCAACATGAGATATAAAACACAGCATATCAGGAAAGGCTGAAAGGACTGGGTTTGTTTAGCCTAGAAAATAGAAACTGCCAAGAAACATGTTATCTGTCTTCATCTTTGGTTGTTGTAAAGCACGGCAATAATTGTTCCCTATGTCCTCTAGAGGATGGATGAACAGAAATAAAGTTACTTTGCAACACAGATGATGTAGGTTGGATGACAGGGAAGATTTCCTTAATATCAAGGCAGAAAAATATGTGGTGCTTTTCTTTCACTAGATGTTTTAACAAACTAAGAAACAATCTATCAGACATGGTTTTGGATACTGGCATGTCTAATACACACGGCATACTGGCATACAGCAAGTAGACAAAAACATCACCTTAAAGCCTCTTTTAGCAGAACATTTCTACAATTCTGCATCATTAACTAAATAATACAGTAGTTCAGTTATTTAAAAGAGAGCATGCATCCATAATTCTGATACCTTGCGAAACTGTTTTTAAAGTGACTATTTTTAAAAGAACGTTTCAAGTGACAAAGGAAAGCCTTACTACACAGCCGTGTGGTGCAGAAAGATCAACAGGGTAGAATCCAGCATATCCAACATATTAGTTTCTTATTATAGACAGTATGAGTAGAAAAAACATTTTTTCCTCAAAATTGGGAATATCCTGAGTGTTCATAATTGATTAACAACACAGAAGACAAGGCAACTGGAATATCAAAGAATAATATTTATTAAAGAACCTGCAAGGCTTGCTAGGACGTACGTTTCTATGGTACCTGCATGTTTGGTTTTTTTTGTTTAATACTATGGGTGGAGCAGTAAAACAATAAGAGGAGGAAGCAGAGGTAGATTAATCCAAGGCTTCCACAGAAGCTAGAACTGGCACAGAAAGGAAGGGGCAGCACTGGGCAAGAACTCGGAGAGAACAACCTAGAAAGGTTAGAAGTAGCCGAGAAAATGAATCCAAGATATGTCCTGGGCCATTCTGAGATGTGAAGTCTGCAGACTCCTTTTCTCGTGCCCTTCTACAAATTCAATAACTCATTCCGGGTGCACTGCCTATTTCTTGCCTACCCAAGAGCTGACAACAATGCAGCAGCTATGCACAATTTTTTTTTTTAGAGGCAAACATTTTCAGAACTTGAAAACATTACCAGTATAACATCTCTGTTCTACGAGATGAAAAATCAATACATAGAAAATAGGCCAACAACAGAGCTAAAAGGGAAACCAGAATTACTGATTTCTGTCGTGGAGACCGAGCTGCATGTCCTGCCTCTGTCCTGCTTCTCTGTAGCTGGCATGGGAATTGAACACAGTTGGAGGAAGAAGACAACAGCCAGGTTTTTGAAACATGCAGCTAGACCTATAAGGATTTTGTGTAAGATTCACATTTGATTAAACAAGCACTGATCCAAATGACCTTAAAAACCCACCTGTATCTTTAAACTCTCACAAAAAGCTACAGCTGTAGCTACTGTAGGTTTTATCATATGCAGTATAATCAAACAAAAGTGGCCATTGATTTTGGGTAGCTCCACTTCAAAATTAGCATCCATTCTTCTAAATTAAAGCTACTTGATAGATCTGCAAAAATGGCCCAAGCCTAGGAAATACTGGGCATTAAATGTTGAGGCATCCAAAATTAAAAGGTGATGTTAGCTTGCATGTACATACAAACCACAGAAAGACTTTCACGTACTTAATTAGCAAACATTCATTTTCTAGAGATGTTAACAATGCATGATGTTTTTAAAAACTTGTCTGTGCCAGTAAATATATGAAATGCCACCACGATATTTACTTCCCACTGTAAACAATTATAACAGAAGCATTTTCCTACACTATTATTCAGTTGTTCTGTGAACTTATTTTTTTTTCTTGCATTTTTGTTTCTAGTTCAGCTTGGTAAGAACAGAGACACATTTCATGCAGGCATACGTGAAAATGTCATTGATTCCAGTGGTGCTGAGTCTGCTACTTATTGCCAAAGAGCAGGAATATGACCCATAGCACTTTTTTCAGCTATGTGTGCACCAAAATCATTGATTCAATTTGTCAGAAAAGCTCTGCGCACAGGATTACTTGATGCAACCCTATAATAACTCCAAGCATAGCTTTTTTTCCCATGCAGATTAAAGGGCAGTGTGTGTCCTTTTAACCCTCAGACAGACTTACTATCTTCATGAGATTTTCCAGGAATTAAGTTCTCCAACGAAAATGTACACGCCTTTGTAACAACACACAAAAATTTCATCTGCCCCACTAATCTCACTTTTATCTTATCTACCAGCTGTGCCAATAATGACTCCCGAGTCTCGTTCAGCGTGGAAGGTGGCAACGCTCACGTAGACCTCCTGCCTGTTACGTTCTTCGGCACAATCAAGGCTATCAGTCTCACAGCCAAATACTAGCTGAAAATCAAGGAACAATCTCAAGCAAAATGGCCAATACAGGGGAAGAAAGTATCTTTCTTCTTGTTTTGAGCTTAGATCAGAAAGTAATAATCCACAGTTTGTATTCAAGAATCTTCCGCTGAATAGAGAGCAATAGTCTATTTTTCCTGAGCCTTGGCACAACTACGTGGGAGAGCTAAATACAAAAGTTCAAAATTCAGTTCAAAAGTTGAGCACGCTTCCAGTATATTAGGAGGAAATGCATAAAGATCTTGGAATTAGGATGACTATTTGCAGAATTAGAAATAATCTTTTCTCATAACACAAAAGAAAAAAACAAAATCAATTTAATCATAAAGCTGAGAAATCAACCGGGATAATACTTTTTAAACAAAGTTAGACTACAGATTTCGTTGCCACAGTATCGTGACAGAAGTTCTCTATTACCTATAGTGATAGAAAGATCAGACCATAATACTAGTTTGTTTGGGATTTGGGGTTTCTTTTCTTTCTTTTAGTATTTTCAGTGAATAATGTTCAAAAATAACATTGGCATGCATGTGGCAGACACTGTCTGCCACTTCTGCCTTCAATGGCAGGGAAAAAGTCTTTTACCACATCTTATTCTAGACCCACAGATATGGCCTAGGCCTAGGAAAAACAACAACAGTTTGGGACTGTATTACTTTGTCCACAGAGCGCTCTCTGGAGAAGAAAAACATCTTTCAACGGAGAATCAAAGGCAATTACACCCCAGGAAAGCTATCTCAGCCATAGCTCATTCTTAGGTTTCACTAGTAACAATAATAATATTTAGCTCTCAGCATTCTTCATCTGTATATGCTATACTTCTCAATGTAGCAGTTGTGCTTGGCATTAATAGTTCTCCTCCAGAAAACACTGAAGGATATCACTTTATAATTAGATCTGCCCGTTAGATCTTGAAGCCAGTATCCTGATTTCTACGTTAACAAGCTCCTGGATCTGATCTGAAGGCAAAATTCTGCACCAAATGTTTGAGATTATCTTTTGGTTCGTTTGTGGCAAAAGGGAGAATATGGAGGGCACTTGTCGAGCAGCAGACCCTGGGGCCTTCCAGATGCAGAGGAGAAAGGTGGTCAGAGTATGGCCATGAATGACAGGAAGTCAACACAGGAAATAACTAATGCAGCAGTCAGAACGGTGCAGACTGGAGACATATTAATGAGCGTTATGAAAAATGGTGCCAGGGCTATGAATTCCTATTTGTTTCTGATCAAGTAGAACCAAAAATGGGATTCAGCTGGGATCAGTACAGTTCTTCTAGGGATTCTAGCACAGAAAGAGAGTCTCCTTACTATTTACCTTCCTTTCTTGTACACCTAAACAATAAACTAAAAATCTGGACCGAATATCTTATTTATCAGCTATAAAATCTATCATCACAATGTAACCATTACACTAAACTTAATATTGTGGTAGTTCACACAAACAAAAAGCTTGTCTTCTGGGTTACCTCTTAAAGGCAGACTCAAACTTCATTCTTCATGAGATACTGACAGAAGCTCCAGAGAAAAGGGCTAGAAACAGTAACCAGCAATTTTGTATGACTAATCCAATATAATCCTATGCTGTGTAAAAAGACCATCTGCATGGAATCACAGTGAAGTGCTTTAATAACAGTGCAGCAAGTTATTGGCTGTCATGCTGAGGAAATGCCCCTTTGCACTGCCAAGCTAATAATTCCAGAATGCTAGTTCCCTTTTTTCCTCCCTGTTTTTATTAAAACTGTTAGTCACTTGCTCTCACATTTAATCTCCTGTTAAGAAATCATCCATCAAACCTGTAAAGTGACAAGGACTCATATTTGGAGACATCTGTGGATTCCACGTTGACGGCTGGCTAGCTATAGGTGGCCACCTTCCCTATAAAAAATCACAACAGATTTTATTACATCACTGCAGTGTGCAATTACTGCCAAAGAAGAGTATGGCAAACTGTTGGCTGAAGCCTAATTAAACCAATTTCAGTTGCAGTAGCTTCCCCTCTGAGTGACCCTGCTTTTGTACTGCAGCCTGAGTAGACTAGGAAAGTGATCTCCACAGGGCGCTGATAAACGCTGTGCAACAGCTTAAAGCAGGAAATGCGGAAGAAAACCACATCCAGCTGAATGGCACGTATGTCAATAAGGGCTTCCCACCCTGTGAAAGAAAGAAATCCATGAGTATGCTCTTTTCCACTTAGGTTAGACATAACACATTTTCATTGTTAAGTATTCTTTCTCTAAAAGGAGGAAGTCTGACCTCTACAAGAAACCGGTCTAAGCTCAGGAGCAGTCAGACAAACCAAGCACCCAATACACAGTCGCATTTCAGGTTCAACCACGATGAGTCTATTTCCAGTAGACAAGATTAAATGCGTGGCGTATGTGTAGGTTATGAAAAGCATGTGAGAGGAACTTGCTAGCATTTAGGGGTTATGAAAGATCAGAGGTTATGAAAGATCTTAGCAGTTATAAAAGATGAGGTAAGAATCTGACCCAGCAAGGTAGAGAGCAGCCTCAGCGTACTCAGAAGTAAACGGAAGTTCAAAAGCACCCTGCAGCTCACAGCTGCAAATTCATAGCGACTTGTGGGTCTAGTCACTGATTTTCTAAGTCTTTGTTCTTGGCTTTTTAGTTCTGGTTTAAGTCACAAAATAATAGCAATAGCCAGAAAGCATCTGTAAAACCTCAGGGTTCACTCAGCTGATATTTTACCCTCTGAAGTTCAGCTTTAGGTGATCCTTTTACTAATATCCCACTACCAGAATGAAGAGAAGGTTGGGGAAATTTTACAAAGCCAGATGGCGTCGCTCCTTTTCCAAGTGCCACTAAAACATCGCTTAAGGAGAGGACATATTCCTGGAGCTCAGAAAAATATTTAGAATATTTAGCACTTTCTCCCTTGTGCAACAAAATTTCACCATGTGTCAGGTCCCCAGGGCACCCTCAATTCTCATGGTCCCTGCCCATCCCAGCCTCCCCCAACTCCAGCCCCAGGCCCCCATTTCAGCCCAGCCTGAGGCTGTCTGTCCCTGCCCCACGACACGTCAGCAGTTTTGGCTCCAACCCCACCATGGGCCCTCCCAACCCACAGGCATCTGCCTGTCCCATCCCGTCCCCATGGCCCTGCCCTGCCATCGAACCCTGGCCCATGGTTTGACTTCCTGGCTTGACCTCAGACCTGCGTCATCACCATGTACTTGCCTGGACTTTCAGTTGGACCCAGCCGTCACCTCCAGGCCTGCCCTGCTCCCTCGTGGGGCCCAGCGGAGATGGGCCCTGGCTGGCGAGGGCCTGCCCTACCATGCCAGCCGTATGGACAGCCCTCGCTGTGCTCTGACGCTACAACTACCCCCAGTGAGGCTATTTCTGCATCCCACCTACTACGCTATCATTTACACTGCCCTGTCTGTAACAGCACAAGTTAAACAGACATTTCAAATGCCCCTATGGCAGCATAATCACAACAAGCCGGATATCGTGGCAGACCTAGGACACCAGACGCCTGGCATCAGAATATCTGCACGTTTGCAGCAGAAGGGACCCAAGGATCCCCTGTATCACTTTGCTGTTGGCCACCAATGCAACTACTCTCAACAACTCAGCTCTCTTCTTTCCAAAACACACATACACACAAATTGCAGAAAACAGATAGCTTTATCATGGTTTCAGTTGCTTCTAAAAATGTAAAGCCATACCTGGCAGCAGATGTGCTTATTTACCAAAGTTTAAGCCTTTTTTTACTACACCTAACTGGTAAATTTGCTTACCAGTCTACCTCAGCATAGAAACTCTCCAGGCAAGGTTCGAAGCCACGTCAAGCTATGCTGAGCACAGCATCACTAACAGGCACAAATCTCTACAGTGTGGAGTAACTGAGATTAAGGAAGAAGCCAGAGAAATTCTATACTATTCCAAATTATATTACACGTTTATAGGTTTGTTTGACTTAATGGAATTAATCTTACATGAGGACAAAACAGATATGAGGTCCAAGGAGACAAGACAAACCTAGAAGCAGAAGCGATCAGTTAGCAGAAGGACTGATAAATGTTTGGTGATGGTTACTTCAAGCAAACTTTGATGATTTCATACTTGAAGCAAGCTTTTAAATTTAGGGTATTAGTTAATTTAGTTTCCCAGAGTATTACTGTTTTTTCCCTCATTCAAAATGGGAACCATAAAATGCTTTACTAAGTAGACCAATAGGCTTGCTGTCTTTGCGGTATCCATGGCCACAGTATAGTTTTGAAACTTAAAGAATTAACTTAATTTACCACACAACAATCCATGGAGGTTTCAGTGCTGATTTTAGAAGCAAAAGGACCACGTGTTTTATTTCAAAAAAAAAAAAAGAAATCAAACTGTTATTTGTATGAACTACAGATGGCAGGAGCGTTATATCCCTCTCATCCTAAAATCATCTTTGTCATACAAGATAAAAATAAACAACCAAACAAAAGAAAATAATAATCTTGAGTTACAGTCTCTTTGCTTAGGTATTTTGCCAAAGAATAGAATATTCAAACAAATTAAATTTAGTCTAGCCCCTAGAAAATTCACAATTGATTTTTATTCGTATCCACGGATAACTGTTGTAGTTATGTAGTTTTCTTCATGCAAATACCATCACTACTTAAACATTTCTATGCTAGCTAATCTAATAGATTCTGAAAGGTCATTGAAAATGAAACCTTTGACCACAAAGCAGGTGCAGAAAGACAACAAAAAGTTTCATACACTCAATGTATTTAAGGCCTTTTTGAAAAAGCTAAGCTGATGGTTTCTTTTTTGTCCTCACTCAGTCCTTGGACTCTCTTTTGTTCAATCTAAGACTAAGTATGCATCAAAATAAATCATTTGGGAAAGCCTTATTTTGGCTGATAAAGCTTCGAACATTGTCACTTGGTACTGTAATAACTGGTTACTGTATTATACAAGTATGTGTTCATATGCACAGGCCACTGTTTTCTATATGGCGGAGTGAGAATTGCTCAACTGTCTGTCATTAGTCTTCTGCTCTTTTGGCTGCAATATATTATACTTTAGCTTAAATGGTTGCCGGAGCAGCAGGATCTTAATTCTCACCTTCTCGTCTTTGACGAATCCAAAATGACATACAACTGCAAAAAATCTAAATAGCCATACTCAAATTTTTAATACTTTAATAGCAGCAATAGCAATACTCGAATTCCCAAACACTGACAAAAAGCTCAGATCAAAAAACTGTTGAACTGTGTCCTTCTTATTCTTTCTATTCCCATCGCTACTTTCCCCGTACTTTTTATTCTTAAGCAAGATGGATAACGCTACCGCCCTATGCAGCCTAAACGTGACCTTTTTACCAAAGCTCCTGTAACACTGATGGTCCGTCTCCCCCTTTTCAGGATCTGTCCTTTGTCTCTGACTTACAGGCAAGTTTTAGCCGTCCTCATTAAGGATTATATACTGTATCTCTTACACAATAGTCAGACCATATAGGCAGCACAGACAGCTGCCTAGTGCAGCAAAACGTGGAGGGAGCGTTGACTGTGCGCAATACATACATTCTCCAGTTTGCCTAGGGCAGCAAAAACCCTCAGAGAGGGGCCTGCCAGACCTCACTGAGCTCATTTAAAATAAAACACAGTAGCAGCACGCCCGCCGGGAAACGTACGTCGGGTAAAAACAAGTCTGTGCATTTGATACCGGGCCAGCGTTAAGGCACGGGGTGCAGATGTGCCGTCGGGAGTTTGCAGGTGGGACGCGCTCCCGGGCTGGGCTGGGCTGGGCTGAGGCAGCCCGGTGCTGGGTCTCCGCAGCAGGCTGTGCGCCCACCTACCAGCTTCCAACCCCGTCTCGGGGCCCTCGGCGGCAGGAAAGCTCAGCTCGGACCCCGACCGGCGACGCAGCCCCGCCGGACCCTTCCCCGGCGCGGGGCCGGGCCGGGCTCCCGCCAGGCTCCCACCACCCCGGAGCCCCGGTTTGGCGTGGGGTTTCGCCCAGGGCAGCGACCCCCTCAGATATCTCAGCTCCAAACCCTCTAGCTAACGCCGGGCGCCGCCCTCCCGGGCGGCAGGGACCGGGCGAGGGGCCTCGCAGCGCCAACGGCCGGCGCGGCGCTAACGGTCGGCGCTAACGGTCGGCGCGGCGCGCGCAGCGCCATGTCAGGCGGCGCGGGGCGGCATGGCGATGGCGGCGGCGGCGGCACGGGGCGGGCCGGGCCGGGCTGGCTCCCTGCCCGCCACATCCTGCCCTCCCGCCGCGGCGCTCCCCTCCTTCGTGCCCCCCACCCCCCTCCGCCCCTTCTCCGCCCCCGGGACTCACCTAAAATTAGCGCCCAGCAGCCCGGCGCTGCGCCGCAGCCCGCCTTTCCCCATTGATCTCGGCGGCCGCCGGGCCCCGTCCACCCGCCCCGCTCCTCTCGGCGGGGCGGCGCCGGCAGGGAGAGTGACAGCGGCTGCCTCGGCGCACCGGGCGGGCGGCGGCGGAGCAGCGCCGAGCCCCTGCTCCGCGGAGCTGCCCGCCGGGTCCCGGCGGCGAGCCGGCCCCGCGCCCCGGCCCTGCCCCGTGGCAGCGGGCGGAGGAGCCGCCGCCGCCGCTATGAAGCCGTGCGAGGAGGCGGAGGGGGCGGCCGGCGGGGGGGACCCCTGGAAGGAGTGCGCGGAGGTGGCGGTGCAGCTGGCGCTCCGCGCCGGGCAGGTGAGACCGGGCCGGGCCAGGGTCCCCCGGGGCGGGAGGGCGGCGGGGCCGCGCCCGGCGGCTGGAGCATCCTTCCTTCCCCCCCACCCCCGGCCGCTTTTATTAGGGGCGCGTTTTAAATTTGGGGGACGGGAGGGGGATGGGAAAGGTGCGGCGGAGCTGGGGAGGAAGAGGAGGGCGGCACGGCACGGCACGGCATCCGCGCCGCCGCAGCGCGGGATCCGCCGGGGCCGCGGGGTGCCCCGGCGCACGCACACACACAGACACAGACACACACACACACACACACACACACACACACACACACGGCCGAGGTCCGCGCCTCCGGGACCTCCTGGTTCGCGCCCCAGCGCTGTGGAAGGACGTCGGGATCCCCGGGGCCGCCGCCTCCTCCGGCAGCTGCCCTTACCCTGAGGATGGAGAGCGGGTGTATTTTGTGACTCGGTGGATTTTCATTTTAAAAAAAAAAGGAAAGAAATGAGACGGAAGGGTTTGTCAGTGTGAACGCTCCCTAGCAGGGTTTTTTTTTTTTTTCATTTGTAGAACAAACAAGCATTTATTACGCTGCTGTAGTGTTTTTAGAACATGCTGTGATGCTAGTATTGAATTTATGTACAACTGAGTTTTCACGCCATGGTGCATTTATCCAGAATATTGTGTATTTATAGATTACAATACCAGTATTTGTTTATGAGCAGCTTGTCCAGAGAGAAACAGTCGTGTCAGAGAGATTTTTGTCTTGTCATACCAATGTCTTCACAATGACTGAAATTCACTTACTAGGGATAAATCGGCAGTGTCTCTGTGGAGATCAACAGCAGCTTGCTTAAGACCTGTGTTTCAACACAGCTGAAAGTTAGTCATCTCAGGAGACATCCTGGTCCCATTGTGTGCGATGGCAAAAATTTACCGACTTTAACAGAGCCAAGAAGTGGGATCAGCAGATTGTTCAGATGAGAAACTGGGTAAAATACATACCTCAGCAACATCTTTTTCCTCTGCTTTACGTTCTGTTGTATTTTGAAAACCACTTTGTACCTGTACGCTTGTATCTTGAATCCAGGACCTGTAACTTTTCCTTAATATGTGTTGTTAAAGCTATTTTTCTCTTTGGTAGAAGAAAAATGGACAATAACAAAGATTAACAGAATGCCAGAGGAGAGGAGGCTTGTTTTAGTTATGCAAGGAACAAATGGATAATCCAAATTGGGATGACAGGTCATGCTCTCACAGAATCCCTAAACTGGAGTTTCTCCAGCGTACTCATTCTGCCAGCCATTTCGCAAGAGAGACTCTCATGACTTGCTCAAGCCTCCACACCTTACTTCTCAAAATATTTAATTGTTGGTGATGGTTATGGTTGTATTAACCATTTTAATGGCCCAGAAGACCACAGCTGAGTGCCTTTTCCTGGGAGAAATAAACATGCCAGAAGATTAATTTTTGCATCTTTACTCTGCAGGTTGCCGTTGCTACCTTGCTACTGGTAGGAAATGGTTGATTCCATGGCAGGACAAATTAAAAACAGCCAAACATGTTGTTTAAGTAGGATTTGGTAGATTTTTTTTTTTTGGTAACTTTCATGATATTAAGGAATGTACTCAGTTACAAAAAAAATCAGAGACCCAAGCGGATCTTTAAATAAAAGGTGCAGCTAGAGCAGTAACTTCTATTAAAGAGTCAATCTACTTTTTGCTAGTCCCCAAAGAAGCTAGACATAAGGAACAAAGTGCCTGTGTGGCACACAAGGCCAGATGAATGACACAACATGGGTCTGATGGGACTAGATCTACTTTTATTGAAAACTGACTGATAAAATTTAGTCTTGGTCACCAAAAACAGTCCGTTCCACTGGTCAAATTCACTTTCTTTTTCTTCTGCCTCTTTCCATTCCTTCAGACCCTTCCACCTTCACCTCCATCTCCAGAAACCTGCTTGCATGTTTTTTTTCCCCAGATCTGAGTGCTGTCTTCATTCCTCCGTGAAATTTCCAGCTTTTCTTTTAAGGCCCTCTGTTTCCTAGATCCATGCCAGATTAGGAAGGCTTAGAATCATCTTATAATTGCATCTTAGAAAGCATCTATGAGAATTGTGTCGCAAGGCCTAACCTGAAGAAAGGCATGCAAATCAAGATTTTGAATTTCTAGGAGAAATGAATCAGTAATACAGTTTCCTGGTCTCCTTTTTTTTTTTTTTTTTTTTTTTTTGCCTACGTGACTATTTAGTTCGTATTGCATTTTCCATGAGGATAAGCAAAATATATCTTCCTTCCAAATGATATGCATCTATGCTTTGGAATAGTTTTTTTCTAAACTTAAAAGGCTGATAAATAAATGGTTGTTTGAATGTGTGTCAAAAGTGATGTTGCTGGAGTAACTTCCATTTCCAGATCAAAGTCATTGCCTCTCTTGCCTACCCTGTCACTGAGTTCCATTTTTTTAACAAAATGTCTTGGGGCTTCCACATATAGGTATTTCATAATGAGAATGGCCGTGGTTTTGTAATCTCTGTAAGTGACCTGCATTGAAATCATGCCTAATACACTCTGTAAGGCCATATGTAACTGGACTTTCTCAGACATCTCTTCTGCTTGTTCTGTGAGCAAACTCTACTCGCTTTGTTCATGGCTTGATAGTACTTTTTGCATAAGAAAAGCAGGTGGGATTAGACAATTCTTATTAGTGGAGGGGCATCACGGGCTAAAAATTTTAAGCAGCTCTGCTCTGAATAACCAAAGACTCTCAAATCAGCTGCTTAGAAATCACTGTAAAAGTATAGGTAATCTTGGAATAATCTATAACACAATGATGAAGCCTAGTTAAATACATTTACAGCCAAAATACAACTTATTGGTTGCCCGTTGCATTGTACAAATAGTGATATGGAACAATCAGCTGTGTATTTCATCAACCTGTAGGTGCTTTGATCTTTCGCTTACCTGCTACAATGACTTTTATCTAGAGAGAAGCTTTTACAGAGCTCCACACCCAGTTGGGGAGACCAGGCAATTGCAGTAGGTGTCTACAAAGCTTAACGTAAGGCTTCTACAAGGAGTCAAGCTGGGTGATGTTCTCAGAGTGCTCTGTTCTCTCCACCAGAGCACTGGGCTCTAATATTCTTAGTAGTCAGAGGAATTTGGTAGGTATTATTCAACATAAGTAGAATTCTGGACTACTCTGTGATAAGTTTATGGAGAATAAAAGCTGTTTCATTTATGGGAGGGAGGGATAATCTCTGTGTGTTGGACTCTGACTTGGATTACACACCCATATCGGCCGGTGCAGATGAGTAAGATTTCCTTTTGTTAGAGCCTTTGTTAGGGGCAGAGAATTAGTAGAGACCCATCTGTCCTACAGTGTCATCTGCTTGAGGAGGTGGGCTAACACAGATGGGGTGCCAATTTGTTGCTGGTAACCTCAGCACAGCACCACGACTTCTCTCGTGCCACGTCCCCCCTGCCGATGCACCAGTTGCAGAAGACATGGGAAGAAGCAGTTCCTTGCAAGGAACTAGCGATGTGTCCCGCTAGTGTGCCTCCACGCAGGCCTGCTCCCACCACCTGACTCGAGGAGGGGATGGAAGAGAAGGCCGTCTGCCACAGCTTTGTGTCGGGGTTATATCCTTGGGGATTCACACACACCAAGTAACTGTAAGCTGGAGCCTCAGGTTAGCGTGTGCTGGTCACCAGATAGCAGTTAGAGAAAGGGACAGGGTGGGTTTGTCAGAGAGACAGAGTACATCAAATCAGTTTAACCACCCCCTCCTGACAGCCAGCTTTTGGACAACAGTGGAAGTTACAGAAGCGATTTTTTTTTTTTTTTGAAAAGCTTTTGATAGGGCTTTTCCATGACACTTTCAAAAATAAGTTATATAAATACAGTTTCAATCTGGCTACCATAAGGCTAGTACACAACTCTCTGGGAAAGCAGAATATTTTTAATAGCTGCCAAATTGGCAGAACATACCACAATGGATGCTGCAAAAATCCACTTTTTGACCTGGTAATACTCAGTCTATTCATGAAGGACTTGAATGACAGGATAGAGTATATACCTATATAGAATCCACAAAAAAATCAAAGTGAGAGCAATGAGGACAGGAATCTGATTAAAAATGGTCATGAAAAGCCGGAAAAGGATCAGAAATGGATGAGATTAAATTCGGTGATGAGAAGTGCAAGGTATTGCATTTAAAAAGGAAAGATCGAATACTGAAACACATAATGAAAAACAACCGACCAGACAGCCTATCCGCAGAAGAGATCTTTAACTTCTCCGCTTCTTTTGCAACAAGGGTCAGGTGTGATCTAACTCTCCTGCTAAATGTTAGCCTGTACTGATTTCAATGGCTGCAAATTCTCCTTAATCTGCTATGTAGTCACACTGAATAGGAGTCAAGAACATGGCACTGCTAAAGAAAATCCATATCTCCTCTAATGAAAGGAGTGCTGAAGGCCAGAAATAAGTAGTATTCCTTATCTGTTTGGCTGTATGAATTTCTGAGCGCAGTCTTAAGCATCGCACTTACTTATATATAGTCAGTATAGTACAGAAGAGCAATAAAAATAAAAGGCATCAGCGTAGCAGGTTTTTTAGAATGGGTTACACAACGGAGCTGAGATGATTTGAGTGTTTTGGATTTCAGTTTGGACCAAAGAGCAGCCTGAGGGCCTGCACTCTTCTGAATCTATGGTAAAATCATCAAGAAAACCATGCAGGACATTAATGGAATTAAAGAGATGAAGTGGAGCAGATATTGTGGTATGCAGTAATGAACTTTAGCAAGAGTTCAAACTGAAAAATATTAATCTGTCCTTAAGCTCAGTAAATAAGCATAACGCATGTATTACAGCTCATAAAACAGAAAGATTAGTCACAGGGCCTTCCATACTAACATACATACATAACAGTCAACAATGTAGATAATACATCAGAACAATCAGAAAACATTTCAAATGTAATATTTTAGGCTATGAAAAACAAGAGCTGAGACTAAAATTTGGGAATTCCTGGTTCCCAGTCCAGCAGAACTATTCTGTTTGATCATGGAGCATTTCTTCTCAGATAGTTTTAAAATACTTCAATCAATGGAAATTTATTAAATATTTTAAACATATTTGTTTTAGAAGAGACTTGGAATATTGATCTTGTTGATGTTGTTTTTTGTTTAACACAGTTCTACACAAACAAGTGATGCTTAATTTTTTTGTATCTGTTTTGTTTTTCATAATTTCAAATAATTTATAATTTTCACTGGTTAAAAGTAAGTCAGCTACTTTTTCAGGTCAAGCGTTATCATCCTGTCCCATTATTTTTCTTCTTAATGAAAAAAAATGAAAGTGGTAAAATTGGGGAAGAGTTTTCATTAACTGTTCTCCTATATGTGCATTTGCAATGGATGTGGTGTAGTTCTGAGTTAATAACAATAAAACTTTTTAAAAGGAGATAAATATTTTTCCAAAAAAGAATCATGAGTTAGATCACTAGTTCCATATCTGGGGAAATGTCTGAATCTTTGTTTCTGTTAAATAAATAGCAATTCTTTTGGTAGTAGTGGGTGGTCAGCCCTTGAAAATCAGAATATCCATATGCAGTAGAAAAATTTAATGTTATGCATTTTCGTTGGCAAAAAGAAACTAACATAGTTTGCTTTATTGTATGTTTTTAGAGTAAGAGAGCAGAGGGGGTATTGTCCCTGCAAATTAAAAAAAAAACAACAACAACAAATCAGAGGTTTTCTATGAAATATTCCTGAGCTTTGTGGATCTTCCTTTTCTTATGTGTGTTTTCTGTAATTTCCTAAATCCCGATGACGACCGTCATCTTCTTTTCTCGTTAGATGTATCCCGTTTGTCAATCCGTTTCTGAACTGTCAAGAGATGTTCTTGCAGAGTGATTCAAAATCCTATATTCCCCAAGACTACTCATTGTCTCAGCAGGATTTTTATTTGCAGAAGAAATAGAGCAGATTCTGATAGAGTTAATCCTTCAAAGGTTTTTCAGGGTCTCACGTAATTTTGAAAATAAATATATTATTTTAGCATCCACAGGATGAAGGACTGAAACCAATCAAATCTGTGAATTTCTCTTTCAGATTATTAGGAAAGCTCTAACAGAGGAAAAACAAGTGTCTACAAAGACATCTGCAGCAGATCTTGTGACAGAAACTGATCATTTTGTGGAAAATTTAATTATTTCTGCTCTGAAAGAGAAATTTCCCTCCCACAGGTGAGTATCTGTGGAAAGAATATATCCATGACCATTTTTTCCTGTAAAAGCTGTATATCTGACTGGCATTTAAAGGAAGTTTTAGAAGTCTGTCAATAGAAGTCAAGTATCTTTGGTAAAAATTATTTTTTCTTAATTCAGTTTCATTTGGTTTTATATATCTCTTAAATATTAATCTGTTCTTGTTCTTGATACTTACATAAATCTCTTCTTTAAAAAACTACACCTGCCCTATACTCAGGATATCAGATTTTCTAATATTTATATCATGAGCTGTGCATTTTTAAATGTATGTTTCTTAACTTCTTCAAATGTATTTAATATAATGTAATATTTTTTCCCCCCTGTAGGGATAACTTGTATGAAGGTTTTGTATGAACCTGCATATTTTTCCCAATACTGGTCTATTCTCTACTGTATAAGAATAATGTGAAGAAACTGTATCTTAAAATAAAGCTGATACTAATGATAACAAAGGCCCTATCCTGCAGGCCCTTCCATTGTATCTCTTGCCATCATGCCTAAGCATTTGTCGAATCAGGACAATTCTCATATTTAATCACATTTACCTTGTGCTGTGATCCTAAAATCAGTAAGAAGTAGGGTTGTTTATCGTCATTTGATGCATATAAATAAACAAGATACAAGCAAAATACTTTATGGGGTTTTAACCCAAAGTTTTAAAAATAGATCATGTTGTTAACTCCTCTGGAATTGTGAAGGTCAGTTTGAAAATAACTCCTCCCAGCCTGTGCACAGTTTAGAGAGAGGTTTTATATTAGTTGGCCAGGGTTGGTGTGATGCAGAGACTGTGCAATTGATTTCCACATTTGACTTCACTCTGCAAGGGTAAAATTCCTCTTCCTTCAGAGTCAATGCAGAGCCTGTGTATCACTTAAATACTGTGTAATCTCCCTCAAACTGTGGAAATCTTTAGTGGATATGAGCCTTACAATCCAGTACTGTGCAGAAATAAACAACAATGAGTATCTGGAGAGCTCAGCTAATGCTACATATACTTTACTAATCTGATTCAGTCAGCTATGGAGTTGTAAACAAAAAAAAACCTAAGAATGAATAGAAAGAACATTATATACTGAACATGGCTTTCTAAATACGTGTTTTATGTGATAGCATACTGAAGCAGTACTGTACAGGGTAATGTGTGGTTCTTGGCTGTGGTTCTCAAAGAGAGTGCCAGGCTTTACAAGCCTATTATTTGTGTAATATTCCGTCCGCTTTTGCTGGCTGTACTCTTTTCGCATCTCCAGTATGTTGTTTTTTTTTCCTGGACAGTCTGGCAGAGACCATACAACATACAAATTTCACATAAAGTGAGAATCATTAGAAGCACTCAGGTTACTCAGAATGGGAACAAAAGTTGTAAGGTCAACATAGACCTCGAAACTGAAAAATCTCTGACTTTATTAACCCTGGGCAGTTAACTTCTGACTACATGAACAGACGAAGGAATTTCTATTTCTTCAAAACAGTTATTTTTGTTGCTTGTAGTTGTTGGTTTTGGTTGGAATTTGTTCCAATAGCGAATACATTTAGATTAGTTTAAAACAATAGATTTAAAGGCTAGATTAAATAAATCAGTCCACGGTAGCAGTCAATGTTTAAATTAATTTAGGGTAAAGTGCAACATAAACATTAAGAGATCATTTAAATTGTGTTAGGTCTTTCCCTTAATCTGCCTATTAAAACCATCAGTGAAGATCTCTGTGTTATTTCTCTCTCTTTTAAATTATCTTTATCTTTGCTCTCTCTCTTCAGCACTCTCAAATACTTCAAGTCTTTTCAAAAGAATATTTTTTCTGGTAGAGCTTTGCAAAACACAGACACACACAGCAGAGTATCATGGACTGCTGGTTGAAAAAGGCTACCTATTGTATCGTTTGCCTGTGTTATTGTTACACAGGTTGCCATCTTTGGTATTAATTGTGGCCTTAATCCTGTAGCCATTAAAATCAGGACACTGCCATTATGGATGCTAACATCCAACTCTAGGTGCCTGGCTTTTTGCCCTCAGACGCCCATAAAGGAACAGGTGAGGTATAGCCCTGTTTTGACCCTTTTGCACTTAAGTGAATATCACTCTCAGCTGCAGTTTATGCCATGCTATGGTTTCCCGGCTCTTCCAGCTGTGGATTTCACAGTGGCTTTGTGATATGAACAGATGTCCACTAAGGCAAGGCTAAAACTACTAGGTTCATTTTCAATTGGAGAAAACTTTAATCCAGATTTGAACAGGGGTCAGCAGAGCTGAAAGGCTAGTGTACTTAATTTACCGTAATAACATGGCTATCCCTCCCACTTCTGAAACTGTACCTGTCTAAAATTTGGTATCCAGTGCTTTAGTATGAATGTTCTGCTTAGTTTGTATGCTTTTACAGGACAAAGAGACATAGAGCAACACATCTATAATGTGTTGGCCTATAGGAGCTATCACAGTATCCCGCACTGTACAAGAACAGTTGGCTTATTTTAGCCAAAGTTTAAAAAAAGGGCACCTAATTTGTATTACACCTGCTGCTTCTGAAAATTAATCTTGGACTTTATTACCTATCAATGACACCACTGTATCTCAACTTCATATTTGACTTCTTGTACATAAGGACTGCAGTGCGGAGTCACCCACTGTAAGGAAAAGGCAAGCAACGGACTCACGATACTTGAGAGTAAAACACCTTACACAGAAATAGTCTGTCTTTAAAGAGATTCCCCTTTGACCTGTCTTTTACGTGCATGACTGGCTACAGTTCAACCCCTGGTTGGTGGAGCTGGCAGGGGGTTGAAGCAGAGACATGATTTATAGGTGAAGATGGAAAATCTCAGATCAGTTGTAAGGTGCTCCGTCTCCAAGAAGATGAGTTTCATCTGCAGCTAGCAGTGCAGCCAAAGCTTATCATGGGGTTTAGGTCATAATTAGAAGAATTGTAAAAAGAAAAATGATACACACCAACAAGACAAAATGATGGAATATATAGAGCAAGCAATCTGCAGTATAATATATTTGAGAACTTCAACTGCTTGGCCAAGTCCTTCTGGCTTCCTGGTTGCATACTAACTCTTTAAGTGTCCTTTTAAACATGGCCTTTCTCTGTTCTCTTTAATGGAGATTGAAACAGTAACAAGCCCTTCCTGTCATGCCAACAACGGCCTATAATGCCGCCAGATTAGTCCCTTTCTACTGAGGAAAAGGCAAAGTAGCATTTGGAAAATTCAAAAAGTCTCCTTGTGTGCTGCCTGCAGAACATTTTAAGCCCATGGCTGTAGCATTATGCAACTCACGTCGAGGGCACAAGAGCAATTAGATGCTACTCTACTTTTAGGGAAGCAACTGTTTCTGCAAAGTCATTTTCTCTTATTTTCTTCTATCTTTTTTTCTTTGTGGCTTTGAGAGAACCTTCTTCTTCCTCAAGCATTTGCAGAAACTCTACACCAAAGCCAGTTGTTCAAATGTGATACCCACACTAAGATTTTGTACCAGCATTCTGATTCTACACATTCTGTATGTGCAGAACCCTACTGAAATCCATAAGAATAGCACCTGCAGAGCACTTACAGAAACAGACCCTGAGCAGTTTATGGGAGAGCAAGGATAATTAAGGTCAGCAGGAAATATGCCAGAACTGGATGTACATTTCCCAGGGAAAAAAAACAAAAACAAAACTACAGAAAGAAATCGGTACAGAACAGAAGATGAGCTCAGATTTCAATGTGTGCCCTGTGCATCCAAAAAAAAAAAATTAATTTGTTGATTTACTTTAGGTCATGGGAAGAAGAAAGTTCAGCTTTGTAAATCTTTCAATTTCCTGACTCAAAACTACTGTAAAAAATTCTTGTAGGAGTAAGATTGTGGATTTTCTGAGAGTGTATTATTTCTTACTGACTGAATTTGACCGCAAAGAGCAGCAGATGCATTTTGCAGTTTGTATTACTTGCTGCAAGAGACAGGCCTAACCCATAGACTTACATTCTGCAGAAAAACTTCTCCTAGGATTCCAGGGATGCCAGTTCAGATCCATTTCTGCTTTTTTTTTTCCATGGCGTTCATAATTGTATATTAGGAGCATTAAAATACATGGAATTATTTATTACTATGTAAAATCAGATGCTGTACCTTTGAGAACTCTTTTTCAAAGTTTCTATGAAAATCCCTCACTCCCAAATGAAAAAAAGAACTAGATATGTACGTAAATTAAATAGCCCTTCAAACACCAGAAGGATGGAGTGCAATTTTCTGAGACACATATTTTACTGAACATCAAATACAGATTCATTGCAGAAGAATCCACTGCTGCTGGTTCAAAATGTGTCCTCACAGACAGTCCTACCTGGATTATTGACCCTGTTGATGGAACCTGCAATTTTGTGCACAGGTAAGTGGACACTGAAGTGGGAAACAGATAAAATAACAAAACTTAGCTTCCCATTAATCCTCCCTTTTGTTTGAAGATATTTTACTGTGCTAAGTTTGCTCAGTCTGTGCTTACATACACCATTACATTTTCAAACTCAGAAAGGTTTTGCCTAAGTGGGAATCATCGCAGTATCTTTTTATACCTTATGCAGTATATCTCTGAGAGTGAGTGTTTGTGCTGGAGAGAACTTTATATTGTTACCTAAAGGTAAGCTAAATCTGATTCTCTGCTTAATCACTCAGAAGCTCTTGACTCACAGCTATTATTTATATACTGCATGTTAACATGTGGAGACTTGACCTGAACTGGAGAAACAAGGCTATGCTAGGTTGATATTTGGCCTAACTCTTTATGTGGTTTTTACGTATTCCTTTTAACAATGATATTTTCTCCCTTTCAATACACAGATTCATTTTCCACAGGAAATACAACAATTGCATATATGTGGAATATAACTGAAAACTCAGCTTTACTGTATAACATGGATATTATTTTTTAAATTCCTATAATAACGCTTTGCAAAAAGAAATCCAGGGATCATTGCTGCCAAAATATAGAAATTTTAATTCATCATTTAAGTTCTGGGAATTGTAAAATAATGATTGTTCATAATATTTCTGCTTAAAAACCTAAAATACGTTCTGCTTATAGTTAGGAATTTAACATAATTGCAGTTATCATTTTAAAAAAGCCATTTCCTTTACTCCTGGTGCAATTATATAGAATTCAAGCAGCTGGGGGAGGGAGGGATCATGTCCTGGTGTTTCATCCAGTGAAGTAAAATTTTCTCTTCCTAGCCAAATTCTCTTGTCCTTTATTCTACAGCCTTTTTAAAAACATGATTTAAGAAATGAATTTATTTCATTATTTAAAGTGCAGTTGTTATACTTTAGTCACAAGGAGTAAAGTAAATACATGATCGTCACTTTGCAAAAGAGAGGGTAGAGGAACAGGTTTCCCCTTGTGTCAGCGTCAGCAGTAAGGTATCCCCCTGCAACTTAATTGCTATCTCAGATGCTCTGAGTTCGCTTGAACAAAATGTGCTCTCAGAAGGGGTTACTTGTTATAACGACATCAATGATTTTAAATTGGGTAATTCAATTACACTAAAGCAAAAAGATCACTAAATATACAACATGTTATAGTATAAAAATACTGATATCTTCATGTGTTTTTCTTGCATATTCCCATATTAAGTTATATTTTAAAAAGGATTGACAAAATTAAAGAGACCAAGAGAGGAAGAATGGTACAATGTCAAGAGCGTTATTCCCTTAAACCCAGAAAAAGTCACAGAGCTCCCTGTGGGGTTTCATTGACTAAGTGAGTTGCAGAACTAGTAAGTTCAGAGATTTTTCATACTTTGAGAGATTTTTCATTTTAATGCTACTTCATTTCTTATTTTTCACAGGTTTCCAACAGTGGCAGTGAGCATTGGATTTGCTGTTAACAAAGAGGTATAAAATATGTTCTTTAAGATGGGTAACCTGAGATCTGGCTAGAAGCCCAAAAGCCCTGCAGAAACTTGAAAAACAGAACGTCCAATCAGCTACTGCACCAGCTCTTCCATGCTATTTAAATATGTTTGGTCATATAACTCTTATTCTAAAATCCCAGTCCTCCAAAACTGCACTTATGCAGACTGGCAATTATAGGACAAATCTTATAAATTCTTATAAGTATTATAGGATTTATGTGGCTGCAAAAGGAGTACTGGTGCGAGCAAGGTTTTATAAGACAAAGCCTCAATGAGTTAAATACAGTGCTGCCTATTCATAGTTTAAATGTATCTCCCAGTGTTCTTATGTTGATTATTATTGCTTCTTTCCTACTAGCAGTATCTGTGGAAGCTAACTGCTGCTAAGAGATGTAATTCAGAACTGCTTTCTATGACAAGTAAAAAATTAGGGACCTAGATCATTTAATCTGACTTTGTGGGTTTTTATGTAGTAAAATTGCTATACTTCCCTCATGAGAGCTTGATCATAGGAAAATAAGGAAGAATTTAGCCTTCGTGAATGCTGTCGTCTTTGAGCTTCCTAGCTGTACTCGCTCATGCTAGAGGCTTTTTTCCAGATGTTGCTGTTTTACAGTCTGAGATATACAGAAGAAATAGCTATTCAGATTGCCAAGGAATGTGCCTCGTTCAGCCTAATTCCACAGTCTTAAAAATATAGAGCTGCCACTGAAGCCAGCAAGAGCTCTGTGCAGGAATAACATAGTTTTCAAATGTGCTAGCAGCTCTCACCGATTTAAACAGAATAATGCTGTTTACTTCTCTAGTTTGACATTTCAAACATAGAAACTGCAGAGAAACACTTCCATGCTCTTCTGAAGTTTACTCCTTCCCAAAGATCCTTTTGAATACTACATAAGATTACCAGAGAGTTTTCTTTAATATTTATTGTTTTCTAGAACACCATCATGCTTTTGGTGCTGCATATTTTGGGTTATGTAAACAAAACAAAGCTGAAACAAAAAACAAAGTACGATGTTAAAACTCCCTCAATAAAGAAAAGGACAAAACAGGAAAAAGTAGTGACTTGAAAATGAGCCAAAGTACACACAGGGGAACTGACCTGAATGTAAGCCTTGAACAGCACTGAAGAAATTCCTGCAGATGTCTTCAGGGAAATATTCTATTAATAGTGTCCCTCAGAAAAAAAAAAATTGGTTTAGATGGGACCTCAGGGTAAGGAGCAAGGACAACCTATTCCCTCTGAACTGTCTCTGATGAACACTGACGGTTATTCATATTGAATAGGGAGAAGATCTGGAGTCGAGAACATCTAAGATGTTTTCTTGACCATGTTACCAACTTCTTCTGTGACCTTGGGAAAGTCACTTATTAGTGACTCATTAGTGTTATTAGTCTTGGGTCTAATTTTGACCCTCCTTTTCTCATCGGTAAGCAGGCACTCCCACAAAGAGGCCAGTCTTGTTCATTCTCTAAAGCTTTCATTCTGGGCCACTATATTTGGTATTTTTCTTCAAACTCCTTCTCTTGGAGTCTTGTGATTTCATGAGACTCTCACATTTATATATTAAGAAAGGATTTTGCAGAGAAAGCTTTGGAAAAGTGACTAGAGTGTACTACTGTGGTTGAAACGGTAGGCAAATTAAATGCATCATGAAAGGTGAAGTGTGTATAAAAGTATCCACTGTTAGTAAACCAGGTGTCCTGACTTTTGAGTTTGGATGCCTAACTGACCATATTTATGTATTTGGGGTTGCAAACCTTCATGGTCCTGCCAAAGTCAATGGAACTACTTCTATGTGTAACTGCTCACCAGTGAAAGTTTTCATTCATTCAGAATTTGGCCTTAGAGGACTTGCATATTTTCGATAAAAACATGTAATTGAATTTGAAAGCAACTAACATTTAATCCGTTCTGATGTGAACACAGATGAGCCTCAAGTGAGAGTTTAGAAGACGATGAACAGACTCCATTAACTTCTCTTCATAAACTAAGTTTTGTATGACCTATATCTCAAACATCATAGTAATACTAAAATTATTCTAGTTTATTAGCATCAGTATAATCTTTGATTACATGTACCAATTAAAATATTGCTGATCTTTCTGCCATTAGTAGTTGTTTATATCTATGATGAGTAATTTGAGTTGCATTCATTTCTTTCCTTTTCAAAATCTTAAAGCTTGAATTTGGTGTAATTTACCACTGCACTGAAGAACGGTTATACACTGGTAGAAGAGGTCAAGGGGCATTTTGTAATGACAAAAGGCTTCAGGTATCAAAAGAGACAGGTTGGTCTAGATTTTGTTAGAACTCTAAAAGGAATATGTTAACTTTGTTTCAGAGTTGTTACAAATCAACATTAGGATAATGAACATCATTATCCTGATGGAAAGTATTTCTCCTGCATGATAATTTTGTTGTTATGTGTTTGGTTTTTTCCTGAAAACATCACAGTTTTTCTCATTTTCTTTTAAAATATTACAGCTGAGTGTGAACTGCTCTTAAATAATCTTAAATTGTTTTGGTTCGTAACTACTATTTAAAATAATCACGCATGAGCAGATTCACCAGTTTCATTCCAGTTATGCCACTGGCATAACCTTTTATAAGCAAGATGCAATGGGAATGGTGAATCAGATTCACAGTGGCTATTATTCACTTATTTGCAGATAACCTTGTGTATCATAAAGTGTATTATGTTAGTAGGCATACATGCTAACAGTAAACTAAAGGGTGCATGCTTTACAGGGGTTCTTTAACAGCTTGCTTTTGTGTGAGCTATGTTTCGACATACCAATAGCTATCAACATTTAGTCAACACTTTAATGGAATTAATTTATTGGTAAGCCAAATCATACATCTGTCTGTTTACCTAATGACAATAGATAATGATGATTAGACACGTATAGATAAATTTTCTTTTAATTAGTCAAAATGCAGTGGAGAATGTAACAAGACAGAAGCAAACATGTGCCAAAAATTTACATCAATGTACACAGGAGGTGGTAAAAATTTCACCCCAGCAAGAGATTTTAGTGAGCTTGAAACATAGTGAATTCCAGCAATTTAATGTACAGATTTGCTGTGGTCCCCCAACCAGATCCTGCATCAAGACTTACCTGAAATTTGGTGAAGTCTGGATATTCACTTAAGTTACTGGGTGAGGGTCTCCCCATTTGGAGAAATGGAGCAAATTATAAGGTGGGTGGTACCTGAGATAAGATTTTAATCCATGATTATGTGTCACAGTTCTGTCTGTGCTTGAATACCCCATATTCCACAAGAATCCGTGCTGACAGAAACTATTGGAAAAAATTAGGGGCTCCCAGGTTGGGTTAGCTGGGCCACTCTTGAAATGGCCTCACTCACATGTAGGCAGAGCGTTCTGGTCTCCAGCTGAGCAGGGAATGATTTTGGCACATGCTCCTTTTGTCCTCCTTTCTCTGGACATTCAGTCTATATGGGTGTCTAGAACATAGCAGGGAAAGGGGACCTTCTACCCTTCCAACTGCTTTGAAATTTTCCTTTGTTTCAAGATACATTCTTTGGTGGTGGGGATTTTCGTCAGTGAAAACGGAGCTTCTTTAATTTCACTTCTATTGATGTTTAAGTGTATACATGCAGAGTTGCTCTTGTTTTGTAAAGACTGTGGCTTACAGTGGAATAAACCAGCCCTGGAGAAGAGAGTGTATTTACCGTACCTAACATCTGAAGCAGCCTTCACCAATGCATGATATGTTGGGGAGTCCTAGGCTGCCATGTTACCTCATGCCTCTTGTTTTCAGGAAATGTGATTGTTCTGTAACGTTAATCTACAAGATAATTTCAAGGCAGACATTAGGATTGTTCAAATTTAATTATTCGAAATTACAGTACAGACAAAAACTGTTCTTTGTTAATTACTAATTTTGTATAGGTCTGGTTTGTGAGGTCAAGCAGTCAAGATGCACTTAAATGAAGGAGCCATCTTCCCTTTGACCTTGAGTGATACTTTCTTCTCATACTTAGATTCAAGTCTGGCCTTACATGTGCTAATACTGTATTTTATTTTTTTAATCTTCTTCTGTGGTCAACAGAATTGGTCTTTTCCTCATAAATGTATCCTTATCGCTGCTAAATCTGTTCTACCAAGTCTCCCTATTTTTCTGTCTTATATCAGAGTTAGGAGTGCTCAGGAAACTTTCTCTTGTACCTTGAACTGCTGAAACCATATTGAGGAGCAGACACCTGCTTCTCCTAAGTGGAGTCCTCCCTCTACCTCACCTCAGTCTCTTTATCCAACTTCTAACTGGCCATAGCCTTGATTAAAATTGAAGAGATCTGTTTGTTCATGTGGAATATATTTAATAACTCAAAAGAACAGCTGTCTTTGTCATGACCTAGCTGTGACTGGTGTGGTGTGAATGCTTGATGCATTTCAGCAATGAAGCATGCATTAAGTATTCTGTAATTATAAATTGGGTCTGTTATGCAAAAGGATCTAAGGCAGATTGCTTTCACCATCCAGAATTGTGAGTTGTGGCTAAACAGAGAATACCCTGCAGCATATCTGGATCGCTGTTTCTATATTTCAGTGCAGTAATTTAAAAATTACTGTTAAATCTACATTCCTACAGTTAAGCTTTGTGATATCCTGTAACTTAAAATCTAATTCTAAGTATCTGTTACTCACCAACTGCTTACCACATTGCTTGAATCCATAATGTTCCTCTGTAATACTAAATTCACTGGTAGCCTGTTTTAATTAAATGATGTCTCACTCTATCCTAATTTACTTTTGAAAACCTGCTTGCTACTTCTGCTAAGAATTTTCAGCTTATGCAATTAGCTGTAATAACCAGATAGACATTCCCTGTATGAATGAATGTTTAGCCTTTAATGCAAGGTAGAAGGTAACACCTGACATTGGACACAGACTATTTAATAAGTAATCAACTTTGAGGTTCATTGTATCTTTAACACCTCCTAAGTTCAACTGGCGTAGCAGAAGCAGGGACACTTGGCATTTGACCAGCTGTCTCCATCTAAATTGGCATAAGCTTTTTATATTCTCACAATATCTCCCATGAGGACTACTTCAACACTTTGCAAGTCACTGTGAGTCTTCCCTTTAACTGCAGTAGGCTTTGACTGTGCATAACACTAATATCCTCATCTGCTGTAAACCGGAATTGTCCTTGCTGAACACAATACAAGTGCAGCATTACTTTATTATTGTTAATTGAGATATGGTTTTAGTTTATGGTAAGAAAGAGTTTTTTCAATCATAAAGTGTCTTGAGTCTGAAATGTCATAGTGAAGGGGAGCTATGACTTGATGACTGATGTTTAGGTAGAAACTTTTCATTGATCTTAGTATATTCTTAAATCTTTAATTTGTTAACAAATTACATTGAAGTTCTCTATTCAAGAACCATTATGCTTTCAAATGTGATCTGTTTAGTGTCATTAATAGTTGCTAGTTGCTAGATCACTGGATTCTTTTTAGTTGACTGCTAATGTTAGTGAATTTATCAAAAACTGACTGGTCAATGAAAGAAAACAATATATGAAAACAGAAGGAATATAAGTATGTATTCTTATTTTTAATATTCTTGTTCTTTAAAGGAAAAAAAGTATGTTTAGATAAGACTATTTGATTTGAAAGTTTTAGTCTTGTTTCAATTTTTAATGTGTAGTCACTTATCCTGTAAAAGAGTTTGGGGTTAGAAAGGCGGATATGAAAACTGTTTTTCTGTGAAAAGTCCATTATTGTTTCGTCTGAAGAAATTTCCAGAATCTACCTGGAAGCTGTTAAATTAATGGAAAAAATACTTACATTGCAGATATCTCGAAGGCCTTAATTTTAACAGAAATCGGTCCAAAACGTGACCCTGCAACTTTGAAATTGTTCCTTGGTAACATTGAGAGATTGCTCAAGGCCCAAGCACATGGGTAAGATATTTTAAAATGTCTCTCACGTTGTGACCGAAAGTCATTAAAACGACAACAACAAACAGCACTTCATTAAGTTTTAAGTAGAATGTAATTCTACCTAAGTCAAGTATGTTGCACATCTTTGCAATCTTGACACACAGACTGAAATCAAAGGCGTTTTCTGCCTTATGTTATTTTGTGCCCTTGTTGCTGTGCTTAGGGTTCGTGTGATCGGAAGTTCTACCCTGGCGCTGTGCCATTTGGCATCTGGGGCTGCAGATGCCTACTACCAGTTTGGCTTGCACTGCTGGGACCTGGCAGCAGCTACTGTCATTATTAGAGAGGCAGGTGGCACTGTGATAGACACTTCAGGTGAGTAAAATATTCATATTTCCATTGACTTTTTGGGACTGAGTGGTATTTCAGAGCAACTTTTGTTACCTCAGTACAGTTCTTTTCCTGTGACTCAGTATCATTTCTAGCAATATTCAGTAGAATTGTCTGTACTCTCCGTTAGACTCTGGCTGGTCATAGCACAATGATGTAATCCCAGCTTGGGGTTTCATCACATCGAAGGTCTTCTGAGTCAAATTGTCTTTCCATGACTTTGAGTAACTCCTTTAAAGCACCAGATTTTCTGTAAAAACTAGCCCAGAAAGTTATTAGATACGCTCAGACTCCAAACAGATTTCAGCAGAGACAGTCTCTCAAGAAGGAAGCTATATGTGTGAACATTACTGACTGAGAAGTACTTAACGGGAGTAAAGGATAATATAGTTTCTAGTTTATTATTTTAGACTATTATTTTATTCATTTCTATAGCACACATCTCCAGAGTAATGAGGCTCTAAAGCAGAAAAGTTTATTGTGACCACTGTGCAGATATATTGTGGAAAGATATGGGGGACTACGAATGCTATTCTGATTGAACTAATTTCTGTTTTATCCCTTCCTATTACTAAATTTGCAAGAAAACATATCTTGATTTTTATCTGAGAGAAAACAAGGAAATATTCCAGTTATTATTGTGTACTGAACAGATGTAGACGTTCACTGCTTCTGTTGCATGCTTTGGCATTGTATCTAGAATTTTTTGAAATTATTTTTGCAAGAGATTTCAAGATCTCAAGATCTAAATTCAAGATAGGAGTTCCTTATTGGGTTTTCCTTCTCATCCCAAAACGAGCTTTGTGAATTTGTTTGCATGTTTCTGAACCTAATTTTACAGTGTGGTTTATATTTAAGAATACGTTGCCTTTTCACCTCACCTCAGACAGTTCTTAACCCTCTTGTCCTCAGGGGGACCTCTGGATCTTATGTCCTGCCGAGTGATTGCTGCGGGCACTAGAGAGATGGCTATGTTCATAGCTCAGGAAATACAAACTATTCATTACAGACGGGATGATGAAGACTGATGGAAATTAAATTCTTGTAATGTGGAGTCTATCCTCCTGAACTACGTAATTTTAGCAAGATGGGTGGCTTAAAGGGTACGTGATTTCAGCAGGATGCTTTCTGTGGAGATTTTGTGTGTCAAATATTTTTTACAAATTTATTACAATATGGGAAGGTGTGGGAAGGCATGGGAAGATTTTTAAACCTCTAAGGATGATGTTTCCTTTTTAATATGTATCTCTTTCAGCAGTATCTTTTTTATAAGATAGCATATTTTACTTGTAGCGTTTGTTTCAAAATTAAGTTGTAATTTCATATCCGTGGGGCTGAAATTTAGTCTTTTGTAACATGCAGCTAAAAATGGAACTTTATTTTTACAGATGCAGATCTCAGGTAAATGAGCTTTAGGACTGTAGTAAGGATGAGTAGTTAAGATGTGTGCCTATAATACCCTTGTTCTCTCATACTTAAGAATGCAATAAAAATGAACATTACTGTTTCCTAAATATGTCATAGCTATATATCCATATGTATGTATATGTACATATATGTATATGTCTGTGTATGTATACACCTACACATGTATGTGCATGTATACACACACATATATATACACACACATACCCATGTATATATATGGGTATCTTGGATGTTTACAGCAATTTAGAGAATGCATAGAGGAAAGCTAATATTGGATGTTCTTCTCACATGAAGACTAGACGTTATTTGTGCGACTTCAGTGGGGGCTATCCAAATCACTAACAACAGAACTGACCGTGGAAAATTTTTAATGATTTTACAAACTGTCCAGCTAGCTCTTGTTTTCTTCTACCCTGTTTCATAGGGATAAAATCATACTGTCCTCCTACAGGCCTCTGTAAGATATTCAAACCTGCAAATACTTATTATCACAGAGTAATTATAGTTAAAACCAGGAATATTGAACTTCATGAGTTATTCACAGTATTAACTATGACACATAGTAGCAGGCCAGCTGTGTCAAGGAGCTGCTGATTTTAGTGACGCTCTGAGCAGTATTTGCCCCCCACTGGCAAATTATTAAAAATAAGCACATATGCTATGCTTGCAAAAAGGTAGTCGTAAATCACATGCCCTTCTCACACAGAAGGCATGTGTAATCACACGTTTTGAATGGAAGAAAAACTGTAAAGTCAGTTATATACCTTTTGTAAAAGCACAGTTGCTCTCTACCCTTGTATCTAGCACTGTTTTTAATTCCACCAAGGTAATCATTTTTTAATTAGATTATTTTTATGGAAAAATAGTTGAGATAAAAAATAAAAATAGTTCAGATGAAATCACTTCTGATTTTTCTTAAAAAATTGAATTTAAAGTTATCTCTTTTTTGCAAGAGTGCAAATTAAATAAATGAATGCACCAAAAAATACCTGTTGGTTAAAATTTTTTAAATTTGTTTTTACACTGCATGTGTAGACTTTGTAAATGTGCTCAGATATCTGCCTGGAAAATACAAACCAGCGTTTTCTAAAATAACCTTACATGTCTGTCTTGCAACAAAAAATGTTTTTCACTGAATATAACACGAATTTTGTGAAATCTCTTGGGGTTTTTTAAAAGAGAAATACAAAGTATTGACTGTGTGAAGAATGTCTAAAATGTAGGCCCTTAATTCAACTAAGCGTTGAAGAACTCTGATGGTTTCTCAACAGGCAAACAACGCTGTCCGTCACGGTGATCCATCTCTTTGTATCCTCTGAAACTTAGATTGTAAGCCCCTTGGGGCAGGGACTGTACTTTGGTTCTGGGTTTGCGCAGTGCTAATAGGATGGGATTCTGGACCATGACTAGGCACTGAGGTGCTATAATAATACAAATAATAAATACTAATAAGCTCATTTGTCTCTTATTCTCCATCCCCTCCTCTTTCAGAGGACAGCTGAGGTCCAAGTGGCAGATGTAGAGCCTGGTCACACCGCTCTGATCCCAGAGGGCTTAGCCTCAGCAGCCGTCGGAGCAGTGGGGGCTTTACTCTAACTCCTGCCATCGGGATAAGCTCCGTAAGGAAGCTTACCCGGGCAAGGCATCACGGGTGGTGGAATCCGCTCCCCTCCTCGCCCCGGCGCCCTGCGCTGGGGGAGGAGCTGGCTGGAGGAGCTGCTGCAGCCTCCTGTGAACTTCCCAGCAGCTCACATTTCTTCCACAAAGACAGTCTCTGACCTATTTAAGGCTGATGTGCACTGTTGCCACAGGATTCGGAGAAGCAGGGAAATCTGTGTCCTTACTTAAATGGCACACACAAGTGCCTTGCTAAATTGAGACCTAAATCTGCAGGGAAGGGAGAAGTTTGGAAATCCATTCACAAATTCTCTTGTTTGTGCCTGGATACAGCTTCAGCTTTGGTTTTGCTCGGGCCGTGGTTCAAGTCTGTTAAACTGGCACTGTGTGTGAAAAAGCAGTCCTGTCTTTTTCCCTACCTCCGCTGCCTCCCGTATGCCAGTGCAAACATTTTTGTACCCTTCCAATGGACCAGATGAGTGAAGTGATCTGCCTGTAAAGTACCCTTGTAAACAAAAAAGGGATTATTTTACAGACGGATCGGTTTCCCAAGCCAATTCATCCTGTGGCCACCACAAACAGCTGACTTCAGGCACGAAAGAGGGCAGTGAGGGGGCAGGCAGGACATCTCCATTCAGAGACAGTGCCAAATTATGTCAGTTCAAAGTTTTTGTCAAACTGCAGCCTTAGGTCTATTTGACTACACATATTAACTGAAATAAACAGTACAGGAGTTTGTCCTTTCTTTGTTTTTCCTTGCCAGCCCGATTAAGCTTTACTCAGCATGCATGAGCTCTCCTGTTGGCTCTCCTGTTGAGTGTGTCCTTTCATAACACTGTAAGTGTAGTACATAAGCCAGAACTTTAAATCACTCAAAATGCTTAGTTAAACAAATGAGGTTTTTCCTACCAGCAGTTGTAAAATGCCTCAGATGTTTGCCACTGCATACATTATGAACTACATGTATGTGCCTGCAACTGGGCATCCAAGATGTATGGAGATTTTCTCTATTAACACTGCAGCAAATATGTCTATGCTTTGAAAAGACTGTACCTTCCTCCATAAGCAAGCAGTGCTCACCTGCCCTTAGTTTTCCCAGCCTGCTTCCCCACTCGTCAACAGCACAGTGCTATCAAACACGTTATGCCTCCAGGTTGCTAGTCTAGTCTCAAATGGTAATTTGAGTAAGTGCATTCTGGTAGAATAAACAGTGGAAATACCTGTAAACTCCTGCTAAATGGTTGGTGGCTGATTCCACTGCAGCGTATCTTGTTGATCTTGTCAGATTTTACCGAACAAGTATTAGCATGCTTAGTACGTGCAGAAAGACCAAAACTTTCCCTATGATTACATGAGCTAATCTTACAGCACTAAGGAGTTTTGCACATATTGGCACTCTAACCTAGGGACACAGGCGATTTTCTGCATTTGCATCTAGAATTCTGTTCTTGTTTCTATTAAAAAAAAAAAAAATTCCACTAGCCATTCTGCTACCAGTATTTGAATTATGCTGTTTCCCTTTGAAGGCCTCAGCAAAGTTGGATTTGCTCAGCCTATGCACAGGGGAGGTGCTAGAGGCTCAATGAGAACTGAAACAGTTAAGCCACTGTTTTAAAATGCAGTACCGAGTTTTTGTATTTCTATACTTTACAGCCCATTATATTTATACAGTGAATTTTAAAGTAAAATGGATCAAGGGTCAAAGTGAGTCCTTTCTCATCACAGAATGGGAATGAGAAGGTGTATATTTAATGACATAGAGAATCAGAATTCTGTATCTCAGCATACCAAATCAAATTTAGCCAGGACACTCTTCCTGGAGATGAAAGTCAGAAGAGTGCAAAATGGTGATAAATATATATGTGTGTGTGTGAGAGAGAGAGATAATACATATGCTATATAACATATTACATATATTATATTATATAAACATATATAATCATTATCATATATATTGTACATATATAATTATATATAGATAGATGGAAATTGAGAACAGATTAGTTTTTTGTTTACAAATTGTACATGCAAAGGTGCACAAAAATTTTCTGAAAATTTGTGACTGTCTGTATTTCTGGTCAACTGTCATAATAAAATTCAGAGGATTAATCACTGGAAAGAAGAACAATTATTCAGACATGTCTGCTAAGGCAAAAATCTTAAGGCTCACCGGTACATTCTTTACACAAAACGATCATATTAAGTATTAAAGAGTTCAGTAAAGAAAGGATAAACTCCATCACATTAAGCTGAAAACCTCCTTAAGTGTGAGAAGTCTACATCTTTTAACAGTGCTTTTCTTTTAGCCATAAATACGCAGTGGTGCTATTTGATTTTAAAGCTGTGGGCAACCTATGAGGACATCTATCTAGAAAGATAGTACTGGCATATTTTGTATGTATGAGAAAGCAGACCCGCATATGAAAGTGTACTGTTGCTGTATCAAGTGACACCGCATTCCTTCTAAATATTATGGTATTAATGGTCACTTTTAAAGCCGTGAATTGGACAGATTCATGATAGGAATGCTTGGTTTATTCTATTTTAAAATGAATTGAAGCACTATTATTCAGGCTGTCAGACTACACGGAACTAAAACCAGAAGTCCATCACTTTTGTTTGTCCATTGTAATGAGCAACACATTGTTCTCCTGAGAAACACGGATATTTTCTTGCCAAGCGTTGTTTAACTTGTTCTTGTTGAGCAGTGCCACCGGATGATGCTGATGTGCCCAAGTTAAAAAAATGCGGCCCAAAGCCTCTACTGGCACAAGGGGACACAACCCTTGTGATGTTAAGGAAGCAGCTGCCACAGGATGACTATTCCTGTAACTCGGCAAAGCTAGCCATTGTCTTTGTACTGAAGTAACAGTAAATGAGCAGCTTTCCACAGCTAAGAGTTTTCTGGGATAGAAATACTTATCACATTACAAATAGCCAGGATTTCTGGAGACAATGGGTGATTCTAAATCACTGTTTCAGGTGCCCAGCATGCCTCAGGGTCACGCTTAACATTTCAAACCACACATATGTTAATGAAATCTTTTACTGTAAAATATAATCATTATTATTAGTACTTGTTACAGTTTAGAAATTAAATGCTGGTTCTCTCCTGCCTTGCACCTGGTGCATAGTAAAGGCTGATGTATTTACTCTCTCTCAAAGGGTTGAGACACGCTATGTTAATAGAATATTAGTATTTTGCATTCACTTTGCAGATATGGAAATAAATATACAAAGTATAAGAACTCACCAATTTTAAATACTGTTTCTAAAATTTAGGAGAAAATTACTTATTACTTATATTTTACTACAGATTATTCCAACTGCATTGTATCCCTGCACCATTTCATCTAGACATAAAACAGCAGAGGGGGGAGGAATTAGTCTTATATATGTACCCTGACTTCAAAAGAGATTAAGGGCCAATTGTTCACACCAGCATACCTTTACTGACTTGCTAGTCTGTAGTAAATCTGAACCTAACTATACACATAGAAATAAGCAATAAAACATAAAAGTCATTGTAATTCATATAAAGACTCTTTCGCTTACCCATGATTTTGACCAAGAAATTATGTTACGGAAGCTAAGAATAATTACCTTCAGCTGTTTATAAAGACAAGAGGAAGATGGACCACGTATCTGAAAACATAGCTAGGATCAAGAAACCAAAGATCTGACGAATTCCTCCTGTAAGCATGTGCAATTTCAGTGGACGTTCCACTCACTGACATCAGTTGAATTTAAGCTGATTTCTATCATACAGAGATTTCACTATGAAAACATATTTTAAAAATGCAGAAATGTCCATGTTCCATTCTTGTGTTTCTCTTTTGCAATGTTATTCTTTGTGCTTCGGAAACTAGCATTTGTTTTGTACTATACCATATACAAATACAGTTTTTAAGAGTTTCTGCTTATTTTTAAAGACTGCTAAAAATTAGCGATCACAGAAATTAATTGACCAGTGTGCAAATTAGAAAAACTCTCAGGTAAGGTGAAATTGTCACTTTTAGGTACAACTATATATTATATACATCATAATAGAAGGAAAGAATTTCTGCCTTGTTCTATCTGTAAAATACTTTCATATCGTATGTATCGCTCAGTTTAAGCAAGTTCTGTAAGCTCATGAGCTGTATCAAGCTATTTCTGTTCTCCGTTTCACAGTTCCTGAAAAGTGAGTCAAAGAAGTAGTAAATCCACTCAAGAGACAATATAACCAAACTTCACATATGAAAAGACTACTCAGATGAAATAAATACAAAGTGACTCATATTAGCCACAGAAGAATAGAAATTCATTGAAACTTGTAAATTCCGTAGTTCCTTTCTTTCCTCTTCCCACTTACAAAAGTGCAAAACACGATCTGGGCTCTTGACTGAACCTAGCGAGTGGACCTGCCCCACTCACCTCACCTGGGGCTGGGGGCAAGCGAGGGCCAGCCAGGCCCCTGCCCAGCTGGCCTTCCGTTGTGCCAGGCTCCCAACGCCCCTTCCCTGTGGGAGCAGCGACCCTCACTGCACCCTGACACTCACTTTACCCTCCAATAATCACGGTGGCAACTATCCTCCTACTCTGTAACCCAGAGCAGGGATGCTGCAGCCACGAAGATATTTTCTGACACCTATTGACCTCTATTATTCATCCAAAGATTTCTAGGAATTAAACTGAGGTTAAAATCTGAATGATCTAGTAATGAACTATTTCATCCTGCGCACAGTCTGTGTGGAGTAACAGGGTGACAATCTTATTGGGATCGTGGAGACATAGTGGAACAGCTCACATGATGGGTGTGCTGTGATGCATGGGTCCAGGCTCTTTAGAAAGGACACGCCAGCATAACAGAGAGAGGAGCTGCCCCTTATATGAGAGAGCACCAGCAATGCCTGGAGCTCTGCCTGGGGATGGGTGAGGGGCCAGCTGAGAGCTCATGGGTCAGGATTAGCAGATAGACCAATGTGGGTGACATGTGGTCTGTGTCTGCTATAGCATGCCTGATCAGGAAGAGGTAGATGAGGTCTTCAGGCAACTGGAGCAAGCCTCACATTCACAGGCCCTGGTCCTCAAGGCGGACTTTAACCACTCTGATATCTGCTGGACGGGCAGCATAGCTGGGCACAAGTAATCCAAAAGGTTTCTGAAGTGCATCAGTGATAACTTCCTGACACAGGTGCCAACAAGGGCAGGCACTCTGCTAGACTCATGCTTACAAACAAGGAAGAACTCATCAGGGAAGTAAAGATCGGGGCAGCTTTGGCAGCAGTGGCCATGAGATGACGGAGGTTAGGGTCAGGAGAGGAGGAGGCAAGGCAAAAAGTAGGATCACAGCCCTGGACTTCAGGAGAGCAGACTCTGGCCTCTTCAGGGATCTGCTTGGAAGAATGCCACAGGATACAACATTGGAAAGAGGGAGCCCAGTAGAGCTGGCTGATTTTCAAAGATCACCTGCCCCAACCTCAAGAATAGTCCATCCCAGTGAGCAGGAAATCAAGCAAAAGCAGCAGGAGGCCTGCATGGATGAACAAGGAGCTCCTGACTAAACTCAAATATAGAAAGGAAATGTACAAGAGGTAATTTAGGAGGAATATAGAGACACTGAGCATGCAGGGAAGGGGTTAGTAAAGCCAAAGCCCTTCTGGAATTGAATCTGGAAAGAGATGTGAAGAGCAACAAGAATGGTTTCTACAAGTGCATCAGCAGCTGTGACTAAAATATTGCTTCTTTGCTGCCCCTTACACACTGTACTCTCTCCACAACCCAGTAATTGAGCATACCTCATTTTAGTTTCTCAAAACTTAACTCAGGTTCACTTTTCTCACATCTTCATAAAGGCTCTTAAAGAGACTTTAGCACAGAATCCTCTCACCTACTTACAAAAGACAACTGCTGCTCAGCATTAAAGTAAGAAAGATACAGACACACAGGGAAACCACATTCCGCTGGTTTATCCCGTGTAAGTTAATAATTTGTCTAATTAATATATATAATTTTCCTTGGACAAGAAACGTGCATAACGGCATGCAATTTCAATTTTCAGAAAGAGAGACTGGGAAATGCTAAACTGAGAAACAACAATTAAGGGCATAGCTCAGGGTGCAGAGGATCCCTGAACTGGCCTTTACATTCACTAGCTGCAAAGCCTCCTGTGCTAGCTCAGAAACGCAGTTTCGACAGCAGCATGAAGTACTTCAAACAAGGATATATTGCAACATATTCATGAACCCCCCCCTTGCTGCAGCTTCAGACACCTTCTGATCTGCAACGCTGCCAGAGAACCACAGCAGGAACACCCAGCCTGATACTTTGGGGCACTGAGGAGCCAATCCCACTCCCACTGAAAGCAATGGAAAATCTCCCATTTACTGCAGTGAGGTAGATAAGCTCCTAAGTCTCAGTGCTTCCATTAATCCTGCTGTCACTCAGAGACATCATGCCTCAAAAATTGTCCTTTACATAAACAGTAAGGATTTTAAAAAGAAAACAAAAGAACCCAAACCCTCAAACAGAAATAAAATGCTTGACATATTACCTGAAAATCTGGTTGCACATCTATCAGAGCTGACACGGCTACTCCTAAAATAATGTTTTTCTCTAGCAGTGTCGTGTCAGCACTGCCACAATACTCTTCAAGCAAAGGATTTGTGTTTTCTTATCTTCCCCATGTTGCACATCCTACTGACAAATCATGGCCCTTTATTACCTTCCTGTTGGCTTAAAAAAATAAAATAGGTTCTTTGATATAGTTCCAATTCTGCGCTCACATCAAGAACAGAGCTCAGATTTAACACAGAGCCACCTGCTGACAGTCAAGTATATTTGTTTTAAAGCCTTCAAATCAGAATTTGTTGGTGTTCACATCACATATTGATCATTAGAAGACGATGGATAGAAAATACGTAAGTCAATTTTTACCAGCAGAAACCTTTTCTTCCTACCCATGCTGAATTTGGACTGCTCTCTCTCTTCCCTGGCAAACAACAGTTCGTAGCAAATTTTCTATGGCTCTTTATCTATCTTTATTTGTAGCAAAAAGCTTTGGGGGAAGAGATAGCAAAAGGCAAATCACTAAAACCAAACATAACTATGCAGTAATCTTGCAGTATCTGTAAAATATTGTAAAATGGCGTAGATACTACGTATGACTCGAGAGAGAGATCTCTTTTGGCAATTACTAGCACTTCAGTGGTGGTCAAATCTCCTTTCAGTCTAATTCTGTTCAGTGATGAAATGCTGCCAAAGTCCACATGAAAACAGTATTATATGTCACAAGAAACATTCCTGACCAGAGCCTGGATCAGAAGTTTCTGATGAGACGGCTCACTCTGAAAGGCATGGTCAGTCTGCAAGTTTTAAATTCGCCTGTTCTCAGGCCGACTATTCAGTCTGCTCCACCTCGTGCACCTGCGAAGTTGGCAGGTGCTGTCCTCGGCGCACGTGTGGCACTTAGGACGAAGCACCTGCACTCTAGGCTGTTCAACCCAACCAGTGCACGTGCTGGTGTACTGGGTGAAAAGTACATGTGAAGGTCTTGTGGCCATGCAAAAGCAGAATATTTTCTCCAAATCCTGACAACCGGGTTTGTTTAATTTCACTTAGAGCTGTATAAAGGAATGAATGGGGTGCCTACTTGATACCACTAGGGATCTATGTATTTCCTTCCCACGCTTTGTGCATATGCAATTTAACAAAATCTGACATGGCTATTTATCTAGCAGCATTGGATCCCATTCTGGTCTCGTTTCCCCAAATCCTGAAAAGTTGCCAGTGTGCCTAGCAGACTGCGATGCCCAGGGCTGCTCCTGGACACCTTGCCACCCTTGCAGCATGGGGCTCACGGAGCTATAACTTAAGTGTTGCCCTGAGGCCTGTCCATACATGCACACAAAAACCGACCTTCTTCATGGAGGCTGCAGCCCTGCTAACTCGGTCGAGGGCTGGCCTGCCAACAGAGGGCAGTCCTACATCTAGCTGGGCTTCCCAAGAAGTGACTGGCTGTGCGGGGTGGTGGGCCCTTGCACCCAGGTGCAGCTGTGCGGGGGCCCTGTGCCCGGAGACCCGCACCGGGCTCAGCGCATCTCTCGCAGCCCGCCGGGCAGCGCGCGTTGGGCTCGCCATCGTGCGACCAGGAACACAAGAGCAGCGTTTTAAAACCTCGCCCCGTGGCTCTCCTTGAGCTACCTGAGAAGAATTACTTTTGGTGCATACCTATATTTGGTTAATGCTTCCATAGCCTCTGTCAAACAACTGAATACTTAATGTTTTTGCAGGTTTTAGAGTGTGTGTATTAGGTAGGGAAGACTAACCTATAATCCATGATAGAAAGGATTCATCCTAGGGGATTGTGACTCTACAGGTATCCACCATAAGAAACAAAACGGACATTTGACACTAATGGGAAAGAGCCAGTATCAGAGAAAGGAACATGCTGTGTAGAAAAGTGAATTGGACACGAATATAGTTAATATGTGAAAACAAGGTGAGTTGTTTCAGTTAGATCAGTGGAAATGACATGAAATACGAACAATCTCTATGCAGTTGTTACAGCGACAGCCACAAGTTTTAAACCAAAGTGACAAATTGGCCTAAAAGCTGAAGGAAGTAGGCAGTGTCTGGCAGATCTCAGTAGGGATGGTCAAAGTCTTCGCAAGACATTTACGGTCCTTGGAGAGTCCGCTCTGAGCTGTTCTGAGCTCTCAGGTTTGCGCTCAAGCCCAAATCCACCTTCCTCATCTACCTCTTCACCAGGACACAGCGTAGGGGGGAACCAGGGTACACGTTCCAGCCAGATGCCTCATCTCATCGCTTTTTCTAAGAATTCAACTACACTGGTATGAAACCCATAGAGTTAAAACGGGACAACCTCTTACCTTCATCACAGTCACGGAAGTAATATTGGGTATATGAAAGTACAGCTTGTTCTTTTTCCCTGTGGATCCCAAGACTAACTGCATCAGTATTGCTTTCTTCTTTCTTTAAAAATAGAAAACAAGAAAGTCCCAAAACATTCAAAACTATGAGTAGGCTGAAGTTTAGCAGAGAAAGTTGCTGAGACAGAGGCCTTGGCTGAGTGCCCATTAGAATCAATAGGAGTCTTTCCATTTACTTAATGGGCTTTAATGGGCTTTATACGGTGAGAAGAGGAGGAAAAAATCTGTGCTGATTACACACCGACAAAGAAGTGTTTGAAATAATCCACTGCCATCTGTCTTTATTTTACTATCCCACTCAGTTGGGTCTGAACAGAAAATCCATAAGATGAATGGAGAAATAATTATCCGAAGAGCTGCCTGTTTGCATTTCTCACCTTCCCCAAGAACTACACCCATTACTCATGCCGAAGATTTCCTTAAATAATTATAACAAGCCACTGTGGAAGTAAGAGGCTACAGCTGTTGCATACATATGTATGTATGTCATGCAAGTTCTCTCTCTCTTTATATATAAAATATATAGATATATATAAGTAGACCACGTTGGTCTCAAAGAGCTGCTGTAAGCTCTCTTGTATTCAGAGGGGCCAATAATATTATCTGGGTTTGTGGGGAGGGGAGAAAAAGGAGCTGTGTTTAAGTCTATTTTATCAAAAGATTGGTAACATTTCATGGGATTGCTCAACTCTCTCCATTGCTTTGAAGTCCTGCCCCACCTGTAAGGACATGGAGCTGATCATAGGAACCTAAAGCCATCACATACAAAGTTAGATGTGCACGTCTCTGGGGGAGAGAACGGGAGGACCTCACAGAGACAAAAATAGCTAACAAGGACCAGTTTGTTTGATCTGCCGTAAAAAGAAGAGAGGTTCTCTTTTCAGAGGAACCACATATAAGTAAAGTGAACAGAACCTTATTAACAGCCTGATAAATCAGTATTAGTCAGTGTTGTAGAGGGGAGGAGGTCACACAGGTGACTGCTTGTTTAGGGGACATTAAGTCTATTTCTATGGGAAGGGGCAACATGCATAATACAGTCTGCGAATCCACTGACTCAGAGCCAGCAGGACACATACCTATGTAAAAACATTTTAGCGATTTATTCTCAAGGACAATACATAATTTTTATTAGGCTCCTAACCTAACGAAAGAACTGAAAAAAGAAAACCGAAAACTGAAAAATAACTTCTCTAGCAACACTTTGCCAGGCAACGATACCACACAGAAAAGTTACAGCTCTTCTTTAAATTCTCTCTAGAGACAGTTCCATCAACCCCAAATTTATGGTATTCCCTCTACCAGTTGATTAAGAGCAGTTTTTTCATCCATCCTAGGGTGAATAGTCTCTTTCTAAGTAGACATGTTTTCCTGAGACTATCACAATTCAGTACTAACCTAAGGTGATCTGTATAAACAGGTTTCCAGATTCCAGAAAATTGCTTCAGGTTTCATTACATAAAAAATGGTCACACATAACATTTAGGCCCAGAAAGTTTTGAGGGTACCTGCCCCAACAGAAGCACGATAGATCTTACTGCACTTGGCTCCAGAGAAATTATTTCATAATCTCAGACTTGCAGGAGACCCAAGCTACAGCTGTCACTTCCTTGGTATACTAAATTTTATGACAAAATGAATTTCTTAGTATAATTTTGCATGAGTTCAGTGGCGTTTCAGAAGAGATGAATTTGTCCCTGCATGCCATGTAAAGGAAAAAAGTCCAAAGGCCACAAATGATGACAAAGTATTAAACTTTGGTGACTCACGTGGAAGGAGCTCACGATCTCTGCTGTGTGAATATATAGCTACAACTGCTTTTTTGAACCTTGGGGAAGCCACAGAACGACTGACATCTGAACTCATGTCTGCCCTTTGGCTCCAAAGTTACTTTGTAATGAGCTGTTACAAGAACAGAGTCATTCTTAATCATTCATCATGGGGACATGGCTGGAAAAATACTACAGCAAATGTTCCAACTCTGGGTATTTTTAAGAGCTCTCTGGCCAGGCCTGCAGTGGTAATAATATGCCCCGAGCATCTGTCAAGAAGAGAATGATTCAAGTGTGACCGTGAGATAAGGCCGACGTCCTTGTATCCTCCTCAACACGTTCCACATTATTTCATTTCAGAAACTATGCAAGACTGGGCTGGCCACTACTTGGATGTTAGATCATCAGGAAAATGTGGCCTCTTGGTACAAAGTGATAAACGGCATGATCTCCCAAGAATCATTCCAGAATTATTAACTATCCTTATCTGCTCTAACCTCACCATAAATGAAAGGGTATGACTTTGTGATCTGAAGTTTCAGTTCCTAGCACGTAAGAAACATTAACATTACAGTGACGTACAAAACAGAGCCGAACCCATACAAATTAGGTTTGTTAGGCATGTTGCAAGGCCAAAGATGAGGGGTGGACAGGCCAGGAGAGAGCTGCGCAGGCTAGGAATCGGTGGGCTCAGTCTTTCAGATCTACAAACTGTCGATAGTACAGCATAAACCCGTTGCCCTTCTTCTGCAGCCTGACCACCTAAAGGCAGGCATCAGAGAGACGAGTAGGTGTTGGGGGGGGGTACCACAGATGTTCAACCCAGTGACTAACGACTTACTTCTGTCCCTAATGGATTATAAAAGAACACAGCTTCACATATGAAAATAGTCACAGTTTAAAAATAGACCCTCTTAAAACAAGGAAAAGGAAAAGGAAAAGGAAAAGGAAAAGGAAAAGGGAAAGGGAAAGGGAAAGGGAAAGGGAAAGGGAAAGGGAAAGGGAAAGGGAAAGGGAAAGGGAAAGGGAAAGGGAAAGGGAAAGGGAAAGGGAAAGGGAAAGGGAAAGGGAAAGGGAAAGGGAAAGGAGTCAGTCAGGATCTGAAGACTGACCACAGATACACTACAGCGATGGGTATGGAGGCAGGCCAGCTCTGGTTAGAAGTCATTTAGCTAAGTCAGGCTTGGACTCCAAACCAGGTCTGAGAGTCACTTGACTCTCAGAGCACCTGCACCTTCCCAAGAGGCTATTTATCTAGAGAGCAAATCTAGCCCAGCAGAATGTAAACTAGCAACTCAGAGCAATATTTTTCTCAATCTCTTTCGATTTGTGGCCCCTAAAAATTTTCTAGTGGAGCTGCTTTGGAAATTTCACATGCATAAATTCTTGTGTAGTATCCATGTTTGTGAATCCCTTAAAAATGACGGACCAAGCTCAGAGGTCAACACATTACAGGTTGAAAACCTTTGACTGAAATGCAGGGGGACCATCTGGAAGGTCACCCATTAAGCTGTCTGGCTATAATTGTCTTAGTTTTTATATTTTGGACTGAAGCAAAAGACGGTAATTGTTACTTTTCATTAAACTTTTAAAACATGCCATATAAGATATAAAACACAGGTAATTCCCACCCAAGAAGATTTAAAAATCTATGTTTTTAATTAATTAGTGCAGCTACTAAGAGAGTGTGAGAGCACTGTTCAGTTTTGGGGTCAATAGTTCTGGAGCGTTGTCTGGAATCTGAAACTATTCGGGCTCTGCTGCAAAATCATAATATAACTGTGCGGCTGTGACACAGTTCCATGCATGATAGCCTCTCATTTTGTGGACAACAGTGTCATGAAAGAAAGTTTTAAAGTTTATAAAATAAAAAGTTACACTACTTTCTGAATAATATTTTATTTTTTTCCTGTTGGGAGTATCTCTAAACAGTAAGTGTAAGGAGGTTAGAAAGAAAAATCTAAAAAAAATGTGATTAACTCTTATTTTGAGCTTATTTATTTTTGAAGTTGCAACTTTTGAAATGTAAAATAAAGCATTTCAGATTATACTTGGCTTGCTCAGAATACTAATTTTCTGATCCATTAACTTCAATAACAAATCTCAGACAAAAATGCTGCCGTTCTTTACTGCTGTCACAATATAACTCTCAATAAGTCATCTTTTAGCTAAATGCTGCTCATAAATATCTGCAATTCACTCACATCTACAGCATTGCAAAGGGGATAAATGAGGGCAAAACTTGACTTTCTGTTTTTAATATCTTGTGTAACTATGAAATATCTACATTTAAACTTGTGTTGGAAAAATTTCACTCCACTGAAAGATTCTTGGTAGGCTTTTTTTCCGTATATACAGTACGTGCCCATCCATCAATACTGTCCTGATGCTATTGTTAAAACCATTGAAAACTAAGAAGAACAAAACAAACCAAAATACCCACCCATGAAATCTCATAATAAACAACATTTTTCTGGGCCAGATGGTTCGCTGAAGCAAAGGATTAGTCTTTTGTTCAAACTAGGGATTTCAGCTTGGAGTCTTTGCAGACCACAGAACACTTCCCAGCAAACTACAGAGGCTTTTAATTAGTTCAAAAAAAATGTTCCCAGTTTGTTTTGCGCAAGCATGCACGGCAGTGAGATCGCCTTTAGGAGAAGCCTCATTCTCTCCTGTACAACTAGTAAAAGCACTTAGTGCTTCTTGTAAAGTTGCTAGGCGTAATAAAATATGGCTTAATTAATAAAGAGTCAGAAAAATACAGAAAACTGGGTAGACAGCAACCTCACGAGATCATTTCCTCTATAGCCTTGCCTTGAAACAGGATCAAGTGTAGCTAAGCCCTTTCTGATAGATGCTTGTCTAATTTGCTCTTTAAAACTTCCAGTGATGGTATAGTAGTGGTTGAAACGAACATTAAGAATGAGCAACCTTTAGCATGAGCAGCCTGACAGAGGTAAAGTAGAGCCAAACTCAACGGAGACAGGAAATAGCTAAGTAGGAAAGGCAGTTTAGAAACCAGTATGGTTACTCTGAGGACACAGTGAACGGTAAGCTGGGCCTGTGTGGAAAAGATAAGAAATAATTAAACTTACTTAAGGTGATTCTAACAGAAACGAGGCCAAGGGATCAGACTTAGCTGAAAATCTGAAATGGGAAAAGGCTGAGAAAAGGTTAACTTTCGCAAATCTCACCCAGCCATTGTAGGTCTATTGTAGATCTTTGTTGCTGACACATTTGTAAATACATCTGTCCACTTCTTGCATGAGTTAGATCAATGGAGGTAAGGCACAGAAACACTTTATTCTACATGAATCTTGCTCATGTAATTTGTCACAGCTTTGAAAAATAGAAGGAATTGCCAAACTGATCCTCAGTGTCCTGATTTGCTCCCTCACATCATTTGATCACTGGTCCACACAATGTGTGTATCTAGTTGACCGCACGTCTTCACTAGGCGATTGATCACTTAACAGTCCCCTTAGAGTTGAAATGTTTCCTAATGCATAACTTACTTCTCCCTTCCTATCGCTTAAGCCCCTGTAGGCATGAAGAAAATTTTATTCCATTCCTCTTCACAGTATTCTCTAATGTCACTGAAGCCTGTGATCACATCTCCACCCAATCCTCTTATTTCCTGACTACGCAACCCCTACACCGTATTTTCTGGATCTCTCATCATTCTTGCTTTCTTCTGGGTTTGTCCCAATCTGTCAACTTCTTTTTGGGGGTTTGGACTAGACGATCTCCAGAGGTCCCTTCCAACCTCGGCCATTCTGTGATTCCGTAACCTTCCTTTTGAGAATATGATTCTTGAAGCACGGTATCCAGACCCGAGATGACATTGCATGTTTGCCAGTACAGAGTTGCATGCAAGATTACTGCAAACACCTTCCACTCCCTATTAAACACGCCATGTGTGGAGGCCTTTGTTTCCCAACAATGTGACCACTGTGAGAAGTGGCTTAAGCAAACTCATTTAACTTGAACTGCGGCAGACTAGCCTGCGTGGAGTCAGTTACTGCATCTCAGCAAAGGGGCGGTAAGGCAGTAATTTAGTAAGGAGGATTAACACAGTTGCTCACGAAACTCCACCTTCATGTTCACTTCCCTTAGTATCTGCCATGTACTTTGTTCTCTGCATGATTAATCTTTTCAGTGAAGACCGGAGCAAGAGGTCATTAAGTATTCTGGCCTCCTCACCTTCGTCTACTGTTAGTTTTCCCTCTCTGTAAAACAGTGGAATGATTCTTTCTTGGTTTTCCTCTTGCAGCTAATGTTCTTACACTGAATGTTATCTTGTCACATCCATTTCTAACGAGATCGCATTTTTTGCCTTGGCCTGCCAGATTTGGCTCATGCTACTCTTTTGTATTCATTCTTCCTTAGTAGCCAATCTAGTTTCCACTTCCTTCTTACGTTTTAGTTCACAGTTTAACCAAACTGATTATCTTCTTCATTACCTTTCCCCCATCACATTGTATTTATCCCATTAATATTTCTTCAAGAAAATGACAGTTCCCTCAACCTGAAACTTGTCCCACGTGATCCTCTTCCGCAGTCCGCTGAGACTCCTGAAATCTGCTTTATTGAAACTCAGTGCCTCTGCTCTGCTGATCTCCGTAAGACCCACAAACTCTTATTGTGTCATGATTTCAGTTGCACTGCCAGGTTCAAATTCCCAGCTGAATCCTTTCCACTACCCAGAAACCATGCCAAAATATTTGCTATTTCAGACAATAAGACAGTTATTTTCTCTATTTACTCTATCACAAAGTTATGCCCAGCATACTGGGCTTTAAAAACATAATCCTGTTTCTTTGTAGAAATCATACACCTGGCTAAATTAGAAATGTTAAGACATCAAATCCTCTTGCAACACTTGTAACTTGACATGTATCCCTGTAGAGATCTTCCTGGTAATTCATCAAAAGCCATACAATCACCTAAGCAAGATTTTGTTCAAGCAGGGCAAATCAAATCACTGTACGAAAATCCACCACTGCAGTGCTGGTACGGATAGCAATCACTGGCCTTATAGCAGAAGGATAGATATGCAATAAATCCTTCCGCTCTATAGTTTGTTGTATATGGACAAAGTTCATCAGAAACCATTTACCTATACAGTCAGCTCTGCATACATCTTGGACCTCACCTGTATGCTGTCTTGCTGATGTTCAGTGATATTTTATTGCTGAAATGCCCAGCTCCTGGGTCAGTGATTTGACCCAGGAGATGCCTTTATCGCTGCCTGCTCAGAAAAAAGGTACTTCAGCACAGCTTGTGAAGCTCAAGGTAGCACCTCCTCCCTCCTTACAGATCTGGACAGATTTCAAAAGGACATGTTTTTCCTGTTGCTCTTAAGTCAATAGCTAAGTCTGTATTAGCTATGATGGCTGCAATGCAAGATTGCGCTAATGCTGCTGGAGGACTGTGTCCGTGGAAAGCAAGCTGTCTCTGCGTTAGAGCTAGGGCAAGCCTTGCACCAGTGTCATCCTGAGGGCTGCCCGGCAGTAGCCACACTGGTTGGAAGTTTCTGCAGAGACCCATGGGAAGAGAGGCACGTAACTGAAGGAAAGTTAAGCCTCCGCAAAACAAAAATGTCTAGCTCTACCAGATATTTATGCTGCAGCATCTATGGAAAAATCCTTAGAGTTACTCTAATCTCCATATTGCTTCCAATTGGCAACCTTGTCTTGCACAGGCAATGGTGGGGAGGGAGACCATCCTACAAAATATCCTATTTCCTCCCCTCACAGACACTAGCTTATGTAACCACATATGTATGCGTCGTCCTCCCGGCATCTAGTAACTTTTGAACACGACGGGCAATCTCACCAGCCCTCACAGAAGGGTAGAAGCTGCAGATGGAATAAATTCACACAAATCTGAAGGTGAGAGAGGCCCAAACGAGTACTCCCTCCACCGCAGGAAAGGCTGCAGATAAATACACATTAGTTTTTGACAGTAGGGAAACACTTGATAAGGATTCTTTATAAATACTCCACTTCATAGAAATAACTCCCACTGTGGCTCACAATCAAATACAGGATGCAAATCCAGTGGAAAACACGCTGCTTTGATTCCAGTGCTCAGAGAACTATTTACTTTCCCGTCTGCCTCTCTCCTTGTCTTATAGGCAAGGCTATACCACAGAATTAAAATAAAACTGAATGTAGGAGAATACAGAAGAAGAGAGGGTTAACTGGTAAGGATTCCTTCACACCTGCAAGTCCTAAACAGCCTGACCAGGAGGAGATAAAAACCTGTGCTCAGGGCCCTGGGGGAGGTTGTAGGTGTGAGCTTTGCTCTGAGGAAAGGTGCTCTTTACCTTGTCAGGTCTGGTGGGTGATGCCTTCCAAGAACTTGATTTGCCTCAAGATTATGAGGGCTGATAAGGGCTCCAAAACTTAAGTTTGAGGATATCTAGCAGGTGTTGGCCTGACTATTAGAGAAGCCTTGAAAGTAAAGAAATAAGACGAGTGACTCTTCTATCCAAAACAGGCTAGAGCAGCAAAATGGCCCTGGCACTCAGGTAACTACCTATTCCTGACTGTAAAGGTGATGTGAGTGCTGGGTGTAAGGGCCTCTGAGTCTTCTGGATTGAGCCTTTCACTGATCAGTGGTGACAGCAGGTTTCCTGGTTCATCCACTGGCTCCAGGTCAGGGCATCATATCAGAGCTGGATTCTGTGACTTCCTTTTCTCTGTGAGCTAGTGTTTTCATGACTCTCAAAAACAGTAGCTTGTTTCAGAGCTGAGTAGTTCTATATTCATGCTCATAGCTAAATATGAAAAGGAAAAGCTGTATTTGTACCTGTTGTGTAAACAGAGCTTCCCCCTTGGAGGAATAACGCTAAATACCTTCACCAAAGCTACTGTATACGTTAATCCAAGGCATAAGCTTATTGCCAGCTCTAAAATCAGAAGCTGAAACACATAATCTGTTGACTTACTTTAATGCCTAGTGGCTTCAGATGAGATTGGCTTCCACTGTCCCTCGGGCATCGTTCATTGATGCGTTAGCTATAAAACAAAAATTCTTCTCGTTCCTTTCCTAGGCAAATCGTAAGGCAAGATGCGCCGAAGAAAAACCTTCCTTCTTAAACGCTCTAACTTGCACCATTATTACAGCACAAAGGGCATTAGCAATGGGTTTGTAAAAGACTTAAACTTAGCTCAGGCTCGGTATGGCCCTAAACATACTGCAATGGTATTTACTGTTTAGGCGTACGACTCGGAATAAGCCAGCAAAGCGCCGCTCTAGTCCGGCGCTCTCATCAGCGCTCCGGTGCGCAAGTAACGCCGCAGCTCTCCTAGGCAAACCGAAAAGCGGCTGCTGCTACCGCTGCCCCGCGGCGCCCCGAGCCCTTTCGGCGCCGGGGCGGGTCTGCGCCCGGGGCGGAGCCGCTGCGCGCCCACAAAAGCAGCGGGGCCGGCGCGGCGCGGCTCGGCGCGGCGCGGCTCGCTATGGAGGCGGCGCGGGACTACGTGGGCGCACTGGTGCGGTGAGTGCGCGCCCCCTCCGCTGGTCGCCTCCCGCCGCGGGGGTTTGGCGGGGGGGGGAGGCGGGGTGCCCGAGGCTTGCGGCATCCGCTCGGTGCGGGGCTGCGCGGAGCCGGCGGGGACCCTCTCTGCGGAGGTGCTCGGAGGACCTGGAGAAAAGAGCCGAGCCTGAATAACTTGTCCGTCCTAGCTCTTTAGGAGCAAAGGACACTTTCCAAGCTCAAGTAGATAGTAGGGGAGGGACAAATCTGATGAAACTTAGGCTGGGATAGCAAATAGCCAAAAACCTTTCAAGCCTGAGCTGAAGTTCTGCTGAGGGAAGCACGAGTAGGAACTGTACAGTTTTACCCCTCTTTTTGAGGTGTAACAACCAGGATGCAGGACCTGAGGGTGCTGTTGGCCTCCCAGCAAGGACTGAAGCTACCGTGTTGTGAATGAACGTAAGACGAAGCTTCATTTCAGGCATGGAGTCATGGTAGAGTTTATGGGCTGCTTGTATTTCATGGCAACACGGCCTGAATTCGAGGCCTCTGTTAGCGTTTCAGTTGCTTATTACATGTAGAAAGGTCTAATTCTGTGCATCACTGAAAGGCATCTTGTTATAGCTGCTCTTCTGGTATATTTAAAACTATTGTTTTAGCAGAGAAACTGAGTCCCTAATGCAGAAGAACCAGGTTTCCTAACTACTTCCTGGCTTTTTTTTGGCTTAGCTGTTACTGCCAGTGTCATTTGTCTGTGAACTCTAACCTAAAAGCCAAGCCGTGCCATATTCTGAAGCCACTTGTGTTGTGCAATTTGTGACTTTCTGAGTGTAACTGAAGACTGTTGCACCATGTCCTTAAATAAACGTACATGGAATATTGCAAACAAAGATAGTAAAATGTGTGCACTGGGCTTAAGGCAGACTTTTTAATCTCTTTTTTTTCCTCTTCCAAAAAGCTGAATTCATCTGTCCCCCAGCCTCAACACTACACTGAATGCTTGGGACAGTACCTGCAAGTCTCTCTTTAACTGGTTGCAGTTATACAGAACAAACTGGATAACGATCTAGAGTTTGAAGATATTTGCTTTTTTGGTTATAAATACCTCTTTGGAGTTCTTGCATTTTCTACTGACAGCGTCCTTGCTCCTTTAGGGAAGAATGAAGACCTACACCTTTCAACTTTAAAGAATAATAAAACGATGGTGGAGTTGTCTGTATTAATAAGTCATTCAACTTTATTAGAAACCGCTTTACAATGCTCCCAGCATCTGTACCGCTCACTTTCTGACTTGGCTTGATGAGCCTTTAGGAGGAAATGATTTTCAGTAACTCCAATCTAGTAGCGTTTCTGGCATCAGGAATTCTTGTCTGGTTTCTGAGGACTGCTGTGGTAGAAGGTGATCTTTCCAGGAGTGCTGGGCCAAGGTTCGGCTGTCTCAGTCTGTGGCCGTTGTGGGGGCAAAATAGCCAATAGGCCCAGAAGCTGAAGGGTTTCATTCTGTTATCCAAAAGAGTGTAAAGACATGCTGGTTTCTGTTACCTAGCACCTGTCCCTCACCCTGCACTGGAGCCCAGATGCACTGCTTGATAAGCAGACTTAGTTTAGATATGATATTGTTTACTGAAACACAGATGGAGTGGCACTGATGTTAACAGGAGTCCAAGTCTTGGGTAGTTACTTAAGTGACTGGGTCTGCTGGAGCTAATGGAGGTCCTAGTTTAGTAATCTTTTATTCTCTAACTTTTTTCCCCTAGTAAAACTAGGCAACACTGTAAGGTGTGTGTGGTGTTTTTTTTATCTTTGTTTTGGTTTTTTTCTTTTGAGTCCTGGAGAAACTTCTGCTCAGAGCTGCACAAATGGCTTTTATGGCTGGCTCTGGTAGTGCCTGAAATGAACCCTTGCTCCTAAATGATCTTGAGTCCTGCCTGTGTGCCCTGCCTTTGTATCAAGATGTATGTCATGGCTTCTCCTCATATGCTTTGCCTTTTGTGCGTGACAACTTGGCTTCAGTAACAAGAAAGAAAAATTGTTCAACAGGACTGGTATTAGCAAAAAAAGCTATCACACAGTACAGTCGTATACACAAACTTTTCTACATTCTAGTTTTCAATCCGAGTTTTAAATGTATGAGGAGGAAAGGAGCTGTACTAACTCTAAAAGTCGCTCTTGTATCCTGAGTGTCACACTTCCAAATATCTGGGTGCCCTGTGGAGTCGCCAGCCCTGACTTAGCTGAATAGGCTTCATACCTGAGGGAAAGATGCAGGTGATTCAGAATGGGAGCCGCCCATAGGCAAGCGGGGTGACTGGGGCACTATTAAATTAGTCAGTGAAGAGATAAACAAACACACCCTGTCTTAGCACATGGCCCCTTATGGATCTTAAGTGCCTGCCCTGTGTCAGGGCTGTTCTGTCACTCTGTCCTTCTCCCTGGCACTGACCCTTCTCTAGAAGGAAAGTGCTTAGCCCTTTGACTGGAAACATTGCCTGTTTCCTAAAACCATACTGCCCATTCACCCTCACCTGTTGGAGAAGGAGAGAGGTTTCTAACAGCCAAAAGTGTGCATATGTGAAAAGCTAGGGAACCTAGTTTTCAGACAGCACTATCAAGAAGGTATTGGCTTGAGCTAGAACGACACTTCTGAAAATCACCCTCCTTCTAAAAATAAAATAAAAGCTCCAGTAATGCTGAGGAGTTGGTAAGGAAGAGAAACTTTTTTCTTCAAATGAAAGGTAATAGCCTAAACCTGTGCAAATAGCAGTGCAGGATGACAGCAAGAAGGAAACGAATTTCTGAAACTCTGCCTGGCTCTTTGCAAACATTGCTTCCCACGCATCCCAGAAAACATGCTTTAAAAACCAGGTAAGAGATTTGGAAAAGATAGATCTTCTGCCTACTCAGTGTGGATGTATTCAAAAGGCAAAGCTAGGACATTGTGTGTTGACTAACTTGATGCTATTTCATCATTGTTCCAGGAATTCCCTTAATCACTCTTTTGATGCAGAGAAAAAGATGGCCAGTTAACTTCATCCTCCTCTGTGAAAGTGTCTGAGAATGAATAGTTTTTCCGATGTAAAGCTGATCTTTTGCACTGATGTTGGAGAACAAAGCAGTGATGTATCCCTTCCCATCCCTGTGCAATTTAGTATTAAGGAGCTACAGGTATTCAGGGAATAAACCCCAAGAATCTGAAAGAGCAAACACCATCTTACATACACAAGATTTGTTTAAAAAACAGATCAGCCTTTCCAGGTATCATGCAGAAGAGGATTTTTGGCAAACTGTCTGGCTATTGAAGCAGCCAATACAATTTGGCAGCAAAAAACTGTCACCAGATGTAGATGGGAGCAATTCTGTACCTGGGTGTGGGAGTAGATAGTCAACGCTGGTGTGTTCAGTTTTCCTAAGAGAGCCTAAGCAGTCACTGTAAAAACATGTGATTGTTCAGGATAAACTCAGAAGCATCCTTCTGGAAGCGTCAGAATTCTTCTCGCCTCTCTGTTATCGTGCTCCAACACTATCCAGTATGTACTCTGATCTTAACTTTCACTTCATTTGATGCGTTCTCTTCTTTTGATACCTCAGGGCACAAATGAGTCTTATTTTGTCATTTCCAAAACTAGATGGAATGTCGTAGACTGTAGGTAGTTTTTAGGAAACAAACAAATGTCTTAGTTATTTGTAAGTCAATTATAACTGTATAGAAAGGCTCAATTTGCATCGTGATGATAGGGATTTTGCATTTGGATAACAAGAAAATGGTTCAGCCTTCCTGAAGCAAACTCTTATCCTAAATTAGCTGAGGCCTTGACATCAGCTGAGCTGAGCAGTAACTTGGCCCACATCTGCTCAAAATGGTTTTCGTTCTGGAAGTGTTTTCAAATATCACTGGTAAGAGAAAGTTCAGAGACAAGTGTCTGTATGGTTGCATAATATTTAGTTTTGAAAGCAAGCTCCACAAGCCTAATGTGACCTATGAATTGCTCATATAATGTGCTTATGTCACTGAAAGCAAGAGTCCTCCTCACAGTGCTTGACATGACTTTTGATAACTAAGCTGAAATTTTCTTTATCTTAGATCTTTGGTATCCGTGGGAGCATCTGTGGGCGCAGTAACAAAACAGACCCTGTTCCCTCCTCTCATGCCTGCAGGGCGACCTTTCCGTGTATCAAATGCCTCCAGAAGCAGCCGGAAAGGAATTGTTGCAAGCAGTCTGCAAGAGCTAATCAGCAAGGTATAGCAAAAGTTCCTACTCTGGCTGAAACTTATAGTGAAGTACTGTATCCCAGGAAGATAACCCACAGGCTCCTGTTCTTCTAAAAATCATTACTGGGGAAGTTTAAGGGAATGTGGCAGATGAGCAAGTCTGAATATTTAAAGACGGGGGAAAAAAAAGATCAGTGACATGCCCCCTTTCATATGCTATAATCTATCTTATTGCAGACCTTAGATGCTTTCCTTATATCTGCTGGAATAGTCACTCTGGTTTTGGAGGAAGATGGCACAGTTGTAGAAACAGAAGAGTTCTTTCAGTCCCTGGATGATAATACGCACTTCATGATCCTTGAAGAAGGACAGAAATGGACACAAGTAAGTGCACACTTGGAGAGAGGGGAGAAAAGGAAGAAAAGTTCCCCTAAAGAAGACAAGGGTTGCAGATTCATGTTAAGCCTTTCTGGATGACGAATCAAGTTCTTTTTTTGCCCCTTACGTGAACATGGAACTGTTGACAAACAACTTTCATGAATTGAATGAGATATTAAAACTGAAAACAAATTTATAGAAGGAAAATCTCAGTTTTGGAGAAGCTCATTAATAACCTCATTCTTGAGCCTTTTCCTAACATAAAGGAAACGAGGACTGTGTGTTAAGCTAAAAGTACAATCTCCTTAAAAGTTATCTTTTAGAGCCAAAGAAAGCTCAAATTGAGCAATACAAAATAAGTTTTGCTTTGTGGTAAATGTGGTATTTGTTTAGCAAAGACTAGAGAAATGCCTGCGTTCAATCTTGCAAATGGCTAAAAGTTGTCGTCAAGATCTAATGATAGCCTAGGTGCCTTGAGATATTTTAAGAACTGCTTAGCCTGGCTGGCTTTAGCCTTCTAATGCTATGAAATTAGTGTCCAGTTTTTGGTTTTGTGAGTAGCATAGCTGTACCTTAGTAAGAGTCAAATTCTTATGTCCCTTTCCGTGGAAAGATGGTTGCTGGAAAGCTGTTGTCCAACTTTCTTGTATCAAGTGCAGAGAAGGAAACAGCTAGCTTAGGGGCTGTAGCAGGCCAACCCATTTCTGTGTTTTTTATATGCACAGCTCAATCGTTTGGCCCCATTTTTCAGTCTCCTGCTGCAGTATGGGCAGCTCGCATATTTTTCTCCTGCGCTGTCTCACTGGTTTATCAACCTGCTGCACCTGGGCTGTGAGCTCCAAGAGCAGAAAAGAGGCTGCAGCCGGCAGTATGACTCTTACCTAGCTCCTCCCTCCCTCTGCCCTATGTCCCGGTTGGCATGGTTGCAGGACTAGCTTAAACGCTGCCCTTCTTCAGTACGTCCTGACTGACAGTGGAAGAGTACCACAACTCAACCATAAATCAGCTGGAGTATAGAGAAAGCTCTGCGATACTTCATCTAGGTATCCTGAGTGCTAACGGGACACGCTACCAATCGTACCCAACTACATGCCCATCAAAACTTCTGTTGATGGGGGGGGGGCAGTTGTTGGAGCTCAGCTCAGAGACTATCAAAGTAGAAGAAATGGGCTGGCCAATGACATACTGCAGTGCTTAACTGGGTCATGTTTATCTTAGCAGTGTCTGAGCGCTGGGGTAACGAGTATGAAAAGCCCCAGTCTTACACAACTTTATTGCTTCATTTAACATGCAAAAATAGATTGATAGCTGCCAAATTATTAGCCTTTAATAAAAAGTGTTGAGTAAAGTAACGCATGTATCCACTAGATGTCTCTCTAAAGATGGGACTAGCTTACTACTTTTTTCTTTTCTTTTCTTTTCTTTTTTTTCTTGGAGTAAGTGATCTAATCCTGAAAGAGTACAAGGGCTGCTTTCATTAAAACTTGCTGGGCAGAAGAGACTGGAGTTAAGGGAGAAGATAACTTTCCACACTCCTCCTCCTTTGCTTTTTCTTTTAAAAATTAGCATTAAATCCTAGGTGCAATCAATAGCAATTCCCCTCTCCCTGATTTTAGTAGGAAGAAAAGGGTGTTATGAGCCAGGATTGGAAATAAGGACTTAACTTTCACAGATGTCATTTTTGCAGCTATCGATAGGATTGCTAATTAGTACTGTGCTCCTTCCTAAAATGAAGGACCTAATGTCTCATTTCCTGTTGAAATAGCAGGGTCAGCTTCCACTAGGGTTACCTCCTGTGGTATCAGTGTAGCCTGAAAAAGAAACTGGACTAAAGGAAAGAAATATTCAAGAGGTGTTATGTCACTTCAGAGCTTGGGTTTGAAAAACCCAGAAACTGGGTCTGTTTGGAATAGTTTCAGAGGCCTGATCAGGACTTGGACAGAATTAAAAAGCTACAAACTTGCTTTTCTCTAAGTGCTAATGCTTTTAATTTTAATTTAGAATTGATCAAGAATTAGCCTGAAGACTGGAATAAATGAGTTTGCTTCTGAAGAACTGCACCATTAACAATTGTCTTGCTGTATTCTCCAGGCTTATAAACTGTCTCTCTCTTTTTAAATTAGACAAGAAATGGAGTCCTCCCTGTGAGACAAAAGAAGAAAATGGGAGTAGCTAACATCACGTTTGATCTGTACAAACTGAACCCTAAAGATTTTATTGGTTGCTTAAACGTGAAGGCCACTTTCTATGAGATCTACTCTGTGTCATATAATATCAAATGTATGGGAGCAAAAAGCGTATTGCGGTAAGTATACACTTCCAGTGCTAATGAGGCATATGTATTAATAACAAAAATCTGTGTCTGCTTACCAGTTCTGTGAAAGCAGATGTGTTTATAAACTTAATGTTTTTTATTAATCCTTACATATTGGTCAACATGCTGAAGTTTCCAGTTCTCACTGGAAACAGCTGGTAGACAGCTGTCTTACACATACTTTTTTAACCTTTTATAACTTGCTATAGCTCTTCATGGTGGAATCGTAAACTTCCACCAAGACAAAACCTTATCAGCTTTTACTCATAACACTCAAGGTACAGGCTTTTTTCCCTGTTTGAGAGTCCCTCAAAGTTGACTCATTTGATGAATATAGGAGGCTGAGGAAAGAGTACTGCTCATTAGCTAATGCTCTTTAGATGGGTACTTCAATAGGACAAAATGAGATAGGAATCTGAGCCTTAATGGTGGAGCTCTATCTTGAAGCTTGCTCAGATTGTGCAAAACCTGGCTGCGAAATTCACCTCCTGAAAGGCACATGAGGACAACAAAAAAGAAAAGGAAGAAATGATACTCTGGACTATCTTCAGTATCTGTCATCTGTGCTAAGACTGTGATGTCACTGTTTTTAAGCAAGCTAATCTCTAAGCAAACTAACAGAGCTTAGACAGGACCGCTGCCTCCCCCAGAACCAAGCTGTGGTGGATCCTCGGTTTGGCAGGACCGGTTGTTGGGAACTGCTGCCTCGTGCAAAGGCAAAATAATACCTATCTGTCCTGTCCACTGCTTTCAAGTCTTTGCACCTTGTCAAACCAGCTGCGTCTGCCTCTGGCTGAAGAAATAACTCCTTCACAGAGGTACCCTACTTCTGCTTTGACAATTGTTTAAGTTACAGCCCTGAACTGCTCTGCCTGACCTTTGAAATTCTGGTTGAGACACAGCAGTATAGAACTGCTACATTTTGAGGACCAGATCTACTCTGTACAGAGCGGACAGATCTGTATGCCTCTAAGTGGGGTTTACGCTTCACTTGAACAACATGTAGTCTTTAGTTTAAAGTCTTTAGGTAGTCTCTAGCCTCATGATGCAGGCCTTAAATATCATAATGCTAATATTAATCCCTGTTTTATGTCTCACTGACTTCCCCACTATGCTTAGGTGGTCCTTTACTTAATCTTTCAGGCTAAAGCTGGTGCGACTATAAATGAGACTCAAATCTCTGGTTGTTCTACAGTAATTATAGTGCTGTATACTGTGCAGCACTGGCTTCATTAGTTTCTTCAAAGCAAAGGTCTACCCTTGGACAGCTGCACTCCTCCAGTTCCTGTGTTTGTCAAGTCTCTTGAGCCAGAACAAACTCTGATTTCTGGCTATCTGTTATTGCAATGAGTATCAGCACTGAAACTTGCAGCGTTAAAGAATTGTAAGTGACAGTTCTGCCTGCCAACAACCAGTGCAGCTGGTGAGAAAGAAGTGGTGCTGGGAAACAGCTGAAGTAGCTGTGGAGTTCTTCTAGAAGCACAGCTAGTCTACAAAGACTGAACTGTACGGGAAGCACTAGCACAAGGGTGGGAAAATAGCCCACTGGCAGAGAACAGTGAGAAGAGAGGCAATAACCTTGGACCCTCTTGAATCTGACAGTGAGGCAGTCTGACAGTGTCAGACTGTGTCAGTCCTTCTGCTAATGAGTTCTAGGTTACGAACTCTGATGCCATGTCCCTGAGCCCTTCCACAGCGTGTGAAGGGAAACAACTTTAAAATATTGCAGTTAATTGGGAGGGGCTAGCCGCCTGCCAGATCAGATCAGTGCATTTCCCCTACGGTTTTTCCCTTTCTTGTCCAACTGAAGGATCAAATGTTCAGTTCAACAAACAACTTCCTCAGTGGCTTACATGACAACTGCTCTCATGTGCAAGTGATACTGCAGCTGCTCAAAAGCTTGGTACCAGGTGCAGCTTTCTTTACACTGTAAAGCTCATTGGCCTGTGCTGTCTTGTGGAGGGAAGGACATACTGAAATGGCATGTGTGTGGGAAGCATGAATAAGGTACAGTACTTCTAAAGGCTTCCTAGGCTCTAAGGGGCAGTGTATTAAACTCTTGGGAAGCACTGGATTTTGAATGCAAACATTCTTTAATTATGATAGAAAAAAAACTGGATTTGTAAGAAGAGAATTTCCTTGCGTTCTCTGCTAGAACTCAAAGGAGAAGTGAATAGCAACAGTACATTCACAATTGCATAGTTTCTTGGCCAGGAATTCAGAAAATCTTCCCCATCTTTTTGCAGAAGGGGAAGACTGGTCTGGTTTCTGCATTTTCAGAAACTGGTCCCTTTCCAATTTTGGAATCGTTCCAGTTCTCGACTTCCACTTACCTGGTGCCTTAACCTCGTACTTGAAAAGGCCTATTTAACTTTGAGGGGATGAGGCCTGAATATAGCTCTTGGCACTGATGTTTCCATTCCCCAAGAGACAATGGGGACAAGACACAGGTATGACTAAGTTAAAGAATGAGGGACCACTGAAATATGATAATCTCCATAACCTTGATATCCTGTGGTGATCGCATTCTATACTTTAGATCCCTGATGCTTGTCTGGTTTTAGTTTATGGATCTGTATTGATTCGCACACCCTATTATGCATTTGAATGCTGATTTTACGTCTTTGAAGCATTAATGAGTTGGGAACTGAGAATCCCTAAGGCTTGTAGTTTGGGCAGTATTAATGTGCCTGGTTTCACTTGTTTTGCTGTAGGGCATCTTCTGTAATGTAATTGCTCAGCTTCAGTACTAATCAAGCTTGATCTATAGCTGGAAGATGCACAAGATGTCCTCTTAATGACTGGCCTAAAGGTGAGATGCAAAATATATTCATGCTGCAGGACTGCTGCTGGGCTCCCAGGCAAAGTTAAATCTTCAGTGGTCCTCTGGTAGTTTGAGTGATGGTTTTGCAGAAGGCCTGTAAAAGTCTAACAGGATGACAGGCTACTTTGTTAAACGTGTTTTCTGGTTCTGCCTAACATGTCAACAGTTTTCTGTCAATGGGCACAGAAGTAATTGCTTTAAAGAAGGTATGAAAATGACCAGCTGCCCAGACGTGAGGAAGAACAAGAGAATTCTTAAATGTATCTACCTAACTCATCTTAAAGAGCGGTGGGGGGAAGGAACAGCATGATAATGTTGCCTTGCTGGTGAAAGTTTTCTTAAACAAGCGGCTTTTCTTCTAGGAAGGTTCTTCAGCTAATATCCCATGCAGCACAAATAACTGGACAATTTCTTCTCTACACTGGAACTTACATGTTGCAGCTGATGGGTGAATATGAAGAAGACAGCACAGGCGCAAGACCAAAGCGGGAGTAGGGAGCACAGCTGCACTTCTAATATTGGATCCTTTTGCTTAAAGATGCTCTTTTGCCCAATTTTGATTGTGATGATGTTAAAGTAGGGGCTGTCCACAGAGGTGAACTAACCTTTTTTTCCCTGTGTGGGAATGCTTGTAGACCTTAGCCATAAAATGTTTGGTGTTCACAGACTCTTACGGAAAAAGGATGGGTGCCTAATGTTTGAGAAGTGGGCAAATGGAGAGAGGGCAAAACTGCTCCAGCAACTCAAAATAGAGAATCGGTGTACTTGGAAGCATACAGGCTTTGTATCTAACTTTTTTTTTTCTTGCACTGATCAAAACATGGTTTGTGTTCACGGCTGTCTACTTGCCTTCTGAACAGATTGGACTTTAAAGGGTTTGTTTGGGCTTTTTGTTTTTTTGTTTTTTAATCCTCAGCACTGCTGGTACTAGCATTCCGCTGGGACTGAGGTACAAAAGGGTAGAGTGTACTTATTTACAATAGGAACGCACAATGTAACTGAATTCTGGTTTAGTAAATCTGACTAATCACATGAAGGCTAACTGGAGGAAGTACAACTACTAAGCAGAAGCTTAAAACCTTTACTTGCTTTAAGAGAAGTAAGGCTAACCATTTTATATAACTCCTTACACTTTTCTCGAAACCTACAGACAGTTCTGGCTGGTTTAACTCATACCAGTTGAAGAAAATGTTATATCCCTCTAATGGCGTTCAGTTCTGCCGAAAGCATTGAATAATTTGCCTTTGTTTCAGGAATATGGCTTACAGGCAACCTCCTGAATCTTCCTTCAGAGGTTAAACCTTCACTTCTGTAATTTTTACTCTTCAGCTACAAGACGTATCTTAAGTACAGCTTGGGATGTAGCGTCACATGTAGTATGGATCTGTAGATACCCCCGAACTCAATGCCCCTGTGTTCAGGGGAGAGCAACAGGACACTGTCTAGACTTGCATAACATATATATGTTCTGAACTGGATATTTGCAGTTTTATAATCTCCCAAGACAAGCTGTGTTACAGGGCAAAGTTTTTAATCTTTAGGTAGAATTGTCCAGAATGCCTTCTGCCGTTTAGTGAGCTGCTAGAATGACTTGTTTCCAGCAAGTGTCTCCTTAACAGTGTAAACAAAGCGGAAAACAAACAGCGGTGGGGATCTTGTGTTAAAATGCAGACCTCTGTTGTTGAAGGCGAAAAGCCTAACTATTGTTGTAGGGATTTCTTGAGGTTTTCATTTGATACATGCTTAGATATGTGCTTAGATATATTCTTCCTTGAGAACGAAACACTTAGAGATAGCAGATACTGGTACCTGTGTCTCTGACAACAGATGCTACCTAGGAAGAGAAGCTCCAGTGACAGGGAGAACAAGTGGAACTGGGGGAAAAAAGCAGTGAGCGCAAAAGGGAAAGGATGCCCAGATGCCTTCCACACCTCTGCTGAGACAAGAATTGTTTAACCATCAGCTGCACTGATTAGCCCTCTTCTGGGGTCAGAAAGCAGAAGAAAATCTAATGTTCTGAAAGAGTAACAGGTAGGCAGAAAGCCAAGAATCATAGCTGGCAGTATCCATTCTGATCTATCAGCTGGGTGTGTTCACTTCAAATGTCACTAATACACAAAAATATTGCTCTCACTTTCATCTGCAAATTTCACCGTCATATCCTGATTTGTGCCTTCCCTTTAAGGATCTGACTTGGCCAGCTGAAGCTGCATCTTTCAAATCACTCTTTGTTGTGATGAGAAGCAGCCTAAAGGCCAGTCTTAAAGGGACTGACAAACAAGTTTGCCAGGTCTCCATCTTTCTCTTCCGTAATGGTTGTTGCAAATGAGTAGACAGCTAAGAAAGAAACCGTGTCTCTTCTGTTTTCCATCCACTTCTGAGTGTTTGCTCTCTCTTAGTGTGAGAGCAAGGGAGAGGCAAGGCTGCAGGCAAGGGAAGGGCTAATTCTTACTAATTTCTCTCAGGGAAGAGTGGCTGCAACTTGTAGCGCTGTCAAGTTTCCTCGGGAAGAAAACACTAAAGCTACTCTGCAGCTACTGAGAAAGAGCTTATATTAAAATGAAAGCTTATTCTCCATGTGCATTGTTCTCTTCCCCCAACACACTCTGAAATAGTGATTGTTGCCTTGGTAATTGTTGGCCAAGGTCTTTCTACGCATATCAGGGAATAGCATTTAACTGATGCAGTGCAAGGGCCTTGTCACTCACTCTTTCAGCTCTTAACGGCCATTTATTCTATTAAAACAAACCTATCTTTTGAAAGTAAGCTCTGCATAATGCTCCTAGGAATACACAATACACATGTTGGAAATGGGAGCACCAACATTAAAAAAATGCACTGTATGCACTAACCTCTCTATATATTACCTCTTCAACATCTGTAATACAAAAGCTTTTGCAAGTCTGAACTGTGCAGATTTCAAATTCCAGCCTTCTATAGCTGGAGGGAATTATTTCAGAACTAACTCTCCATAGTTTCCAATGGCACTATATTAAAATTTAACACAGTCCAAAGGACTAACTTGGTATGAATTTGAAATGTTTTCAAGTGGCTGCTTTCCTGAGAGCTTAACATGTAACACTTGAGCTGTTGAAGGTCATCTGAGCTGCGAAGTCTGCATCTCAAAGTATCTGCCTGTTCTAATTCAAAATGCAAGCAGCTGAACAAAGTAGCTCAAATTTGATATTTCCTCAGGATGGGAGAAGTGTCTTTGAAAACTCTAAGTGTTTGAAATTGTTCCATTGCTACTGAATTTGAATTTTGCTACAGGTTTAGTATTTGGGGGATGATATTTGCTACTGTAAAAAAAATTTTTTTTTTTCCAGAGACAAAGGTTTGGCTTTGAGTCAGACTGGAGGAGTTCTCTGAATTGCAGCCACTTTGATTTTTAGAGCCTGCTGAAGAGACATAGCTTTCACTTCAGCTGTATGTGATACACAGCAAAGAAACTTCAGTGTTTTCTAGCTTCCAGAAAACCACATGCAAGCGGTGGGCGCTATTTCGAAAAGAAGAAAAAAACCCACAAGCAAAGGCTCTTAACTGCAGGTATGCAGAGATGAAGCTAGCTTTTCTACTTTATATTTTAACTTTAATTTTTATTTTTATCTCATTTAATCTGCACTTGTTACTGTTGCAGTCAAGGCTGGTAGCACTGAAATGTCAAAGGTGTCAAACTCGTTTACTGCCGCCTTGCTTGCACTAGCCCTTTTGCCTGTTGCTTTGCATCACTTACTAACAATCCAAGGCACCAAGTCATACTCTCTAGTTACCAAAAAAGGAATTTTCACTGAAGTACTCGATCTTGTTGACTCAGGCACTATTCATGAGCTGCAGGCAAAAACAAAGCTGCTCTCTTCACAACTAGAATGAAGAATCTACTAGCTGCTTTTTGTGCGTGATTCAGAATGTATCATTACTTCATTTCCTTCCTTTCATAAACACATGAAGCTGTTGCTTTCTTACACCTTTCTAGTCTTTCAGGAGACATGGGATTGTAAACTCTTCTGTCTAGGGGCAGAGGATAAGGCAGGGTCTAAATTCCTTAGACTATTCAGATTATGCTCTAGGAAACACCCCAAATCCCTTAACTAAGGAGAAAGGAGTGGCTAAAGAAAGGAAAATGGGACTTCAGGCTTGAAGGTTTTGTTGGTAGTGTGTAGAGAGGTAGGCGTTTGAAAATTAGGAAATGTTGGTAATTCTCAATAGTACTGTGAAGACAATTACAATACATGGGATCGTTTGCAACTGACTAGAATTATAACTCTAAATCATTTCAGCATACTTCTTCCTGAGACAGCACTTGAATTAAAGGTGCACGCTTCTTTTAATTAAAAAAAGTGTTTAAAACTGAAATAGTATATTTTTGATTTAATACCTCTGGTTTTACTGGAGATATTAACATGATTAACATGCCACTTTAGCTATGCACTAGTAAGTAATTCTTATACGGTTTAGCATTTATCATTTTGCTGTTTCTACCTTACCTTGTTATATATCCAGTTAAAATATTTATAGTCAGAAGTATTGCTGTTTTGCTAAGGGGGAAGATGGTGTTTTACCACTTCACAAGTTTCAAGCCTACTAGTTTAACTTGCTATGAAATTAACATGGGTAGGAATTATGATGTGTCGGTGATGGCAAAATGTTCTGGTGTGTGGTGCCAATTTTAAGAAACACTGTCCATGAATAAATATATTCAGATGGTGGCTTTGGATGATGCCTCTATTAATTTCCAGAATAACTTATTCATGAAATAATCATGAATGTTAACGGATCTCTGGTCTGCCCCAGTTTCAAAATGCTGCACTGCAGCACAGCGGTAACTGGATACTATTATAAGGCTCTCAGCTTGAACTCTCTCCTGCTGACTCACTTTCTGGCCTCGGAGAAACCATGCAAACTGTTTCCTTTCATATGAAAGGAATGCCTTCGTCCATCTCTCTTACCAAAGCTGTAAAAGACTACACACTACTGAGTATAGGAGATAGGCTTGGGAAATCTCTGATAGGAGTTGATCTTTTTTCATTAAATAGAGGAAAGTTCAAGAATCTAGTTTATAATGCCTCATGGAAAACTTCCTGCAGTCACATGTAAATACACAATAGTACATATTTCCTTCTTGATTGCATGAAAATATGGATTTAATTTAGTAGAATATCCAGATTTCTCTAATCCAGGATTAATTTAGACTTTAGGAGAAACAGAATGTAACTGTGATATCAATCTAGCACACTTCTGCCTAGTAAGTACATCCTGTAATTATCTTAAGTGGCAGTTTTGCAGAGTTTCACTATTGATTTATATCTCTTAGTGAACAGTTTCCCCTCTTCTGGGAGAACCAATGTCTGTTTTCTTGCTGTAGAAAAGCACAAAATAGCACAAAATTTTTTTCTCTTACAGAGAAAAAAATAAGCTGCCTATGATGTAGCCGGTGAGTAAAATTAGCAGCAGATCTGACTGAGAATATCCTCTGAGCAGTTATTCACAGGTTTGTTTACAGAGACAAACCCAAGTTATGGACAGGACAGGGTCAATAGTTTGTATCATGACTGCTGATAAAATCCTGACCTCAATCGTGAGCTGCCTTTTTTTTTTTTTTAAGATATTTCTAAAGTCACAGATCAATGTGAGTTGTTTATAATAGGCTTCTCCTAGTATAGTCTCAATTATGAATATTTACTAATAAATGTTCATTCTCATTTGAAAAAAAGAACACTGACGTAGTACTAACAATTATTTTATAAAGTAGCTAATGAAATGTAATACTAGAAATATATCCTAATAAACTTTGGAATTAGTATAACATGTCCCTTGCAGTTCCAACATAAGTAGTACATGATCATCAGTTTCCTTAAGTCTGTTTTAATAATTAGCCAGAGTATATAATGTATAAATTAGATTTGTCTTTTCAGAGTAATATAACTACTGTCAGCATCACAGGTTGGTTGTGAGCCTGTTGTGTGTTTTTAAAAAAAAAAAAAAAAAAAAGCTTTAAGAGCCTCAGATGACAACTGTACTTGAGAAAACAGTAGTTTAATAGCATGTGGTTAACTCATCTATAGAAATAGAGAAATATCAGATATCTAAGAAGTCCTTTTAAGTCCAGTTAGGTATAATAATTTCTGACCATTTTGCAATTATACTGTGAAGTCTGTAATCACTTATGTTAGAAACATTTCTAACTGCAAAACATTTTGCCTTGCGTAGGTACTTGACTTGGTTTGCTGCTTGTCTTTATTTAGTAGCGTTTTTAGATGCCTGTCCTCAACCTCCAAAATCAGGAAACAATAAGCAAGAATACATAAATAACCTTATTTAAGAATAAGAAGGACTGTAGATTTATTACTGAACCAGACAAATTGGAAGTCTGCAGAGGTACTCTGTATTTTTCTCTTGAAAAGGTAAAGTGAAAATGGTTTGTTTCAGTGATTTCTGGACCAAAGGCACTTAATTTAGACATTTCTCAGCTACAGGTTTCTTGCTTTCTTGTCTGCTTAGGGAAGCTGTCTCAGAAAACTGCTACAGAATATTATTCTAATCTGCACCCAGCTCCCCGCACGAATATGCTTTCCAAATTAAAGTCAGCATCTTCCACAAGAGCTACTGTGTTCTCAGAGAGAATTGATTATTCAACAGTAAACCCATTTTATCTGAAATCAGCAATTACTAAGCAGTTGCTACAAATGGGTATTCCCATTTCCCTGTACAGAAAAACCATTTCATCCTTGGATGGGGTGATTAAGCTGGTTTTACTCATCATTATAAGCATAGTCTGCAAACTACATTAATGTCAGAATTTCATCTAGATAAAGAGTATAGTCTGTAATGGAATTTCACCTCTGATCATTAGATTCAGTAAACAATTATCTTCTCTTATTATTTCTTGGTCCTATCTGTCCCTGCTATGGTACCAGTGCCTTAGTTTTTACAGGACCTGTGATCAGTGAAAACAAAGCAGTTTTTGTCACTAGCTGCATCAGCAATGACTAAAGGCAGTAGTAATCAAGTCACTTTTGTTTCTTTCAATTACACTTCAGTGAAGATATTCCCCAGAAAATTACAACTGCTGGTAGAAGACCTTCGCTTTTCTCTTGGAAGTTCCCACTACTTTCACACTGCTCTAGCTTTTCTTCATCTAAACCTTTCTCTATGTGATGCTGCTACACAGCTGTCATTAGCTTCATGCACTCAATTCCTTCTGCTGTTTTTCTGTACCCTACCTCCTTTAAACATGCTACCTGTTCTGCTGCACCGTTGTGCTATTCAGGTTATGGTCTTCTATCCCCTTTTCCAGATTCACTTCTTCCACGTTCCAACAAAAAATACTTCATAACTGAGGAAAAGTGGTGGGGGAGAATATCTCTAAAGCAACTGCAAACCAAAAAAGAAAAAAGTCTCATCTGTCTTGCTCTCTCTATTGTTCATAGTAAGTGTTTTTAGGCAGAAATGCTCTGTCTCCATTTTTATGTAGCGTTTTTAGGATACCTGTGCTCTGTGTTAATGAAGTCCTGACACACAGTTTTTGACCAGAGGGCAGCTGTCTATTCCTGGCAGATCATATAGGCCACACTTAACATAATTAGAAATTTCTATTCAATATAGAGATGTGACACCACAATGAAATCATTTGACACAGAGATGTGTCTCTCTGCAAATTTTCTGTGCACAGGCAGTAACTGTGTCTCCACACCCTTCCTGCAAAGCAATGGCATTCTGTTGTGCAGGCAACATATTGTAATCCCATATCCTCCTGTATTCTGGTACACTGTTTAACAAATGGACCATGAAAAGGATTATTCAGCGTAGGGCGGGCAGTGGGTTGAGCCCTGGCCATAGGCCAAACTGACCTCTTACATTCTTAGCATTCATAAGCCTTTAAATCATTAATATGGTAATGCAGCTAATAGGCTGCCGTTTGAGGCAACAGCATATACCCTCAGGCTCGCTACTGCAGACTGATTTTCTAAAAGAAAAATGACCAGTTCTCTGTGTGTGAATGTTGTCTTCCCCTTTTAATTCTTGATCAGTGGGATTTTTCAGCTGTTTATGTGCAGTTAATATCAGAGCACATTCCTTCAGTGGCAGACCTACCCGCCCTTGACAGTGTTACAGATTGTCCTGTTAAAAATAAGCCAGGCTTTGTTGAGTTGCAGCCTCTGTTGTGCTGTTTGTACTAAGCCTGGATGGAATTGCGAGGAATGGTGCTCTTCTCCTTGCAAATGTAACCCGAGAGAGTCATTTGTCAGCACCCTAGAAGTGGTAGGCTGCTTTGGTTCGGAGACGTGTGACAAATGAACAGAAGCTGTGTTAGCGAGTGAAGGGTGGCAGCCAGGAGCCCCTCACCATCTAAGAAAGAGGGAAAAGAAGAAAACTGTGACTCACCTGTGAAACCTGAGACCAGGAAGGAGCAATTTATAATTGATTTTAGCTGTCAAATTACTCCTAAAAAATAAATGTTTCTCACAGTGAGAGGAATCACTTTTATTTGAAAAGCTACACATTTCATCTCAAATATATACTTTCCTTAGTAAGTATTAAATCACTGACAGTCTAGACAGGACTCCAACCCATTGTCTTAGAGGTCTATTGCTTTTTCTTTGTTCTCAGAGAATAAAACCATGAGAAGTTATTCTGTGTAACACAGCTTACACCTATCCTTTCCCCCTTCCCCTTCTACACACTAAATCCAGTTATCTACTGTCAAGTGTTGCAAGGTGTTTTACTCAAGATTCTTGAGCAGACTGTGCTGGATGGGGTAAGATGCACGTGCTCTCCTGCTTCAATAGCAAGTTAAAAGACAAGAAACAAAGTCTTCTAAAACACAACCATTGGCTGTGCTTGGACCTGACTGGCATAATTCTAAACTACCTGAGGAAAAAAAATAAGTAATAGACTGGTAAAGTTTGCCACGCACTTAAAAACCTTCAGGGCAGTCAAAACTACAGTCAGTTGGAGTGAGTTTCAGAAGCATTTCTTCATACTGATTTGAATAAAACAATACCTGATTAAATTTAATATCTATAACTGCATAATACAGGGGAAAACAACTCTCTGTATCTACTGTGAAGGGATCCAATTTACCTATCATCACTTTCAAAAGACATCTTGGAGTTAGTGCAGATAGATCAGTGAAAAAAAATTTAGCTCAGAGCTCAGCAGCAGTCAAGAGGGCAAACACAATGTTAACACTTATTAAAACAGAACAGAGCAGAAAGTATCATATGCCACTGCATAAATCTATGGCCAAGGTTTGGATGCCGTGTTCAGTTCTGGTCGCTCCTATTTCCAAAAGGCTGCAGTAGAGCTAGTATAGATGCAGAGAAGGGTGACTATCACAGGTGTGAAATGTCCTCAAATACAGGAACATTGACTAGACTAGTACTTTCAGTTCAGAAAAAGGCGCATAGGAAAAAAGAGGACAAAGCAGAAGTAGTAAGAACTTTACCTGACACAAAACTACAACAGTCATCAGGAACTTTTGGTCACTATTTCTTAGAATAGAAGAATCATGGAGCACCAAATTAAAGTAGCAGCTTTAAAAGAGAAAGTACATCTTCACAAACAGAATTCAGCTGTGGCAGTTAATGCTGCATGATACTTTGGAGGCTGAAAGTGTAACAGGGTTAAAAAAGCAGTTAGGCAACTTAATGGATGCTGCAAAATGACTGTTAAATATGATGCTGCAGATCCAGTCCTTGGTTCAACAAATCCTTAACTACTGATTGCCAGGAGTTAAAAGGACATGCTGGGGGGAAGTGTCATTATACTCTTTCCCTAGCACCCATCACTGGCTACTGCCAGAGGTGTAATGCGAGACTAGACGGATCTTCAAGTGCAGCTGCTGTTAGGGTACTCATGTCCTGCCTAGTGACAGGACAAGAGGCAACGGGCATAAACTGAAACACAGGAAGGTCCATCTGAACATGAGGAAAAACTTCTTTACTGTGAGGGTGACTGAGCACTGGAACAGGTTGCCCAGAGAAGTTGTGGAGTCTCCTTCCCTGGAGATATTCAAAACCCACTTGGAGACGATCCTGGGCAATGTGCTCTAGAGGACCCAGGTTGAGCAGGGAGGTTGGACTGGATGATCTCCAGAGGTCTCTTCCAACCTTGGCCATTCTGTGATTCTGTGATGTGGTCAGAAGATGCTATTTCTTTTGACAATCTTTAGTGCCACTGCTCTCTAAAAGACCATTTTCTCCTCATTCTGATGTCTCCTGCACTCAAAACACTAAGGCTGTACTGATAAGCTCCGCACTGTATTGGCATCTATTCGGAGCTGACTAAGCTCCGAACGCAAGTCAGCAATATCTCAGATTCATCATCCTCTTGCAGCTGTGCCTCTCACTCTCTGTATGTTACAGATAATACAGAGTATACGTTCCAGCTAAAATTTGTTTTCACTCTGTTCCTCACCCAACTCAGACCCCCCCGAAATCTCTGACATACAGATAGACTGCAGAGCTGACTGGAGATAAATTCCTGCCTTAATTTTGTATTGCTGTGCTCTTTTGGTTGCAGCTGTAACAAAGCACTAAGATAAGATACTTTACTGACCTTGCTGAACAAACAGTGCAGCCTGTTCTCTGAATTCGTTTGTTTATGCAGCTAAGTCACCTATTAAAATGAAAGTTAAAAACATAGCCGCACCAAACACATTCTGCCTGACATAACAGGCAGGTACATGCCTATCTTTTCTACAGCTGCTGCAGCTATTGCATAAAAATAACTACCACCAACCCTGCAGAAAGTCCTGATTGAATGACTGATAACTCTGAGGCTGAAAGCAAGGAGAAACAAAGGGCTGAAAGAAAATGCTGGTTTACAAAGGACAAAAAACGTGTTACAAATGAAAATACAATAAGGGTCCCAGTGCTGGAAAGTGCAAAGGCAACTAGACTGAAACACAAGTTAATATTCAGGCTTAGGCTTTTAGTATTTTTCCATTCATCTTGTCAAACAGTCAGAAAAGTGTGTGAAGATGCAGCTGAGAAACACCTTCCGATGAGATGGTAGAATTCCTTCAGTGTTGCCTGGAGCTCTCTCAGACACGTTAATTTCATAAATAAACATATTTAGCCCTAACTTACCGTAGTCATTGTGACCTTCATTTTAACATTACGAGGTTCAGACTACATCTTGTGTACTGAGATGCCCACAACAGCATTACCTCTACTGACTGCTGCTGTTACAAAGCAGACAGGTGGGCAGCATTAAAGCAAACCCTCCGTACTCAGTGTGAGCAGAGGTGGCAATTAGTGACACCACAGCTTTCACAGTAACAAGCCTAAAAGGTGTGGGGGGGGAACGAGAAACTGTCTGAGGACTTTTGTTGACTTCTCTAGGAAAACTATATAGGCTACAAAACACCTACAATAAATATATATGCTGGCTTTAACCTTATTAGACTGCATGCTTTTGTGATTGCTGCTGTCTCCCTTCCCCTTTTGAAAAGTTTGACCCTGCCGGCTAGTCATAGGGCTGTTTCTAGACTTTCTGCAGCTGCAATATCTCTGGGACTCATATGTCTGTCAAATGTGGTCGCAATAGGTCATCATACTGCAAAAGTGGTGGTGGAGATGTACATGCACCCACTTACACAGACCAAACCTTCCTCAGGAAGCCAGGCCAAAAACCAAAGGCAAACCATTTTAAGATTTTTCTTTCGTTCTTTCTTTTTTAACATGAGCAACTTAGATTAATGGGAGAAAGAAACTACACCAACCCTGGGACCCTCCTCTTCAAGGCTACTGTGGTGTAAGTGCCATTTACTAGCCTGCTACAAACTGTCAACAGCTCCATGTGTATTATGTTTACTGCTTTGGTAGTTAACATAAATGCTAACAAGCTTTACAACACTGGATGGACCCTTGTTGATATTCTTACATATCAAAATACAGCCTATTTTCTTTCTAAAAAAAGGGACTAGTAGGGAGCAGCAGCTATCGTGTTAACTCTTCTGCTATGCCAGGAACTTCTCTATGGTCCTTAAAAACTCCTCCAGTAAATAGAAATAGTTGTGGCAACAACACTGATATAAACACAAATGTGTTTCCTGAAAAGCAGGAAGCAGCTTAACAATCATATCATATGACCGGCTAAATACAGAAGAACTTTGCTGGGGTTTTTCCAGGGCATTAAAGCAAATTTCCATGTGATCCTGTGGAAGAGATGACTATTGCCTAGCCTGCTATTACTGGAAAATCCTTCTACACTGTAGCATGGGCACCTCACACATTTTATCCTGCCTTATGAAGTTCATCATCCTGTAAGGCTCCATTTTTATTTTAGCCTTTACAAGAGCAAGAAGTACACGATAAAAGTTTAAAACTGAGAACTCTGGAGATTTTTGTTTTCTGTTTCACCGAAAACCCACGATCACAGACAAGGGCCCTGCAACCTTCTCCACATTGCCCGACCAGTTTGTCAGGACCATGAAAGAGTAGTCTTTTCAAGGAAGCTGGACCTGCCACAGGACCCATACTAGTATTTCATTTGCTGTTACTCTCTGATATCACTGCTAAGACTTAACAGCCAAGATCTTTGTCACTGCTGACTGACAGGGGTACAGAAGAACTCCATGCAGCTCCCTTTGGAGCAGCAAAGAGCTGTTCAGTGGAAACGAACTGTTCTAGGCTTTCATTAGCCAGGAATCTCAGACTGATCCAGACTAGGCCTAGCAGTCAAACGTTCCTTTTCCCACGTCCTGTCTATCATAAAGGATCATGCCACCCCCCTACTCCCCAAAATGCAATTGTGGACCTCTTTTACTATTTAATCTTGTGCTTCTATGCTTGGGAGGGAGAGATATTTTGAGAATGTAAGTCATGTAAACCGTTTGAAAGGCTGACTGGAACATGAATTCGCAAAGTCTGACTGATAGTCTGTAGCTATTGGGAGAGCTTGCAGAATTTTCAGGGCTACATATATTAACTCTTTTTTTGTGGGGGGAATTTAATAGCAGAGATGGAGTTAAAATTGCAAAAGGAAGGAAAAGAAACTGAAACAATGAAAAGGGGGAAATCTGCAAGTAAAAATGTTAAGAAAGTTTTCTTTTTCTTTCGTGCATAGAGAAAATAATGCATACTCTAAATGTTAAATTAGGCAATGAAGTGAACGGGAAGGAGAACAAGAATGTGACTGAGTTGAAAAGGTTAGAAGTCAATATGCATTATAGGTATCTGAGAAAGAGACTACTTAGCAAAATATCACAAATAAAAATCCATTGTACAGAATTGACACTGTGTTCCTATGTTAATCTATTTATAAAATGGATCTTATGGACTCAGTCAGGTGAGCTACCTAGGGAGAAATCTTTAAAGACATTTACAGGTCTTTAGTGGGGTTTTAAAACCCCACTAGTAATATCCACGAGTAATCCATAGCAATTAAGTACATAGTAGGATTTTGAAACACCTAAGTGCCTTTAAACAAGCCTACCAGCACTTAAACAACCAAGTGTTGTTTAAACAACCAAGCCTATAAACACTTAAAGATAATGTATAGGCTTTTGCTTCTGCAGGTTATAATGGCACCTGGATCTCCTGACTCAGCTAAACTACTAAGTAAACACAAGCGTGGATGAAAAGGATTTGAAGGTACATTTACATTCAGTGACCAACAAGTGGGTGTTACCTCTTTTCCCACTACTAGCAACAAAACAGAGCAACTGCAGGCCAATTCAGCTCTGACTGAGTGTTAGAACATATTTAAGGGTATAAAATGTGTAAAAGTGAGATGCAAATACTTTGGGTAAACTGTTACTCACCTTCATCTACCTCCACAGTTCTCCAGTCTTACACTTAGCTAATTATTTTGTATGTGTGGGAAACAGGCTAAAGTGTTGGCCTCTAAATGTTATTTATGTTTGACAAACGGCTACTCACAGGCAGTACATGAACCTTTGGAAGGAGACGGACACTGGTTGGTACGATCTATATAGCTGTTGAGGGGGGCATGTGGATTAAAGGTTCCACTATATTAGCCAATATTCCCTCACATAATCTTTTACCTTCACTGGCCTACCTATATCCATTATTTGCTTTATCCATATTTTTCTGGGTGAGGGGGCTCACTATTCTTTGTGCACAGGTGTGTATGGAGGTCTCAGTGCCAGCAACTGAAGCGGGGCCACTAGTCATAGGGGCTATATGTTTGTGATGCCAGCAACTGGAGAGACCAGAATGCATGCCCATTGTGTGAGTCTACATGTCAGTGTGTAACCCCTAGCAAATATCAAACCAGGCTAGCTGGTGAGAAGGGCAAGAGGCTTGGGAGCCAAGTATTAGAGCAGCCATGAGTTTGGGCTGGATGCTGGAGAAACCAGAGGGGGTCTGAGAGTCGGCTACTGGAGGGAGCAAGGGGTGTAAGCTAGCTACCACAGAGACTCTTGGGTCTGGGAGGTTGGCAACTATTCATGTCAAAAGTTTGGACCAGCTGCCTGGGAGACTCATTTGCATGTTTGTGGCTCTTTGTGTGAGGCAACGGGAAAACCAGGGGATCCAAGGGTTTTGCATGTGGCTCTTGGGGCCTTGCACGTACAGCTGCCAACAACTACAGAGACCAAGGATCCAGTGGCCAGCTGCTAAAGAGACTGAGTGTCTAAGACCAACTACTGGAGGTATCCATATCACATATATGTGTGTGTGTGTGTATATATATATATATATATATGTATGTATGTATGTATGTATGTATGTATATATATCTTCCACCAATGGGCTTTCATCCTGACCAGCCAGAGAAACAGAATGAGGTTGCTGGTGCTGTTTGTGTTTGTATGAGTGCTGTGTTTTCTGTGTGTGTTGATCAGTGTGGCCAGCCTTGTGTATCTGTGTGTGGGGTACATGTGTGCGCTTATTGGGATTACACGCTCAGCCTCACTGCTGGGTGGGCCTGGGAGCATGAAGCTTTTGGGCTACTGGATTCAGCAGCCCCTAATAACTACGTTTGGGTTTTATATTTTTACATCACATAAGGTAACAGCTTCTTGAACTATGCCCAGGTTCTTTTATGCCACTAGAGTAAATATGTTTTAAAAATAATAATTTCAGAAAGACAATGTTATAATGATTATAAGAATGATCTGGGGTCTAGTCATCAGCACACAGGATGGCATACCACTGAGGAGTCTAATCCTGGCTCTGACACCCAAGGCTTGAAGCTGAAAAACCTTATTCACAGAAGTCTTCCACAGGTGCATTTTCACAGCTGATTTTTTGGATCAATTTACATGGTCTGAGATTTGCAACAAGCAAAGGCCACTCAAACAGACTTACTAGACTATGCTGGGGGAGAGTAACCGAGACACTGAATTTTAAAAAGTGACGTACCAGCAGAAATGATCCTAACAGGACACAATGATTTGATCAGGCAAGTATGATCCTCACAACAGTATATGGAAAGATCGGCAAAGTGTGGGAAACTCAGTCCTGGAGGGCATATCCAAGGACGTATAGATTCCAGTAAAGCCCAAGATGACCTCACTAAACAGGCTGCTGAGCAAATAGCTTGCTCATGGATCTCTTCAAAAAATGCAGCTCACAGATAGAAGGACACTTATTTGAGTCCTTCTGCAGAGAAAATGGCACATAGTAGCCAGTCCTGCAGAAGCGGCTGCTTGCAAGACAAACATGCTGATCCTCCAGCTGCTTCACTGTTGTCAAAAAGGCATTTGACTCCATCTAGCATAGTGTGTGTGGACTACTCTGAGGTCATTTGCCATGGGAAGCAAGCTGCTAGCCCTGCTGAAAAACATTTCTGTAAAGGCAAGGTTGGAGCCCAGAGTACTTAGCCTAGCTGACGTCAATCATGTCACAGCAATGTGAGGGCAGGTAGGAAGGAAGGGGCCTCCCAGCCTAGAGATAGATTTGGGTTTTAGGGGGGGTTATTTGGAGTTATTTATTAATTGGTAGGGGTTATCTTGACTGTATTCTGAACTGCAGAGAGCTCCCAAGGTTCTTCTCCTGGAGAGCCCTAGCTGGGTCACCTTTAATCAGCCAGATAAGACAGGGACGTGGACAGGGAGGTTCTGCAACTCTGACCTCAAGGCTGGTCTTGCACAACAGAAGAGATGCGGTCAGACAGAAAAGATGCGTACAGACAGATGACTGCCTCCTGCCAGGGCTATATATTAGAATAGCTAGGTAAGCGATGGCATTCCACAGAAGAAGAGTCACACGGGCGTTAAAACGGGCAGCCAGGCTAGACAGCACTTTTCTATCTGGGAAACCATCAAACAGTTACCTACAGGAATCATAAAGGAGATACAGCAGTTCTTGCTAACATGTTTTCTCCCTTTTCACCGAAAACGAAGTTATTCAAACTATGCATATTCCAGGGCATGCCCTGTATTGCAGTGACATGAGCTTTCAGGAGAGCGGCTCCACAAAGACTGCTTGCCTTCCCAATTACGTTTCGTTTCACGGCTTGTTATGTGCTGGCAAAAACCACTTCAGAAGACAGAGGTACAGAGAAGAAGGCTGTCGGCAAGATGACGAGAGTGACCACCCTTCTCTTCGGATGCTTCCCCCTCTGAAGGTCGCGGTCTGCCATGCAGAAGGGACAGCAGGCCAAAACGACCAGGGAAGAATAACAGGGCAAGGCAATGATTTGCCTATACGTGAAACAAGAACAGGGCTTGCTTCCCGGGTGAAGATAACACACCTGTGCTTGTCAAACGTATTTCAGATTAGAAGCGAGAGGCGGGTGAGGAAGAGCCAGCTCCGCAGCAGAGCTACCTGGGAGTCTCACTGCGGACACCAACGCGGTGAAGAGCGCTCCGTTAAGAACAGGTCCTGCCTGACTTAACCTAGAGCAGACACGCAACTAGCCGCAGGATCGGGAAACTTGACCAGACCTTCCCCGGCCGCTCTGACAGCGGGGCTGCCTGCGTTCAAAACCGCCGTTCCCCAAGGGCAGGGAGTGGCCCTCAGCACTATCCCTTACCGCCGCTAACCCCCGTTACCCCCGCTCCGGACAGGCACGTTATAGCGAGGAACTCCACCGCGGACACAGAGCTAATGTTATAAAACCTCATGGCGTCGCACATCCCCCTCCCTCTCCTCCCTTTTTTGACCGGGCCGCGGGGTGAGGGCGGGCCCCGGCGGGGGCGGCCGTTGGCGCAGGGCGCCGGCCGTTGGGCGAGCTGCGCCGGGCGGGCGGGAGGGGGGCGCGCCGTCGTCGTCGCTGCCGCCGCCGCAGCCGCCGCCGCTACCACTGGCGCCGCGCAGCCCATAAAGCGCCGCCCGGACCGGAGCGGCCGCGCATAGTTAAGCGCAGCGAGACGAGGCGTGTGGTGCGTGCGGGGGCGGCGGCGGGGGGAGGAGGGGGGCATCGCCATGAGGGAGATCGTGCACATCCAGGCGGGCCAGTGTGGCAACCAGATCGGGACCAAGGTGAGCGAGCGGTGCCTGCTTTTTGCACCCCCCCCCGCTGCTTTTTTGAAGCCTTTCAGCGCGCTCGGCGATGCGCCCTGGCTCCGCGCCGGGTCAGCCGCTGTCCCGTCTCTCTGACATCGCTCGGTTTCGCCCTGTGTGTGTGTGGAGGGGGTGTGTGGGGGGGGGTTAACCGCCTTCCCCCACCGCGGGGCAGCTGGGGTGTCCGGCTGGCTGAGGGAGCCGTTGGCGGGAGGAGCTGGGGATACGGGGGGCACCGCGCATCTCACCTCCTCCCTGTGACCATAAAAGGCTTTCGGGATACACTGAAACCGAAGGGGGTGTGGGGAGGGATGATTTTATTTATTTAAAATTGGCCAGGCAGTGATCCGAAAGTGGGGAAAGGCAGCCCAAAAAAAAAAAAAAAAAAGGAAAAGAAATCCGCCCAGCCCCGCTCCCAGCACAGCCGCGCAAAGTTCGCGGCGGCCGCCGGCCGTTGGCGTTCAAATCGTGGCCTTTGTGCGCCGCGGGCGCGGGCGGGGCCGCAGGGAGGGGCCCGGGCACGGCAGGAATCCGGCAGCTGCCGCGGGGCCCCGCCGGGCCGGGCCGGGCCGGGCCCCCGCTGCTCCGTGGGGAGTTCCCGTCCCACTTCTCCTCTTCCTCCTCCTAGTTTTGGGAAGTGATCAGCGATGAACATGGCATTGACCCAGCCGGAGGCTATGTGGGTGACTCAGCGCTGCAGCTGGAAAGGATCAATGTGTACTATAATGAATCATCTTGTAAGTGTGGGATGGGGAGGGGTATGTGGGAGAGGGGACCCCTGGGGGAGGGGGCGCCCAGGGATCTGGGAAGCAGCAGGTTCATGAAGCCTTGCTACACATGTGGCTGCTGTTGTCACTTGCCCTCACCCTCCAACATCTGCTGTTATCTCCCAAAGCAGAGAGGGAGAAGTCACAGAGGGGCTGCCCCTATGGGCATGGCCTTACAGGCTGGAGGTGGAAATTAGTTTGTTTATTAGCTAACGCTACAATAGGTGTTTGCACTTTTAACATATGATTAATTCTTCAGATGTCTTATCATTAATTAAGCTGTTGCCCTGAATTAAGCTGTTGGTCATGTAAGCCTGCATCTGCAGTACATAGTCCCTGATATCAGGACTGAGGGTTGGGCCCTAGGTAATGGAAGACTCACTGGTGAATCATTAATAAGATGCCAAAGGTGCCCAAATCCTGTGGGTCAGTCTAGTGCTGGGGGGTGTTACATTGCAAAATGGGGATCACAGCTCATTCAGTCTGCTGACATGAACCTGCAAGTGTGTCTGGACTTGTGTCCAGCACACTTATTATTTACATGAGCTTCCTCCAACAGCTTCCACTGGAAACAGAATTCCTTATTTTCCTCTGTGGTAGCTGTGCTAATCTATTTTCCTCTGTGGTAGCTGTAGATGTGTCACCTACATCAAGTAGCTCTGTTTTAGTGGAGGTGATTCTTCAGGCATAAAGCTTATAGAGCATTCTAGGATTATTTGAACAAAAACCTTCCATTCATGCCATTATACACAGAAGAGAACATGCTACCTTCTTATAAAGAACATGTCAAATCAGAAACTTCCCTCCCCTGTATCTATTGCTAAAAAAGCTTTCAAAAAGCAATGTGCCATCCATGTGACCAAAACCCAAAAGACTGAAAGTCTGTTCAAGTAGAACTGATGTGTTCCCATGATACTCTTTTTATTATGATTTCCTGTATAGGAGTATTTATATATGTGCATCCTAAACTAGACTAATGATAGAATGTTTTGAAAGCTATAAGAGATTTAGCTTACATCAGAACGCTAAGGTCATACTTGCTTTCTATTGTAGCCCAGAAATTCGTACCAAGAGCAGTCTTAGTGGACTTGGAGCCGGGAACCATGGATAGTGTGCGATCTGGTCCTTTTGGTCAGCTCTTTCGACCTGATAATTTCATCTTTGGTATGTAAATGTCACTTTTAAAAATACAAACAAAAATACCCAGCAGGTGTTCAATTACCAAGCAAATGATCAAAAAGCATTCAAGCTATGTTGTCTCTCCATATTCCAGACAGCTTAAGGTCATCATTAGCACTGAGAAATCTGATAGTTTAACATTGCAATTCCAATTAGCCATAAGACAACCATCCAAAAGATCCTGTTAATTGAAACAGTCATTCTTCTGTTAATCACTTTCCTTCAATTAACAAACTATGGAAAGTTTCCTGTAATACTCAGATTATTTACATTTGCTTTCAATATACATGAGCTCTAAGGAAATTCTGAGACCCCCTTATTTACAAAAAAATTCATGGAAATTCTGCAGAAAATGGAGAGAACCTCAACCACAAACCAGTCAAACCACAGTTAACCTGATTTCACATTAAATCCTGGAGTATGGCATTGTTGAGAGGCTATGTAATTTATTTAACTTTTTCAGCAGGTCATTACAATGTAGTATAGTAAATAGTGGAGGAAGACTAACAGTAAGGTGAAAAGACTGTCATATATATTCAGTTATTTTCTGACATAATGAGGAACTTGAAAGCGTGTGAGGAACTTCTGATTTTGCAGTTCTTGGAGGGGCTTTTTGTGGGTGTTGTTGTTTTACTTTGCACTTCTGTAGTACTTTCCATCTAAACTTAAAAATGCACAAGCACACTGTGAAATTTAATCCCAATAATGTGAAGTACAGAAACATTTTCAGTCCCTTCACTCCAAAGAAACAGTGTGTGGAGGTTAAGTGATCCACTTGCCCAAACAGGAAGTCCAAATGAAAGTTACCATGAGAACTGTCATCTCCATTTGGTTTCCAAGTCTGCATTACCCACAAGACCATCCTCCCCCTGCCAAGGCAAGCTTAGGTTGCAACTTAGTTTAGTATATTCTGTTAACATAAGGAAGGAACGATGCCAGGGACAGACAGAGGAAAGATAAACATTATTTGGGAGGTATGAAACAAACTTTAGCCCAGATCATTGCTGCTTGGGTGGGGAGTAAGAAGCAAAGTCAGCCTTTAACAGACTTAAAACTTGTAACAGTTCCCTCTTCTCCGGTATACTCCATGGCAGTGCTGCTAAGGGTCTCTTTCAAAAGATGTTTAGATTATGATAAGTGGAAATAAGCTTGGGGGTGGGGGGAGACATAGATCCAGGCATCTTTACATAGTATGTTTCTATATTCAGGTTTCCCCATTCACTCCCTTTCCTCTAAACAGACCCACAGCAGCCCCCTGAAAATGAATTCACCTGACCTTTCAAAATATCTGAATCAGATGTTTGTTTGGCATGCCTCCAATAAAACCAGAGCAAAATCAATTCAGAGAGTCTTCAACAATAGCCCTGTTCACTGTACTCCCTTCCTGCCAAGCTAACAATGAACTAACAGCATGTGATCAACTGGTATCTGACAGAGGCTGCCTGCCAGCATCAGGCACCGTCCTCCCAACCTGCTGAATAATGCAGAATGGCTGCCTGAATGCTGAAGTAATGATCTATGTCAAAAGCCAACAGAGCATTTTGTATTCTCTTTTAAAAATTTAGCCTGGGCCCACAAAGGGTTTTGTGGCAGAAGTTAGCAGTTCCATGCTTGCTTGTATGCCAGGCTGTTGGGACTCATTCTGATGGAGGTGTTTACAGTCTCTGCTTATTTATGCATACATGTTTGGGTGTCCCCAGGGTGAGCAGCTGCAGATCATTAATGACAGTTCCATTCAGGTGTATTGAGTGCCTTCAGTTTCTCTGGATATGAGCCCCAATCACACATCCGGATTCAGGAATTTCAGCTCAGGCTTTCAGCTCTGACCAGCAGGAGATTGGAATGGACACAAACATATCTTTGTGCCTTAATGTTTGCATTAACAAAGTAGTGCTCTAAAAGGTGAGGGAGCACAGGTGGAATGAGCTCCCTGTAGGAGAACCAGCAGGTCTCCTGGCCTTCTAACAGCATATAACTGCCCACAAGGAACTGCCATGATCTCTGATGCAGCTTCTTTTTTTTTTAAACCAGCTTCAATTTCTACATTTTATGTTTCTCATTCTTTTCTCATCTGCATCCTTGCTAGTTCTATTGCATAAATATCACTTCAACTTAGGTTATGTCTGAACTGGTAGGGGTAACCACAAAATGGCTGTCGGCTAGTCAAAGGAGCTATCCTTCCCTCTTTAGATCGTACACTATCCACACTGGGCTTCTAGGCATTAGCGCGCAGACTTCCAGTCTCTCTTCGCAAGTTTGTTTGTTATTATAGCAGTGGAGAGAGGAAAGGAATGAAAGAAGATTGCAAGACGGAGAGTTGCTGTTTTAGGGATTAAAAAAGAAATTGTCTGTCAGACAATTTCTGTCCGGCTTCTATATATGTGCAGCTCAACTTGAGCATTAGTAATAGCCCTCCAATGCACTGGAGAAAGAAGTGGTAGGAGCACGTGGTACCTGGAGGTATCAAGAGTGCAGGATCAGTTGTGGGACTGCTTCTTGTAGACTTCCTCTGGATCTTGTTAAATGCACAGTGAGAAAACGCACAGTGAGAAAAGGCAGAGGCAATTTGTTAGAGACTGGTTGCATACAACAGAGAGTTTCCAGTGTTAGTAAAATTTGCTGCAAGTCCTGATTTTTGTGGACACTTTCTCAGTTTTCACCTAGAGATTTAGCTCAGATGGAATTTGATGATTTTGCCTTTGTCTAAGCCTTCCAGAGGTTTGATAGGTACCTGCTATGTGAGGTGCATCCAGTAGGGTTGCACAAAGTCATGATCAAGATTTCCAGATACACAGCAGCTTCAGCAGAGCCATGGCTTCTCCACACTGTACTGTATTGTCATGAGTAGGAAGTCGGGAACTTCCACGGCTTATTGTTTATGTACTGTACACTGATAATCACCGATTAGTAAGTAATAACACTGATTGTGTTGTTACAGTGCCGTAGAGACAGTGGGTCTTGAAGCATCACATTACTGAGCATTCGCATGCACTTTGGAAGAAATCGCAAACAGAAGCATGGGAGGACCTGGGCAGGTGGTGAGCTAGTGGTGCAGTGCAATGTTAACCATGTGAGTGGCTAATAGTGTTGGCTCAAGAGAAACCATTAGTACTGGTGTAGGCCACCACTGCACCAGTTAAACACTGTGGCTGAAATACAGAGGTGGTGTTAGAGCGCTAGAGAGAGGTAGCAGTGATAATGTGGGCATCTAGGAGTTTGAGTGACTCAGATTTTAACACCAGGGGAGTGTAGTGCAGTCGAGGGTCTGGAAGAGTACAGGTCCACGCCTGTATTATGCATTTCATCTGCAGACTTACTCTGCAAACTAAGCAAAAGGAAATAGAATGAAAGAGTCAGCTCTTGCTGATTCTTCTTTTTTTTTCTTCTGTGAACACACAATTGCCCATTTTTTGTGAGTCAATTACCATGCGAGATTAATTCCCAATCTCTACTCTCCTTGTATTTTATTTCTATTCTCTCCATATCTCCCTGTCCATTGGAGTAGGTGGATGGGATGTTTACCCAAGGGGCAATCTGCAAAATAGAGCCCTAAATTCTCAGAATTTGGCTTTGTTAGGATCCTTCCACCTCTTGGAGTGCTATTTCCTTGTTAGTATGCAGACTGATGTGCAGCACTATCTGTAGCGGGGGATCTGTTCAAGCACACTGCAGACAGTTTTGATCACATTTAGTTTTTGAAGGATATTATTTTGTACTTTATCCAGCTGGACAGGAAGTGCTGAGCTTCCTAGATTCTCAAGAGAGGAAAATACAGCAACATATAGAAAAATGCATTAACTAACCAAGTATAGCATAAGGAAACCAAGTTCTGATGCAGTGAGACTAAAGTGCATCGTAGTTGAACAATGTATCGCTCACGAGACTGCCACTCACTCAACTTGTTGAGTTCACTTGCGCAGCGTCTTTAAGTAGCAGATACTGTGAGGAACAGGAGTATTAAAAGCTGGTCCCCCTTTTAATCCTTCTTGTTGTCCAAATAATAATGAAATGGTGAATGGCAAGACCATAAGATATTGAGTGGATTATGCAGAACACATAAAAGGAAAGTGGAGGCCAGAGGAGAAAACGAAGGGCTCGTTAAACATTAGTAATTCAATTTTGCAAGGTGCTTTGCAGATTCTCAAGGATAGTGAATTCCTAGGGAAACCAGTAAAAATTTAAAAGGCACTCAACTCTCAGGATTTCAAAGTAACACCTTTAAAGCTTCTGTTGATCATCATTTTGATTCAGGATAGGTAACCATTAATTAATATTAATATAGTTGCTGATATAACAAGTTAAATAACATTTCTTAAGCCCAGCCTCATCCTTGAGTGACAACAGTGGCTCCTGTGTAAAAGTAGCAGCTCAAAGGAACAGTCCAAGAACCTTTCATTTAGAAATGTGTTATCTGTGATTTAGCTTTGTATACCTCATGTTCCTTATAAACAGAAAGCATTTAAATGTAAACAGTCTCCTCATGTTTATGGAATAAGCAGGATTGGGAGCGTGGAAGCTTTCAAAACAAAAAGTCAAGTCCATCTTTGCATTTATAGAAAGTTAAATACCGAAAAAGAAAAAGCTACTCAGCAAAAAGGCATAAATGAAAACTACCAAGGATTTGAAGCAAAAGGAGACGATATAAAATGTTTCTGCTGACATTTCCAAAGATAGTTGTAAACAAAACTGAAGAGTACAACTACCTGAAAGAACTATTGCAGCTTTTATTATAGATGTGATCTGAATCCACCATGCATCCAGGTACCATACCCTATCAATAATTTTGTATTTTTTCTGTCCCCCTTGTGTTATTTTAGGACAAACTGGTGCAGGAAATAACTGGGCCAAAGGACACTATACAGAAGGAGCAGAGTTGGTTGATTCCGTACTCGATGTAGTAAGAAAAGAGTGCGAACACTGCGATTGCTTGCAAGGATTTCAGCTCACTCATTCCCTGGGAGGAGGGACAGGGTCTGGCATGGGAACCCTTCTCATCAGCAAAATACGAGAGGAATATCCGGACAGGATAATGAATACATTTAGTGTCATGCCCTCTCCAAAGGTTTCTGATACAGTGGTGGAGCCTTATAATGCTACTCTCTCAGTCCACCAACTGGTTGAAAATACAGATGAAACCTACTGCATCGACAATGAAGCTTTGTATGACATTTGCTTCCGCACCCTGAAGCTCACCACTCCAACATATGGAGATTTAAACCACTTGGTTTCCGCTACCATGAGCGGAGTGACTACATCCCTGCGTTTTCCAGGCCAACTAAATGCTGACCTCCGGAAGCTGGCAGTAAACATGGTCCCTTTCCCACGCCTTCACTTTTTCATGCCAGGCTTTGCTCCTTTGACAGCACGAGGCAGCCAGCAATATCGAGCGCTCACTGTTCCAGAGCTCACCCAGCAAATGTTTGATGCCAAGAATATGATGGCAGCCTGTGACCCAAGACACGGGCGATATTTGACAGTGGCTACTGTCTTCCGCGGTCCCATGTCCATGAAGGAGGTTGACGAGCAGATGTTGGCCATCCAGAACAAGAATAGTAGTTACTTCGTGGAATGGATCCCAAACAATGTCAAGGTAGCAGTTTGTGACATACCGCCTCGTGGTCTCAAGATGGCTTCCACGTTCATTGGCAACAGCACAGCTATTCAAGAGCTCTTCAAAAGGATTTCTGAGCAATTTTCTGCCATGTTCAGGAGAAAGGCCTTTCTACACTGGTTCACAGGTGAAGGAATGGATGAAATGGAATTTACAGAAGCAGAAAGCAACATGAATGACCTGGTTTCTGAGTATCAGCAATACCAAGAAGCTACAGCAAATGATGGAGAGGAAACATTTGAAGATGAGGAGGAAGAAATCAATGAATAAAGAAATTAGGAAAAGAGAAAATTTCCGGGCCAGATTCTCAAATCTGGATTTCTAATAATTAGGCTTATAAATCCTTATTTCAAGAAAACAAGAAAATGACCATGAATCTCAGATGTTAGAGGTGCTTTTCAGAGTCCATTGAGGTCACTGGGAACTGAGGATGTTCAGCACTTCTGGAAATCAGGCCATTTCTATTCATGAGACAAATGTAATTAGTTAAGACTTTGGCCTAAGAGTCTGAACACAGAGATTGCTAGCTTGGGATATTTTTTTTTTTTTGTTCCAAACAAAATTTGTCTTCCATAAAGTTGTACAAGAAGTAAAACAGGCACGAAAATTTACAAAACAGAGTTGCGCTATTTTCATCGAATTATGAATAAGAAAAACTTGTGCGTTTGAAGTAATCATTCTGTACTGAGTGTACAAGACTGAGCTGCCAGGAACAAAATTTATTCATAATAAAAAGAAGAAAAAGAATTAACTGTTCTATAAAGTAAATATTAACAATTATATTTGAATTCAATCCTCTAATAGCAAAACAAAATAAAAAAGATTAGCATCCTCTCAAGTCCAAGTGTTGTGGGAACTCACTGCTGTGTAAGTATCCAGTGAGCTACAGGCTAGTGTTTTTAGGATTTATGCTATGTGACTTTGTCACTTGCTGCAGAATAATCACAGTTTATATAAATGAAGTCTATCCATTTGTGATATGTTCTTTAAGGACCCTCAGGGTTCAAACTGGCACCCCGGTATCTTGCTGGTCTTCTGTCTTTCTGCTTACCACCAGCTACTGGTGCTTCTGATTTGTGACTCCATTCCACCTAGCCCATGTAGCTGAAATTCAGATACTCTACAAAAGAGGGTGAGAGAGGCGGCATAGGTTACTTGTTGATGTATCTCATTACTCGGGTTTGTATGTTCACCACACCTGTGGATGCCTTGTTATCCAGATATATTAAAATCACAGGGCAGATTAAGGTTAAAATACAAAGAGCGTTTATCCACAGTATTTGAAACAGCTGGCAAAATGAAAGATGAACAACAGTTAATCTCCTTACGCTAACGTTAAAGCAGAAAGGTCTTACCTAGCTGAATTGCTGCCTTGACAAAGTGATGTTGGGTATTCACTCTCTGTGCATACTTTATGCTTCTGGTCATATCAATTAAACAGCTCCTCTCCACTGGAGAGCCTCCACCAGAGAACACTCTGTCTTCATGGAGCCCTATTTAGGTCAGTTTCTAGGCAACAAAACAAGCAAACAAAGAGGAAAACCCTCCGGAAATCCAGACTTTAAATGCTTCAGGAACTCTTCACTCCTTTTCTTCTCTCCTTCCAAAAAGCTTTTTAAGTAAAAGCATTTCTCAATACTTAAAAGGCACTTTACAAACATACTAGTGTAATTTCCAAAGATCCATCACTCCTAACAAGATATGTTTATGTATTGCTAATTTGGGGCTCAGGGAATAAGATAGCATTTCATAAAGAATATGAGCCAGGCAGCTATAGTAATCATATAAGCTAAAATTGTCTGCCTAATTAATTTTATTCTACATGGGATTGGAACTAATTTCATTTTAATCAAGTACATGTTTCTCATAGACAGTGACTTCATGGATTGAGGCGGTTGTTAGAACATGCTAACCAAACTGCCTTTGGCACCGGTGTGTAGGCAGAGACTCAAAGAGCCTGGCTGGTTATGTTTTGAAGGGTCATGATGGAGTCAGTTTTAAACAAAGTCACTGGGCTCCATTCTTTGAAAGGGCCAGTGCTGCAAAAAGAATTCATGATGTGGCGATAGACTGTCTCTAACCGTGTATTTTATAAATGATGGGCTGCTGTAGCTATGCATTTAGCATGACAGAAGAATAAGCTAAAACTCTAAATGCATTAATGAGAAATTAACCTTGAATATGGTACAAAGCAAAATCCATGGAAAAAAAATCCATTAGAAGTTAAGAGTTTAGTTGATGGCGTTATAAGCTGGAGGCTATTAGCTCCAAGAGGCAGGACAACATACTACAGAGAGCGAGGAAGAGCCTGCTATTATGCACAGCCTTTTCATTTAAAGCTCTACCATAGCTTTTCCTGAATGAGCTAAGACCAAATAGCCTGCTTACAGTTTGTGGAACTACATGTATACTTTAATACAGGTTTTTTTTTTTTTAATGTATGTGAGTAACAGAAGCATTTATGGCTGGGTTCATAAATGCTTCTATTATTAGATAGATGATAGCTGCTAAAAAACACTGGGAATCTTGGAATTCCCAAAAAACTGAGTATTTATTCATCTGGCCCGCTAGACTCTTTATTGCTTTCCACACATTGATTCAAAATCCAGACTACAGATTCTAAACTTGTGGCGTCCCTACCTGACAATGGCCTCTGATCCCGCTTTGCCTCTCATGCACTCTTTTATGTATATGTTTGCTTGCCAAGGATGGGCATTTCTAGAATGCTTCAAAGAAAGAAACCTGAGTGGATGTGGGGAAAGCCTAATCCCCTCTTTCCGAAAAGAGGAAAACTGGGATTTTTTTTTTTTTTTTTTTTTTTTTGCCAGCTGATTAAAAAAAAACCCAAACAAAACGGCAGAAACCTGTAGCAGGAACATCTTCAGAGACCAGGTTTGCATGCAAGCAGTAAGAAAACTATGGGAAGCATGAAAGCAAATAAAGCAAGGCTTCCCATTCCTCTTCAGCCAACCTACTTTCTAGTCACCTGCTCTTTCAGATGTGAAACTGAAACCTCTTTTAGTAATAGGTTTGGCTAAAGTTTCCTTCAGTTGCACTTCCTTTCAAATAATTTTCTACTCTCTACTTCCAAACCTATCTTTTATTTTGATAGCTACCTGATGAGTCCCACATGGCTTCACTCCTTTTTTTTTAATACTCTTCACCTGTTTTTTGGTTTTACCTTTCTATTTTTCAACAGTCCTTTGCAGTTTTCCTCTCAGTGCCTCTCCCATCTTTATTGGCTCATCTCAGTTGTTTTGCACCCAGCCACAGCGAAATACAAAGGAGGAGTATGCCAGGATAAGGCAGACCTAAGGCATTCGGGGGAGGTGCAACTTCCATTATTGCCCAGATACAAACACCTCTGCCAAAGCTGGTATGAGGGAAGAAATGACAACCTACACCACTGAACGCTTGAAAACAAGGAGTAGGAGAGGTAGGGAAGTGTGTTTTCAGGGTAGGTAGATATAGATATAAACTTGAGGGGCAATCTATCTATCTCCTTTGCATAGCTCTTGTGGTCAAAACCAGCAAGGAATGGGCAGCTCCCCAGTTCTCGGGCATGACGACCCCTGCGCGTTCTATTTCACCTAAGTCCCGCTTAAGCTCTTGAGCTCTCCACACCTTGAAATGCCTTCAGCTCTGCCTTCTCTCACATTCATGGCTCCTGAGGAAAAGGTGGTCACTTCCTAGGAACAAGGTTAGGCTGGGGAAGAGGGTCTGTCTAGACCTACTCCTCCCAGCACTGGGAAGAGCAGGAAGGTTAGTGGCTCCCTCCATGCTGTACAAGCCCTGGTTAGTTGAAGCGGCACTACTCAATACCTTTGCAAGCAAAAATAAACTGACCTTATTGGCACCCCCCCCAGGGAACTACCCTCGATTTGCTTGATTTAAGTTAAACCTTATAAAGTCTTAAATAGGGGAGCTAACAGTTCTCTTTAAAGAAGCAGATTGGCTAAACAGCTTTGTTTAAATACCATTTTAGTTCCAAAATCCTGGCACAGTCAAGTTCTTCCACTTTTTGGCACAACATACTAAAACTTACTGAAATAAGACTACATGGAGGAAGTTGGTGCTCCAGATTAACAGCAAAGGGACTTGCACCTCCTTTACATTACCATAAGCTTATTTAGTTGCAATATGCTATTAACAAAAGTGGAATTTACAATCTGAAGAGGCAGACAGCACAAACAGGGAGCAGGAGAGAAGATTTCCTGGAGAGGAGGTTATTCTTTTATAGTCAGGTAGTGTGACTGTGAAGAGTTAGGTTAGGGGTGTCCCACCTCCCTCCAACCTCTCCCCCCCCCCCCAAAAAAAAAAAAAAGTCTGAGGAAATGCAGAGCACTGACCTTTATGACTTAAAGTACATTAAATCCTCAGCATTGGCTAGGAATTGCCTATTGCAAAGAAAAAAAATTGTTCAGCTAAATGGGGGGGGGGAATAGAACTGAAGGCTTTAAATACAAATTACATTAAAAGTACAGCCCTAGAGCATATCCAGAGAATAAAGAAATCAACCACTACTCTGTACGTGCCAGATTTATGTTTTCAGAACAAATTTACTAACGCAGTAAATTGTTCATTCTGCACTTTGATTCCAATAACATGGATCTGAAGTTTAGTTTATTGCTCATTCTACAAGGAATACTCCAATAAGAGGAACATACAGAAATGCTGTATAACAACTAAAAAAGCCCAGTAAATAATCCCTACATTGCCATGTTCTCCCTGTTTCCCTTTGCTGCTACCCAGGCAACATCAGAGATGACACCAGCAGCATGGGAAAAAAACAAAACAAAAAAGCAGGAGAGTTATTTCCATAAACAGTTTACTTCAAATAGCCAGAGCAAAGAGCTTGCGTCTGACCTTTCAGAGAGACTTTTTCCTTTGCCATCCTACTGCTTTCCAGTATGTCACAACAGATGGAATCAGTCACTATTCCTTTAAGCTGCCCTCTGCCATATGCCTTAAAGGATTTCTTGCCCATCAGAGAAGTTTGATTTCTTCTTCTCCACTCCCTCCCTCCCCCCCCCCAAAAAAAATATCCCTAAAACCATGCTCCCTCTCTTTTTCTGAGATAGGGAGACTGTCAGGTAACTTCTCAACAGCAGAATTATCCAACTGAAATAGCCATAGTGTACAGCAGACAAACAGAAGCAGACTACTATAATCCAATTTGGCACCTTTGGATTTAGTTACTGTTTTCAGTATTTATGAGAACAATTGTGATATCATCATTTAACAAAATCTTATGCTGAAGTTTATTGGACTGATTTCTGTATCAAGAAAGTAGCAAAAGACAACAGCAAACAATTCAGAAAAGTACTGATTTTATTGACTCAAACTGTATTTACACAACACATTTGTATGTTCAATATTTTACAGAACTCTGTAAAAAAAACCTGACTAATAAAACTGCAGGAGCCAAGTTGAGTTTCAGACTTAATTTAAGACACTGAACCATGACTATATTTTAAGATATTTAAGTGGGTATCCAATTTCACTGTCAACTTACATGGCAGTTCTTTGTAAATAAACTTTCTAAAACCAAAATGAAAGGGCAGGGAAGGTCAGATGACAGAGCTGGTATTTCTGCAAAGCTAGTACTTTGTAAGACCAGACTTTTGGCTAAGCATTCAACAATGCATTTTGTATGATTTTTTGAGGGGGAGGGAACAGGTCACATACAGGTATACTTTAGATCAATAATCATAGAACTTTTAATTTTTATAAGCTTACATACATTTTAAAAAAAAAGAGACCAGTGCCACAAAGTTTGTGCATGACTCCAAACTGTTTCAAAGCTTGAGAGGTTCAGTTTGGCATTCCACTGCAGCTTAGATCCAATGTGTTTCTTCAGTTGACAAATGAAAGACGATCATCCTTTACCAGTGAACTGATCATCACATACATAAACTGGGAGCAGAACATCCTTGTCTCATCACAAGACATCACTCTTCCACCCATCCCTAATACAGTTTGGTTGAATAAATATCTTTTTTGTTTTGGAGGTACAAGCTAAGTGAGTTCGAGACTGCAAATCAACATCACACTTTGCAGCTAAAATGGCATCCCTCCTGTGATCTGCCTGGCAACCTGTTCATCTGTTGTCTCCTCCTTCTCTTTTTCACGATCTTTGTTCCAGTCTTTAAGGCCTTCTGGCAGTGAAGTATCCTCATCCAAACTTCCTGTACCTTCGACAAATTCTTCATAAGTAGACTTTTCTGCAAACGGTCTTGGGCCAAGCAGGTCTAGCATATCACTTTTATCAAGCACTTCTTTCTCCAGTAGCCGTAGGGCAACCTGGAATAGCAGTAAATTATGTCACACAAAATGCAGTATCTTGTGTATTTCCTAGAAAGAGTTTAAGGTAGTTCAGGACTATATTCAGTTCAGATTATTTGTTGACAGAAGAAACATTGCTCAGAATTCACTCAAGTGACTTTTCCCCCATATGCACTTAAATAGCAAAAGCACTGTTTAAATCCTACTTAGGAGATTTAGCAGAGCCCTCCCTTTGGGCTGCTCTTGCTGTTATTGTTGCTTCAAAACAGCAGCCCTTTGCTGCTGCTGAAAGGCTCTAGGAGCAATAGTTTAGCTGTGGATGGGGGTGGTTCAGATGGTTCAATAGGGCTGCCGTTAGGTTGTAAGCTGCAGAGCATCATTAAATATAGTATGTACAATACTGTCCAAGTGTAGTTTGTAACCTTTGTGAGAAGCGTTGTTTAGCACAAACCACATTCAGTGATCTTTCTTGGGATGGCATCCTATTACAACACCATTTAGTAAATCCACACAATCTTTGTTTTTTTGTCAGCAAGCCAATCAGATAGACATCTATCCTGGAAAACTACCCTTTTGCTGTATCAAGCTTCCTGGAGTGGAGGAAGAGAATATGCACAAGTGGAATACCAATTGCAGGGCAGCAGACCAGAAGCAGCCTTGGGGCAGGGAAAGAAGATGGCAGAAAGATTCTTTCTTATCTTACTTTCAAATATAATTCAGAGAAAGGAAGTTTTACAAACTTGCCTTCATATATGTATGTATATACACACACACTATAAATATATATACACACACACATATACACTCATGCATATGGTGTGGCACACTGTCAAGATTATACTGAATAACTTTTGAGCAAACTGGCTTGTACATTTAATGTTCAATTTTTTAAATCTGGTTTACCAGCTGGAATTTGGCAGCTAAAATATTGTAATGCCCACCTTTTCCACTTCCGCTTTCTTCTCAGTCAGAAGAGTTAATGTCCTGTCATAAGCAGTGTTAATAAGTGACCGTACTTCTTCATCTATCAATCTGGCAGTTGCTTCGCTATAAGGTTTCTCCAACACCATGTCTCCTTGACGAGGCAGATCAAAGGAAATCTGCCCTACTTTTTCATTCATGCCAAACTGAACAATCTGGGGGGGGGGGGGGGAGGAGAAGAGAGAAAGATTATGAAGATTTTAGGGTATACTGATACAAATTTGGTAACCAAAATTAAAAGGAAGTAGTAATCTCTCTATGACCATTTATTTTCTCTAAAACTCATCTTTCCCTAAAAACTCCAGTCTATCTAAGCAGAAATAAAGCTGAAAGTTCCATAGTTGATTTTTAATTATTCATCTTTAATTGATAAGACTGAAACACTCAAATACCACCATTTAAAAGTGGTTACTCTTGTGATGTACATAATGCTTTCCTATTTAAATACTAATACTCAGAAAAAACACTTAAGCCTTCATTAAGCAGTACAACTGTTTTCCTTTGCCACAAATATACAAGTTCTTCCAATTCAAAATGTTTCAGAAGTATAGCATATTGCAAGTATGGATAAGTCAACTTGACTGAAGAAAGAAAAACAGAGGGTCTCTGGAGATTGCCCTATCACATGTAAAGTTGTACACTAAACTCTCCTCCCTCCCCCAAAAGAGTAAAATGATTGTCTCCAATTATCAAATATTGGCTCCTCTATTTGCCATTTAGAGATGTTTTAAGTTGCATTTTAACACAGCAGAGGCAGAAATAAATTCACACTGTTTCGAATTCATTTACAGGTTCACTCCATGACTACTATCGGTCTGATGATTACTAAAGTGGCACTTCTCCAAAGTGAAAATAGGCATGACAAAGAATATTCAGAATTCAAAAGGATCACCTCACTAGAGCCAAGCATCTTAAGCTGCATCACAAATAAAAGTTAGAAATGTTTCTTTAAGCCCCCAATTCTCACCAGAAACAATGTGTTTAATATGAAAAAAGTTTGTATTCGCTAAACATTTTTATTTAAAATTGAACAAGAATGACTAAAGGATAGAAAAATCAACAGTAATGGGATTTCAATACATATTTAACTTTCAGAATGGCAGCAACAAGAAGCATACCAGAGATCATAGGGCAGGCGTGGCGTGCGTGTATGTGTGTGGGGGGAGGTTGCATAGGAGAAAAGAAATGTACTTTAAAATGTCTCTCGTTCACCTTGCAAATGTCTTAAAGAATGACAGCTTTTATACTGATATAGGAAATGGAATAAGTGTTTAAGTGTAATACAGAGCTACACTTCGATGAGTCATTACATTGATAAGATTTCAAATTACTCATCTGTGCTAGTTAATATGGTACAAAGTAGTGTCTTAATCTCATCAGCCTTCAACTGACAGATAATTGCTTAAATATAAGGCTTTTTGGATTTAATTATACATACGAATCCAAACTAGGTCCTCAAATTGAGGAATAGCAGAAGTAGAATCAGAGAACCAAATCTAAATAGTTTAAATATGTAGTTTCAACATTTCTGAATGCAACTGCAGTATACCTGTTCCTGCAGGTGTATGTAGGATAGTGATGAAAGCCCAATGCATTATGATTCATATTGTAAGACTGTACGATAAAAATGCTTGAGTCATCAGCATCTCTATATAACATAACATTTAGTCATATTATCTTTTATTAAACTAGGCTTTCGAGAGCCATATCTGATTAAATCGCATCATTTTAAAATATTAGTGTCAGATGAGGAGAGAAGCACGTACCTGAGCATACGCACTCTGGGTCACCTTCTTCAAATCATCTTGGGCTCCAGTTGTAATTCTTCCGAAGAAGATTTGCTCAGACACACGTCCTCCCAGAGTCATGCACATTCTGTCAAGCAATTGCTCTTTGGTGTAAAGATACTGTTCCTTGGGTAAATACTGAGCATAACCCAGTCCTTTACCACGTGGGATAATAGATACCTACAATCAAAATTAATAGAAGGTTAGAATTAAACAGCACACTATCATAAAGTATTCTTTGACTTAGCTTTTAATACCACAATCTATATCATAGTCATCCTTGAACTTCAACCGGACATTATTTCTACGTACAGTTTTGTCCTCATTGTCACTTACCCCTAAAAGCCCTAACTAGCTCTAAACCGGGGTCCTAACTACCAGAATAACTGGAAAGTAGTGGCAGGACCACTGCAATCTCTTTTCTGTTCAAAAAGATGGCATGACATTTTAAGTTTGTTGAAATGAAAAATCTGTAAATCTTTTAGAATTACATACAAGGCTTAAAATTCTGTAACAGACATAGCATTACTACATCTCTAGCATTCTGAATAGCAAGGAGTTTCCATGTTTACTAATCCTCCTCCTTCCAACAGTAAATTGTTCAAGCTTAAATTTCGTCTCGTAAATCAGACGAGACTAAGAACACAGGTAAGAAAAACTGTGATGGTTAAAGCAAGTTATGGAGATTGGGGTGTTTTCCTTCACTTACAACTTGTCAAGCTGTGCACCCCAAAAAAATCAAATTAACATTTTTAACAAATCTCTAGATGATCATTTGTATAGTTACATTCCTGAAGAGGCATTTACCTACACAACCTTGTATAAGATCTTGTTAAATCTTAGATCTGATTAAAAGCCTTAGTGAAAAAGCAGCTATCAAAGCAGGCAGTCTCATGGGAAGATTAAGTCCGTTTCACTTTTCCAGGTCTTTTGCACCATGAAACCCATTAACACCAGAATCAGAAAACAATTATAGGAAAGCTACATGAAGCACACCAAAGTAGTACACTAACATTTATATACTAACAATGTTTTTTTTGTGAGCCTGCACATTTTAATATCCTCCCAACATTAAAGAGAAACAAATAGGGAAAAAGAAAGTGTTATTTATGTTATACGTAAATTACTTGTCCCCGTTAGTTTACTTCCTTTACCTTTAAGAGCGGGTCAGCATGTTCCAAAAACCATCCTGCAACTGCGTGCCCTGCCTCATGATATGCTACTGTCTTTTTCTCCTCTGGTTGCAGTACTTGAGTTTTCTTTTCCAAGCCTTCAAAAAATAAATTCAGTTAATGGTCTCAGACATACATTTCTCCACTGAAATGGAGAATCCCTTATCTCATGCAGAAAAGGAGTGAGCAAGACTAAGATGTATACAATCAACTGAAAACATTTAAAACAAACAAAACTTGCAGGTTTTAGAAATTTGTATCTTCCAAATTCTACTATATCCTGTACCCATGCCCTTGATTAGATTTTGTAGTTTTAAAACACAAGTTCTTAAGAATATTCAAATGCTTTATATAAACATTCACTCTTTAAGAATCAGAGTTTTCTAGAATCTTCCAAGCTAATAACATTTAAAAGCACTGTGAAGTCTGAACAGCTATTCTTCCCATTTTAACAAATTAGAAAAGTGTCCTGATGAAATTTCTCTTCCTACCCCTTCTCCATTGCAGAAGTCAACAACAGAAACAAGCTACTTCCTTTCTAAAGCTCAAGTACGTTTAGGTAAAAGAAAACCACCCCCCCCCCCCCAAAGCACACCAACATACACCCACACAGACAACCATAAAGCTCAAGTCAAACAAAAAAGAGAACCCAAACAACTACCCCTAAAAATAAGAAAGGGATATTCAAAGTGTGTCTTAAAATAAAAAAGGTACCTGCCATATTATGATTTTTGAGAAACGACTTACTCGATTAACCTACCTCCAATAACTCTTTCAATTGCTTGCTCAAAATGTTTTTGGTTTATAGCATCTGAGAGATGCCTTGCAGCAATTAAAGCAGCTTCATTACAAACATTAGCAATATCAGCACCTAAAGACAGCGAGGACATGAATTACTGCTTATTTTCAATAATTTTACCTCAAGGTCTAGCACAGAGTAATATAATCTAACACTAGATTTCTACGGATTCTCAGAGAGCATTATCTTTAATCTTCTGTGAAATAATCATTACATATAGTCTAATTCTTTAATACATATGTAAATACATGTTTTACAGTTTTAGGATAGCTTTTTCTTCTTAAGTAGTCAATTACTAAATAAATAACTGTTTGATATATCATATTCTACCTTCTGCAAGTTTTCTGTCTGCAGACTACGTTTAGACTAGCCTAGATTTAGCAGAATAGGCTTCCTAAGAATGGATCTAGTACAGCTCAGATCTTGTTTGAAAGGATACCTTCTATAAAAACACGTGTTCATTACTGGCTTCAAGCCATCCACTTAATGTTATGTGCAGTACTGTTACAGAGATAACAGTAAGGAAAAAAAACAAAAAACAAAAACAAACACTGCAGTTGCTAGAGATGTAGACTATGAGGTCTTTGCAAAAAAGCAGTTCTATGTAGAGTACAAAAAGATTAAGGGGCTCAGCTATCAGTCAATATAGATTTGAAATGGATTAAATTACAAACCAATAATGAAAGTTTTCATATCCGTTCCTAATTAAATACAAAGTTAGAGTACACCTCTCCTAGGGAGAGGCTCCAGCATCCAGAAATAGAAATTCCCCTACAAAATGCATATATAAACTCCACAAAAAACCCCATCAGTCTTCTGTAGTAACGATCAAAGAACCAGACGAATGTATTAAAAGTAGAAACATACACACCAGTGTAGTAAGGAAAAATTTCTGGGATGCTTTTGCTGAAGGCAGAAGAAACTGCTATTCGATATGTCACATTCACTGATACAGACCTTCAGAAATCTCATTAACTTAAACAGGTAAAGGGAATTTCACACTGCATCGGTAAATAAAGTAAAATAAATAGACAGGCAATCAGGAGACTGGATGCAAGAAGCAATACAAGCAGTAGGGAAAGAAAATACCTACAGCTTATACAGTAAATGCAGAGAAACAGCAGCATTAAAAAAAAAAAAAAATCACTTACCAGAAAAACCAGGTGTTAGTGAAGCAAGTTTTCTTGCTAGGTTATCTTTGTTTAAGATGGTATCTAATTTCAGAGGTCTAAGGTGGACTTTGAAAATAGATGCTCTTCCTTTTATATCTGGGGGTCCTTTAAAATAAAAATAAATTTGTATTTATTTTACTTTACACACATTTTAATTGAGTGTGTGTAAGCAATTACATATGTAAATAATTGCAGTGATTTCTGTGGTACTCTACATATGCAGAGGTATATAGTGATGCAGATAAACTTACCAATGTAAATTTGTCTATCAAAGCGTCCTGGCCTCATTAGAGCAGGGTCTAAAATATCTGGCCTGTTAGTACCTGCCAAAATGACTACGTTTGTGGTTGTGTTAAATCCTGTTGGAGAAATACAATAAAAGTCTGTGTAAAGATGGTTTCCAAGAAAAAGAAAAAAATTGAAGCAGAAACAGGAAGTCTGTTCACTTTAGAGGGCCATGTAAGAAGTGACACTTTAAACAAACAGTCTTAAAGTTAAAAGTATTTCTATTTATTAGACCGTGGTCCAGCTTTTCATAACAAGAAAAAAATGGCCTTGGGCTCTGCTTTATGGAGTACTGTATAAAATCCTAGCTGCATTTTTGAAGATAATCTATAGAGTAAGTGCTCCAGAAACTCCAAAATCAGCATGCCTAGCTGGGTGATGGGTTATTTTGGTTTGGTTTGGTTTTTTTAAGAACACAAACTGGTCTCATGCAGAAATTTTCATTTCTAGTCAACTTTGACAGAGAATCACACGATGCAGAAAGCTGGTTCTTTATTTGGAAAGAAACTGGGCAAGAACATCAGGCTACAGCAAACTGAGTCATCTCTCTTCATTTCAGGAAGCAAGAAAACACACCTATTTTCTTTTAAATTAGAACCCAAATCCTTGTTAACAGGTCTGAATAAGCGTATTAGTTCGTTCACTTATCTGTTCCTCCCTCCATCGCCACATGCATACGCTTCCTCCTCACATCTAAAACTACAAACACATTAAGGTAGCAATCAATGCAGTTCATACCTAAGTTTTTGAGGGCATAGGAGGCAATATTAGAAATTAAATGCTTACCATCCATTTCTACTAGAAGTTGATTGAGTGTGTTCTCTTGTTCACTTTGTCCTCCAAAGTTGCCCCTTCCTCTTTTCCTCCCTACTGCATCTATTTCATCAATGAAGAGAATGCAAGGGGCATTTTTACGAGCAAGAGAGAATAAGTCTCGGACCTTAACAAGAGAACGGAATACATATCAGGTTACAGTTTGTCATTGTCCAGTGGCACTTGGGCGGGTGTGCACCTGTGTGGAAAGCAACATCAGTAACAGCAACAGCAAAGTATATACTGTAATGTAACAGTAACTGTATATAGACTACTTTTGTTAACAAGTGTTCAAAAGCCTCCTGCCAGCTCTCAATGCAATGAAAATTTACATTGTAGCTATTACACAATAAGAATTACTAGGGTGGGTCTATTAATTATGTTTTCTTAATCCATAATTAAGAACATAAGGTTTTTAAATTGCTTATTTTAAGTAGTAACTGCTTTCCCTGGATAACTGAAATACTGTCTTCAACAGCAACTCTAAAAACTGTAGCATGCCTCAGCTATTTTAATCAGCTTTTGACTTAAGAGTCACCTGTGAACACATCAAGTCTCTCTTCCTTCAGCCAACTCAAATTCAGAGTACTGTCAAATGAGTCTCTCTTTCAAAATAGACTCCAATATGGGTATTAAAGGCTATCATAATACATTTAGTAATGAAAACAATTAAAGGACAAGTTATATAGCTATCAACATGCATTAGCACTTGTTGCAATACGTTCTGATCCACGTGGCTGAACACATCTTGTTAAACAAATAAATCCATTAAACAAAATTCAGGTTGCTTGCTAAACTGTGCTTTAGTGCAGAGTGAGGGAAGAAAACTCCAGACTCCACAGACTTAAAGCAAGGTTTCTGTTTCAAGATCTTCTTTAGCGTGCAGTATTATAAGCAGAACCAAAAGCTGAATAGGCATGCTACAACACAACAATTCTTCATCTCAAGCAAATAAAAGATTTTAAGTTTTTACTGCAGTTAGAACAGAATGATGTAGCCCTTACAGTGAACTTGTCAAGGCTTATTTATAAGTGCTTATCATGCTTTAACAATATGCTGCTATAAATATTAACTCTCAGCCACCCTCTCTACCCTCTATATGGGCTAGAAAAACAAAACTCACCTCTAAGTATCTATTCTGAAGCTAAATTAACTTCCCCTGAGAAGTTTGGGGAAAAAAACAAATACAAAAAATCCGTAGGAGATCAGCAAGTACCTGAACAAGCTTTTGAACTTTCAAATTTAATTAAGCAAAGATACTGCCTATCAAAGCTTACTGTAATGGTTACAACAAAGTGTGTTTGGCTACATGCAACGTTATAATGTTACTCTGCTTACAACCGTATCAGAAGAACCTTATTAAACCAGTTCAGTGAACAAACAGAGGTAGTGACTGAGGACTAACAGCAAGGAACAGGAAATGAGAAATTATGGAAGAATTTTGACCTGAGTGAGAATACTATGCAGTTCAGAGCTTTACTCTTAGTGTGTTACAGTCACAATTAGAGAAGCCTTCTTTAAAGACAAGCAGGATACATTAGATGTGAAGAGATGTCAGTTTTGGGCAGTAGGCTTCACTGCAGAAAGTCCAGGAAGTCATTCTGCTTTGTACACAGTTTGAAAAAAAATAAAATGAATAAAGCATGAAGGGACATGATAAAAAAAAAAAAAAACCTAGAAGCTCAAGCTGAGCTCTTATCTTTTGCTCTGCAAGAGAGAAATCCAAAAATACAGAACTATTTTCCCCAAGCAATGGAACTAAAAATTAGCGTAATGTGTAGGCACAAGAAAGCATGAATCAAGGCTGTATAAATTTTAATTCTAGCTTATCCTAACTTATGAACAATTGATTTAGCATTATTAACAACTTACTAAATGTAGAAGAGTGTTTTAGTTTCACTTTCTATGTTATATTCTACAGATATCAAAAATGATCGGCCATGTTGAAATCCCAGTTCTTAGTCCAAACAGCAACTGTTCCAACAACAGATGTCACTTGTTAGTATAAGGGGATAATCATCTACGTAGATTGGTAGAGAAAAGTGAAGACACTTTGCTTTTTGGCTTTTTAGGCATGTGTTGACAGCTGATAACTAATGGTACTCAGCAACTGCATTCTATTTCAGGACATGCAATACTTTTCCAGAGGATATGAAACTGTTTCTTTTGTTGCTTTTTCTCACTTCTGCACTGCACACTCCTTTCTTCAAGTCCCATCTACCTTACCTACTTAATCACAGTCTCCATACCCCTTGCTTCCAATGAGTCGTTTTTTTTTTTTTCTGTCGCCACCCATGTTTTTCTCTCTGTTATCAATTTCTCCACCCATCTTCCTGCTCTCAGCCTGTGTCCTCTCCCCTCCAGAGTAGCTCCTTTTGGCAATCTCCTTACAGTTTCAGTCTCTCTCTGCTTTCTCCACCAAGTCTCTGCTCCCAAACAGCTCCCGCATTTACCCTTCTAGATAAGCACCTATTCTTCCCAGTTACAAATTTTGGGCCTACACCTCCAGCTTCCTTCCTCCCCTGCTTCTTTTTTTTCCCCCCCAGAAGACCTCAAACTACCTGGCTTTGAGTATCTATCTTCTCCCACTCTGCTATTCCTGGAAGAAGTCCTCCAAGAGATCCTCAAAAAGAGATCTATGCTATAGAGAGGCATATGCACATACAACTGTGAAAACACAGTAAGGATGAAATCTTGAGCAGGTTTATCTGCTAACCTCTAGCAAGTCTCAACATAAGAAAACTGCAATTTTTTGAGGCTTATAAAACTTATTAAAAAAAAGGTTAGTTTTTACAGAGCAAAAGTGCACCTACCCTGTAAAAGTCATTCTCTGTCAATTTTCAAATTCAAGTTAAGACTAGAGCATTTCCATCAGTTTTTAAAACACGTGTAAAACAGAATATTCTTTCCTTAAGTCAGTTCTCAGAAATGGCAAAACAAATTTTAACTCAAGTTTGAAGAAAAAAAAAAATACACAGTCAAAAGACAAAGAAAACGAAGTCAGTTTAAAGTACACTTTTCAAGGCTTAAGACAAGATGGTTGGAGTTTGGTTAAGTTACAAGCTGTTGGAAACAGGGTCTAGTTCTGAACATAATAAAGAAGCTTAATTACAAGTGCTACCAGCCTCATTTATTAAGCCTTGACAGTATCTTGCATACAGAATATTTTAAATCAGCAGATTTAAGTGTCCTCCCTTCCTACATAGCAAAAGATAGCTTTCAAACTGGATGTTTGAAATGCAGTTGTATTTAAAAAGAATACTTAAGGAAAAACAGATGTACTAGAACAAAGTTACTACTAACTAAATCCTTTCACTGAAAATAGTTCATTACAAAGTTATTAGTACGAGAATATGTACTGTGAAAGTTGCTGGCTTATCAAATTAACACTACTAATTTAGCTCTAAATAATAATTCACCTAAATAGGCTGACAAATTTAAGTGGTAGTTTTATGTTTGCAAATAACATGACATAAGCACAATGTATTTGGAAAAATACATCAAGGCATATGTAGGTCAGCTGGGATTACATCACTGAGGGATTGTTTTCTTTCAAACTCCATTAATAGTTACTACAGCAAAAGAGCATAAAAACTGTTAGATTTAGTTGCTGGAGTTCAGGCGATTTGAGCGATTTCAGTGTGAGAGATAGATCTCTCCCCATCCATGACCTCTGGACTCTTATTTCAACTAGAACCACATTAGTATGCCCCAGACAACTATTTATATTTAACGGTATGATCTTACAAATAGGGCAGAGTTCTTTGAAGAAATACAACAAATTTAGAGCAGGAGGAAACAATCGCACAGCAATAATCAAATAAACTACATATTTCTGACGCAGTTAGTATGTTTACTTCAGAGCACAACTTGAGGAGAGTTTAAGTTCTTGCAAAGAGGTAAAGCCTTTATGGGTCCACATCGCCTGAAATTAGATACCAAACTACACTGGTTCCTTTTCTGAAAGGTGCATCTATGACATCTATGATTTCTAGAAGTGCATCATATTTAGGCAGACATCTGGCATCACTTGCAGGGTAATCTGCCTAGATGAGAGACTTCAGGTATAACCAAGCTTTTTCCCCACCAACCTTGACAACGACCTTTCAACCACCAACACTGAAATAACAGAGCAAGGGCAAAGACTTACTCTAGCTGGACCCACGCCAACAAACATCTCTAAGAACTCTGAGCCATTGACTGTGATAAATGGTACGTTAGCCTCTCCTGCTGTAGCTTTAGCCAGAAGTGTCTTCCCAGTACCCGGAGGACCTGTCAGAATGGCCCCCTGCAAGAGAAACAGGTATATTTTCTCATGAAGAAAACAACATAACTCCATGAACTATCTCAATTAAAGATCTTGTATACGTTACGGTCTTAAGTCCAGTAGCTTTTCTCTCACTACCGTTACAGAAGTATATAAAGAAACAAAGCAAGGGAACAAACTGAAATTGGAGCTCTCATTTCAACTAGTTTGAGGGGAAAAGGCAGGTATAACATTGCCACATGTTTTCTTAGACTTGTGGAAAGAGCGACTTCAAAATACTTCGGTCAAACACATGAAAAAAATAGCATGTCAGCAGGTTGGCTCCCACTACAGCATAGTCAAAAAAGTTACAGACAATTCTATAACAGCTATATGGAGCACAATGATAGTACATATGTATGCTAGGTATCATTTCTGATCCACAGCCAAAAAAAGAGGTATTCCATAACACAAAATCTTATAGCACTACCTACTGCTGGTCCTTATCGCCTATTTATTTTTTCCTGATTCCAAGAAGAAAAAAAACTATAAAGCACAACCTGCATAAACATTCCTAGCCTCTTCAGAACATCTAGAAATACCACTGCAAGAATTAAGTCTTCACCTGCTAAATCATTTCTCCCTTACCTTTGGGATTTTTGCTCCCAGATCCTCATATTGCTTGGGATTTTTCAAAAAGTTAACAAACTCCATTATCTCTAATTTGGCCTCCTCACAGCCAGCTACATCTTTGAATTTCACATCTATTTCATCCTTAAGAACTTTGGCTGTGGTTTCACCCACGCTGAAGAGTCCACCCATTCCTCGTCCTGCTCGACCTAAGCCTGCAGGACCTCTTCTTAATGTGTACAGTAAAGAACCAATAATCAGGATTGTAGGCAGCAAACTCAGGAGAAATGATCTGAGGAGAAAAAGAAAAAAAAAAAACCACACATTATTTTCCCCTCAGGAATCCAAACAAACATAATCATCAAGAATGAAAATACAGGATAGTAAACAAGTGCTTATGATTAGTGATGTGAGCTACTAGATCCAAAGTTAAATGTATTAGTTGCGTTGGGACTATTCACAGACACATAATATTACTCAAAATTCATTATTGCATATGATAACATGTACAAAGTGTTGGTTTTACCATAAGCAACCCTGAGTAATTTCAGGACTAATAGTCTATTAACTTGCAGATTTATTACATCTTTGCAAGCTTTTCACACTGGAAAACAAATAAAATTGAAAACGGAAGAAAAACTTAATTACATAAGTCAAACTGAAAAGTCTGTTATAACTACAGCTAGAGGAAGAGTTAGAATTCCGTTTTCTTCACACTTCTCCCCCACCCCCCCACCCCCAATCCTGGGAAGTGTAAGTTAACAGTCTTAGAGGGTGACATATTCTTAAACTTGATGTTTAAGAAATTACAGATTTGGATTTTGTTTGTTTTTAAAAAGAGTAAAACATCAAATGACAGTGGTGAATTTGTGGAGGAAAATTGTGTTACCTAGTAACAGGAGTTACTAGGTAACTAGTTACTTCCCAAGCCATTTAAGTGTAAATTCACAAGACTCGTTAGGCAAACGCTTATACCGTGCACATAAGTTGTACTAAGTAACATATGACTGGCATATAGTACACCTTCAAGCAGAAATTTCTCTCAAAAGTAGTTACCCACCCTTCTTCTCCTAGCTCTGGCTCCATTTTTTACATTTTCCTCCTCCTTCTATGTCTGTATTTCCCTTTCCCAAGGCTATAGTCATCATTTTGCCGATTTCCTTTCCATTGCTCGTTCTTCACTGCCCTCCCGCTTTCTAGCGCAGCCCCCTACAGGCCACACATCCTAATGCTAACACAGTTCTCATTATCACAGCATTTGAGCACTTCAGTTTTTTTTGTAGCAAGATCTTCAAGCTCACAGGAGGTTCCATCAACAGTCAGCAAAAATAAAACGCAGAGAAGTAGCGCTACCACAAGCGAGTAAACGATTTCCAGGCTTCACTGATGTCCCAGATTTCTGGGACGAAAAGTTTACGTGTTATTTTCACTATCCCACAGTGTTCAGCAGATTCTGATCTGGCACTGAGCAGTACTACCATGATCACATAGCTGCTGCTCTCTCTCGTTCCACATTGCCTGTGGCATTTCAGGGACAAGGCAAGAAGTTACAGCCAACTGCATTCTACAGAGAATAGACACTGAGGAGCAGAGGGCCAGAGAGACTGCAGCCATGAAAGAGGGGTTCAGTGAATAGGAAAGATTTGGGAGAGACTGAGGTAGATACAGGAATTGACGCGCTCTTCCCAGCCTACAGCGAGGATCTCTTTGCAGAAGTACAGCTTTGGTTCGACTGCTCATTTTTTCAGGTACTTCTTTACGTAGGAACTTGACCGGTTAGGTAATACACTGACCTTGTCAACATGCCTCTTTAGATAGAAGCAAAGAAATGAGGCAGAGATAGTCTGCAGAAGAACAAGGAACAGAAATCCTGTATCTTAAGTCCCAGGATGGTCTAGAGTTAAGGGTACCATTTCTCCTGTTGCCACAAACAGGCAGCAGCTTGGTAAAATGAATTTGAGAAGTAAACCAACTTTCCCCTCCCTCCCCCAAAATCCAGATGAACGCAACGTCAAGAATGAAAATAAGGAAGCAGCAAACAAGCACATATCACTAATGATATGAGCTACGAGAACCAAAGTTGGATTTCTTGATAGACCACACCCATTACACAGACACCAGCAGGAGTCGTTTTCAAACTGTTGACTTGAATCAAAATGAAATCAGTTCTTGGGATAAAAGATTAAATTTGCCTTCTAAGCCATTCAGAAAACCACGCCAGAGAAGTCCTGTAGTCTCTGCTAAGCCCAGGTCAATAAAACTCAGTTATAGAGGATTAATACAAAGAATACAAACCAAGCATTGGAACCATTATTCCCTACTTGGGTAGCAAAAATGCTGCAAAATAGGAGTCAGTACTATTTTTCTTAACTAATTCAGAGATTAAAAGCATGACGCATCCTCTAGCTTCTGCTACCAGGCAGGATAGCATGATCTACTTAATCACCAATATCTTGCCATTTGCAGGACCAGAGAATTTGACTTCTGCTTAGTTTATGGGCAGAAACTGGTGCCTGCTACATCTCAGTCAATATGCTATAGTTTTATGCCATATTTTGTCCATTTAGAATCCATGCGAGTGCCATCTCTGGAGCTTGACAGCTGTGCCTTGTTGACTCCTGCTCTATTACAAGTCACTTGGGAGAAGAACTTAAATGAAGGACCAATTATGTACATAAGTCTAGGAATAAAAAGCTATATTTACAGGAAGATATGAATTTGCACAGAGACAGTACTGAACAGGTGCTGTTACAATTAACATTCAGAGATAAAAACGAGATAATCAGTATCCTGATAATACTGCCACCTTGCGTATAACATGCGGGTCTTACAACTCCAATTTTCTGGTGCAAGAAAGACCATTTCTCATCAAGACACCTATTTTTTAAACAGCTTCTTACCCATCACTTTCTGTTGAGTAGACTACAGGCAATCTGTTCTCCACTTCTATTCCCAGATCTTGTTGCACAGTTTCCAGATTCCGTTCAAAAGTATCCACACTACCGATATTAAACCAGACGTACTGCTATAAAAAAAGCAAAGATCACCACAAAGTGCCTCATTTCATTTCAGCTTCATTACAAGTCAACTTTGAATGCATACACAAACAATCCTCAGAACAGATTCTGAGGGAAAAAAAAACAAAAAAACACAATTTACAAGGCAACTTAAATTTATAACTGATGGAAGGTATACCTGATAAATCTAAGGTATATTGACCTGAATATGCTGTGCCTCTGTCATTGCTTCTACGGAAATCATACGCCTAACAGTTTTTGTGCACTTGATAGAGATTGAAACCCTGACATTTTCTCCAGAAAAATGCAGGATAGTAAGTGAGCAGATATTTAGAAGGGAGCTCTGCAGTCACAGTAACAGAGCAATGAATCAGCAAACACAGCAGTCATGCAACTGTTTCACCAGAAGATCTCAACCTGTCAGGTTAAGAAAGGTAATTCTCTTATTTATTTCTAGAGTCTATGTTACCTTCACAAAAGGCAGCATGCACTTATATACTTTCAAATTCAGAAAATAAATAAATCGAGACATTGCTTTGAAACAGTGTTGACAGTGGGGCTTTTTCAAGAACATTTTTCCTTTTTTGCACCATGACCTGCCTGTCTTGTCCCTATTTATCCCAATAGGGGAGAAGGAAAAAAAAAAAAAAGTAGCCCTAAGTATTAACTGATTGAGAAACCAAGGCAACTGGTGGTATGTGGGCTAAAGAGTAGGTGTATAAATAAATCTGAAGAACAAGTCACACTGAAACCCACTGATGAAGTAATTGCTGCAGATTTCACTGTACCCTGGAGGGACTTGCAGGCCTTGTTTCAGAAAGTCAGTAATGAAGAAAGAAACCCACGACCCAGGAAGCAGTAACTGGATAAAGTTTCTCCAAAATACAGAACACAGTAAGAAAGCACCCAGAGGAAAAGTCAGCTACCGGCATGTTAGACATGTCTGAAGCTGGCAGAGACTACATTCAAAATAAAGCTTTCACATTTATGTATATGAGACACTCTTTTCTTTTCTAAGTAATTGTAGGTCCCTGCTTTCAAGTAGTACTCTTTGGAAAACTTTAACCTGCATCAGTCCTGTTCCTTACTCTGTTACTGGGAAAAAGAAACCCTGAAATACGTTTTTCCCCCCCTCCCCCCCTCCGGCCAAGAAACAGAGCTCTTACCTTAGTTTTAAGGACAATAGTATCAAATGGAGACAAAGTTATTTGAAAACAAAAAGAAAAATTTATAACTGGCTAGGAACGGTCTGAAACAGTAAAGATCCAAAAGTACATATGCTTCAGTTTGAGGCTTTTTTTTTTTTTTTTGATCAGACCGGGAAGAGTAGTTACAAACACAGACTGGAAGAGTGAAGAATTTATGAAGGTCCTGTATTTCCATTAAGACCATGGCACTGGAAAGGAACCAATGGCTACAACTGTACATTAATTTCGTAATATGCCATTGGTTCTGGACATCTGCAGGGCAAAACATGATCAACATAATAAAAGGACAAACACAATGTAGGATAACGTAACAGTAACTCAGAAAACATTTCAGATTAAGAGACTATGAATGCTCCCAGACCAAGTTTTCTGCATCAAACTTAAGATAAAGAGTTGCCTTTGCTGTTTTAATGCCCCATTTATAGGTATTAAAAGCAAACGTTTACCCATTCATGAGGGGATTTTCCTGAAACAAAGATCACTCTAACAAAGCGCTTGTTTACCACTTCAAGCCTGTCCACCTGTGGGAGGAAAAGACAGAAGTTGTGATGTGTTACAGAGTAGGATCCGGGTTCACTGCTCTTCGATCATAACTAGCACATCTACCTATACTTTATCAGAGCTAGCTCTTCTCTTTTTCCAGTGAGGAGAAAAGATTTCGTGTTGAAGGTCAGGATGGCTTCACAATCTACAGTTTGCCAGTAGGCAAAGTATCAAGCTTTATACTTTATATAAAAAGATAGATTGAAAAGTTTCAAAGTACACCGAAAGGTTTCAGATACACATAACCACAAGAAATTTCAAGTTTATTTCTATTATAATTTGCTTCTAAGAATACCACCCTCTGGAATTAGGTATGTGATCAGCAGGAGTTACAAGGAAAGGATGACCTCATATCCTTTAAGCAACCAAAAACCCCCAAAGCTAACAAAAAAAAACCACACGCCATTTGAGTTCTGGCAGAATTGAAGTAAAATATGAGCTAAGCAGCCACTCTAGATCTCACCTGGCTTCATGCAAAATCACCTGAAATCTGTTTTGCAATGTGTGCAACTCTAGTAGTGCTGATGCCTTCTCCCCATTACCTGGCTACCACTACGGCAAAGAGCAGCTTTTGATAGCTACACATTTCACTTATCTGAACATCCAGACTACAGAGGCCCAAGGGACTGTTCCTGGTTTTGTGCCACAACCCACTTTCATAATGCTCTTCTGCAACATGGGTTCAGATTTTGTTCACTATAACAACCAAACAATTCTGCTCAATTAGTGCCTTACTGTTTCACGACAAGTATAATCAGCAAGTTCTTCTGGCAAGATGCACATAGTTGCCAAATAAGAATAGGACAGTAAGACAAGCAGTCTAGGCAGAACAGGAAAAGCAGACACAGCAGCTCTGCATAGAGCAGTAAGACAAAGAAAGGTAGGAAGCAGCTTATTCAGCAGCTTATAAAAGCAATATGAGGGCAGGAAGCATGCTGTTAACATAAAATCCCAGCTCTGGAACCTAAAGCAGAATGCAAATCCACGTTTTCCTAACCTACAGGATAGGCTAAAGAGATGGAGATAACGGAGCAAAGAACTAGTGGCTCCTGAAGTGGGAAAGGCCTATGCAAGACATTCAGTTCTCTGAACTTGGGAGTATCACTGACCTGTTACTCCAAGTGCAGAGAGCTGCCAAGTTAAACAGAGAGATAGGACACTGATGATAAAAATGATTGCTACTCCCGTACTGGCTCTACACAAAAAGAAAAAAAGGAGGAGAAACAAATAAAGGAGGTTCCTTTATAATACAGTTATGCCAATTTACTGCCCACAGAAGGGACTTTCATTCTCCACCTCCACCTTTCCATTAGCACTGCTACTTAAATCTGAGCTGGATTAAGGAATGAAACCAGCAAAAAACTCATGGAGGGGCTGGGGAAGAAGGAGGGAAACAGGCAAGGCTCAAGAGAAGCGTTTAAGGTTAGGAAATGTTTTCTGCCAGGTAAGTTTCTTCTGAGGACGGCAGATATACCTGCTAAAGCCATTACATCAGCTTAGCAGTACTGTAAAACTACACCCTGAAAGACCGCAGTTACATTGCCTTTCTAAACTAGTAGAAATGTGCGCTGCTGCCCAACAAGGAAGTTCTGTCCCAAGTTACCCAGTCCTATCTCCTCTTCTGAACTGACACAGACACGCATCCAGGGCATCACATCAAAGAACTGATTTAGATCAAAGCTAATCCCCTTCTCTCTCAAAAAAAGAGAGGAAGTCTTGAGCTGGTTCTCACTTTACAGCTACACAAATACAGCGCAAGCAAGAAGATAGAAAAGAATCAAGGAAAGAATTAATGCCGTCTTCATCACATTGATTTTTCATTTTGCTTCTCAACTACTCACCATTCCTTTAGCAAGGTAGTTATTGACAAAGTCTTTCCAGGTGATTTCTCTTCCAGGGACCCTGAAGAAAAAGTAATAGACGACCATCGTCCAGAAAAACGAGCTTCCCACAACATACATACGGAACTCCCTGACATCCCATGGGATGTCACCCTAGGAGACAGAAAACACAAAGAAAGTTTCAAAGTCTATAATACAGCAAGTACATTAAAAAAAAAAAAATCATGGGTTCTCATATCTATTTCTGCCATCTTTTCCCTGACTTCAAGGCAAATCTTTTCCCTGACTTCAAGGCAAATACTACCTGGCAAATGCCAAGCTAAGTTTTATTTTATTGTATGAATATACTGTAATAAGTTTCAGATAACTGAGGAATGACAGTGTTAAAAAATAAACAAACTTGAAGTGCTTCATCAACTGTAGAGGAACAGGTCCGATCTATAAACTATTCAATTTTTTAAGTTTTGCCAGCTCTTCCTAACAACAGTTCTGTTCTACGACCTTTTCTTCTCCATTTTAAAGCAATTTCCTCTGCCCAACAGAACTACGTGCAAGACCTACAAAAATAAATGAGTAAACAAACACCGAGGAAGGAGAGGAAACAAAATTATGCACAGCAAGTAAGACCAGAAAAATATTTTTTATAATCTTGTAGCACCACTTACTATAATCCTTACGCTACGGCTAAGGACAGCAGATAGAAATTGAGAAAAGAAAGTTATGTTTACATTTCGTTAAGGTCAGAAAGGCTAACATTATTCTGCATTTCATTAAGTACTATGTTGTGATCAAAATTTTTCTAATTGACATGCTGAGACAAATATGAAGCCTTTAAAAGCCTAAGGCTTCACTATAAGAATACTGACCACCAGCAACCATATTCATATAGCTTAAAATTCCATTACGGTTCCTCCGCCAGTTAATGAAAAGTTAGATGCCTCTTGAAGAGGCATTCAAAAGACTTAATTTATGTAAGGAACTGAGCAGGGATGCACCTAGAGCCAGTTACCGTGAAATACTCAACACAGGAGGCTTAAGGAGAATTTAGGCAATCAGAATATGGCCCTAGAAAGCCAAACACATTTGAGATTATTTCATGGGGACAACAAATTTACCACAAAGAAGAAAGATATTTTAAAGTCAAGACCTTCTGTAACCTGGTCCACCAGTTAGCGTCTTCTTTCTTGCCACCTTTTTTTCCACCACTGCCACCTCCTCCACTACTACTCCCGCTAGGCTGTCGGGCGCTAGCTTGCTTTGCCTCTAACAAAAAAAAAAAAAAAAAAAACATTATTACTTTTTAATTATTATTCATACATTTACATATTATTTGTATATCTTATGCCAACCTCACACTAACTTTTATTTCTCAGTCATTTTCATTTTAAAGAGCTCATCTGAAAAATGAACTAGCTTATAATGCTGCAATACTTAGAGAACGTAGTCTACTGAAGAACTGCATTTTCCTTACAAACAGAAGTGGAGTCAGTCACTTGGCAGAGGCACCTACACCATACAGTTGTGATCGAAAGAGTTCTGTTAATTGTATAACTGATGACACTTGGACACCAAGAAACAAAAATGCCCCAGGTATAGTAGAAAGTATGTTATGGAGACTACATGAAACTTACATTTCTACTGCACTAAACCAAGATATGTGGAAGATTTCTCTAGGGGTGATTTTTGCAAGCTTTAAGTAACTTCTTCTCTCAACACAATTCACCCCTCCAGTCAGGCTATACTCCTCTTAAAGTTTAGGGTGCAATGACACTCAAGGTTGGAGTCCTGTTTAATAGTCTAGAGACAAGCACAACACAGAATCAGCCAACTATGGCTGAGAAGTTCACCTTGGATCATTCCTCTAGTCATCCAACTCACAAGGTGAGGAGCGTGTGGCAGACTGTAATGCCACGTCAAGACACATTCAAGACAGAGATGGAGCACAACACTAACACACACTCCTTCCAGGGTCCAACTGTAGCTCCTCCAGGATTAGTTTGGGTATCTTTGCATCATGCTACATTTTACCACACAAAGCCAAAGGAAAACTGCTGTTCTTATTACTGCTCTCAAGAGAGACTCACAGGGTTGCTGTCGCTCCTTCTCTCTGGAAGAGATGTTACACAGATTTCTGATATGATAGAATGCTGTTACTACTAATCTTCCTCCCTGCCCCCTTGCTTCAAAGGCAGGGCTCCCTCTAGAACTGCCACTACTAACTCCTCTTTCAAGCAAGAGGCTACATGGATGGTTCTGGCTTATAGTTGGTTTCTATCCCCACCCAAAATGCCAGTTCTGGTTAATCCCTACATCAAGAACGGGTATTTTAGCTTGTGCTAGGAAAAGTTGAGAACTATACCTGCAGAAAACATCCAAACGTATGACTATGTTGACGAATAGAGGACAGTGATACAAGAATTTAAAGAGAGCAGTCCAACAGAAACATAAGAGAAAATAAGTATTATTCTGGAAGACATACATGATATGAAAGCAAAATACTACTATAAAAGAAATTTGAAGTTTTAAACTAATCTGGTACAGAAACAGCTCTCATGAAGATGAACCCCGCCCCCACCAAGCCCACAAGGTTCTGCTAAAAATCTAACAAATACACACCCTGAAGAACAAACTGAAATCAAGCAGCTTTTCGTACCTTTTGTTTCTGCAGCTGTACCTTTAGTTCCATTAGCTTTCTTCCCATTGGGAAAATATTTTTCAAACCCTATTAAGAAAGAGTTAAAAAGCTTGTTATTGTTTTATAGTTTACAATTCCATCATTACACTTCAGTTATCGCAAGCTGAATGTATATAGCAGCAAAGAAGCTAGCAAAATATAATTGCAAAAATGGTCTTGTTCTTGCTTTCTGGTTGACGAGCTCTACAACGTTCCCATAAACGAATCTACTATTCTTGACAATAACCAAAATATGTTTAATAACCTAAAGTCAAGTTGTCCTTTAAACCAGAGAGACAAACTTAGTTAAAACAGAGAATTGCACTGCATGAAGTGAAGCAAACTGCAGTCACTCATCTTTAATAGCTCCTAGAAATCTCATAAATCAATGATTTATGAGATCAGCCTTAAGATTAATGGCTGGTTAACAAAAGAAATTACTGCCCCAGAAACAATAAACCTAAAGGGTACACAAGTGCAGTCCTTCGCAAGGAATGCAGTCTGCTTCACTTCAGTGACCAAAGTTATAATCACCTTTGGGAGGTTGGGAGAACAGTCTTCTGCAAGCAGCAATTACACTTGCCAAGACAGTACTTCTGTCAGTAGTAACACCAGCAGTAACTTTTTCACGGAGCTGAAAGATGAAAAATAAATATAAAGCAACAGGAAGGTGCTACAAAAGTCTTCAAGCTCTCTGAAAGTCCCAAATTACTACAAGCCAGATATTAAGATGCCTGTTTTAAAATCCTTCATTCCATCCCATTCCAACAACAACAAAAAAAAAATGTTGTGGCCAAGAGCGATTAAGAGAACAACGGAATAGGGAAAAGTCAATCAAATGGATAATTTCCAGAATGAGGAAATGTTTATTTCATTTACTAAGAGTACATATCTATCACAGAGACAAACATAATATTTCTTATTAAAAAGAAGAAGAAAAAAAATCAAGTAGTAAACACTGCAAGCCACAAACATTAACTATTTCTACACTTATCCTACAGGAAATATTTCATAATAGCAGCTGAAAGGTACTTAAATGCAATACTGACTGAACAAGCATGATCCACACAATACTAAACTACTTTTTGTGAAAGAGCAGTGACTCTTTTCAAAGAAACTATAACTTCTGTATATGAAAGATCTGCTCGAATCCAAGAGAAAGGAGTATGTCAGACTATATACATACATACACACACACACACAGATATATATATATAGCTGAGAAACCACATGACAGCATCATTTCAAAAAGCAGACCTAAACCTCTGTGCAGGCTGAGATCCATCTCAAATCCTCCCAATTTTATCATACTTTGATCTAAGACTAATTGCTTACACTTATTCACTATTTAAGAGCAACAAAGGAAATTGCTAATTAAGAAAATTTAATTTATATTCTAAGTGAATACTTTAAAATAGAGTAAATTACAATTTTATTACAGAGAAAATAAATTCCATTTCTTCCAGAAAAAGGACATGTATTTTAGATAAAAATCCCAATTTATCCCTTTCCTGAGCTTTCTCCGCACTTTTTAACAAATATGTTTTCTAATGAAACTGATTTTATTTCTGCTTCTACTTCTCTTTGCCCCAAGGGAGCGCTCAGTTTCCTACTTTTGATTAGGATCAATTTATCTTGAGAGGCAGTGAATTTGTAAAAACAGCAGTAGTAGGTTCTAGAATCATTATGAGTTATGATCCTGAAAATATGACTCATGGCATCCATGCAAGACAACAAACATCCATCTAGGACTCTAGCACATCTGAGACTACATCTATGAAGGAAAGCTCAGTGTTAGTGTCTTCCTAACAATTTTGTTATATTTGAATTGTAATGGTTGTTGACAAAACCTTCTATTCGTGCATATTAAACAAACTTGCAGGATATTAGAGTCCATGCTAAGACTACTCTAGAAGTGCTGACATATGATAAGTTGATTATTAACTCTCCTGAAGCCTTCTGCTTTGGAGCATCCCCTCCCACCTTGTTAAATGAGAAAATAGATTAGACTTTTATTGTCAGTGGCAATCTAGTTCCACCTGCTGGAAGCAAGAGGAACATCAGAATGTCCTTGCTTGCTTTTGCTATAGACTGAGGTACAAATAATTCTTAAGCCATTATTTTGTGCCATTGTAGGTCTTAAATCAAGTTGGGTACTACAATTCAAGAGGATATTTTAGTGATCACATAGGGCATGTCAGGTGCAGATAACCTAGAGAATACCTCATCTAAAGCATAGCTACTAGGTCCAATAAACCACAACAGACAATTGCACCTGCGCTCCTGGGGGAGGCTTTAGGAGAAGCAGGATGAATCTGTGCCGCCACAGATCAACCTATATGTAGCTCAAGTGCAAAGAGGTAGTAAAAGCAGCAACAGATGAAAATCAAAGCCATGTCTAGTAAAATTAGCTTCCATATCACTGGTCTCCTAAAACACCAGAGGGAGAAAGACCAAAAAACATTTATTTACGCTGCAATCTCAGCACAAATTTTTTCCTTCTAAAGAGACAGGAACATTCAGAAACTCTTCTCCGACCAGCATAAAGCAGCTGCTCACATTCACAAGAGTAGTTTCAGTAAGCCATATCAGTTTGCCTAGCTCAACTAGACCAGCATGAATTTGTTACAGGGTTAACCCATTGTTTAACCAGGCGAGGGAGGGGTAAAAACAAACAAACAAACCAGCCAGCCAACCTACCCACACCCTCAACAACCATACAAGCAAGAAAAAATAAAGAAAAAATAAAAATCACAAGGCAGAGCTTTGGGGCAGACCTAAGTAATGGAATTGATTTGTTGCTGAACTGTCTCTACAGATCCTCAATTCTACAAGAAAGAAATGTATAGTTGCCTTTCAAGATAATATGCAGAGACTCAAGAGTAGTAAGGTTGATTTCAAAAGAAGAGGAAACAACTGGATTTATGGTATATTTGGTAAATCACCTCACTGAGGCGAGGTGGCACGCCTTTTTACACTACCTACAGATCTAACTGAGTCAATAACTGGAAAAGACATTTTCTTTTCTCCATAGCCTTCCACAAATCCAAACATTGCTAGAACTACACTACATCAGTGAGAACTGCTTGTCCTTTTTTTTTTTTTTTTGAATATGTAAGTTACCATCATGAAAACTGATCACATCAATCCTCATAAAGAGGTGGGCTGGCTGGCAAAGGGGATGCCACAGAAAGCTGAGCTGATGTACACTCCCACTACCTAAGCAGAGGGAAAGCAAACAAAATACGGTTTGACTGGATGCTTAAATAGTACAATGGCTGTTTTGGGCTACATACCAGGAAACTTTGCTGAGGTTCTCTCAGTCAGAGATGAAAGAACTGCTAAGGAGTATAAAATATATTAAATATATATATATATATTTATCTACTTTTTTTTGCAACATCTTCCTGTAATCAGCTTCTTCTATAGATGTTCAAGACATATGTTTGAGCCACACAAAGTTGGTTCTACATTGCAAATACACCAGAACTGTGATGAAAAAGTTATTACTCCAGAGTACTACATAAATGCAAGATCTGTAACACTAAAGAAGTCTCTCCCTGATTCCAATGCTAAATAAAATATTTTTTAATAAGCAGAACAAATAACTTTACAAAAACATTGTAACTATAACCTATACTTAAAATAAAAAAATACCCAAAGCAAGGCAGGAAATCCACTATCTTAGTTATGTAAGAAACAAATTATTAAAAGGAAGAATATGTTAACTCAAAAAAGTTACAAGTTTATGGCTTTATCTATAATGAAGTTTTAAACTAAGATCCTTAAACTGAACATACAGTGAATGAAATAGTTATTTAAATGATCTAATAGTCAAAGTGTTACATAAGACTGTGCTGGGCAGCACATTTTTATCTTCCTTCAAAAGTTTTCCTTGTTCTGCCACATACACAAACCCACAGGTGTTAGCAAAAGTACAGTTATTTTCAAAATAAGACTTCATTATATTTTGTTGAAAGAGCAGGGAATTAGCTTTCTGACAGATCAGTAGCACTGCTGACAGCATTCCATCCATTTATTGTTCTAATGTTAAGCTGTGACCAAACATACACACAAACTCAAAAGGAGAAAAACAAGACACATTCATTCATCCTTAGCCTAAGTTACCAACATCCTTAACTGTATTCGTCTTACTATGCTAGTGATAATCTTTGTAAATAGAAAAGTATAGTTGTTCTCCATTGTAAGCTACAGAATAATTAAACAACTTGTCCAAGAAGATCCAGCAGCTGAACAGCTCCCACTTCCCAAGTAACAGCACAGGCCTGTCATTCCTCATATATGTTAAAGGTGACAAGGGTAACACGTATATCGTGTAACTCTGACAGTCCAAACCATTTTATGAAGAATGCACTCCCAGCCATCCCTACTCATCAGTTAGCGCTGACACAGCCCGGGTTCAAACCTGCATCGCTAACGCGCCGCACAGCCCCCAGAAAGCGAACAAGCGACTACCTTCCTCCTGCTTTGGGGCCCCTGAACCGATGCAGCAGCTGGCGACCTCACAGCGGAAACAAACCCCTCAGAACCCAGCCACCGGCCTCAAGGAGCCCTCAACGCACTTGCCGCGCGGGCGGAGCGGATCCAACACAAACACCGGCGGGGCGCGAGCCCCGCTCCCAAGCGCCGCGTGACCCGCCGCCCGCGCATCCCCTCCGCCCGCCAGCGGCGGCCTCGGGAGAGGCCGCGGGCCGGGCGCAGCGCGGGCCCTCCCCGCCCCCCCCACCCACCACCCCGACTCGGGAGCCACCGCCGGGGCGGGGGGAGCGGCGGGCCCGCCTCGCGCGTCACCATGGCAACCGACCCCCCCCCCCCAACACACCCCTCCACGGCCTCCGGCCAACGAGGAAGGGAGCGGCCGCCGGGCCGGGCCCCTGCCGGGCCTCTCACCTGCGCCAGGCAGGGCCTGGCCCCCGGCGGGCCCCGCCCGCAGAGCAGCTGCTGCAGCAGGACCCCGGGGAGCCCCCGGCGCCGGCAACCGCCGCCGCGCCCCAGCAGCAGGTAGCGGTGCGCCATGGCCCACACGGCCGCCACGGCCCCCCGCCTCCACCGGCCTGCGCCGCCGCCGCCACGCCCCCGCGCGCGCCGCGTCTGAGCTCATCACGCCGCCGCGCGCCTTGCCCCTACGTCCGAAGGACCCCTGGCGGGCCCCGCCCCTCCCTCCGCGCGCCCGCATGGCCCCGCCCCTTCCCCAGGCCCCGCCCACCGCCCCCCTCCCCGCGGCCCGGGGCCGGGCGCGTTTGCTGAGTCAAGGTGACGCAGGCGGCGGGGGTGGGTGACGCGGCTTGGCACGGGTGACGTCATGGGGAAGGCGGGGCTCAGGTGGGGCCGGAGGTCACGGGCGTGTGCCTGCCGCGGGCAACTGAGTGCTGGGTTTGGTGGAGAAGGAGGAAGCTGCGGGACGAGGGAGAAAAATCCCCCTAAAAGGAAGAAATGCTGCAGTGCGAGCTTACCTTACATCACGTCCGGGAACCCACGCTTCGGCCAGGGTCGGTCAGGGTTCTGCTTTCTGGGTTTTTTTTTTAAATTCCTCCTGCTTGCCAGTAGTTCGGATATTGGCAAGCGCTTTTTCTTTTCTCTCTCCCCGTGCTCCCACGTAGAGTCTTGGATGGCTAGTGCAGGCTGAGCTCACAGCCACTGGAGAAACAGTCAGCCAGCCACAAGGCCTAAATCCATAGGAAGGCTGGGCTTCATTAATTGTGTTGAGCCTTCCTGATTTCTTTCAAAGCACGCATTTCACTTGTTGCAGGATTCAAACTGGAAAGGCTAAAGAACACACTTTAAAAGTGCCAGATTTAAGAAAGAATATATCTGTGTTGACAGGGAGTTCCTGCAAACCGTAAAGGTCTCATGGAAGAACGCGAAGGCAGTCTGTTTAAAAAATAGCACCTGCAGTTGAAGGTTTTTAGTATGGGAGGATTAAGTTTGCTTTCTGGATTTTGTTTGGGACAGGGCTCCAGCTGTCATCCCTTAAAGGTGGGAAGATTTCAACTAGTCTCCATGTCTGACATTTGCTTCAGTTGGAGCCATTCCTGCCATGGACAGTGAGAGATTATGTTGGCTTTTTCCAAGCCAGACCATCAACAGCAACCAATCTGCAAGGGCTTCAGTCCTTGTCCAAGAAAACCATTTTTCAGGCTACCCGTCCTGAGCTACTGCTGCAGAAATATCATGCTGGGGAGCGGGGAAAGAGCCAAAAAGGATATGAAAATCAGAGGGTTGCCACCTGTTCTGGTTTCCTCTGCTGTGGTGGTTAGTGATGCTGTGCTGAAGAGAGCTCTGCCATTTTCTCAACAGGTTTCTCTGCACTGGGCCTGGATGGAGTCGTCCTATGAGCTATAGCTGCTCTCACATTGACCTCAACAATGGCCACATTGAGCAGTTTTGGATATAGTGATACGGGAAGCTTTTTCTTCTGCTGTAAAAATGTTTTAATTCACCTACAAGGAGGTGAAAAGGCAGTGGTCATGTCAAAGATTTATTGATATTGTTGTTTATTGATAATAATACACAAAACCTTTTTAAGATAACAGACACAAAAACATTACCATGGACTTCAAATAGTATAAAATCTTACCAGCTTATTAGATAAGAAACTACAGGATGTATTCATAGAAGCTAGATCCCTTTGGGGAAACTTGAGAGAAAAAGAAGAGAGATGATATTTTTTTCAATTCTTCATTTTCTCTACAGGTAATATCTCCAAATACTTCATTAAACTGTCTTACCGATTTTTTTTTGCTTTGAAATAAGAGCAACATTAGCATATATTTTATCTGCTTGGTTAGAATGAAACGTTATTAGAAATAGCTCAGTTAAACATTATTACTTAGCTTATTCGTCTTAAAGGATGGGCAGCTTTTTCACTGACCTCTTTTTTGTCCTTGCATTGTCTGTAACAAAGTTCAACTTCCCACATAGCAAAGGTATGAGGAAGTGAGTGGCTACTCGCAAGCTTGTCCCCCTCCGCTTCTACTGTTAGTTTTTCTGCCAGCGTAATACGTTTTATTTCGAAATGTTCAAAGTCGACTAGAAAATCATTGCATTTGCTTGCTACAAAGGTGGACTAAGGGTCTGACATCATTTCACTGCTAGGCATAGCAACACATACAGCACAGTTGGCTCTATATTACATCAAAATTGTTAGCATGTTTACAACAAAACTCCAGCATAGTTAATTCCTAAAGCTCTGTGTGTTAAAAGCCGGGGTGGTCGGTCAGTTTGGGGCAACACAGAGCATCTTTTTGAGGGCTTGGCCTCAGTGTGGCTGCGGGAACCGAAGACATTAACGACAACGATGGAGGAGGCACAGACACCAGAGCTGATAGTAGGAGATGTGCGTGCCCAAAACACCCGCTGGGAGCCGGCTCCTCTCCTCGCAGCCCCCAGGCGGTGACGACGGGGGGGCGGGTCGCGCTGGGGGCTCCGCCCGGCGGCGGCGGCGGCCGGTACCGGCTGGCCGCGCCGCGCTCCGCCCCCTGCCCGTCTTCGCCGGCCGGCTCGTCGGAGCTCGGCTGCTGCCCGTCCCTGTGCCGGCCGGGAGCCGCGACCGAGGGCGGCCATGAAGATCTGGAGCTCGGAGCACGTATTCGGGTGAGCGGCGGCGGGGGGGGGGGAGGGGGGAGGCAGGCGGCGGTTTTCCCTTCCCAGCCCGCCGCCGCCGTCACGCGCTGCACGCGCGCGGGGTGTGTGTGGGGGGGGAGGGGGGAGTAGCGCGCGCCGCGCTCGTTACGTTACTGCCGTTTAACGGCCGCGGCGCGCGCTCCTCTCCTCGCGCCCCCCTTCCCCCCCCCCCCCCCCCCCCGCGCCCCGCAAGCCGTGAGGGCGGCGGGCTGGCGTCGAGCGGCTCGGCGGCCTGGGCCGACCTTGACGCCTCTGTGCTCCTCCGGCGGCCGGGGCAGCGCGGCCCCGGCGCCTCGGAGAGGGCAGGGCGGCGGCAGGAAATGCCCCAGGCCATGCCAGGCCAGCCCGAAGGAGGGAGCTCGGCGGCGATGCTCTACCGGTTACGCTGGCATAGCGCTTGCGTGAGTGTCGGGGGTGGAGAGGGGCGGTGTGGACCAGGCTTTTAGTGGAGCTGAGATCTCTTGGGTCCGGGAGGGTAAGCTGGAAATATGTCCCGCTGGTACGTGTGTCTGCCAGGGCTGCTGCGCTGCCTGAAGTGCAGACGTCTGTCAGGTCGTGCTTTTTTTCCTTTATAGTCAGACCTTGAGGTTATATGAGAGTTCCTCCTGTCTCTTTTTGATAGTGACATAGGTAGTGGGAGGTACCGTCCAACGAAGCAGATGTAAAACTGACAGCGCAACACAATTGCTTGAGATAAGATGTGTGTATTAAAAAAACTGACTTTCAAACTATAAAAAAAAAAAACCCAATCACCACTGATGCACTTGATGTCTTCAAAGAGGTATGAGCAGGGCAATTTGCATCTTAGCTTAGCTGTCAGGTGCACTCACAGAGATGGCTAGCAGACAAAATAATTAAGTGACAGCTGACTGAGTTTTTTTAACAGTCATCTTTTGCTGCACTAAACATTTTGAACACTCTTCTGATCATGCAATTCCAGTTTCATGTAACTGGGGAACAACAGGCCAATGTCTCTGCACATATGTAGTATTTGCTGAAACTATACTAGGCAGCTGATATGTAGGACACAGTAGTTTCAGTGGTGTTTCAGAATCATAACACCCCCCTTTGCTATTCTTACAGATTGGACAGTGTGGCATGTGTCCTATTCAAAAGGAAGCAAATAGGTAAAGACACCTAATGTTACTTTATGGTAGCATTATGATACTGTTACAAGCAAGGTAAGATGCTTGCCCGTGAGCCTAATTACCTAGGCTGAATAAACACAAGAGTTTAAAGGAGGGGTGAATTGAGAATGAAGTTAAGAGTTACTACTTAAAGTGGAGGAGATGAAAGAAGGACAGGTCCTGAAAGTTTTAAGCTCTTACTCAGTTTACTTTCTTTATCTTGAAATGGCCCATGGAAACATTGTTGCCAACCCCTGTTCTGCTTCACTAGGGTTCAACAACTTAAGGGCCTTTATCACAGATGGGAGGTTTCCATCCAAACCATCATCTAGCCTGGCTTTCACAGGTTAGTAGTAGAGTTTTTAAAATGCCACCGATAACCCATCTGATATAGGTCTCTTTAAAATCTCCAAACCTGATGAGTACACATAGTGATAGTTCTTGAAACATTTACAAAATACCCAATTGTGCAGTTTTATGCCTTTTTTTAGATACATTAACACAACTGAGTTAGTTATAGTGACATAAATATTAGGCATTCAACTTTAAGATTTGTCTAGTGTAACTAAATTAGAGCTTCTAATAAGGAAATGACAGGCAGAGGCTAATAAAGCCTGCTCACGTGTGGCATAACTTCTGAGTTTGAGATGGATTTCTGTCACCAGGGAGACACAAACTATGTTTTTATTTGTTTTTTTCTCAGAGGTCTGTGTTGTAAGGCTCTTAGTCTTATGCTGCAATGTGTACAGAAGTCGATAGTTCAGTTTGGGGGTTAATGGAACTTTATTGTGCATTGTTAGATCCCTCACTCTCTTGTAAACCCCCAAGGACACTTAACTGCAATTTGACCTTGTCAGTTTGTGTATCTCCAGTTGATTATGATGTATAGATTATGATATATAGTCAGATCATCCACTTCCTTGTTATCATCACTTCAATCAACTGGAGATAATGAGGAATGGTTCTCTATTCTCCTTCTGCAGTAGTAATTGAGGGCTCTATCTTTCTTGTTTGCACCGCTAAAGCTGAAAGACCTTTTCATACCATTCTTGTTACAGCAGAACTTATTTTTGCAAGCCTCTGTTTGTTCTTGCTTCGGGGTACTGTTATTAATACTCATCTACATTGATCTAATTTAAGACAAAAAGTAATTTTCTTGAAAATCAAATTCATTCACGGCACTAAGTGCAACTCTTCAGTACAAGTTGGCACACTTAAGCCTTCTTGAGATAGATACCACTAGTCGTGTTTTAAAGGTATTTTAAAAACCTTTCATTCCGGATGTATCAATGACTCTGATGAAAGAAATCATAGTTTAGAAACAAAATTCCTGTGTTGGGCCGAGTCCATGATTTATCTAGTCTCTACTAGGACTAGCTTTGGATATCTCAGAAGAAGATGTATGAGGTCCCACAACAAGAAGATGTGGACAGCCTGTTCTCCACTGCTCTGGTGCCAGTAGTTTGAGATTACCATGGGCTGTCACTGAGGCCGCAACTTGTTTAATAAAAACTATTTTGTATCGATAAGAAGAGTAGCCAGAACTGTAATTCATGCTAACAAGCTTGCTGGAAGCAGTCGTAAACGTGCCTCAGGGTTTAAAGCAGTTGAGTTAATGTGGCTTCTGAAAATCTATTTCTTTATTTTGAATTTTCTGGTTATTTATTTATGCTATAAGAACTCATTTGCCTCTGTTACTTCTTTTTTCCTTTGTTTGGTATACTTAGAATTATAGAAAAAATTAGGTAGGAGCAGACCTCTGTAGGTCATCTAGTCTAGCCTCTTTCTCAAAGCAGGGCTAACTTAAAAGTTAGATCAGGTTGCTTTTCCAGTTGAGTTCTAAAATAGATGGAAGTTCAACAGCCTGTGTGGACAGCCTGTTCCAGTGATTAACCACTCTGTCAATGTGTTTTTTTCCATATAGCAAATCAGAATTTTACTTGTAGCCATTTGTGACTGTTGCCTCTTGTCTTTTTCTGTTAGTTTTGGCGTTAATATTTCCTTTACTTTAACAAAAGATTTTGTTTTATATGTGTTTCAGTTCTTGCTTATTGTCTTTCCAAGCATTGCTGAATTCTGAAGGAACTCGTGGGAGCTACTAACCTGTACAGCACACGTAGTGTGCATGAGCTAGATCCCTGATTTAGCATCGACTGAATGCTTAAATACAAAATAGTTGAACATGTTGTCTCCTCTTCCTTTTCCAGGCACCCCTGGGATACAGTGATCAAAGCTGCTATGAGAAAGTATCCTAATCCAATGAATCCATGTGTGGTAGGAGTAGATGTCCTGGACAGAAGCCTTGACAATCAGGGGAGGTTGCATAGTCATCGTCTTCTCAGCACAGAGTGGGGACTACCAAGTATTGTAAAAGCGGTATGATTTTACAGTCTTATGGTTTGCTAACAATGTGGTGCATTTTTCTGTAATTGTCTGCAATTGCAGCTGAATTCAAAATAAAAGCTTAATTTATAGGAAATATTTGCCAGAAATATTACATAAGCTGTAATCAAAATACTTTGTAGCAGGAATATGTTATAGGCTTTAATATGCCTATGGTGTATATGTCTATATATGCATTTCAGACTGCTCTGTGTCATTTTATATAACTGATAGCACTTACCGCTATGTAGTCTTGCTACTGATAAAAGTGTTTTGGTGTCAGTTAATTACTGTGTGTTTATTTGGGGTCGCTAAGAACTTGAAACATATGGTTTTGATTTTTTTTTTTTTAATTGTAGTCTCTTTGTTTTGCTTTTAGATTTTAGGAACAAGTAGAACTCTGACTTACATTGAGGAACATTCTGTGGTAGATCCAGTGGAAAAAAAGATGGAGCTTTGCTCAACTAATGTGAGTGATAATTTAAGAAGTTTCTGGTAATTAGTTCTGGAGAATGGATGATCTGCGTCTCTCAGCTTTAAGAAATGTGTGTTTGCAACGTTCATCAGAAGGAGGCAATTTCTGCATGTGAAGGCACTCTCCCCAGTCTCCGACAGGAAACTTCAAATAGTTTTGGATGAAGCGCTTGTGATTCTGTTGTGAACATAAGATTGTTTCTTAGAATGCACATAAAACAAAAGACTTTGACTTTTAGTGAAATAACTTACTTTACGTTACACTGACACTTACAACCGAAGTTTTAATTTGAAACTGTTTTTCCCGATATGGAGAGAAAGTATTGTGCAAGATTTTGGTAATCTGTGAACTTCTAACTATACAATTTAAACTGGAGTTATCTGTAGGAGTGCTTTGTCTTTGTTCAAGAGACGCATCTTTCATGCATATTAATCTTCTGTACACTCAGAATAGTGTTGTGAGTAGTCTTGGTCTTGAAGAGCCTCTCTGACTTGCATGCCATAAATCAAATATGGTTCAGCTTTCAACGAAAACTAACAGAAAGCTGTTTGTGCTTTCTGTCATGAATAAGAACTTTGATTAGAATTAGATCTAGGATAGGGGAAGGTGTGTCACCCCTTATAGGTATTTTTATTGGCTGTGTTCTTCTATCTACACTGCTTTGTCTGTGACATTAAAATGAATACTGTACTACTGAGTAGCACTGTTGATAAAAGAACAATGAAAGGCGAAAGCTGAGGACTTCAAGTCTTTTATTTTCTTTTTAAGATTACTCTCACAAATTTGGTGTCTGTTGATGAGAGACTGGTTTACACGCCTCATCCTGAAAACCCTGAGAAGTAAGTAAGGATATTCCTGTGCTTTTTTGTCTGTAGGAGACAGAAGGTTAGTCCAATTCAGTTTAACTATTAAATTTTCTTTATTCTCTTACAGAACTGTGCTAACTCAAGAAGCAATTATTACCGTCAAAGGCATTAGCTTGAGCAGTTATTTGGAAAGTTTAATGGCAAACACAATATCTTCTAATGCCAGAAAGGTACATCATCTTTATTCTGTTCTCCTTTTTTTTGTTATTGAATTAGTAATTCTCAAGCATGCGTGCTGAATATTATATTTAATTTCACTAAGCTTTGTGCACAGAATTTCAGTTGACATTTTGTGGGGCCTCAGCAAGTGGACTGTAATTTACCAAAGCATGCAAAAATGTCACTGTTAAATCTTTGTTTTTTCTAGAATTATACATCAGAACAAGCAAACCCCTAAGTGTATGCAATAGTTACTTTTTTTTTTCTCCCCAAAGCACCTTTTTTAAACAGTCACCTCACATTACCGGAAGTTGAAAGGCTGGTAGTGAGGATAACTTCTCTTTCAGCCTTTATAATCTGGCTTTAGCAGTTAATGCTAGCATATTCTCTGTGCTTCTGTGTCAGTTGCTCCCGTTCTTATCTGTTATCGAGTTGTCTCCTGGCCCTTGGCTTGAAGTAGTGTAAGCAGGGGCATATTCTCTGAAGAGATGAAACTATTCTGGCTTTTGTAGGTAACGCTATCCCCGCTCCTCTGTCTTGCGCTTACTTTTTCTATATGGCTTGCAGCCATAGAGCTGTGCTTAAGCACAGGCAGATCTATGGGAGTGCTTGTCACTGACTCTTGGGCACTTTTTCTGGGAAGGAAGGAAGGGAAAAAATGCAGTTGCTGCAGAAGCATAGGTGTCACTGCCTAATACCAGGACGAGTACGAGTGAAATTTGAGCCTATGTTCTGCATTGCTGGAGAGGTTCAGTGTGTCAGAGCCTGGGTATAAGGACAGAAGGAATGAACCTGGGGAGAGAGGAGGCTGATCTGGATGGAGTGAACAAACAGAAGAGGGAATCCGGCCTGGGTAACTACTACTAAGCCTGCAAGGCTGTCCTTTGGCCTGCTCTTTGTCCCTGGGAAAGGTGTTGCTTGACCAAGGAAATGTAACCCAACTAGATAGGCAGCACTGACCAACTAGATCAGAGGGAAGAAAGACCCTTTCCTCCCTTCCACATGCCTCTTCAAAAAGGAGAGGGAAAATAGGTTAAAAAAGTAGGGGGATGGGAAAGGAGGAATAGGTAAATTCTAGGCATTGAAGAGTAACAGTAGGTAGCTGAGCGCTGTCTGCGTTTGTTTGAAAGTCATCAATGGAAGCTGCTTCACATAGATTTTTAATGGGTAACTGGATGAGAAGGGAGTTGTAATTTATGTGGGGCGTATACTCTCGTCTGGCAACAGGACTCCAAACCGTGGCTCGTGACCAAGGTCAGCCTGACTTGGAGTCAAGGTAGCTAAGTACTAGCTCATTGGAATGGCCAGATAACTGGGCATGCTTAGAAGTGCGCGTTGAATTTTTCTCCTGGCATTTGTCAAATTCACGTCTCTGAGGAACCCAGAGAAAGAGTATAAATATTGTTATTCTCTTGGTACCTGTTCAGGTCTCACCCTTGTGAGAACTGCATTTTTAAAGATTCCTCTTCTGTCCTGCCATTTTCAGATAACACACTGACTCACCAGCTTATAGTCAAAAAGGACCTTTGTGTCCTGTCAGTTTCACTGAGGAGTCTATTCAAAGATGTTAAATTTGGCAGGAATTTTTACTTGCTGTTACTAGCCCTATCTTTACCCACTTACCTACTGTGCTTTTACTAGCTCTTCTAGAATGCTATGCTGTGCTTCTGTGTTCTTAGCACCCTTCTTAGACTTCATAAAAGTTGCTAGAAAATGTTTTTTCATTAAGAAGAAATAGGAGGCAAACAGTGAGATTTTGCTCTGAGGTTTAGAGATGGCAGATGATACCTTATTATTGTAATGATGATGGAAAAGTCATTTGCCATGTGTTGTACATCTTTTCTGTGTTACTCCAGGGGTGGGATGCTATTGAGTGGATAATTCAAAATTCTGAAAGCGCTCTAAGCTAGCAGTTCTCCACATCTACAGTTTATACTAACTAGTGGTAATGCCAGCATTATTCTTCTTGGTACAGCATTTCAGCTTTCTAGCAAATGTGTGTGCATGGGCTGTTGTGATGTAACCTTCATAAATTAAACTGCATGTATATTTTATATACATTACATACAGGAATGGCAAACATCTTCATTACACTGAAGTTGTAGAGAGTGGGTCAGGCCTAGAATGGATCAGTTAACCCAGGCTTATGTCACTGAAAGGACAACTTGCTGCAGCCATGTCTTATGCCACGGTATTGCTTATTGGTATGACAATGGAATGGTTACTGCAGATAACTAGGCATGTGAATAAGTCCCTATACCAAGTGTTTGCTCTGATCTTGGTTTCTGTGGTTTCACTGTGTAAAAGGAACACCTGAAGGAATTAATGAATTGATTAGTCACTGGAACTGGCATTATCAAAATGAAACAGAATTGTACCCTTAGGATATAAAATTGATTTCTCAAAACGGATTGCCTAACAAGGGTAATCTTTTGCATAGTGAAGTTATATTTGCTTTTCTTACGCCTGAGGAGTATTGCTGCCCTTCTGTCAACTTCTGTGGAAATCTGTACAAAGCTTGAAGCTGTGAGAATGCCAGACTTTTCTGGGTGTTTTGTAGTCATAGTCATTTCAGTAATGACATGTCCTTTAAGCAATGTGACTATGACGAACTCTGACTTCAAGCCTTGAGAGAGCTAAGTGCAGTTGCCTCTGTGGTACCTCTGTGCTGATTGTTTTCCTTCCACTAGTCAACCTAGCCTGTCTCTGTCATTCCTGTATTGGCATATACTTCAACTAATAAGATTGCTTAAAAAAAATCCATCATGCTGCTTCTCTTAATTAAGAATGTAGGGTTTTTCCAGACTTGTTTATTTTGAGATCAGCATACGTGGTGAGTGTTTGCTGTTAAGTTTTCATTCCACTAAACTTCCATGGCTGTCTTTCTAGAAAACCTCAGCTACAGAAGCTCAGCATTTATCAGTTACCTAGGCTCTGTCAACAAATCTCCACGTGCACTGTTTGGTCTATTAAACACACATCATACTGCTAACACATGCAATAAAGACTAATGTAATATGCATGCTTCGTTATGAATGTGCTTGCTTAATGAGTGCTAGAAATTATTGTACACTATGAAACTTTATAGACCAATCCTCTGTCAGATTTTTTTTTTTTCAAGCTGGGTAGTTCTATGATACCTGGAGGCTTTGCATCTCTTTAAGATTTGTAACTTAAATTCCCATGCAAGATACTACTACACTTTCTTGCCCATATCGTGGGTTTATTCTTAGCTGCAAAATATAGCATATGCAGGACTAAGGAAACGTATGCAGACCTATGTAATCTTAAGAGCAGAAGGAAGTATCTTGGTAGTCTAGTTTGAAAGTCGCAGTTCTGTTGTTATTGTTGTTGATGAATACATCAGCTAAAACACTGTGACCTGGTTGTTTCATAGTCAGAGCCTGAAAAGATTCTCAGTGATTTTCTACTGAGCATTTTCTACGTCAAAGATATTTGACTGTCTGACAAGCCTGATCTTCTTTGCTTGATAAGATAAATATAACGTCTAAGTTGTTCCTGTCTTACTGAGTTCTCTGTGCATGTGTTACCTAAGAGGACATTTCAGCCTGACTTTTAAATATCCAAATGCGTGCTTATTGAAATATGATTCCTCCTCCCTCTCCCTACTTTGTACTTTGAAGAGTACTCTACTCAACTAATTCTTGACTACTTACAACTTGTTGCCATGCAGTAGCCTACACTTGTCTGGGTGCTTTTATGCGTGCTTCACTACTGTTCCCAAGTCTTGCACAGGGCCTAGAGATGATGAAATCTGAGGAAGTTATGACCTGCTGAAACATGGTCAATTTGGTGCTCAAATGGAAAGCACTCAAAAATTGAATCATACTCTGATAAGGGTTATTTTTTTTTCCAGAAACCCAGACTTAACAATGCTTGCAACAAAGATAGTGTATCAGAGTTCAGAATAAAACTGTGACTGTGGGGCTTTCCCCCACCCTTTGCCTCAGTCTCTGCAGAGGACTTGAACACTGATGCTTGCTTTTCTAAAAAATTCAGACTCTTGAGGCTCAGACCCTTTATCTCCAAAACTCCTCTGGACTAGGCTAAAGCCGTGTGGCTCCCAGTTACTGCTCTCCGCTGTTTGTACTTCTTGTTCTTATTCGGATAATAGTGATGAATGTCTCTGGCTTCTCCTTAGATGAGAAAAGGTCGGTGTTTTCCTGGTCTCGTAACATCTGCTTGTTTTGGCAAAAGCTGTCATGCTGAGAATGTGAAGCTCTGAAATTTTGCACTTTAACTTAGTTAAGGTGTATCTGTTTATATCTTTGGCTTAATTATGGGGCTGCACACTCATCTTGTGGACACTGTGGCATGGCCGGCTGCAGGGCCTTCATAAGGCAAAATGTTTTCTAAGTGCTAATTTAGCTGGATTTGACTGCTTTTACTGAAGTGTTGGCTTTCAGTACCTTTAGCTTTGAGATGCTCCCTACCCATTCTGAGAACTGGATAAAGCAAGATCATGCCTTGATGTAAAAGGCGCGATTGTAGTCTTTCAGTTAGTTTCTGGTTTACATGCTGAAAAGTTGCTGTGCATAAATATAGAACTCAATGTGATTCTGTCTTTGTAATCTCTTACTAGAGATCAAACACCTTAGTTGCTGTCTCTAGGAGCACCTGGAAGACTTGCTTGCTTTCCTCTGGATCATTCTCTCAAACTGCCTGTAACTCTGTTAAAGGTTCTGAGAACAGTAGCTAGATTTTTTCCGTAAATTTGCTGTTGGGATGGCAGGGGCAGTAAACTGTACAAACAGCAATGCTCCTACATAACAGAACTTAGCTGCTGAATTAGGCTTTTTGCATAGGTGCTCTATTGGTAGCTCACACCAACACTGTATTAAGTTCTTGCATGTGGGTTATGCAAATGTCTGCAGTGAAGTTTCAGTAAGAAGATACTAAAAAGTTATTTGTATAATCCTATTTCAAACTATGCAGGATATGGAAATAATTTTAAAACAAATCTCATGTCTGACAGAGGAAAAGCTATAGGAACGTGAATAGTGGCATTGTGTCTGTTCTGATCCTAAATTACAGTATTTCTCCTGGCAGGGTCGAGATGCCCTGGAATGGGTGATCAGCAAATTAAACACAGAATTGGAGGAGCTGAAGTCAACGCGCGAAACCATGAAATCAGCCATGGCAGCAGCATCAACGGAAAACTGAAGCCAAAAACTACCTAGTAACTGAGAGAAAAGTCTTATTCTGGGAACTTTTTTTGTGGAACACCCTTCCAAGGTTGATCTGTGCAGGTTTTATATGTTTATAAGAATATTCGATCAGAGGGAAAATCTAGGAAAAGTACTCTTAGCTCTTGTCTCCACAGCAGCTCTTGTGGCCTACTGAATATGACCTCCTGCAAATGCTCTTTTTGTTTAAACAACCTCCTTTAAACATTGGAAACAAAACATTTAACGCGTTTGAAACTTCCCAAAATGTGCCTTCTAACAAAGGTAGAGAATATATTTCTTATTTTACACCATCTTAGCTTTTTGTACTCTAACTTTAAAAGAACGCATGTGTGTTAATTAAGGGTTTTTCATAAGAGCATTTGTTCTATGAAGGTCTGATAGGTACTAAAGCACTGAATTTTTTCTGTTTTGTAACCTCTTATGACCGTTCAAAGGGAACTATGTGAGTGGGAATGTGATACTACGGAAAAAGATATCTAGAGGATCATCCTGAAAAGCTAAAACTTGTGTGGTACTAACTCTTCTTAGGTGTTTAACTGCGCTGTCTGAACAAGACCCGCAGATACTTTACCTCTTGGATGTTTGTATCCAAACATAGATAAAGTTTCTATTGATATTAATGGTCTAAACCAGTTGCTTTTTGTAGGGAGAAGAGTATAATTTATTGTCCTATTTATTGACTTGCTGTAGTTCCTCTCCTCGCTACCAGAAGAGCAGTGGTACTTCCTGGAAGGTGCTGGGAAATAGTTCTTTTATTTATTTCTAAGAAGGCTTTTGTAGGCTACTTAAACGAAGAGACTGTACTGTTCCACTGGTCCTTGCTTTTGACATTATGTCTTAACTGAGGAAGGGACTCTGATGCAACGAGTAGAAGAGCTCAAATGAGAAGTAAGCAAGAAACTTGAAATCCAAAGGGTAGCATCTCATAAACGGGTACTACTTCTTCTCTAAAAGAAGACGACAAAAGTAGAAGGAAAAACAAATGGACTCTCCTTTTCTAGTGGTTTCCACAAACTACTGACTACTGGTTTAACTTATTTTTTTTTAACACTTTGCCATATTGGCACAAAATATTTTTAGGATCATTTTAAATATTTCTCGTTATGCGGAAAAATAGTCTAGTAACTGCAGAAATTGCTTTCTTAAAACATACATAAATGCAGATTAATAACGGAGGATTAGCCTTTGTTTGAAGTTCACAAAAACTTTCTTTTTTGGTCCAGGCTTAGTATACATGTTTAATGCAGCCCTCTGTTAGGGCGTTTTAACTTATTTTTTTTGTGTGCGTAGACGCTGCAATAAATGTTGCAAGGATGTTTACTGGTGCCAGTGGCAACTATGTATTTAGGAAGCTGTTAAAGAGCACCAGCAAATTCTGTAAAAAGTAGAAGAGTAGAATGTTGGTCGCTCTGTTTTGAGCTCATAACTTAAAATGTCTGTAGCTTAAGGGAAATTGCAGAGTCCATGTTTTCTAGCTTGAAAGTGAACATTAATTTAGGTGCAACTGTAGTCTAGCTGAATTACGTGATCCTAATGAATAAACTTAATTTAAAAAATATTAATCAAAAGCAATTAACTGGGAAGCTAATATTTACATTGCTCTTTTAATATGGACCTAAAGCCTTTATTGTTTTGGAACAGAAACTTACAGCTTTAGGGTGTGGTAGCAGCTCCTCTTGTGGAAGATGTGCTGTATAGCTTTGGTGCGAGTCAATTGTCATGCTTTTCCAATGAATGATGCTAATCCCTGGATAAAGAACGCAGAGGAGTGTTATAGCTTGTTGTGACATCCTGTTAGAAAGGGGAAGGCAGCTACTGCAGAACTGCACAAACAACAGGAGATGAGTGTGTGTGTGTGTGTGTGTGTAAACCTGTACTACAGCATTTCCATATATGCCTGTTGCAGGTGATGGAAACTTGACTGCGAAGGGGTAGAAAAGTCTTATGATACATTCATATATTGCTTCAGTTCAGTACAAGAATTGTCTAAAGCCATTCTTACACTGGATTTGAAATAATTGCTTAGTGTTATGTTAAAGTTGACTAATTTACCTACAGCAACTTCCAGTGCTGGCTGGTGTTTCAGAAAAGTCACTGCAGGCTCCTGTTTTCTGTCCAGAGGCAGCTTTGTCTGCCACACCTTAGTCAGTACGAGTTATGCATTAATTTTCTAGATGACTTTCTTGACGCTTTTTTGTCCTCCACAAATTCATAGATGCCTGTGTTAACACCTCTCTTTTCTGATTTCATTCCCCACTGTCGGTTTTAGGCTGCTTTCTCTCTGTTTCACGCTACTCAAGAAAGAGCTAGACAGCTAGGGCGCATAGTTGTCTGCTCTCTCTGCTGCTTCACTTGCCACCGATCAGCACCCTGCCTGCTTATGCTCTGTCCTCTTCTGCTTTTCTCTGGGCTACATGGGAGAGGGGAGGCAGGGAAGAGGGAGAATTTCTTCCAAAGGCCTGGCCAGGCACCCAGCTGTCTCGCTCTGCTGCCAGAACAGTGCTGCTGTTTCCCACCTTTTTGCTTCTGGGCTAGGTATAACACCCGTTCCTCTGGGCTTATTGATCTTCTTGTGATGGGTAGTTTTACATGTGTGTTTGTAGGACCATGCAGTCAGTGATCACATTTAGACCCAGTAGACTTTGCTTCAGTGTTTAGCAGATGAAGTGGTATGCAATTTGCTGTAAGCTTCCCTGGAGACTTTCACTCTTCTGCCTGCTGCTCATCTGATTTCAATGCAGGTGTCCCACTCTTCCTCTCCCTTGACTATGAGAGCCCTATCTGTGGGATCCAATGGTATGTACAGCCCTGCTGTACATAGATTGCCTTAAAAATTGTGCTATCTGCCACAGTGTTACAGTCTGAGGCGTTGGGCAAAAAACCTGTGGAATTGCATACCTTGGTCCTATACACTAATCCTTCCCCAGAGAAACCCTTTTCCCTATCTTTTCTTTATTTACTGGTAATGGCTACAACATGTTTCTGAAGTCAGTTTTAAGTCATTTGTGCACTGATTGAGCTGTTTGTTAAAGACACGGAGCCAGCAGTGATGAAAAATGCTAGACTGCTTGTGGAGATAGCCTTCAGTTTGGTGCAGCAACAGCCTAGTACATAGGAGGAAAAAAGTTGATAAAGCAGGAATGGTGTTAAGTCAGTGCTCGTTAATTTGGAAGGATCTTGAAATGCTGGGGAAAAAGCAGAAGAGTTCAGCACTGATAGTCATACTGATTAGCAGGTAACAAGTGCAGTTTTGAATAAGAATCCTGTGGTTTAAGAGTTGAAAATAGGAAAGTAGCAATTGGTGTGTTTAGGGGGGGGAATTCACTGTCATTGCTCAAGCCCCTGAAGCCTGCAGCTCAGTGTTGCTCAACCATTAGGTTACAATTCAAAGGAAAGGAGTTTGTGGTGGGGAGGAGACGTGTGTTGGGAGATGGTTGAGTTTTAAGCATTTATTGCTAGCATATTGCATCAGAAGGGTGACCGCTGGCCCTGCCCCATAACTACAGCTGGTTCTTGCGCTGCTGCTGCAGAAGAGGTAGCCTTTCAGGCTGCTGATTTGTGACTGCAGGGGAAAAGATGAAGGAAGGCGGTGACAGGTCCAGGAGCTTAGAAAACTGGGCATGTTAGCTCTTAGCCTTGAAGGATTTTAGGATGCTGAAGTTAACAAAATTGAGGTTAACTCTGGTTTATGGCTGGCGTCTATATATTTTTTCTTGCTAGTGCAGAAAGGCTGTTGTTAGCAACGAAAGTCGTTCGCTTAAAACTGTATAGTAAAACGGCCTTGTGTCTAATCTGTAACTGTCTTGCATAGACTGCTTTTTCTTTCTAACTTACCTTTGCTCCAGCATCAATCTTGCATGCCCCCACCCTGCCATGCTTCCTTCTGCCATCATGTCAGCAGGCCCAATGGTGAAAGATTCCTATTTGCAGGGAAATTGAGAAATTCTAGCATAAGTTATAGTATTCTCAAAAGACCTGCTTGGCACAAGTAAAGAAACTGAACTGCACGCTTGAAGTATCAAACATTTATGTATTTGATGCTGTAAAGTAGCACTGAGTAAGATGAACTCAAACAGTAACATTCCTTGACCTGACAATTTTCATTTAAATCTTTAGGTGGAGCAATTTTTCCTATTCTTGCATCTTCTTAGATTGTAAGCTCTGAAGGCCAGGAATCTATAAAGTGTCTGGGTACACTGTGGTGCTATCTAAATAAATTAAATGTTCAGTTTTTTTTTTAAAAAAAACAAACTTGTGTAACTCCTGTAATATAAAATGGACTGTTGGTTTTACAGAAGTCTTAAAAATATATTTTTCAGAGTTAGTCTGTGCTGGGTAAGCAGTAGGACAAAATAATAGGCTTCCTAGAACTTGCTGTAAGCCGCAAATTACACTGTTCAAAAGCTGTGTAGTTGTTCTTTGTGTCTCAGTGTGTATCTCCCTTTGGATCTGGCACCTGGTGTATTTTGCAGTGAAACGAGAAAGAGTCATCTAAAATGATTAGTCTTGATCTGTAAACGAGAGCTGGCTTTTTCTCACAAATGATCTTTCCCTCTGTATTCTCCCTCAATGAACACTACTTACCACAGGTCAGAATTCAATACATAAGTTATCAGCCTTTTAATTGCAGCCCTAGGAGAAAGGACATGCTTTCACTATGGATTCATTCACAGAACAAGGCTTTTTTGTGAAGCAGACCTGTCCTCTTAATTCTTCCACAGTTAAGGTTTCAGATATGCTGCTTTTTTTTTTTTTTTTTGGTAAAGTAAAATCATCGGTAAGGATTTTTAATTTGGGGCCCTGCTGGTTCAATACTTACCTGTCTTTACCTTTGTACAACTTTTTAAAACTAGTAAAAATTTGTAGCAGGTAAGATTCAGTTCTACAAAGAAATGCAGGACTAGATAGACTTGACACCATGAGCTGTGCTCTGTAGCAAATAATGCTAACCATCTTTTCAATTAGATCAAGAAAACAAGACCAGTGAAATGCTATTTTAAATAAATTTTTTATTAGTAATGCTTAAACAAGAAACTGCATTTCAGTACCATGTAATATGAAAACAAGCAGAAGAAAATTCTATTGCCTTTCTCGATTATAACTGAAGGAGCTGGTATACCTGAAGCCACAGAGAAACAACATGCGCGTTGACAGCACAGAAGCGCAAGGTCTTGAAGTTCAAAGGGGAAAGGCTCGTACTTCGTCCCTGTTCATGTCCAAAAAATGCATCTCATTTGATTATTATTTTTTTTTAAAGGGGATGGGGGCAGACCAGCTTTAATAGCCATACGGCTCAGATAATACTCATTTTATGTATTGCATCTTTGTTTCAATTCCAAGTTCACAGGTTATGTAACTACCAAGCTCTTCAAATAAAAACGTGCTGTTTTAAACTCGGGCCTTGGCCTCTAGTACTGCTGTAAGCTGGGCCGTGAGAATGTGTCCTCTGTATATAGGCACATCAAATTAATTGGATGATTTGGAATCCAAATTTCTGCTGGAAGTTATGTCAGTTTGGGACCATGTCCATTAACTCTAGATTTAGCACTCCTTAAAATTCAACTTAACCCCCACTGCTATTTGTTGGCATACAGCACAGTGTGATGTGACAAGGGCAATTCCTAGCCTGTCCTGTAAAAGCCAAGGTGTTGCAGGCTCCACGTTACCCACGGGTATGTCTCTGGTCAGAGAAACCCAAGGAGGGATCTAGAGCTTAATGGAAACACTACAACTGCATGGGAGGCACCAAGAACATAGCTCGCCTACTAAACTGCTCACCTTTTTGCACATGCAGTTTTTGTTTTGTTTTGTTTTTAATCAAAGGGGTTACTAACCAAACACATCTCTTCCAGCTCTAATCATACATTAGGTAGCCTGGCATCTCTGGATAAAGACTGTGTGCTTAAAAACGGTTTTGATTAGCTACAGAAAGGTTTGTCAGCATCTTTCCAAATGGCTTCTTCTAGAACTGTTCTGCAAAAAACTCACTTTATTCAACTCAACTTTAGCCATGCAACTCCAATGGCGTCTTTCATTATTTCAGGATACAGAGTCAAGTCTACTTTAGTTATTTGAAAGTCAGTTCAGCCAGGCATTGCTGCTGTAAAACAGAGCAACCAGAGAAAAAAACTGAAAACTACTTTAGTGAATTGCAGTTAAGTGCAAACACTGACACGTAACTTTTGCTGCGTTAATTAATTTGATTAATATTGTTTAGCTCCATCTCCTGCTTATGCTCCATGGCATTCTTTGAGTGCTGACTAGTGCTGTGAAAGTAATTCGTAAATCTTTGCTTAACAAACTGTTTTAAAGTTTCGAGTATATGGAATTCAATTAACTTTTCATAGTAGTGCTAGTTAAGTACTGAATGCTGATGGGAGCTTGCAGGGCAGATTAATATTAGCACTAACAACTGAGCGTTCATAAAACACTCTTATCAGTAGCTCTCCAAATTCTTTAAACAGTTGTAACCAACCACTTTGTAGTTCCTGTTTTTGCAGGTGGGGAAACTGCAGCACAGAAGGGCTTGCAGCTTACTCAGGGTAAACCAAGTAAGAAGATCCTGGGACTGGTGCTGGGATTGTTTTTTTCCAATGCTAAGCCAGGAGCAAGCAGGTCTGTGGCTCCCTCACTGCCTCGTGGGCTTGCTCTGGGCTGCCAGAGCTTGCATGCCCTGTGCCAAGGGGCTGTGGTCTTGACTTGATCAAGGTGCCAGGAGGGCAACAGTAACTGACCGGCACTTCCATGTCAGGACACAGAGTCTGTACCTTGCTGTATCACAGCAGACTGACACATGCCCCTTTCTGGTTGCTTTCCTATTGAGAAATTTTGGTAAATAGTAATTTGAAGTACCTAAACGATCTGAAGCACTTCAGTAAAAATCAGACAAAAACAACAGAACAGATTTATTTTTTTATAGATCATCTGGAATTAATAAGTGTTCCCAGATGTACCTTAAGATGCCTAGATGCAAAAGACAAAAAAAATACACCACAGCAGGTCCAAGCTACTAACATGGGAACACCATAAAGTTTTATAGTAAGATAAACATAATCCAGGTATTGTAGCACCAGAGCGCGCACAGTTTCAGCACCTTTCCCCTATGCCTGTGTGGTGTCACCATTTCACAGATGACCAAGCTCATAGGAGAGACATTCCTAAAAGATGTACAGAACTGCAGGATGGGATAAAGCATGAAGGTAGCGATCATGGCAGTCTGAAATTGGTGCTTTTAAGTTATTTTTAAATTATACAGCATGCAGCCCATAACTAACCACAGAAGCTGATCCTGAATTTTCCAGGGAGACGAAGGAGGAGCTTGAAAGAGAAAAGGGAACACCACGTGAGTTGGGATAAAAAGATTCTCCCTGCTTCTAGTTTAAAACAAACAAAAAAATTCTCCAAAACAGCGCTTCTGCCGCAAAGATCAGGGATGGAGATTTTTTTTTTTTTTCACAGTCTGTAATACATGCAGGAAAAGTGTGCCTCAGCTCCTGTGTTTGCTATAACAACACCTTTTTTTAACAGGGGGCTTTGGCTAGAAATGATGACTACATGCTAATCATATCACTGGGGTTACATAAGCAGTTTTATTGCTATTCTAAGAACACTTTGACATGTTTCCTTCCCTTCATGCAGCCCAGCCAGTGTTCAAATGTTATTCAATCATTTTCATTAACACTTCTTGCCAAAAGAAGCAGCTGACTGATCTTTACAAAACTATAGAAGCATGAAAAAGAAAAGGCGAGAACTTTTACATTTGCTTACACATGAGTAATTAACACAGACGAAGGCTATAATGGAAAGGCATTTTATTTTTGCCAGTAACGTCCCGCCCTCCCCCCTTGCCCCAATATAAAGGAAATAATGGGAGGGGGGAGAAACACAACAAACCCCATAAGCAGTATCACCATGAACATTTGAAACTTCAGGTTTTATACGCGTGAGAGCTGCAGCAAAGACCTGCTCGCTACCTCCATCACAGCAGCACAGCAGGGCTGGCTTTGAATTCTCAACAACCAGGCTCATGTACAAAACAATACCAAAACTGTTGCTGCCAGCTGTGTATTTGACTCCTTGGGTCTCTAATGCTATACTTAAACAGGTCTGGGGCATATTAACACAGCTAGAAAAATAAAAGATGTTAAAAATTCATGGATGTGACCTCACTGTACTAGTCCCACATTTTTTTTTTTCTTTCCCCCCCCCCAGCAGTAATTCACTCTAAAATGCCTATGGAGTGCAGACGGTCTGAAGGGGCTGAAAGCTTTAACTCTAATAAAGATAATAGCCAACACACATATAAATAGGACTCATTTTCTTTTTAAAATGTCACGGAAAAGTCAATTCTCATTGCATGATTGATGGCGACTTCCTAAATATTAATAAATATATTACACATATTTACAAGCTTCTGATTTCTTACTCCGACATGAATATGATGTTGAGACCATAAATAGGACATGCTGGGCAGCACCGCGAGGTACACAGGCAAATGCCTGGCGTGGATTTGGGATGCTAGCGCAAGCAGCGAGATGGAACGCTAAAAATAACCCACTCCGCAGAGATCCAGGCAGAGCGCGAGCTGAGCTCCTCCAGGCTTTGCATCATCACCAAACCCATTGCTTTTTCCTTTGCTGAATTAACGCCAGCATAACATGGAGCAACTGTGGCAGAGAGCAAAGGACGGGAGCAAAAGGGGAGAGGCAGCCCCACTACAGCACCTTTCCCGGACCTTGCCAGCGCTCGTGTCAGCAGTCCGGAGGGGTTTTTTTTTTTTTTTTTTTTCCCGGGCAAGAAGGGAGGTGAGCGTGAGTGGCTACCTCCTGCCCCACAGCAGCGCTGTGTCAAAACGCCGGAGTAGTTGATAAGCCACCTTGCCGTGTGGGGTCTGCACGCTGCCCCATGCAGCTCCAAGCCCACTGCTGCTGGGCGTCCGAGGGCAACGAAGCCCCACAAGGTTCGCACTCTGCCTCCAGGCCTGCCTGGACGCAGAGGGCAGCCGGCCCCAGAGGGACGAGGGCACTGAGACACTGCTGAGGTGGCGGAGGGAGTGCAGCTCCCACGGAGGGGCTGGCGGATGGCTCTGGTGTGCAGTGGGGACTGATTGATGCCCCTTTGCACGCTCAGGATTTACTTGGTCCTTCATTCTGCCTGCTCTGCGATACCCTAAACCCTTCTCAAAGGAAAATTAAGCATGCTAGACACCCTGCACCTTGGTGGCTTGAACTGGAGTGAACTGTAACCTGTGGCCAGGGCGTTTTTCAGGAGAAAATTGTAAGAACAACAGGGGAGATTCAAAGTGAGACTTCATGCACTTCTTTGAGTCTAGTTTTCCTGATGTGACCACTGTGCAGCAGACACAAGGCCTGGTTTTGCCACAGAAACAAGAGAAAGTGCTGATGTGGTTGAGATCAGGCAACCCTCCAGCAACAGCAGACCTCTCAAATCAGGCCCCTGTGCTACTCACCGCCCGCAATCCTGCAGCCTTATCTCACTCAACACACCAGGTGCTTCAACCTGCCAAACACGTTTCCAGAGGTACCCCAAAGAGAGGGCCAAGACACCTTACCTCTCATGGGACAGCAAAAGAGGGAGAGTTAGCCGTGAGCCCTGCTTTTCCTGTTTGCGTCAGTTCACGCAAAGCTTAAAACGTTATTTCAACGAGCCCTGCGTATGCAAAAATTCTCATTTTCTAAAAAGGTGTTTAAAGAAAAATAAGGATGGGTGAGTCCCTGGGAAGGTTTAAGGAGACTTCTGCATGTGCTTTTCCAATTAACACAAATTTATGATATGAATGGCTGCTCTGAAGACTGCAATGTAACCTGCAAACATACTTTGAAGGGGAATCCTTTTGGCGCTGGGCAGCAGGAGGCAACCGGCAGCGCAAGTGGAGCGCAGCTACTGCACGGGGCCAGGCCGTCGCCGGCAATACGCAGCCTCTGCACCACGCGCTACCAGCGCCTCCTGGGGAATCTGGCCCCTGCCGGGCTTTTAAATCTACAATATTTGGACAGGAGAATCTGTTCTGATACATACGCATTTAAAATCAAGTTATGTAAATCCAGTCCCAGCTACTGTGGAGCAGTTCTGAGGTATCTCTCATTAATCTGAAGTATAGAAATGTTAATAAATAGATCTGAAATTTTTCTGCTATGTCATTCTATAATACACCGCTATATAGATATTAAATATGCCTCAGGGTATTAAAAATTGTATGAAAAAGTTACAGTAGTTGATTTTCAAGTATTAATAACTTGGCTATGTTAATTTGTTTTTAAATACCAAAATGATCAAATTATAGACTAAACTCTGGCTATGCCTGAATTTAAAAAAATTACTTTGAATATAAAAAAGTGCAAAAAAGCATGTGATGTCAGTTAACATTGTAACATTACAGGAACATCTAGACTTAGCATTCTCTTGCGAGTGAATTAAACAGGGAAAAAGAGAATGAGAAAAGAAAAAAAGAGAGAGAGCGCTCCCAATCTGAGACAGCACTGTCCCAAATTTCAGCAGAATACTAAATTCTACAGCCAAGTTAGAAACCCCAGAAAAATGGGGTTAACCATGGATATGCTGTCAGAAGTAACTATAGCAGTATTTGTGTTCCATTATAATACAAATGTACACCTTACCCACCTTTTTTCTCGGGGTAACCAGAAGAACAACTTTACAGGTATTCAGTTAAAACTAGAACCTCCCTTATTTCCCATCCTTCCCATAATCTGTACAACTCTGTCTACTACTAAAATTGACTGCTACTAACCATCATCATCATACATTCAAGATAGAAAGTAAACTACTAAAACCTGCTCAGGAGACACTCAGAAGTACACTAAGGCTTGAAAAGTAGAGCAGCGCAGGGGAACGGCCGACCACAGGGGCGAACAGCGGCGTCAGATACGTTTGCCCAAGGACACGGATGTTGTGAAGTCCCATGCTGAACCCTGATCTCAGAGCAACAAAAACAGTTTGAAGAAAGATAGTTTTGACTGCAATCGCTCACACTACGTATGTGGTGTGTGATAGGACTCTGTGCCACTTAAACTAGGATATGAGCATTACTAGGTTGGTAACGCCAATATGACTTAACTGTTTGCTACTGCGCTAACACTGACACCTTGTTAGATTTGGTTCTCCTTTAAACATATGTTTCAGCTCGTCCCCTGAAAAATGATTCAAAGAATGGTTAAAAAAGCAAGAAAAGGCTTTCTAGTTTCAAAGCACACATATGAAAGAGGCAACAATTTCAAACTATTGTTTTTCTTCCAGTGTGATCAGCTGACCCGTTGCGTATCATTCTGTACAGATACAAACATAGCATTCTGCGTCCCTGGGAACCCTCGGAGCAGGAAATCCTGTGAGCTAATGCAAATTCAGGCCTGTTAAGTGAAACGAAGCAACGGAATGGCAATCCAGTCTCAGTGACCTTGCTCATGGATCATGACCTCATGAAGACAAAAGCAAATAAAAAGGCACAAGGCTCAGATCTCATTGATAGTTCGTTCAGATGGGCAGTATTCAGAGGTTCCCGGCGATGACATGTAGAAAGACTGTGTTTTCCTTTTTAACCTGGCTCGCTTGTTGGCCAGAGAGAGGCTGCGCCGGCTTGAATTGATGATTTCTGAAATAAACTTCTTGCAGTCCACGCACACCTCCATCGTGCTCCAGTCCTCCATCAATTCTTTGGGAAATTGTAGCTCTTCATGTGACCTATCCACAGATTTGGACCTTGAGGCCAACCTGAAAGGCGAAAGACCCATCTCATTATTTACCAGCATGCTACTGGGCCCCAAGGCAGGCCTGCTGGAAAATGCAAGACGAAGCAGCCTGGACTGAAATCTTGCTTCTTCCTGCCCTAGAAATGACCCAGGAGACCAAATAGTAGAGAGGACAGTTTTTATCTGGTTCAGTAAGACTGTAAGGTGACTAAACGAGGGCAGATATAAAGTTTAACTTAGCCAAACTAATCTTATAATAAATATACATTTATGATGCATTTGGCTAATTTTGACATAGCATCATAGCACAAGTGATTTATACAGAGGGTTCTGAACAGAGAGAATATAGGAACTGCTATACATCATCCAAAAGAGTGATCTTTTATATAAAATTTCTGGGATTAGCTTTGAAAACCATCTGTGTATATATAGTATAAAACCAACAGATACTTTGATAATGTGAAAATGAAAAAAAGTCCGTGGCTAGAAGATAAATTTGCGCAATACATGCAACTGAATTCCTATTCAGTTAGTGATTCCAGGCTGTGAGATTTATCTGCTAAGAGTCTATTCACATGGGGAAAAATACTGATGATATTTTTAGAGGTACCACAGGAATTCAGGTGTCCCAATCTCATGTTAATTTTTCATCTGTAATGTGAAAAAGGCTAAAGTCACACTGTTAGTATTACTCTTACTGAAAATAAGTAGGAGAAGTGAATGGAAGAGAAATGTTTTTTTAAGAAAGGTTATTACTAGCATTATAAACATTACAAACTACAACAACAGGTAGACAGAATCTTCTTAATGATTTATACTTTGAGATGAAATGCTTAGGAAACATTTCCAATTGACAGATATGACCTACGGATGCTTCTCACCTGGGCACGCTCCTCACTGACCGGTGCTGACTGGTGGAGGGTTTCTCTGGCCTCATGAAGCTTTCTCCTCTCTGCAAGGTTGAAGGTCCCAGTGAGAAGATGGGGAGGGTGGAATATGGCTTTGACGGCAATCGCATCTGTTGTGAAAACAGTCAAAGGAACACGTGAAGCATCGTTAACCAAAGATTACAGATTTTTAAGAAGGGACAAAGCATATGTTTATTTACTTACTTTTTTGCAACACTGTGAGCATACAGGCCTGTGTAGGAAAGTGAGAGCATGAATTATCTAATTAGGAAAAATTATATTTAAATTAAGAATAAGGGATGAATGGATGAATGTTTTCAGGAGTTAGAATCCTGCCCTATCCCGTTATGAAAGCATTTTTATTTTTAAAGCTTCTTGAATATACTAACTTAAGTCAGAAGACAAAAGGGTTAAAAATAACAATAGCTAAAAACGAAAAAGAGAAAAGGAACCCTTTTTCCTAACCCTTTTTCCTCTGTAGAAACATCCTTTGGTAAGTGACATAAGATCAGTGACTCCACAGATCTCCAGACTTACTGTCTCACTGTTCAACTTAAAATTTTTTATTTTGTCAGCAAATGATTCGTCCCTTCTCCCCCTCCAGTCTCCTAAAAGTAATCCAAAAGGTAACATACTCTTCTGTCTTGAAATATTGTCCCCCAAAATAGACATTTTGGAACTGTTGATGGGGGAGTCTGAATAAATTCTACCTCACCCTCCCATGAACATAAAAGAATAAATGAGTGTTTCTTTCAGTTTTACCAAAGAATTTCAGTCTAAAGAAATGGTTCTGCACTTAGGTAGGAATAGTTTTTAAATACTTTTTTTTTTAACCCCAGCTGTAATTACAGAATAAAAAAAACAATAAACGCCATGTAGCAGAATTAGTGGGGGGTTTCTAATGTATAAATCCTCACATTTCACTCTGAAATGGCACTTATTTATTATCAGATATCAAATATTTACCTCTTACAGAACTGACAAGTGTAAGACCAGGTAAAGAAAGAAAACCTTCTTGTTCGACAGCAAAAGCAGAGCTAAAAGAAAAACAGAGGAGTTCACAATATTAGACAAAGTCCTGCATAATGACAAGTTCATCTGTCAGCTGCCATCAGTAAGACCACAGCTGCAGTACTGCATCCAGTTCTAGGGTCCACACTTCTAAGGGGATATTGAAAAGAATGATCCAGAATTTTATCTTTGCATATTTAGAAATACTCTTGTAATTCCAGCCTAAATAATTGCCAGTTAAATATTAACTTATTTTTACTCCTCCCTCACTGGTGTTTATATCATTGCTATAGAAAAATTTACAGCAAAGTAATGACAGCAAGAAAAAGTAACTGTTAGAACCGAGGAACACAAGAACAAATAGGCCTATGTTCAGCCATGGATAAATCTGGGCTGGAAATTACTGTTCCTAACAGTCTGTATCAGGTTCTGGAACTCAGAAGCGTTTGCCTGTGGTTGATAATTTTCTTCCAATCCTATGTTTTCAAAAACTGGGGGTGTAGGGGGGTCCAGGAAAGCACTATAATAGCAACCTTCCTTAAGGAAAACCTATTTTACAGTGAGATAATAAACCCCATCTATTTAGTTGATCCAAAGGAGGTAAGGATCACAGCTTAACAACATTTACATGAAGAAAAGGCAATGAAGAACGAAGAGCATGCTAAAGAAGCACCGGATGATCTACTGAGATCCAAAGACTGGGAGGTGAGACTAGACAAATTTGGTTAGAAATAAAAATGATCAATTTTAATAGTAGGAGTTAATCTACCAAAGCATCAGCCTACTCTGGAATTTGATAAAACCTCATTATTAAGTTTTATAGACCATGACAATATGCAATGGCTGAATTTAATGGGTGAATTTTTGAGATTCTGGTTCCCTCTGCCGTAAACACATGAAATCTACTAAATAAATCTACACATAAGAGACACACGCAGCCCTGTAGTCAAAATATATTGTGAAGCCAAAATATATTTGTTGATGGTGTTCAAGAAGCACCAGTCAAAAAGAGGAGGAAAAAGACACTGCTTCTATTGGTAAAAACCAATTCCCAACTGGCAGAAAAAAAGAGTATTAGTCACTGGGTTCTCTAACATCAAACCTTCTTCTTGGGTCACATGTTGCCTGACTTCTCTGAAGGTTCTCATTCCCTCTTTGCTTGATACACAGGCCTCTGAATATCACAGCTACAGCTCACAAACCCCAAGACAGTGGTATGAATTAAAACATCTTCAGCCGCCAGGGTGAAATATTTCTATTCACTTCATAATGCAGAAAAACAAGCAAATGAAAAAACCCAAGAATTCAGAAAGAGAAATCAGTAAATGCAAGTAGTGAAAGCTGTCAGAGACTATACTTAAAAGGGAACTATATTTAAAAGGGAGTTATTGCTCTTGGAGAGGAAAGTATTCACAGCTCTCGGAGAGGAAACAGAAAGAGGTCACTAGCCAACTTAAAGAATTTTACTGAGACTCTGGTTCACAGAAAAGTCGGACAGAAATCAAATTTGGGACTTATATTTAGTATTCTTTCAGTTAGAAAGTATTAGCATTCTTTCTGGTTAGCACAGTACGTCCTGCCTGCAGGGTCCATTGCCCCAGCGAGGTGAGACCTGAAGACTATCTCAGCGCACCTGGAGACTCTGAATAGGCAGCTCACTTGTTCTGGACTCTAAAAGGTGGAAGAAGGAAGTCTGGCATGGACAGAAAAAAACCCCCAAACCAAGAAGAGTGACCCAGTCTTTAACCAGACCCCACTAGGTTTCGTGATGTGAGAACACTTGTTATGGGGTCACACAGAATATAATTGTGTTCCTGCTCTAGAAATGGGAAATAAATCAAGCTGGGGAAGATTCTGTTAATTTTGGAGGAGGAGAGGATTCATACTGAAAAATTTTCTCTAAGTTCCTACAGCTAGCTGTAATTCTGTTTTCTGGAATAAGAATGCTGAGCAATACTGCACAAGGCATGGGGACAGAAAACACTTTAGTCAGTGAACATTAAAACACACATGGACAGACATGCTCTGATTTCTGCAAATGCTACTGCATTTTTATAGAAGATCTAAACAAATAAGCTATTTCTACAAAAAGCTTTGATGTGTCCAGCATATATTTTAAGGGAATTGCTCCATATGTTATACATTTAGGGGGATGTTTGGTGGGTATTTCTGCTTTTTCTCCCAAACACCATGAGAAACAAGTGGATCTGAGCAGTGAACTTAGATTGCAGTTCCCAGCTTGCTGTCGGGGAGTCGTGCGCAGGAGGCATGTGTGGCTTGGCCCCTCCCCACAGGCTTCAGAGCACCGATGGGTGCAGGCATACCTTCCCTTTCTTGAGAGCAGTGTAGATATCTTTATACTGCTGGTACTTTTCCAGCTCTGCCTTCACCAGCACCTGACGGATGTGCATGACTTCCTCCACTGTCAGAGCGAGACACTCCACGGGGTAGCAGAACTCCTCCTGGAAGCCAAAAAATCCATATTATTTTGAAGCCAAAGCACTTCCTTCCAGACTTCAACCTAGACAGCCAGCCACCTGGTTAGTAACTCCAGAAATTGAGGATTTCTCCCCTCAAACTGGAATAGCATTGGCGCATTCATGGGCATCACATGAGTTTCAAGCCAGCTGAGACTGCGTAAGCGTGATCTAAACGGTCTGATGTTCAGACTTCACGACAATGAGAGTTTTCTTCATTTTTCCTCCTCAAACCACACATCACTTGACCCTTCTCTCTATTTGTCTTTTGTTCTGAAGATTCATTTTAACCAATTAACATTCAGGTTTATAGTTTGAAAGGAAAAAGGTAATTTGGCACACGCTGTTTCTTGTGAGTATACTGTTTAAAGACAAGCAATTTCTCTGAGACTTTGTGGTGCCCAAAGTGGCCAAGGAAAGTTGTTAGTAGCCCCCTCTAGCAGAAATTTGTATTCAGTGGTACCATATCTTGATGCTCACATAATCAGAATCCCACCAGAACTACAAAAATACATTGCAGTTAAGGCAGAAAGGTTCTCCTTTGTGCCCCCAGGGCAACAACAGTAGCAGTTTAAGCTTTATAGAGTAATCTTCAAACATAAAGCATGAGAACTGGTTATCCAAAATTGCATTATTAATGGCAAAAAATCAAATACAGGCTGATTACAAAACCACTTCCCACCTACAAAATTTCCCTATGTTTTGTACCACAGCATTTAGGAGAATATTGTGTAGCAGAACTCCTGAATTTGGTACCACAGAATAAAAATCATCCACCCAATTTGTAATCCAGCCCTGTAGTTGATTACACAGGTCCAACAGAAAGACAGAAACCTCCGTGGGAATTCCCATCACTTTATGCTTAGTGAGCCTTTTCAGCTAGCCCAGAGGGGCGACTGTGCTGAACTGACAATGACAAGTAACGCACTCTGAATAAACGAAGGAAATGTCTCCTGCAAGCACAAAGACATTGCTGACAGTTTAGAGATCTCATTTATAAATCGAAGCGATGATTCAGATTAGTTGTGAAACGTTCGATTTACATGAACTTAGAGTTCCTTTCTGTCTTTCCATTAGATTTAAAAGAAAATCTTTCTACGTTGCAGACCTGGCAAACATTAGCATTTAGGAACCACCACATTTTTAAAAACCGTTGTCTTACCTATCTAGAAAGGGAACACAAAGAAACTTCACTCTGTTTAAAGTACCCCACAAAAGACTAGAATTGAGTTAACTTTGTTAGATTTGTCAGCTAAACCTTTGGGGTATATATCCTCACTAGTTTTCTGGAAAAAACAAACTGTCAAAAGCAACTGCAATTTCCTTTGAGGTGCAAAACTCCACAGCCCCATAAAATAACTTCTGTTCATTAGGATCAACTTCCTAGCTAACCAGCAGCTATCAGCATCTCATTTTGGGTCCTTTCCATAGCAACTGCCTTGCTGTAGAGAAAGCGCAGCTGATGGCCGGGGTGCCACGGGAGAGGAAGTGGGTGGGAAAGCACCAAGCACACAATGCCCGTAAAAACCTTCACTTCTGCATCGTGGGAGACTGCGACACCCTCCGCGCGGAATGAAGCTGACTGAATGGTTTTAATCAATCATCAGAGCTATAAGTCCTTTACAAATAGACTTCTTACTCGAAGGCACTTCCTTCCCCCTCCTGAACGCCCATTCCTTTAATTTATGGGCCGATGCCGTCAGTGAACACTGTTCCTTTGGAGCCGGTCGGTGGATCTACTACGGGTGGAGGGCAGGTACTAGGGGAACAGTGTGGCTCTGTTGTACCAATCAACAACGCTCATCACTACAGCAAACAGAAATAGCCAGCGGGCAACGGGGGAAACATAGAAAATGTTCACATGTTTAAATGCTAATGTTTTAATTCCAGAAGTTACACAAGGACAACAAAATGTTAATGCAACATTAAATGAAAGATAAATATTATGCGGACTTCGGAAAACTGCTTGAATTTTTTCCCTTTTCAGAATAGAAATAAGTACATGAGAAAATCTTTACTTTTAGCTTTGAGGCATTTAAACTAATCAAAATTAAACTAAGCACTGACTAAACTTCATTAAACAATGATGCTTTGGAGCTATTGCTCACACTTCCAACAATAATCTACACCCAGGTTAGGCAGCTCCGAGTGTGAGAACTTAAGTTCTCTGCAACACTTGCATACAACAGAACATATTAAAGACAAATCGTGGTTTGAACAGTCTTGATTTTCTGGATTTGTACTCAATACTTATCTTAATAGAAAAGATTATTCAGTATTCTTAAAGGAAAAAATCTTTTTAAAAAAATACTGGTTGAAGTTTCCATAACCCTCATGAGAATTTGCTTTTAACATTGACTGTGAAATCCTTATACATACACCACAAGAGCTTAAGGTGCATGTGTACAGCTAATATCTTTTAATCAGGAAAGGGAGGTACTAAGTATTACATATCCATAGTGTGAAATAAGGTGCTTGGTAGGTCATTCTCAGCATACACTCGCCGAATAGGTCCTTATGACCAACACATTTTCACACTAATATATCCCTTGCAAAACTTCTCATTAGAGGATGTCACTAGGCATTGAAATGAGCTGCCCAAGCGTAATATGAACTGCTGCTTGACTGGCCACTAAATTCTGCAATTCATAAGTAGTCAAGCACTCTAAGCTCCTCATGTTCTGCAGACTAAAACTTTCTAAAATGTAAGCTGGATATCTGAACTATAATCTCTTCTGCAACAGGTTTAACACGTTCAACTTTCGGTCGGGACAGGAAAAAGAAGTAAAAATTTAAATTATTCATGGCCAATGCAACATAGGGGTTAAAGAATCAGCCTTTCTTGTTAGTAGATGTGCCTACCCTGGTGCATTGCTATTAATCATTCCGCAAGTTCTGACAGGTAAGTGTGCTGAGGAACAAAACCATATTTAGGTTTTGAAGCAAAAAAGGTTGCAAATGCCCTTCCATTCTACATGATAGATCTTGTTAGAAGCACAAAAACTTAATCTTTTTAACATAGTCCATGGATTACAATAACTCTGCCGGACTTTTGCTGCAAGATCTTCATGTGCTGTAACATTTAAGGTCTGTTCCATTGGCAATCTTGTGATGTTGCATTTTTAGTTTGCTGTCCTTTCAGAACTGATTTCTTTTCCCCGTGAGGTGATCGAAGACACACATAAATATCCTACACACATTGTAATCAATGTCAATCAGGTGCAGTGTCCCAGCCTAAGCTTTAATTCTTGCCACAGCTTAGGAAGTGCTCCCCTAAGAGGGAACATGCTGGTGAAGGTGATTTCCAAAGCCAGCAAAAAGAGGCAAACCTTTGCGGGTTTCCACCTGCTGGCAAAAGCTCTCTCACAGAGATAGTACATAGCCCCTGCCACCCCACACATGGCTGCTTCAACGGGATGAGAGCTGAGCAGAGAAGCTGTTTGCATAGATGAAAAAAGTGGTCTGAAAGTCATCCTTGGAAATAAACTGGTTATCCTAGGAACCTGAACAATAGACAGGAAGCAGAGAAGCGAATGCTGTGTATAAATGAAACCATTAACTTCGGTCCTTTGGATCGTGAAAATAATGATAATAATGATCATCATCATAATTATTATTTAAAAAGCAAACAAACTACAAAGGCATTCATATGCACACCTCAGGACACTGGATTCATTTCACCGGTTAAACAACGAGTTAGCTCTCAAGTGTAAGCACACCATCAGACTGGATCTTGAAAAAGAGCACTGAGCTGTCTTGCCATGCTTATGCCTTTCCATTTGGCACTCGTAGGCTAACATAGCAAAAGGACTATGTTTGGCATCCTTCCAAGTTTGTTTCCCCTCCCCACCTACTTAGCTCTAATCCCCTCTGTCTGATGAGATGCCAGGTCACAAAATCGTAGTTAGTATGCAAGGCAGACCAGTTTCTTGCTAATCCTGCTAAGAGACTGTAGCAAAGTCCTGCCTGTTTTCAGTGGCACTGAGGACTATTTATTGACGAGGCCTCCTTCACCTTGAGGAGAAACTGCAGTCACAGGAGCAGATGATAAGAAATGAAACTCCATCAATCCTGGAGGAAGGGATGAAGAAGTGTAAAATCAAATAAAAAGTAAATAATATTCTGCACTTACTTAGAAGTGTTCGCTTACGGAACTGCCGCGTTACAAATGCAGCATCTGGCATGTAAGCCTCTGAAAGAAGCTGGCATCCTCCGGGGAAGGAAGATGCTGCAGTAAGCCAAAGTGTGTAACTGGGCCAGTGCCAGCGTATCAGAAACCGTCTACTAAAATTAAAAACAACGGAAGTATTGTGGGAATTGTCTGTCACACCCTAGAGGGCACTATTGCCAAGATTAAGAATTAGCTCTCTAGGCATCAGATAAAACAGGTTCTTATTAAGGGAACATCCTTTCACCACTGATTTTCCGTGTTTTTCACTTCATAGTCAAAACCAAGTTAGGCGACAGCTCTGAAGCAAAAAACAAAACAAACCAAATAACCAAACAAAAAAAACCCTAGCAAAACCTGTCCTATCTGTTCTAAAACTTTATTTTAAGCAACATAGCTCAAGAATTCTGCAGATGTCTTTCTCTACGTTTGGCTGACTTATCTAATGACTTTTTCTCCCCTTCCTTTAATATTTCTATGGGGGAGTGGAATAATCGAATGAATTTTTCTGCAATGGTTTTTTACTTCATACATATCTTTCTAGGCATAGGTCAGTAAACAGACTGACAGAAGGAAAACACATATGTGGTCAGAAAGGTCCTGTTAAGACTTTGGTTCAGCTATTTAAAACAATGGCCTCATATATTAGATTTTGAAGTTCCATGACCCCCTCAAATACATGAGGTGAGATCAATGTTGTGAAGTAACATATTTAGATACATTAAAAAATGGAAAGAGTAAATGTCTCAGTGTAACATATAATGCTTCCCCCCCTCCTCCCTTTAAATAATGTGTCTGTGAATGACCATGGGCCTATCAGAAAATAAATCTGGTGCTTCCATATATAGTGAGTGCTGCAGGTGATGACAGAACAATCCATTTTATACCGATAACATCTTCATCCACATGCTGAAGGAACCCTCCAGCTCAGGTCTTGTGCAATATGCAGTTCTCAAGGTTAACTCTGGCAGAACAACGCTACTTGTGCTGTGCGTTTATACTACCTGCCTTTCAGTTGGAATGAGAAACTATATTTCAGTCAGAAAGATGTAATAAACGAAATCCACCAGACCCTCTGAAAAGAAGTGGAGGAAGCAAGTTGCGAGAACATTTGGAGATTATTTTGTTACAGTTCAACTTCATCATCTAACAGGTTTGGATCCGGGCCACCATCTCTTGGGCCAACAAGAACACCCTTCAAAGCCCGTTAGTGCCACTGTACCAAAAGATGGGGCGAACGAATATTGCCTTCCTTTCAAAACTTGAATGTGTTTATCGATTTCTCTATTCACCAGCACCTCACGGGGCATATTTGGAAACCCTGCTGGTAGGAAAAGAGACAAGGAACACATCCTGCATGAAATTACAGAGCACTAATCAGTGTGTCAGCATAACAGAACTAGAATTTCATACCCTTTGCCACTTATACTCTGTTGGAAAACAGCTGTCAATTAAAGCTAATTGATCAAATGTACTGTACTTTCTTTCCACGGAGCAGTACAGGTTTTTGCCTCAGTGACTTCAACAAAGCAGCATAGTCAAACGTTGATTCGGATTACTGAAAGAGCTTTCACATGTATAAACATTAACCACACAAGTTCTTAAGGTGGGAAGAAAAGAAGCCATTCCATTCATTCATTCATCCATTAATTAAAACATTTCTAGCAACTGAAAAACAAAATAGATCCACTGCTTTGGAATCATCTCTATCCAAATGGAAATTCAGTAATTTGAAGCACACCTGTTTCGGTAACATTCTGAAATAAAACAAGGCACGTGGCTTTACCCACATCGTCCTAATCGCAGTGCAAATGTTTTCTGAGGCACCTGTACCTGGGATTTTGGATCAATATGCTAGAGAGACAAAGTTCAAATCTTGATTTCAAAATGTCCTTCCTTAGTAGCCAAGGGCTGTTTCTGAATTGAGGAGTTTTCTCTGAGTCAAGTTCTAATCACACTGAAGCCAAGTTTTAATTTTCATTATTCTGTTAGCATGCCTCCTTTTCTCTTTCCTACCACCCATTACACTTACAAGTGATCTGGAGCTCTGCTTTGAAGGTGGTAGGAACTGTCTCACATTGGTTGGCGTTTCCTTTTCAATGGAGTGTCGTCTCTGAGGTGGCTGCCGTCTCTCTGGCTGTGGTGTAGATGATATCGGCAAGAACTTTGGAGGCACTAAAGATTCAACCGGGAGAAATAATTTGCTCTCATAAGAAAGACGGTTGGATAACATTGTTCTGTACTTAAAACAGCCATAAATTTGATAAATTCCTCCTATTGGCGGCTGAAGTCATGCACACACACACATAGCACGTTCAGCACAGTCCATTAGATGGATCACATTTTCCAAGATGGAGAGAACAGGAATACTCATAAAAACAGCACATATAGACACGCTACTTCCAATCACTGGTGTATGTACCACTGTACCACTCAGTGTTTCAAGCTATTGGCTTGTCCAACCTATTCACCACTGGGCACAGAAAATACATGAGTAGATTACACATTCCATGAGAAAAGCTTTTCCACTGAAACACTCTGAAAAAATTTAAAATATTGTTACACAGTAACACCTACAATAATTGTAACTGAAAGAAAGAAAACAGATTCTGCCCTCTTCCCAGTAAGTACTTTTCTTATTCGGAATACCTGTGATCGCTAGGTGTACATTCACTGAAATGTTGGCAAAGGAGCAGGAAACTAGTCTTAGGGTAAAATATGTTTTTGTAGCAACACAGCCTTTTATGAGCACAGCCAAACTACCTCCTGTTCACTACTACCTTCACAATTCCAGTTGTTCTCTTTAGACTTACTATAGTGTTGGCCTGAAATTTATATAAGACTGCGTAAAGCTCTGATATAAAGACCTCATTCCACAGCAACACTCCTTGGCGCTATCAAATTCTCTAAATGATCCTGAAGCTCAACCATGCAGAACAGGAATTTTTGCAAATGCTAGTATAAGGATCTGGTATGTCTCCACCTTGCCCTGGGAACTGAAGTTCATAAATATGTACCAACTGATTAAAGTATGTTACCTCACTTCCTCTGCAAGGCCTAAATGAAAACTGTTGGCTCAAAACAACAGAATATTAAAGTGGAAATACAATTTCTTGCGTAGGCTGACCAATCCCCCTCTTTCAAACTGGAAGCCAGAGGAATCACAGAGGACATACGGTGCTGTATTTTAATAACACGCATAAACATTTAGATGAAAAGGATGCACACACTTTTTCAGAAAATGTTGGTAAACTGAAAATATATAAGGGGCTATAGGAGTTTCCATTGCTGTAAAATTGTCTTAACGGGTTGACTGAGTTAATGTCACTGTAGGCCAACACAGTCTTTTCTTTCCAACACAGTCAATAAAATGCTTCTTCACACTCTTCCTGCTAATTCTAGGACAAAATTGCTATTTAGTCCAAGAATGTTTTAACAATATTTTTCTACTCTTGAGATACCTGTACTTGTTTCTTTTGTCTCCAGAAGTATGAAACCTTCTGTTTCATGAAGATATCCACATATTGCACAGAACAGGGTAATGCCTTCCAGGCATTAATTAGATTTGACCGATTCAGCAGGCTCTAGGATTCAGCTTTATGGACTTATTCCATTAACACTACTCAGCTTCAGCTTTCTATAAAGGAGCTTCAGACAGACAAAGTGCATCTAACAGAAGGCAACAGAAGTAGGGAAAAGCAGCCACTCTGCTGCAAACTCACTCTTTCTGCTGCTGGTGCCTTCCTGAAAGGGGTCTTCCATTTGAGAGGGGGAAATGCTGCTGCTACTTGCTGATTTGTGCACTGACTCCTCCTGTGTAGAAACAAGAATACAAGAAATATGAGTCCTCAGAAATTTTTTTTGTCATATTGCTTCTTATCACACAGAAATCACAAGCTATCAAAGGGATGTTACAGCATGAAAACACTCAAAACCCTAGAATAAGCACTGAGAAAAATGTTGACTCTAGGCAGCACTGAGTAAATGGAATTTTCTAAGCTCAGCTTTTTCAGAAACTAAATAAACGGTATCTGGTTGGAATTCAGTGTATTTAATTACATCCTAAAAGAACAGGATCAGAAAGATGGATGAATCCATTGTAATCTGTTACTTTTCCTCAACTAACTGCTCATGGTATTCAGGGCCCTGTAACGATCTGTAATTACAAGAGATAAATTAACTCAACCTCATATGTCATACTAGCAAGGAAGGAATCAGCACTTGGACTTCTCTGGTCTCCGACGGAGACTTTCTATATAGGTAGGTCTCCACTCCGATATAGAAGTGACTCGGGCAAAGAGAAATTAATCAGATCACCACTGCATAGTTCTTTAATCCCTGATCCTGCTGCATTTCTCCATCCTTCTGTATCTAAAAGAAATATTATTCATTACATAAGCATGTTTCATCACAACTGCCAACAGCAATTCTGGCAAGATGAACGAAAATGAAACAGGCTTTGACTAATACCTTTCAGCTGTCGAAGGAATTATGCCACCCAAAATATTAAGTCCTTTGCCTCCACCTAAAATCTCTGTCTTCAGCCACCAGGCATGAGCAAGATACAGATCATCGCAGGAGCCTCCCAAAGGAACAGAGTTGAAGGACTGACTGTGAAGGTGGTTTAGTTCTAATGGGAATGCTTTTAACCAAGGGCATTTGCATCATTTAAGTTGTCAAGTTTTACAGATCAAACAAGCGATCTGCTCTAAAAAACAGCAAAGAGCTGAGCTTCTCTGTCACAGACTTCTTTAGTTACATGAATTGCAAGCAGGAAAATCTCCACTAACCAACATAATGCCTTCTCGGGTAATAGAAAATGAGGAAAGAAAAGCCGGCAGGATCGTCTCAATGAACGCCATGCATCACAGGACAGAGGCCTTTACAAATTCCCATCTGTGCTTAACGCTGAGCCTGAGGATAGGCACGGTGCTGCAGACTGTGCCCATCTACATGCCACAGAACAACCTTACTCAGAGAGACTCAAACCAGCTCCGATGCCCAAACAATGCATTCACTTTAACATACGCAGTAGACCCCTGCAAAACAGCTGCAATGAGAAACTTGCAGAGAAATCTGAGCAGTGCATTTAGCTACATCAGCTGAACTACTTCCAGAACCCAGGAAAAGTTATTCAGAGCTGCCTCAGAGATCTTTACATATCACTGCTTCAGGCCACATGGTCACCCTAAAAGACCACTGGAGACCTTGCGAGATAATTGGACGCACTCAACTTCAAAAGCGGTACCGCAGTGCTCACAAGACAGAGCGACACATTTAAACTTGGTGAAGAAGAATGATCGCCGTTTGAAGTGAACCGCTCTAAAGTAAACTTTTCACTTTGTAGAAGTCAAGTTATTGCTGAGTGAAAGATTACTTTTCCATTGCCAAAGATGCTAAAAAGCTAAAATGAAGAACTAAGAAATCAGTCTGCCAATTAAGAAAACAACCATGTGGCTGCGCTTCTCATTTTTCCAAATGAAAGCAGCTGGAGTTTCAGAGCTTGCTGAGCAGTAGCTGGGGGGTGGCTGGCTCTGGGCAGTCTAGGCACCCCTTGTTCTAAAGAAGTCTCTTGTTCTGGTGGGCCCTACCTATTCCTGACCAAAAATTATGACTGTTTCAGATAGTTTTTGCCATCTTACATCATCGAGTTTCATAAAAGATTGAATCATTACATAAAAATCTAAATCATCCCTCAACAGTCTGTGTATTAAGTTTCTGTACATGGTTTTCTAGTTTTCTCTTCTCCTCTTTCTTTCATTTTTCCTGTGTCTGAAACACTGGTAGTGGGGAGAAGGGAGACAAAGGAAGTTGAACAACTGAAAATATCAAGAACCTAAGTACATTTTTAATGTAAAATTCCCAAAGAGTGATAAGGGAAACTTTTCATATGACACTAATTTTGGTAACAGCCATCTTTCAATGGAGGGAAATAACTAAAAACATGTTGACTATTCTTCATTCCACTTTTGAACCCAACATGGATGTGATGTCTCAATGAGATGTTACAAAGCTACGTCGCGCACAGACAGCTCCATTTGGCTCCCATTTTTGCAAAACTTTTCCAGTAACTTCACTAGTAATGAATGAAAATATTAAATTGTGTTGTGAGCACTTCAGAAATCTTTTCATAAGGATTTCTGGTAGTTATCCTTGTTGTTTAGGAGTCATGAAAAAATAGCGTGAAAGAAATGAACAGAAATAGGGGAATAAGGAGCTTCTCTCCAGTAAAGATCTACAAGAAGGATCCAAGGAGCCATTCTTCCACTTCTATGGAATGGGAGGGAATGAACTGCCAGAGCCAATGGATGAGTACAAAAAAACAGCTAGCATAATCAACTCAAGGAGAACGGACACTAGCAGTGTGTTAAATTTAATGCATCATCCTGCTTACACAACAGGTATTCCAGGTTTGTCATTTCAAATTACTTTTTCTGCGTACATACACATGCCCTGAAAATGCTCATGGCATGGCTCAAGGCACTGGCTCGTGATTTCCCAAGAATGGAAGGCTTTTTTGAGAATGAAATCTTGCGTAGGAATTAGAGATGAATCTTCTCATAAATTTCTTTGTATCAGTACAGTAACCGTTGATTATTATGGTAGACAACACGACATTTTACAGTCAAGGCTGCATCAGCTCAACATCCTGGACTGCAGACTTCTGCATAGAGCTAAACAATTAGAATTGTACTTGTACTGAGAAAAGCTGCAGCTTCAAAGTCATCACCTTAAAGCATCTGCATGTGTTACTGACGTGATTTTCATCCAGAAATACCTATGGCTTCATTAGGAAGACAGAATTTTTATAGCTGTATAAAAATCAGTATTAGATTGCTACTTCTTTTGGCCACACAAGGCAAACGTCACTTCCTGCTCCCCTTCTGAAACTGTGACTACAGTGGGAACGCAGAAAAAAGCACAGACACAAGGTAGAAACTGTTTGTACAGTATTCATCCTTGCAAGCAAACGGGCACAGGGATGTATCAGACCTTTCCTTTCACCTCTGGCCGGGAATACTGAGCGCTGGGGCATAGTCAGCGTCACAGCACAGCTGAGAGAAGAACAAAGGGGAAGCAGGGGAAAAAATGTGTCTGCATCACAGCTCGTTTGGAGGTCTGCAGCTCAGCAGTGCTGATGCTTGCAGCCTGTAATTTAGGGCATAACATAGCCATAATTTAACTGCCAGCGAGTAACTCTAAATAGCTTAAGCTCAATTCAAGTTGCAAGCAGAGAGGTGCCTGAGTCATTCATAGGCAATCAGTACAAAACATACACACTTTTTCTGTGTGATATGTACAAAGTAGAAGTCAGCAAATAAGACATTTTGACAGCTCAATTTTCACTTTCTTCCAAGGTTCTGCACCCCATCCTCTTTGTCAGCTTGGAAAATTTCACCCAAAATCCCTACAGTTTGTTTATTTACACAGCTTTAGCACTGTGCCTGAGCCCCAACCAGGACTCTGCTGGGCATCATAATCGTCTTAATTGCTTCAACAGCTACTTCTGTTAACTCAGAGCAGTGTAACATCTGTTCTTTGTGACAGCACTATGTGGTTGATTTATTTTCAATTTATCTTTTGCTGTATGTCCCAAAGCTTTCTCTGTGTGACTCTGCTTGCCTACCCAGTATTCTCTAATCGATAATCATAGTCCCACAGTTTATTTTTTCTTCCTAGAAGGATCACTTCACATTTCCCTTTACAGAATTTCCTTTTATTGATTTCTGCTCATTTTTCCACGCCAAATATCATGTTGCATTAGCTCTGCGGTGCACTGAGCTATGAGCTGGGAAACTATGAGTTCAAGATCCAACTTCTTCATTGACAGCTTTAACTATTCTTGCATCCTGCCTATCTTCATTGTTATGGAAACAGTTCGACCCTAGGTTTCCGTGGAGCAGACGATTTCCTTCTCTAACATTCATTAATATTAACAAAACCTCATACAGTCACTACTGTAATTTTAAAGACTGCTGAGAGATTTCTCTCCTGGTTACAGACTGTATGCACCAAAGTACGCACCCACACAAGTCACCCGTAAGATAACCTCTAATACAATCAGGCACAACCTTTCACCGGTCCCGAAAGTATGCATCAGACATATATTTCTCCCCACATTTATTGCTCCACAGCCCCTTTATCTCTCAGCTTGGATGTCTTTCTGAGTACCCTGCGGGGAAACAGGCCCTGGTTCTCATGGGAGACTTCAACCACCCTGACATCTGTTGGCAAGGCAGCACAGCTAGGCACAAACAGTCAAAGAGGCTCCTGCAGAGGATTGATGATAATTTCTTGACCCAGGTGGTGGAGACGCCAACGAGGAGAGGTGCAATGCTAGACCTTGTACTAACAAACAAAGAAGGTCTAGTTGGAGAGGTGAAGGTTGGGGGCAGCCTTGGCTGCAGTGACCATGAGATGGTGGAGTTCAGGATCCTACGAGGAGGGAGCAGGGCAATGAGTAGGATTGCAACGCTGGACTTCAGGAGAGCTGACTGTGGCCTCTTCAGGGACCTATTTAGGGGAATCTCCTGGGGTAGGGCCCTAGAAGGAAGGGGGGTCCAAGAAAGCTGGTTAATATTCAAGCATCACTTCCTCCAGGCTCAAGATCGGTGCATCCCTCTGAGGAAGAAGTCCAGCAAAGCGGGCAGGAGACCTGCACGGATGAGCAAGGAACTCCTGGCAAAACTCCAACAGAAGAAGGAAGTACACAGAATGTGGAAAAGGGGACAGGCCACTTGGGAGGGATACAGGGACGTTGTCAGAGTGTACAGGGATGCGACAAGGAAGGCTAAGGCCCAGTTGGAATTAAATCTGGCAAGGGATGTCAAGGACAACAAGAAGGCCTTCTTCAAATACATCAATAGCAAAAGGAAGACTAGGGAAAACGTGGGCCCGCTGCTGAATGGGGCGGGTGCCCTGGTGACAAAGGATACAGAGAAGGCAGAGTTATTGAATGATGCCTTTGTTTCAGTCTTCACTGCTAAGGCCAGTCCTGAGGAATTCCAGACCGTGGAGACAAGAGAGGAAGGCTGGAGAAAGGAAGACTCTCCCTTGGTTGAAGAGGATCAGGTTAGAGATCTTTTGTCCAAACTTGACATCCATAAATCCATGGGCCCCGATGGGATGCACCCACAAGTGCTGAGGGAGCTGGCGGATGTTATCGCTAGGCCACTCTCCATCATCTTTGAAAGGTCCTGGAGATCAGGAGAGGTGCCTGAGGACTGGAAGAAAGCCAATGTCACGCCAGTCTTCAAAAAGGGCAAGAAGGAGGAGCCAGGAAACTACAGGCCAGTCAGCCTCACCTCCATCCCTGGAAAGCTGATGGAACAGCTCCTCCTGGAGGTCATCACTAAGCACGTGGAGGGCAAGAAGGTGATCAGGAGTAGGCAGCATGGATTCACCAAAGGGAAATCATGCTTGACCAATCTGGTAGCCTTCTATGACGGAATGACTGGCTGGGTAGATGAGGGCAGAGCAGTGGATGTTGTCTCCCTGGACTTCAGCAAGGCCTTTGACACTGTCTCCCATCACATCCTCCGAGGTAAGCTCAGGAAGTGTGGGCTAGATGAGTGGACAGTGAGGTGGATTGAGAACTGGCTGAATGGCTGAGCTCACAGGGTTGTGGTGAATGGCGCAGAGTCAAGTTGGAGGCCTGTGGCTAGTGGTGTCCCCCAGGGGTCAGTCCTGGGTCCAGTCTTGTTCAATATATTCATCAATGACCTGGAGGAAGGCACAGAGTGCACCCTCAGCAAGTTTGCTGATGATACTAAAATGGGAGGAGAGGCTAACACACCAGAAGACTGTGCTGCCATTCAGAGGGACCTGGACAGGCTGGAGAGGTGGGCGGAGAGGAACCGCTTGAAGTTCAACAAAGGCAAGTGCAAGGTCCTGCACCTAGGCAGGAATAATCCCAGGCACCAGTACAGGCTGGGGGTTGACCTGCTGGAAAGTAGCTCTGCAGAGAAGGACCTGGGAGTGCTGGTGGACAACAAGTTAAACATGAGCCAGCAGCGTGCCCTTGTGGCCAAGAAGGCCAATGGTCTCCTGGGGTGCGTTAGGCAGAGTGTTGCCAGCAGGTGGAGGGAGGTGATCCTGCCCCTCTCCTCAGCCCTGGGGAGGCCTCACCTGGAGTGCAGTGTCCAATTCTGGGCTCCCCAGTACAAGAGAGACATGGCACTACTGGACAGAGTCCAGCGGAGGGCTACCAAGATGATTAGAGGGCTGGAGCACCTCTCCTGTGAAGAAAGGCTGAGAGATCTGGGCCTGTTCAGCCTGGAGAAGAGAAGATTGAGAGGTGATCTCATCAACGTGCACAAGTATCTGAAGGGGGAGTGTCAAGAGGATGAGGCCAGTCTCTTCTCCGTGGTGCCCCGCAACAGGACGAGAGGCAATGGGCAGAAACTGAACCACAGGAAGTTCCATGTGAACCTGAGAAAAAACTTCTTCACTGTGAGGGTGACAGAGCACTGGAAGAGGTTGCCCAGAGAGGTAGTGGAGTCTCCTTCCCTGGAGATATTCAAAACCTGTCTGGATGTGATCCTGGGCAATATGCTCTAGAGGACCCAGGTTGAGCAGGGAGGTTGGACTAGATGATCTCCAGAGGTCCCTTCCAACCTAAACGATTCTGTGATTCTGTGAAACCCATCCCTCTCCATTTACTAAAGAGGGAGAGACAGAGAAGTCTGCCTTCCTTAGGCAAAAATTAGCCTCTCTGAATAAACTCTGCCTGTGCGTGCTTTCCAGACAGAGGAACACAGCGTGCCTATTAAACTTGCAGAAAGGTGAGAACTCAATTAATAATACTACCTGTCCAGAAGAAAAAGTTCACTCTTGAGCATGTAACATTGGTACTTGAGGACTATATATAATGTGACTTTTAAGTTAGGAGTTTTTTCGAGCTTTTTTCCTTTTTACATTTTTCTAAATCACCAGGTCTCTGCTTGAGAAGGCACGGATTCCAAGCTGTTTCCCCATCTAAATGATATTTGGTTGTCCCTACCTGTGAAACATTTGCTGGGTGATACTTCCCACGCCTCCATCACAAATTGACCCAGTTCATTTGCACTGAACTGCAACCCCTTTGGCACAGGGAATGCTTTTTATTTAACAGCTGGTGCAGTGAAGCTGGGCTCTCATCTCACCAGCTTTAGCGACAGCTCCTGCACAGGTGCAAGAAGAGTGCAATACATTTGCCATGCCTTCCCAAAAGCGTAATTTGCTGCATATTCACTGTGGATAGATATTGGGCATTTAGAAAAATAAGTAAATACTGTCTGTAAGGCTAAAATCATCATTTAACCTTTTTGAAGACTCCTATGATTTTTAAGGTCTGATCTAATATTTTCCAAGTTCTGTGGACTGGCAGAACAGTCATGGAAAATACAGATTATAACCTACAAAATCATTTCTTAGTTGATCAGCTCAGCAAATTCAGTCAATTCTGACAAACTGAGACTCAAGTTGTGTCCTGATGTTTTACCTCTGAATCCGAGCTGTCAAGTTCAGCCAATGTGGGAGCCTTAAGGAGTCTCTTTCGTTGTACTGTCACCTGCGTGGCACCGTTCTGCTTTCCTTGCGGTGGCAAGCCACCATTCACTACAGAGGTGTCTGCTAATTTTCTTCCAATCTCTGGCGTAGATACAGCTAGCAAAAGAAATAAAACAATTGGTGTTTGGACACTGCACACTAAATAGAACAGCTGACTTCTATTTTATCTTCTCAAATCTAACTGTCAAGGCAGTGCACACAAAAGGAAAAAATTACTGTGATAGTTATACATGAGTAATTATTTTACTTCAGCAATACATTGCTCAGAAAACTACAGGCCATGGCTTGTGGTACAGATACAATATGAAAGAATGAAAGCAGTGGAAAAAGCAGCATGATACTTAAAAAAACAAACAAACAAAAAAAAATCTCAGTCAAATTCTGAAGAACTTTAAAAAATTTTCCTGAGTTAAAACTGAAAATATTCTTCCTTCAACTTACAGTCTATAATTAACTATATAAGCATCAGAAGAAACATGGATGCACAACCATATCTGGGCAAGGAGGTTTCCAGTGAATCTGGAGACAGCACCCTATGGAAATGATGAGTTTTAGCATGGAGTAAACCCAGTTATTCTTGTAGGGACAGAATTATACTTAATTCTTCCATATACAGAAAAGCAATGAAAATGAGCTAAATAACTAGCATTCATTAAAAATATGTACAATTCTTAGGTTTGCATGGTAATTCGTATTACAAATATGCCTGTGATGTCAAATCTTTATGTAACAGCAGAAGCATGAGGCTCCAGCTCTATTTCCATCCACATGAGTTTTACAAAGATGTAACTCCATTGAGTAAATTACTCAGGATTTCTGCCAGTGTGCAGTGAAGATGCATCTCTGATAACGTATGCATGGGGTCTGCTGTGCTTAGCCTGGCCTACGTTTAGCTTAGCTTAGATAATGACCTGGCTTTGATAATTTAGGAGAGCTTACGGTTTGGTCTGATAAATCAGTTTTATCCCTGCAAAAGCACAAAGTGTGGCATTCTGACCTGAAGAAAATTATTTTGCAGGGAGAAGGAAGAGAACCTTTTAATCAGAAGAAAGATCTCCCATTTGCATGTATGCCTAAGCATCTGGTCTTTCTGCAAATGTGTTTTTCTACCCATGTAATTATATGACTCCTTCCCAGGCTTGTAATAACAAAGTACCGCCAGGTATTTTAAGGTTAGGGTAATGAAGTATGATTCTGATTTTATATATGTTGAACAGAGGCACAGAAGGGTAAATTACTCGTACCTTGGGTTACCTGGAGAACTATGACAGAGTAATCACATAACCCAGATATTGCCAGTGCCAACAACATAAGCGCTCACACATCGTTTGCAATTACTTACGTTGTTGCACTGAATAAACAGACAGACACTGTCACTGCTGCTACAACACAATTTGCATTGGTAAAAGCTGTTTTTGCACAAGGTAGGTTAAAATTACACAGTCTAGACAAGGCCTCTGTTGCAGTAGTAGGCCTGTTTTACAACATTCTCACTGGAGCAGCAATTTAAGAAGAATGAGTTAAATCAAGATACATTTTAAAGAGTTAATTAGATCACCGTTAAATGCTGGAAACTAAGAGGGAGAAAGGACAGGGGACATTTTGTAGCTTCTCTATAAATCATACGCTCAACTGGGAATGTAAGAAAAGGGGATTATTTGGCCTGTTAAAGCCATGGTGACATTCCAAGCCTATGAATCTGTGTACTACACTGTTATTACTGCCTTCGGGTCCTCCCTGCAAACAGTCACAAAGACTTACACTCTCTAAACCTGAGCTCCTATCTTCAAAGGCTTTGCTAATGGACATCTTGACTAGCACTACGGCTTCTAGGCCATGTTTTTCCTCCCCCCCCCCCCCCTTTTTTTTTTTTTAAAAAAAAGGAGTACAGCATGGGCATCCCTCCACATCAAACGCATTCCTGCTGTAACAACTGCTCAACACAATCCCAGAAAGCAAGAGGAGGAAAATGAAAACCAATCTGCCTCACCTCCCTGCTGCCAGTACGAGTTCTTGAGACCTCACAACTAGGTGGCACGCAGTGGACTGCACCAGCTCAGAGTTTCCCAAATGCATGAGGGGAAAACCTTTGATATGTCTTTTGACTGCACAGGCTGGCCAAAGCAGCAGCCCTGGCAACAGGCACACGACAGGCAAGGGCGACATCCTTCCTCTGCAAACCTTCCCAGCTGACACCTGCGCTGCCCAAAGGCAGGGATCTGCAAGGATGGATCAGAGGTATTGCTGGACTCAGCAGGAGAAAAATGATGGGAAGACCGAGAGCACTGCTCTCCTTCCAAAAACGAAAACCCATGATTGATGTAGGGAAAGGAAAGAGGACGGAGGCATCCACCAGGCACCCCCTGTGTACTGTGGGATACGATGGAGAGAACCGGCTATTTAGGATCTACATGTCATGAATTGGTATTTTTTAAAAGAATTTATACCCCTTCTCTAGAACAAGTTCTGATCCATTTGGGATGTCATTTATGTAGCCAATCACTACCTAGGAAGCCTAAAACAGGTTTTATTTAAACTCACAAACGTATGAATTGTTCGGAAACATATTAATTTAGAAGTCTTTCTGAAATACCGGAGAAACTTCAGGTGAATCTAGAAGAAGAAAATTTATTTTATTTGCTTTGAAGGGCTCTTCAGTAAGAGTTGACATTCATTACTGTTCTTTCCTCTAAAGAAAAAAAAGGGGGAGTGTTTTTATAACTTGCAAGCACTGCAACAGTTGCAAAACAAACAAACAAAAAAGTAAAATCAGAAAACTACCCAATTTATAAAATCAGTTTTTACTACAGTATTTGAGTCCACTTTATCACTCCTGCACTTACAGTACTGGTTATATATATATATATGAATAAACAGATTGTCATAATTTAAGGAGGAGATCATGAAATTTTACAGTTTCAGCAAATAGATTTCAACAAAAACAACTCATTCCACAGTTAAACCTAGAATTTGTTAACTGACAGACAGTAAAAAGTTGTTATTTTGTTTCAGCTTTTTCAGTGATGTACTCAGACAGCAGAAAAATTACCATGTGGCAAATAACCATACAGCACCATAAACAAGATACAACTAATTAGGACAAGAGGTCAGAAACCACCAGTTGACTGATGCTTATAAAAATGAATATGTAAGAAAAAAATGAACGGTCAATTCTCTGAAAAAAGCAGCTACATTTAATTAAAAAAAAAAAAATGGGATAGCAGTTTGACCAGCTCTAGTTTCATAGAGCATCTGAACATTTTGAAGATGATTCAGCTGATTCCAAAAAAAGCTTGTGCGAATAGCAGCCTGGAATTAAGATTTTATTAGAGAGTCAGACACACTGGGAGAGTGCTTTTTCTCCATGTTGCCAGGCAGTGAGTGCAATGAACACTACCTGCAAATTGGAGGAACATGCTGGGTTTCTTTGAGCTTCTTCTAAAACTATCATTAACAACAGAAAATGAAACAGACAGTCATGGATTTGATTGCTTGACTACATACTTTCAAAATCAGCATTTAGACCTTTACGTGTTGGCCTGCTGTGACTGATCGTAAGAAGGGGGGGGACTTAAAAAAATAAAATGGTAATTTGAAATTCGCCTCTATTTACATGTAAGATTATGTCTCTTATGAAACAAGGAATTAGGTTGACCACAGATTACATGCAAACTACAGCAGTCACGTAACCGTATGCTGTCTCTCTCCTTACCAGCTCTCATTGGCAAATAATGACAGCAGAAACCTCAGCTTGGTCCTATACCTCAAATGTACTACTCAACCTTAACATTTTTACATTTAGTTTAAAATGAGGCCAAAAAAGGATTTGCAGAACTAACATAGATTTATCTTTTGTAAATTATTATCATAATATACTGGGAAAGATCATATGATGAGTCATGGTAACAGAGAGGCATTGTTCCTTTCAGTGGACTCAGATGTTGAAGTCAGGCATGAGAAATAATAAATCAGTGTACCAAAGGGTAAATGTTTCCAGGTGTTTGCATCAGATTCATTGCTGCGCTAGCTAAACTAACAGTTACTGGGACTTGGTGCAGTTCCTTCCTCTCATTTATCTGAGGCACAGATCCTGTAAAGCCAGCAGTAATACTCATCACCTCACAGGACTGGGAGCAAGAGGAATAATCCCCTGGCAGCTTGGGCTCACAGTCCTTCAGTTTTCTTTTTCTTTTTTTCCCCCCATATTTATAGACTGTTTCTGAAATAGAAACTTCAAAGCTGGCATGCATCCACCCCTGGGGAGGAAAGAGCTTGCGCGTTCAGAATAAGAATGTCTCGTCTTTCGAGCCACATGCAACATAGTCCATAGATGTAAAGCTGGTTTTAAGCTACTTTTCTACTTTGCTAATAGAGGAAGCGGCCAATAATTGCCATGGTCCCTAGCTGATATCAGAATAGTTTTCAGATTATTCTCATCACATTTGGCTACTGCTTGCTCCTTCTATTCTGCCAGTTGGAAATGGCAGGATAAAAGGAGGTCCCACGCACTCCCCCTCTTCTCTTCGAGGTGACAACAGCTCGGAGGTATGTGGAGCAATGATGTGATGTATCTGCCGCACCACCTGGATACCAGAGAAAACCTCCTCAGAACCGGTCTGCACCATCACAGTCACATACAGCCAGTGTAATAAAACCTTGCACCTGTCTTTTAGCACTTAAAACACTTCTGGTTTTCAACAGGTTTGTGCTTTTGTGACAGCAATTCAGTCAAGCAGAGAGCAATGAAAGCAGTGAGAGCACACATGTGGAAACAGGGATCAGAGGATCAAAGCGCAGTATAGCCTCCCCACCTCCAAAAAAAAGAAGAAAGTAAAAACATTAGAAAAGCAACAACATTCAAAACAGCTGCTCGTCTGCTGATTAGCTATATCCCAAGCCATCTAACTCATCTGTACTGCTCATCTACCATCTCCCATCAACCAAACTGGAACATTTCAGTCCTCCTGAATTTACTGCTAAAGACAATTTATGAGATCGCTCAGCCACGCGGTATGACACTACTTGCTGAGAACCACATGACTTGAAAAACAAAAAACAATCACATTTAGAAGATGGTTAAAGAAAACGGGAAGAGTTCTTCGGTGGTCAGTCAAAAAAAGTAAAGTTTTATACTGTATAGATTGCTATGAAGCTACTACTTTAAAAGAAACATTTTATGGTAATGAGTTAATGGATTTATGAAGGGAGCTTTTACAAAATATTTTCGGATTTAACAAATGAGATGTGTCAGGATTCTTAAAAGTGGGGAATAGGAAGGAAAGGCAAAGGAAGAAGCAGTCAGACACATGTACGAGGATAGATCTGAACAATTCCCCTTCCCTAGTCATTGGCACATTCAGTTTTATATCTTTTACCATCTCTGGAAGTGATGATACTTTCTAAAAACTGAGGTTTGACTGTTTATGCTATTATCTGACCCCCAGGGGACCCTCTAGCTCTCAGTAGAGTAAAGCATAATACTAAGTACGTATATACTTGGAATCCCACCACATTGCTTTACAATATGTGATCAAGGTTTCACACCAGGGCTTGAGCCGGCTTTACAGCTTGCCACCGCCTCTGACGGAGAGAACCTGTTCATTCCTGCCACCCACCCCTGATCATTAGTTACCCCTGGCCAGCTCAGCAGGCAGCTGATCAGATAGAAAGCAAGCTTAAACCATTAAAATAGTGGAAAACTAACTTGGCAAAAAATAAAAGTATTTGTTCCTGGGTTACATGAGTTTAATCAGTTTATCTTGTGAATAAATGGGCAGAACAGGCAGAGAGGAGAGGAGGAATCACATGCTTGGAGAGAAGAGCTCGGGAGGAGAGAGAGGAGCCAGGTCCTCTCCTGTCCTCTTGATAATGGCGAGCTGTTAATTTGGCTCAGCCATACCTGGAAACCACATTCACAGATCACTCCCGATCTTCGCTCCTATATTACAAAAGTATTGTATTTGACTATATTATGGTAATCAATTAATTCATATATGGTCTTTCTCTACTGCAATATGCTAGCATTTCAGTCAGATTATGCCGTTCTATGGAAAAAATGACCATAAGAGGTGAAAGGGCATATGGAGAAATAGATGAGGAAAACCGGCAAAGTCCCAGATGAGATGTAACGGTGTGTAGCCAGAAGGGAGGGGAGTGGATACAACTGGTATTGCTTCTTCACAGAATGAGAGGATGGATGTATTTGGAAACTGTTTTTCTCAGGAATCACCTACGGAAAGCACCTGCTTACAAAGAGGATCCACAATCAGGCACCAGCTATAAGCCATCTCCTGCCAATCAACATGGGAAAGAGAGGATAAGCTCTCTCCTCAATGGATCTTTGAGGCTAATGTAGAATATTTATATCCTCAAAGACAGAGTCTTTGGGCTTGAGCATCCTGGAAAGTGAGTGCACAATGAGGGAGGGTAGAATTTACTTTGTGGCTAGTCAGCACAAACTCTCTCCAAAGTAGAACATGATTTGTACAGCTGGTGCACATCCACCTAATGATCCACTAAGAGGAAACTTTAAATCAGATGAGTCCCACATAGCTGAAGGATCAGCCAGGGACTCCTCTGTACCAGCTAAGTTACCAGCAAACATTAGCCACTTACTTCGCTAATCGGTAAAGAATGATGGTTTAACCTCTTTTGAGTGAACGTCTTTGATTTCACAACTCACAAAGCATGTACTGTGAATACACTTGGGAGAGTTGACGGTTCCTATCTAGATTAGTATCACAGGAACATTTCATTAAATTGAGAAAGGTAGAAGACTTAAAAAGTAGTTTTTAGATCTCCTGAGAAATGAAGTACTGCAAAAGATGGTCAAGTCAAAAAGTGACTGTAAAGACACAAAGGTCAGATTAAAAAATAATAAGCAAATCAGACTTAAAGGTGACACTGCATTCTGCAATCCATTATAGAGTTTCGAATAGCTCTGGATCACCTTATTTTAGTTATTATTTAAACAGAATTCCAGTGCTCTATTATAGCTAAAATGCATCTGGTTCCTATCTTTAGGCATCCTTTTGTGGCAGAGGAAACATATATATTAGCAAGTAATTTCTCTTACTTCTATTTTTCACTGACCATATCTTGGAAGAATCCCTTCAAGTTTCTTTCTTAAATGGGAATTCAACAAACAGATGGAACAAATTTCACAGTAAGCACAATAACCACATCAGGTGTCATTGCACCTTTTACCTGACAAGTCAAAACTGTAAGACATGCTAAGTGGCCGCATTGCTGTAAAAAAGAAATAAAAAGAATAAAAGAAAATGATTCAGCTATTAGAAAAAAGAGGGGTAATGAAAACAAAAGATTAACTCCAGTTGAGACATTTTGGATTTGGCTGCCTAAATCCAAAATGTCAGCCATACTACTGCTTTACTGCAGTAAAGCTCGTAAGTGTGAAAACTACAGCAGCATAAATGAGACTTGCAAACACAGCAAGTATAAAGACATTTTATAACGTATAGTTGTAGAATATTTTTGGAATACAGTAAATCAAATATCAAAACAAGAGGTAAGTATCTTAAAAATAGAATATTTTCACTTAAATGCCATGAAAGAGAGAGAGTGCGAGAGAAAAAAGAGAGTGCACAAGAGCAAGAAAGAGAACAAGCAAGATAGAGCAAAAGAGAGTGCAAGAGAAAGAGAGACAGAAAAGAGAGGGGGGGAAGGAGAGGGAGAGAGGGAGGGGGGGAGAGAGGGAGGGAGGGAGAAATGAAAAAAAAAGAAAGTACAAAGCCACATTTCACACAAGTTTCAGTGACCTGAAATAAAGTTTTCTCATTTTTTAAAGCATAATCTCCAATGATTATAATTAAACTAATAAAGACAGACAGAGAAGTTAAGTTTGAGCACTAGTTTCTTAGAAGAGGAAGGGAAAAAAGGCCTAACAGTCTGATTTGTGCTGATTTCTGTTCTTTTTTAAAAGCTGCCCTGCTTAGACAGACTTACCCAAATGGATCTGTAATATTGGCCTTTCCTTTCTGGGTCTCCAAACATTTTGCTCCCAGATAAGAAAGCAGTTACATGTTCTTTATTTCTGGAAAGTTTACATAACCAAGAGCTTTGTTCCCCATCAACTTGCTGACAAAAGTCTGTGCATGAAAATACCACCTTTGGGTAGTGGACAAACCACACGGTTGAGCTGTTGAACCTTCCTCCAGGCTGCCGGTCCAACTGCAGTCCTGACTCCCAACAAACACAAACCACCGCTGTGTTCAACTCATCTATATTTCTAATTGCACGGTGTTATTCTGGGACTAGACACTCAATCCTTTCACAACCGAGACCAAAATTTCAATGTACTAATCCACATCAGCAAGCCAGGCCCAACTACAAGAATGTACCTGGGGGCATCAAAACCGGCATCAGCTCACCTGTGTGACTTGCCAGCTCTTAAACATGCATGTTGGTGTCAAAGGGTCTGTCAGCCAGCCACACATACTGTTGCACTAAAATACGTTTAAAAAAGGTTGTGCTGGGACAAACTTCGTTCCTGAGAATAAATTAAGGCAGTGAACAGTAGGTGGCCAACCCAGAGGCGAATTTGGGAGTCAGCGCATTCTTGCTGCAGTTTAGTAACACACACAGCCAGAGCGACTTAATATAAAGCCAAATATATTTTAAAGCAGAGGGTTTTTATCGCATAACCCTAAGCCCTAACTGAAGGTTGATAAAACATGGACATGCAACAAAAAGTTTTCTCCAAGATTCATTAGCTCAACCGATGCTTTTAATTAAAACGACGTGCCCCTCTAGGCAATATTTGACAGTTTATTCTGATGATTTTATCAGGTCATTTGAAATCACAAATTCCTCTACTCAAATGCTTCCCATTGAGAGAGCAGCTACCAAGATTAAATTGCCAATTTTGAAATAAGTTTTCCAAAGAAGTTTTAGACGAAGGGGGCCCAGCCACAAGCCAGTTACAGCCCACCAGCATGGCTCGTCGGGCTGGCAGTTTGCTTCCAGTTGCTCTCTTTTTCTCAGCAGCAGCTCAGGAGTGGAGATGATCTTACCTGTACACATGGGGACATTCTCTTCCTCCTGCACATTTCACTCTAAAGCTTTTTTTTTTTTTCTTTTCACTGTCAACAAATATGTCTGTCCAGATGGTGTAAGCGTCCTGCACTGTGACTCTACTGAGATTTGTAATCCTTAAACCTCATTACCTTACATTTCATTACACTAAATTACACTCAGTGGGCTTCTAAACTATAAGGCAGATCTATTTGTATCATTCTAAATGTCACTATCGTTCCCAATTCTGGCCCAGCAAACATATTTTATTCTAAAAGGAATTTAGAGATTTTGGACAAAACAATCATCATAAAAGTTTCACTGTGAGAAAGAAAAAAACCTCATATTTCAACATATGAAACAATTATCTTGAAGGGAATCATAAGACCTTCGCTCTTTTTTCTTCTTCTTCCTGCCCACGGCAGATAAGTATTTACATGACTCCACATGCAAAAAAAAAAAAAAACCTTCAGCACTACAGTTGCGTACATCCTTTTTGACACCTGCAGTAATACGCACTTTTGGTCCAGATAATTAGCTGGACTAAAGGGAAATTAACACATTTCCAAAACTTAAAATCCATTCTTTATTTTACAAATGAAGGCAAATCAGTAAGAAGTCTGGCATCCCTTATCAGAGGTATATGCTATGTTAATCAACCTAGGAAATCCTAGCCAATAATCTTCTAAAATTTAGGACTGTTTTTGGAAACTGTTTACCAACTGGGTTTGATGTCATTTGTATCAGTTAGAAACAGTAAAGATCTAATAGATCAAATTTGCTGCGCCTGAGAGTACATGATAGCTCCCAGATGGAGAAGCTAAAATACTGAAAGAAAAGCAAAGAAGTGTTCTACATTTACAAGCTTTCTATATTTGGAAAAATATTTGGGCCTTCTAATGGATACAGCAAGCATAAATTGAAACCAAAACAGAAGCCGGAAGGCCCAAAGAAACAATATTCAAAACATCACGCTTTCAAAACTGCACCCAAGCAATCCAAACGCTACCAAGCACTCAAAAAACAACGCAGCAAAACAAGACTGATGAAACTCTTTGTCTCTGGAGACAATGAGCTGTCACAACCCGCTTGAAACTGGACCATTGCCTTTAAGCACATGTGGCAGGCATAACATTTTGCAAAAAACAACAGAGAGTACATGCACGGGCTATTTCATGCTTTTCCAGTCGTAAGATGTGACTTTTGCTCTTCAAAAATCCAGCTAGCTGTTTTTCTAGTACAGATAACTACTATACTCTTTCAGAGGAGAAATGTAAGTCACAATGTAAGGTTCTATTTGTCATGCTTTTGTCATGAGAACCACTGAACAAATCAGTGATTGCTGAAGAGTACAACACTTGTACAATCCTGTAGTGGGTTGTTGAATGTACACTGCAAAAATAAACTGCTTTGCAATATACATCTCAATTATTTGCCCATTAAAAATATCGATGAATACATGCTCCATAACTTGTAAAGCAAAGCAAAGATTTACACTCAAAATAGAGGTAAAACTTTCAGAAAACCAAACAAAAACAGATATTCAATTAAAATAAGGAAATCAATGATACTAACAACAGGAAATAAAGAGAATAAAATTAATTAAAAACATATATATAAATAATACCTACAGATATGTAAGGAATATTTCACTGGGGAGAAGAAATACCCATTCCAGTCTGAGCAAATCTAACATTAACTGCCATGCCCAACAAGCAATACGATGCCATTAAATTTATCTAATGCTAACATCAGAAACATGAAGGGATCAAGTTGAACCAGACAGCATCTTATTTTTAAAAATAACTTAGCACAAAGACTGCACAACCCTAGCAAAGCCTGCAGGCTCTTTCTTTTTCTGAAGGGATGGGAAGAATTTTATCTTCAGTGAGATCTGTACAGATTTTGCTAATATTATTGCTTCTTATGTGGGACACTTTTCTGTGGATGCTGCTGGTTAAAACTACCAACGGACTTACCCAGCCTGCTACGCCTTATCTCATCAGGTGAGACAGGACGTAACTTCCTTTCTGCCTTGATTTCCTCCAATATCCTTTCATGAAGGCTGCGTGGCCGTGGTGGGGTTGGTTTTAATTTTCTTGCAGAGGCCTTGGGATACAAAGATAATCATATATTCACTGAAAAATACTCCCTAAAAGTAGATTTCACACTTAAAAAAAATGTTGTAATATGATTTTACATGCACACAATTGTAAAACTCACAGAATATTGGAAAGAGAATTGTATTTTTCCCTCATTCATCACGATTTCACAGAGATAAAGGGCTGCTGGTCAGTAACAGCTATTATTTGGTAGGTGCATGATAATCACACTTTATGCTTTAAGAGACCATGTTTTATATACACAAGACAATATTCTTGGAAGCCAAGTCATTTAACAAAACATTTAAAATATCCCCTGGACACACACATGCTTTAAAAAACCCCCACATTTTCATAGGGACAGAAGCGTACTGGATTACGTACAGGATTTAATGGAGGTCGTGATCGGATGAAATCCAGGATTATTTCATGTGCGCTCTTTTTTAATCGCGGTGGAATGTCACCATTGACCTGGAAAGAAGAAAGTGAAATATGTATTTCTACAGTTCGCATTCATATTTCTGCAGCCGATGAGATCAAGCGAAAACTCAGAGCATCCCTGACAGAGCCTGCGGGGTTCTGACACCGGCACCGTCAGTCCTGAACAGCGCAACGATCCATTTGCAGAGCACAGGCAAGCTAAGATGTAGATAAGAGCTTTTCAGCTCGGCGGATTGCTACAGAATAAAGCACAACTGCAGCAGCATTAATTAGCAATACTTACGATCCTGAAATGATGGGATTAAATATCAAGGCTGCAGCTGTGCCTACAGGAGAACGCTGACAAAGCTGGCATCTTGCTTGGGGGAAAAGGAGTCAACCACTCCATTTTAAGAACAAGTATTTGAACTTTTCCTCTATCTTGACAACACTACCAACCGTTACACAGTCTCCAATATTCTGTTCTTAGGTTGAAAAAATATAGATACTTATTAGGGCTCAAATTTTCTTGATCTCTTTGCCCTTATGCGGAAATCCCGGGAGAAAGAGAGAGCTCCTCTGAGAGTGGCTTCCTAGGTACCTCTAAACCCACCCTGCAAAAATTTATTCCAGTTTGATAACATCTGTAGAAAGCAAAGTAAGTCACTAGAAAGGAATGCCATCGAAAAAACAGGACGAGAGTTTCCTCTTTCTAAACCGTATATGTCTGTATAAGAGGTGCTGGAGAAGGGTTGTTTGGGGAGTTTTGGGTTTGTTTGTTTTGTTTCAATCTGCAGAGATACCAGGCATTTCTTTCTCAGGTATCTCATTTTGGACATTCGACTATATATAACACCTCACAGGAAACAGTCAGCAATTCACTAGGTGCACAGGAGATAAAACAAGTCAATGGAAGTTTTCCTGTCATCTGAAAAATCATACATTGTGAGCTGGGAATAATTGTATGGATTTGCTTAAGAAAGGCACCGGTCAGGTTGAGGCTTTACATGGCACAACGCCCCAGCGTGCTGTCAGGGAGGAGAGCGCAGCCCAGGTCATACATCCCTCTGCTCTCTTCTATTACCACCGAGTCCCTGGCTATCGGCCCTGTCTTCTAATTCAATGGAAATTCCCATGACACTATAGTTCTTAGGCTGACTGTCCCAGATTTCAGCACTCTGATTTTTTTAAAAGGGCCAGTTGTCTTGGTTTTCCTTGGGGGACTTAAAAGCTCTGTAGCCAAAAAAAACCCACGTAAAGACACAGCTGTAGTTTGTCCTATCACATGCACATTTGCTAACCAGGAGGAATGCTGCAGCCATGAAACGACCATGAAGCCACCTGCGCACGAACCCTAACTAAACCTTCCCAATGCCGTGTAACTTCTGTGCATGCTCTGCCTGCCTCACTTGTGCCCTCCTCCTAGGCTGAGGCAGAGAGAGAGCCTCTCCTAAAGGATTTGTTCTTCTCCGATACGGGCTCAGATGCAGCGTCTCTCCTGGGGCACGCTCCATTGCTTTCTTGGGCACTCTTTCTAGAGGTGTCTTAGCCCAGACATGGCCCGATTCTCACTTGTTCCCCCCCACCCCTTAGCTTCCTTAGAATAAATTTCACACAGTTTGGCACAGACAAGCTGCAAAACGGTGTGACATACAGCATCTTCCTAGAAATAGTACGGAAAAATTAAAATTGAAAAGGTTGATATTAAATGGCCATTTGACATGTTACGATGAGCAGGATATTATTTTAAGTGATGCGATTGATTTCTTCTTTTTAAAGACTGAGCAGTTTTTCGAGACCAACATGATTCGCCTGACTAAGAATGAAATGAGGAGTCTCCCTTCCCCAGGTTACTGCTCACCAGATGCCAAGGCTGAGAGCTGAAGTTGAAAGTTATTGCCATGAGAACAGCTGTTTTGTAAAGCGATAAGCTCCGTTCCAGCCTCGGGGAACAACTCTGCATCACAATATGAAATAAATAATACATGGCTCTGAGCCTTTCACCTCAGGGCACTCTCTACACCGACTTGAGGCCACCACACTATAATTAGTATCAGTATTCCCATTTGATTTGAAAAGAAGTGCTACATTTGCTTAAGTGATTTTCCACAGGATATACAGGGAGCTCGTGGCAAAGCAAGTGGATAGTTATCGGCTGTTTCAGGGAATAAGCCAAAATCAGGAGCGAAACAGCATCTGCCTTCTCGCACCGAGCTCCCAAGCGAGATGCTAACACAACAGACGCTGAAGGGAAGCTATCATCCCTCCCTGTCTACACTAGATTTTTTTCTTTACTCAGGCTAAATCGCTCTCACTAATGAACAGCTTCACGTGCATCTTTTACTTTTGGTTAATTAATTAATTAAAATTCATGGCTCTCAATTAAGGCCTAAGTGAGAGATGTACACATGCAGCCACGATACAGGCAGTAGGGGGAAAAAAAACATAAAAAGCAAAACAAATCCACCCAAATGATCTCTTTGTTAACATTAAATGGGCTTTTCTGCAGCAGTATGCATTAAAACTAGTAACGTGGGAAAAGCCCAATCAATGATTACAAAATCAAATAGAAATTTAGAGGTCTAAACAGCCAAAGCATTGAAAAATTACCATGTAACAATGTACTGGCCTGGCACCCACTACCTTCGTATCTTATATATATACGTGTGTATATATATATATATATATATATATATGGATTTGTAGTTGAAAAGCTAACTGTGAATGGTATTGAGTAGCCTTTAACAAAGGCCTGAACAATGGTGATGATCACACAAAATAAAAAATACACTACAAACGATTTTCACAAGAATCACGTCATTCACCAGTGATGTTCAATTATCTCAGCCAGTTTTTTTTCACACTATGAAAAGTAACAGCTTTAAGTAGGAGAGTGCTATCTCCAAATAACAGCAGATAGAGCTAAGATTGTTAGGTGCCTCCCACCCTGTTAGCTAATATTACCTAATAGCTAATATTGCTCTGCACTGCCTAGGAATTTGCATTTGAAATGAAATGGAACGAACACTGAGATGGACAGAGGGAGGACATGTTACATGGGTTCCACAACAGCCCATGATAAACATATATCATGAATTAAAGTACTATAACCATATACATGTGTTCTCCTTCATTATGCAGAAAGTATATCACTTTTGTTAACAGAGTTAAGCTACAGGCTGCATATCAATTTTCTGATTTGACACCATACAGGAGGCTCACATGGCACTGTCCATCGGTAACGCTCCTCAATACTTCACCATCGTAAGCCGCTGTGTTCAGACCTCCACAACTGCATATATATATATATATATATATATATATATATATAGTGGATACAAGTTTATGATACCACTTAATAATCACGATACTTCTCACACATTATCACTATTTCCTTGAGTATCTCCAAAGCATGAATAAGAACTGTAAACAGCACCACCACTGTGCCTAGGGTGACTCCTAAATTGCTGCCCAAAAATTTGAAGGGGGCAGAAAATAAAAAATGATATTTCCACGCTTAAAGCAGTTGAAAATCACTCAGTAGAAGTGAATCAGGTCAGGGCATAAGAGAACAACAGACTCCACCACGCTCAGCTGGACACACGGGTTGAAGTGATCGCTAACCACGTTCCTCACAGTCTAGATGTCCGACCTGAAACATCTGAAATCTCATTTGCAAAAATGCTGCACGTGCACGTCTGTAATTGCAGTTAATGTAAGTACTAGAAGATGCTAATTACTGTAAGATATTTAAAAAAAACTATGACACAGGATACTCAGATTAGACATCCAAATTACTGGATAATTTTGATAATATTAACTAATCTACATGCCTCCGTTCCCCTTCTGTAACACGGACAAAGTAATACTGCTGCATCACACAGGTATTTGCAAAGATCTCAGATATGGGGAGAAGAGCATCATTACCCATGAAGAATTTAATAATTATATATGTCATGCAGAGTTCATACGCTACATAAAAGCCACCTTACAGCCACGAACTGAGTAAGTAGAATAAGAGTTATCTAGCTGCAGTTCAGTAAGCACTGCTCAAGAAATACTGTGAATGATGCAAAACTGGGTGGGTGGGGAAAAGAGAGCTAATATACGAAGTCAATGTGGAATTAAAAGCTGTAGCTTAATGCATATGCCCAAAGAAGACAAAATAAGGCTGCCAGGATGATGATAATTCTTAAATTTCCCAATTTCTGAGTGTTGACTGTACCAATGTACACCACCGTTAACCTTTTGGGAGGGAGCGCTCCACAGGTGAAAAGTCCTATTCAAACTGTTCAGGCAAACATTCAAATATTTAAAAAAGCTAGGATTATATTTATCATGTTCCTATCCCAACCATAGAAACAATGACTCTTGCATAAGAGGGACACAGAGATGACAAATTTGAAATTACTGTATGAAATTATGTATATACTGAAATAGAAGTGCAGAAGTCACTGAAACTAATGAAATCAGCTACTTATAAAAACCCCTGAATTTGACATCTTCAAAACATTTGGAATATTTGAACTATTCCAGAAGACTAGTAAGAACAGACAGCCCTAGTTATTGGTATCTGTTAGCACAACACTCTTGATAGTCTGAAACACCAAAGTAGCTCCTAAGAAATGCACCTTATTCAAACATCTGCTCCTTTCCTAATTTCTACTAGGAGTACTCACCAGCCAGGGACAGATCAAGCGACTTGTTTAAATACAGCATTACAATCATAAAAAGAAGAGTACAGACTTTATGTTACGTGTTATTTACGTTAAAATTATCCACCTCTTGTTATCATTTGTAGTATGCATTTTCACAAGCTGCCAATTCTAAAAATACTACCTGTAACGTTTAAAGCAAAAATTGGTTTTAATAATAACTTTGTCAAATGTCTGTTTTGATTGATACAAAGAAACATAATCCATCTTTCCATGGCTGCTTTATAATTCAGATTTACAATTCTTGCCTTTTCCTCCTCTTCTGTTCTTCTCACCATGACAGTTTTCTCTGATGGGAATACATACAAAGCTTTGACCCGTGACAGTCAGCTGAGACTCTATTTATGAGACCTAACTAAACTTGTAATTATCTGTGAATCCCTCAGGCTCCACACGTTTCATATTGAACTGCATTCTTATTATCGTGCACATTTTGTACATTCTTCAAGCAGGCCCTGCAGCAGAATGCCAGTTACTGGATGGAAAGTTTATAATAAGAAAGAAGTTATTTTTCTAACACAAAATCACTAGCAGGTGTGGTCAGACTAAGCCAGCAATTGCATTGCAGACAGCACTACAGTATTGTACCTGCAGTAGATTTTAATCTCAATTCATGTCTGTCCAGAAGTTACTCTGGATAACCTGCCCAGTAGACCAGAGAGCGGGACAAAAACAGATGCTTGCAAGTGTTTTGTATACAGCAAGAGTCTGGATGACCGGAGGAGTAGCTGTGCCTTCAAGACCTAGCATATGATGAAGCAAATCTTTTCAGATGAAGAAAATCTTTTCAGAAGACGCAGGAGCATGCTCAACAGATAGTGAATTAAACACTAGTCTGACAAAAGCGAAATTAGGTGACCCAGGGGTTCCCATTCAAACAAAACTACTATACTGACTGCATACAGTAATCAAGGCCCTGAGGGTACTGTTCTTCTTTTGCAGTGGGTAGTACGAACACATACAATTCTCTGAACCGTTAGCGGAAGGATAGATAACATCAGTATCCGGGTACATATTTTACTCTATTGATTTAATATGTAAGCAACAACATCTGCTGCAGAAAATAATTATAATCTCATAGCCTAAATCCAGATCTTGACTGCGAAACGACTTTCAACTCACATATAAGAGACATTTATATCTGCAACAAGATTCATGTATTTGCTCTCTGTGTAGTTCTTCCAGCTTTTTCCTCCTTTATTCTTTTTCTAATGATCTCTAACAAGACAAACTATATGCGCATACACTTGCACATGTGCCTGCTCTCTCTCTTCCTGTATATATATATGTTGTGCTTGGGACTTTCTGAGTTTTTCTAGTGGAAACGTGGCTTTCTCACTAACAAAGATTTTGTGAGGATTTGTCAGGAAAAAAAAATACTTGAATACGGACTATTCTATGAAGATGCTTCCACTATCTACAACAAGCAAAAATAAGTAAGTGCAAAGTATAAATACTGACATTGCTCAAATACACACCTCTGACAAAGGGGGTGTAAAATGTCCTATGAAGGATAACGATCCCCTTATATCAGTTGCACGCTTATTGTAAAGAATCTCTGCATGTTGATCACAGCATAAACCAAAAGCAACAAAGAATGGGGAGACACCAGTAAATATCAGTATGGGTTCTGATAAAAACAGTGCCTCAGGTCAATCTTATATGTACCCTTCCAACCGTTCATGTTTGAGATGTACATGAGTACCTAGGAGGAGACCCACCAATACTCTCCAGCTTGCTTTAGCTTATTTTCTTGACTTGAAAGCAGCAATAGGATATAGTGAAAATAGTTTAAGTCAACTTTATAAAATTGAAGACTTCAAGGTGAAATGCTTTACACAGATAATTCCTTGAAAATTCGTAACAGACCATCCAGTCTCAACAACTGCAGCAGGTAAGGTAAGTTTTCCTGCGCCGCAGGTGATCGTTTGTCTTCATCACACTATTCACGTTACAACGTGGTAGCACTTCACCCTCTGAAATAACACATTTATCTTCCAAAAATTACATTGACACTCAACATAAATGTTTTCTTCAATAAGAAAAGCCTAAAAAATCCCTCAGCATAGCATGACAGCTATGCTATGATTTGAATGCTAACGTTATCATCAAGCCAACAAAAATCATTTGTTCAAGCATAAGATACGTAGGCCTGCTTTTTGCAATTTTTAAATGCCTGCCATATGGAAAATAAAATGCATAGCGTTTGCTGGTTTCACTTTTTTTCCTCCACACACTACCTACACTTAAGGCAGAGTAGAAAAACCATGAACATGACTAATCATACAAAATCATAATTTCAAAGTTCTCAGAAAAAAGACAAAGATAAAACAAAAGGAAGACAGGGAAAAAACATTTCAGATTTGACAGAATCTAGTGATTCTCTTGACTTACCATAACCTTCCTTAAGGTATAGCGTTTGGATCTAATGTCATCCATCAGCATTTCATAGGGTGTGAGCTGATATTCTATCGGGAGGGGGTTGTACTGACGCTCTTGAACTTTCTTAAGTTTGACGCCATTCCGTAAATCTCGCATCACTTGCACCCAAAAACGAGCCTGAAGAGCCAAGACAGAGAAATTTTATTTAATACCTTACGCTTGAATAACAACTGAAATTAAACCAAAGTTGCTCATTCTCCTTTCAGGACATCACCACACCAAACAGTTAGAGCTATCCTATTTTATTTTTAACTTGTTAAAACAAGTAAGGAAAGCGGCTATTCTCATCAACCAAAGTCCATCTTATTTGTGGCTATTTCATATAAGGCTATTTTTAGCCCTCATGAGCATAACAAAACTTCATTGCAACTCAGCAGAACTTCAGTCTCTCCTCAAGTGATAGCCAGAACTAAAAGAATATGGGAAAAGGGTTTGAAAATTCTCATATACCTTCAGATTTCTATTTCAGCTACACAGCATATATGTCAGTAAAGTTTCTAGACTTGTAGCTAACGCTATGTGAATTAAAATACGATGAGTTAAGTGTCTGAATCCTAACCTTTGTTTCTCTTCTGCCCAGAACTATCCTGCAGAATTTTCCAGCAGTTCCTCCTCAAATAGAAATTTTGGGATGATCTCCCAGTCCTAAGGTTTAGGGATGTCCAGTCGGTACTCCATTCCCTTTTGCTCTGCCTGTAAGAGCACTGCACCCTAACCTCTTCCTCATTTCTTCTTGGCAGTAGGAACAGGTGGGGAGGAAGAACTGCTGGACAGGAGGAAACTGGGAGATGGAAATCAAGTACTTTTAAGAACCTCATAATGTTCCTCCACGCAGTGGCCGGAAGAGTAACTAGAAGCTACCAGAAGGTACCTTCTCTAAAGAGTTTCTCTGCAGCATTTTTATTTTACCATTCTAGAAACTCACAGCTGATGGCTCTGACTACCGTCTGGCTGCCACTTTGAAGGGCAGTCATTACAAACTCTGTCTAAATGTCCAACTTTTTAAATTACAAAAGCTTCCTCATGAAAGCTTAGTCTAAAGAAGAAATGTAATAGTGAGCAGCTTGGATACTTGTATTGTTTCTCCTGCCTGTGAAGGAGCGTGAGATTCTGCTTCATCCTAACTGGTCATGACTTATTACTAATTCATATGGCAAAAAAACAGACACTGATTTTACCATAACACAAACGACTCTACGTAAACAATATAATGAAATATAAACTATTAATAACGACACTGATTCATTATTCAACCGCTGTCTTACCCAGTCAGCATTTTTTAAGTCATCAAGGTCTGTGCTGGTTTCGTCACTTGCTTCTTTGTCCATTTCTTGAATCTTCTTCAGATTCTGCCACCAAAAAGAAAATTAGCCAATAAACTGAATGATGGCATTACTTTAAAGTAAAATGGAAGTTTAATTTTTGACATCTTTTGAAATATGTCATTTGGGTATTCTGATTAACATTTTATGACTTGAATAATAGCACTGCAATAGTAATAACAGTAATTTGAAATACTATTTGAATATTAGTGGCCCCTAAATGCTGGAGAAAATCTGAAGTTTGGCATATGAACCTAGCTTAATAGCATTTCAAAGGGAACTATACTGAGAAATTTTAAGATTTCTAAAACTGGGCTATCACAGGAAAAAAAACAAAACAGGAGGTCAGAGAGGTTACAACACAGAGAAGTTTACTGACTTGAAAGGATACATTCATAACAAAATTACTGTCAGTTGCCAAATGCAAGACAGCTCATTTTTGCAAATGAAGAAAGTCCTGCAAAGTTAGCCATTAAGAGAAATAAATCATGAGGGATCCTTTCAATAGAATAGTGACAGACTTACATCTAAAACAAAATTAAGTAGATTCTATAACATCGTTAAAGACTTTGGAATCTGAGTAATATAACCATATAAGTAAGGAATGAAAACAGATCTTTCAAAGGTAACAATTACTGTTCAAGAAAAAGGTCTGATGAGGCAAATATGAAAAAGACTGCATCTAAATGGGCAAAACAAACGCTTTCACAATAATAAGAATTTGAAAAATGACAGGTAAGTGTCACATAAACAAATGCAAGCAAGAGATTTAAAAGACACAGGTCTTACTGGATTTACAGAAATGATCTTGCCAGTTTTTGTTTTACTTCCAAATTGAAATGTCCAGCAATATAAACCAATTTTCAATATTCCATTTTTCAGAGAGTTTTCTAGCAAATTTTTCCTTTAACAATGTTTAATTTGATCTGTTATCTAATTATTTACTTATGTATTAAACATGGATAGCTACATCTTCTGCTGACTAACTTCTTGAGTTTATGTTATGTGACTAAATCAGCAGGTCAGAGATAAGCAGAAGATTTCTGTATTTATCATAGAAATACTTGTCTCACTTTTGAGCCTAACACACTCTACTATTCTAATGGAACTGAACAGAGAGTCTCAATTTAGCTTGGGAGCTTCCTAGAAAACTTAAGAAGTAAGCATATCTTGAAAATTGTTTTTTCTCCACAAAGTAGTACCGAAACTGTCAACATCTGAAATGGAAGCACTGGAAAATCCACTCAACAAACAGAGCGCAAGTATTTACTAAACCTGATTACAGAGAGAGCACACATGAGTCACCCACCCCAAAGGTTTTGGAAAAACAACAGATGGATTATTTATTGTCTTATTTAAGTAAGTAGCACACTTGCTGTCAGGTCAGAAAAGAAATACTACTGTTGCCCTTTACAAAAATAATACATAATTTATTGAAAGATTTTAGAAAACTCATAAATCGTCTTTGCTACAAAAGCAAATATGTCCCCAGAACGTGGGAACATTTGAGCACGATTTGCGGTATCATCACAAGATACCCAACGGGGGGAAAAAGTCTGTATGGAAATTTGCGTCAGGTCTGTTGCTGTGGTCAGCAATCACTCTAACATCTACTTACAATCATCCCTTTTCCATGGAATGAAAAAAAATAGAAAACCAGAAAGAAGAAGTAACATTAAGGTCTCCTTTACACAAATTTTGCACTCCAGGGTTTCTTCTTTTCTCTATCACACTCACAGTTGCAGTAACCATTTCAAAGATGCTTTCTGTGAACTGTAAATGATTTGCCTTCTTGCAAGGTGCCAACATTTGTTAATAATCTGCAAAATATAAAATCATCCTCTTTTGCCTTTAGTCTTTTAGTCTAACCAAAAAGTCAACTTCAGCAAATGAGCTGACAAACGTCAGATCTGCTACTCTCTTCCACACTGGAAGATACACATTCATTTTTACAAAATTAACACATTCCAGCTGCTTAACCTTTACGTCGAATGTTCAACAAGGTGTGCGGCAATTACCCACTTCAGCAGCTATGTTCCCTAATATACAGTGTGCTGGGCTGCTTCAGGCCCAGAGGCATCAGGAGTGACATAAATATTCCATGAAGCTAAAAAGATTAAACCTGTTATTTTTAACAGCAGAAAATCAGAAAGGAGGAAAAACGTGAAGAGCTGAGAGACCTTCCAAATAAGGCAACCATCTAATTTAGTTTCCCTGAAACATAGCCAGAGGGGGAGTTTCTACTTGAGCCAGTACAGGTACATAAACGATACTAGCTACCACAGACCGTAGAGCTGCAAGAGCAAAACCTACCAGCCAAAAGGTAGCAGCTCATTTGTAGCATAAATCTGCACTTTCAGGGATTACAAGCAGAGGCTTACAGCCCAAGTTAGGCTCCTGCTCCTCGCCATCCTAGCTGAGGGCTCCTGCTGCTTCCCTTGTACACCCACTCAACAGTGAATTGCTTGAGGAGAAAAAATTGCAGGAAAAATATTCACTTTTTCCTCAGGGGAGCTCCTCCCCACACCCCAGGCTTTGGTCCCTGAATCCAGCTCACTGTGCAATCAGTGGAGAACATAGAACGGAAAGTAATTTTCCTTTGTTTGAAAAGTTAGAAACCTTTGGAAACTTGGGGGAAAAAGGAAACAGAAAGTATTCTATCCTTGCAGCCATTATTTATGAAGGTTTCTTTAACTCTTCTCCACCTGTCGGGCGCTGCTTAAATTCACTGTGACAGACGATTATGTAAAATCTTCTAGACTAAATGAAATACAATCATTTCCTTCCACCACCCTCAGCCAGTGTCAGTGGCTTTTGGACTCTGTTTCAATTGCAAATTATAGAAACCAAAGCATTTACAATACAATAGACTGTTTGTCAGAACTTAATTGTGACCCAAAAAATCTATGAGTAACCTCAGCTGCTATATCCATTTGTACTTACCCCTGGGACAATGGATTAAGAAAAGCTATTACAGTATAATAAATACATAGTCTACATGGTTTTCTATTTCCGAAAGCAAAAACATCTTAAAAGGGTTTTTCTAAGTGATCCTAGCACCTCAAACCCATACCACAAATCTGATTCATCTATTACAGTCTGCACATACATTCAGGAAATAAAGGGTTAGATTTGTAGGATGTCAGCGTTTCAACTACATCTGTTCTTTTTTTAACCTCACAGCATTTGGCCATTTTTAAAACGGAATTGTGTGACTACTAAGTGTAAGAAAAATATAGAATTTCTTTGAATTTATGGTTGCACTATTTAAAGCAGTCAATTAATTTGTTGTTGCTAAGTGGCCCACATTTGAAGCATGTTCTTCTCTGCTCAGTGACAGATGGAAGGTTATGTAAGACACTTGTCAGCACAACGTCAAAGACTCACTTCAACAAAATGCTCTCTAAAATGAAACACTTTAATGAACACGGAATTCTCAGGAATCCACATCTTGACTTTGTCTTTCACAAATTTCAAAACACAATCTATTACAATTTCCAGTTTATATTTTTAAATCTGAATAATTTTTCCCTGATGCAAGTAATTCTTACACTGCTACCTAGGAAACTAATAAAGTAGTCTTGCACGTCTGATCTTGGTTTAGAAATATATGAGCTACATATCAGGAAAAACTGCTTTTATGTATTCAACTGTCTATTTTGGGCTTGAAATGTATGGGCTTAGCCAGTAGTGTTACCTCAGTTTCTTAAAAATGTCCCATTTAACTCAAACAAGAGGTGTTGAAGGGAATACGATCAGCAGAACCAGTCCTGAAAACCTCTCCATTTTTTGTATGTGTGAAAAAGAGCTTTCTCTCATATTAAGAGGTTTGCAATGGCTCCTAAATTGAGCGACCAAAGAAATCATGATGGGGGTGCAAGCCTGATGACAACTCAGTTGCAAGGGTGGAGTCACAAGTCTGAAAGTATGAGCAGAAGTGGGATCATGAGCAGAAAAGTTCGGGCACTCGTGTCTTTCTTGGACAGTATTTTCTGAACATCCAAGCAGAAGGGTATTCTTAACAGCTTCTATGGTCACCTGACTATTAAGGGTAACTTGGCTAATGACTATGTTTCTGAAATAAGCGATCCATTAACAAGAAATGCATTAAAACATTATTTGAGTACCTATTAACTAACTACCTCTATTATCATATTTTTATACAAACAATATATATGTGTGAAAGGTATATATACAAATTTTAAATGGAAAGTAACAATCTACTTTTGTAATTAACTGTTTTTCCATTAGAATCTTTAACATGAAATGAAATGAAACCAGAAAAGCAAGAAAGGAACAAGAGAAGTTTCATTTCTACTCATGCACTTAAATAGAATCTGCAGGTTTAACTTTTTCATTCAGGTCAGGTTGAAATATATCCAGACAGACTGACAGATCAAGTTTCTACATGAGAAAGGACAGAAATGAAAGGCGACATGATTTAAATTAACACTTTAAAGAAGATAAACTGGGAGCCTTACCTGTATTCTGCCAAGAACTTGAGTTAATTTAAAAAGCATACTGTGGATAATGAAACTTTGGACGAGTCCTTGAAGAACACTGATTTACACTGCAACTGAAGATGTATGTGATTATAAAAATACACAAAGTTTTAATTAATTTGGAAGGAGTATTAATCTTGATGCTTCAAGGTGTAAACCAATCTCTAAAAATTTTTGAGATGAGTCAGTCCTAATTTGGCAGATTAAGGCACATTTGCCTACTGAATCCTACTTATATTTTATGCTGGCCAGCTTCACATGCCATCTTTTAGCACCAGCTTTGCCAGTCGCAGCATTTATCACCTACAGCGCTCACATGAATGTTTTGCTTTGCTACAGGCCGGCACTGGTATTTACCAGCACCACGTAGCCATTAAGCATGAGCAGAGCCTTAACCTCACAGAGAGGTAAGACCGGGCAGTAACAGGGAGCTGAGGGAGGACTTGGGGCAATATGCCCTCAGCAAACCAGATCAGACCTGGAAGAGGAGCACGTGCCCACAATTTGGATGGCAGAACCAGATGGATTCCAGATCTGATCAAAATCAGCAATTTCTGCACTCCTAGGCTTGTACAGTCTCTCCTTGTCTCTTACAGTCGCACTTGCTGCCACCTGTGAGCAGCAGGAATGACTTTTTCCAGATACACCACAAAAGGAACATTTGCTTTATCTCACAGACATCGTTCATTTGCACCCAGAGTTCTGTCTATGGCTAGGTGTAAGCAAAGGTGATCTCAATGTCTTTTGGATCATCTTGAAAAAGATCGATCTTTTTTTTTACATAGCGTCCATTTTTAGCAGGTATTTAAACTATCTTCCCCTCAGACACACACATGCATTTCCTCCATCTTCTCCATTCTTTTTTCTCCACATACAAAAACAGAAGAAGAGGTTCGTTTTCAGTGGAAATCTCTTATTGCAATTATAAAAGCTCACTGTTTGAGATGAGACAAGTTGTTGGGTTCTGTTTTTGCCAGCAGCTGTAAGTGCCTGAACAGTAGGATACAGAGTTAGGAAGACCTGGCCCATTCAAAGACCACTTCTGGATGACAGCGGGTGGAACACAGGGTGGATCAACAGCCAGAGCACCTTTCACAGAGGTGTCTGAATAGCATACAGAAACTGCCAGCAAGCTGAAAAAACATCCCAGTAAACTTGCTAGGAAAACTCCACCTCGCAAAAGATGAAAAGGTAGGTCAGATTAGTTAACTCAGTTTCAGCGCTACTTCTGGAGCAGCTGCTGCTGCCGCTATTCCACAGAAATACATATTTTTAGCACTGTTCTTATTTTTTTTACTTTTTTACTATTGTGCTAGTACTATCACGCCTTTCTCATCTTTGGCTTGAGTTCTGTCATGTGCATCTACTACAATTAGCATCTCATTCTCTCTAAGACCGGAAGCGTCTCCCTGTTAGCAAGTCATCTTTATTGCTTGTCTCTGACCTTTCATACCCAGAGAATTAGACTAGAAAAAAAAAATCTGCATGGCATCAAGTATGTGATAGAGTGCCTAAAACATTTTACTTGACATCCATTGAGATGACCTGAACAGCTCACTCATTGCTTCATCATTTCTGAGTAATGCACCGACCCAAATGTAGGCCAATAAAACCCTTTCTGAAACTACATTCTATTTATTATACGACAGTGATATTCACATGATAGGCAGCAGAGCAAATGACTATTTAGCAGATATATTAGTAGCTATATTTATCACAACCCTACAGGCCTATACCTCTAGCTCCCTGATATGTCCTCCGTGGGATGCCATAACTTTCAAAATTCTCCCAAGTTCTTTTATAGTGCCACATTGAAAATGGTATCACAGCACTATTTTTTTTCTGCCTATTTCACAGTGGACTTCTCTGCCAAACCTGCCCTGGGCTATAGGCTGAGGTAGGTCAGATCTGGTCCACTGCTAGTGAGTGAATTTCTACAGATAAACATCCTCTCTCTCCCACTACAGGGAAGCTGGCTGTTCTAGCACCTACTGAGCAAAGAGTATGAGCTCCACATATCTAGGAAACAGATACCCCAATACCATACAGCAGCCCTAGAAGAAGGCCAAGAAATTTCAGAGTAATTGTTATTAATAGGAAAGTTATTTTAAGGCATTTTAGAGAATTTTGTTTTCCTTTTTAGAGTTTTTAATTTCATTTTGGTCTCCTCGGCACAATTGTGTCTAGATCTGAGAGCTTCCAAAGGAAGCTCTCCAAACCAAGTGGTTAGTTTCTGAAGTAACCCAATAGTTTCAAACGCCTGGCATCTCCAGTGTCACAAACACGGCATTACACGCCATAAGGTTCTTTTACTGGAGGTGCTGTATAAAACTTGTTTGTTTCTTTCCCCCTCTCTGCCAATGCAATCATCACAAATTCATGATGACAAATTGTCCTTACTAAAGTGTTATGTGTCTCTCTCCTTAATACTCATATTTATGTGAGAATACAAAAGAAAAAAAAAAGAATTTATTCTCTTCAGTTGTATTTGACCATATTACTCATGAATTAAGATTCCTCTGTGTATTTGAAATACAAAAGAATATATAAACACAATACCACAATTTTTATTGGCACAAACCTAATACGATCACATGACTCCAACTTGCCTCAGATAAAAACTACAGAGGCAAGATTTATAGCATTCCACCTTGTATTTTCTTCATATCTACTATTTCCTATGAACTCTACATTATTTTCAAGCATTAAATAGCTTTGAATCTATAATTGGATACAGGTCATAAATAAGGAACAAGTGTCTCATAAAACGTATGTGTATTCCAGAAGCCGCTTTTAAGAAAGCTAAGTTTCTTAGTTACTTCTTGTATGCATACTGAGGGACTGACCCAGAGTAAAATGAAATCAAATGATCCAAATTGTGGCCTTTGTAAGTGCAGTGATAAAAGTCCCATTGATTTCAGCAGGGCCAGAAATCCATCCAGAAGGATTACTTCCTTTGACCTAAATGTGCTTTGAATCAATCCCTAATAGCCTTTGAGAGGCAAATGATTTCTTTCATTTGGGATTAACTCATAGTATGCTCTACGGTGTGATTGGATATTGCTGTTTTTTCAGTGTCCAACCACAAGATGATTAAATAATTTGCAAGTTCAAAACACTCCACTAATTTTTAATAAAAGTCTGAATAGTTTTTAACAGTTATTTTTAAATATTTATGAAACATATATTATTTTACTTCAATATTGACTAATAATAGAGATGGCTTATAACTGCTCCCTGTGCTCAAAACTTTTAAGAACTACTGAAATGTATACTGCCTCTCTGAGCAGAAACAGGAACTCCAGAGGGTCTTGTATTTGATCCTTACTATGGATGCTGTAATAGCTGTTAGTTGAGGTGTTTCTGGCAAAGGTTCTTCAATTAGTATATACAATGCTTAGACCCTTAAGGAGCAGTCAAAAGCCAAGCTGTGAAATTAATGACGTCGATGTTCAAGAGACAGATCTAGTACTAAGACACTGTATCCTGCCTGGGCTCTACCTTCATACATAGACCATAACATAAGCACTTCAGAATACAAGTGGCTCTAGTCATGCTGACGCTATCATAACCATCCTTGTATGATCCTGCTTCAGTTTAAAAATTGCTTTCAGGTTGAGTAGAACTGGAGGAAACACGTACACGAAACTTAGCAGAAAAACATCTCTGAAGAATTGCCCCTCTTGGAAGAGTGCATCTCTACCAGGTTTCTGAGGAGAAGGAAAGCAAACACCAGCCCCTTATGTCTCTGGTTTGAGTCTTTCACCAGCGTGAAAACAACAGCTCTCTTGCGCTGCTCTGGGGCTCATCTGATCCTTGACAAGCTGATTCAGCTCATTAACCTGACAAGGAATGATTCCTCTTTTTTGTTTTTACGGTGTTTGTTTTCCAGAACCAGAGCAAGGAAAACTGGGGGAGTTTGTGTGTGGGTGGGTGGAACAGCATCGCCTCTTGCAGCAGCAGAATTGTTAGATCAGCCTGAAAAATCTTACCCTGCTTTTCAAGGTTACTTTGGATCTTGAATTACAAAAGAAAAGAAAATCCTTCAGGGATTATACTAAAAAAATATGGAAGTGTTGCTACTTGAGAGGATGGCTTTGGGGAAAAATCAGCTTAAGAAGTATCTTTACCTTCCTGCTTTCTCCCTCACCCGCTTGTTTCCCAATTTAATCAACTCCCTCCCTGCGTTAATACTATTTTTAATAGAGCCCTTCTGCAGACCAAGATCACTGAAACAATCTTAATTAAAAAGAATTTTCCCTCTCCCCCAAAGTTATTCTTCACCCAGATCATTTAAGTGAAGTGGTTCATAGGATGGTCTTTCAATCAACAGTAACAACCAAGGAGGCAGTGAACATAAGCATGATGACCTAAAGACTTTTTAAAAATTGGTTCTGCTGTGAAGTCTATGTGACAGCCTAACCAGCCAATTGTACATCAAAGGTATTGAAAGCTGCTGACTGGGCACAAAACACGAGCAAGGAGAATCTCAGATAATTCTCCAGCAAAGACAAGATATGAGAAGGAACTGAAGGAGGACAGGCAACTTTCTAACATGTTACAACGTTGCTGAAACACTAGAGAAGTGTTCAGTCTCAAACACACTGCATACTCATGTGCCTGGAAGAGTATCGTGCGAGCCCTCTGAGAAAAATTCCCATTTTCCTCCCAAATATACTAGTCACAATTAATAACAATTTCTATGAGATATTCAAAAATGGTTACAGGACAAAAAAGAAAACGCATCTCTAGAACTTCCTGAACGCTGTAGCTGATTTCCTCAAGCATCTGGCACCCAGTACTGGTTAGGCAGAAGTAATTTTGTAAACCTACTTCACATAATGACAAGTTTAAAAGCAGAAAACCTTCTCAGACTACTCACCTCTTTTGCGCTTTTAATTTTGGCCAAGAAAGTGTACAATTCCATCGTTTCAGCAAACAGAGCCCGACATACTGCTTGATAGTGGTTCGGTGCCTCTGATCGGGTTGGCAGATGGGCAGCACACAGCTAGAGAGAAAAATAAATGCCAATATAAAAACAATGCCCCATTAATTTAATTAATGCTACAGAACATGAAATAACATCAAAGAGAACGCAATGGGATATTTAGGACACAGAAATCCATGAGAGATATTTAAATTTGGCAGAAATTGGGATATATTTCCTAATTCTTCTGCTACCTTTTATTTTACAATAGAGTTACTTCCGTAAACAGTAGGGACACTGGTTGACATTTAAAGGAATATGACTACTTCCCAGAAAACTCTGAAAACCAAGGCATCACCTTTTCACTAAAAAAGCCCCTGATATAACTGTCACAGGGAGATTAAAAAATCTTGCAGTACCAAATTTTGGAAAAAAGTACATAATAATGAAATACCTTCCAACATTGTGTAACTGTTGTTTACCTTTCTATGAACGTGGAAAAGACCTTTATCTCTACCAATTTATGAAAGGATGGAAGGTGCAGCAAGGGAAAAAGTTAAACCTAGCAGTCAAGCTGAAATGCCTGTTTAAGATATTTCTGACGATACAAAGATTTCAAAAAACGGTAAGAGCTGTGAAATAATGCAGGCTGATTGCATCACATCAGGCATTCGCAAACATTTCTAGGACTAAGATAGATCTGTTCACTCACACTAACCACAAAACATGCTGAAAGTCTACTTAAATCACTAACAAACATTTATAACTACTGTTAAAAAGTCTGTAACATGCTAGGAGAATAATTTTGTCCTGAGATGTGGAGGATTCACAGGGTAGTCACAGGCTTATGACATGGACAAAGGCATCTTCCCTGAGACTGGGAGTCAGAGATTGCTTCTACTCTAGCAATGTCAACTAATGGCAAGTTCGACCTCAAATCAACCAGCCTAACTTCCATGTGTTTCAATCTTCTATCTCTCAAATTTAACTTTACACAAAATTACTTAATCCTATACCCTGCTTTTAAGGTCCTAATCATATGGTATTCACAACAACATGAAAATTGCCACTTAAGCCACCCCAAGTTTTGCCTCGGTGAGGACTGTACTAAAGTCCAGCGTTACATTTAGAACAAAATATGCAGACCTCACCTCCTACAAGAAAAGCCTCCCTGAAGCCAGCCTTTGCATTACATTTCAGATAGAGATTCTGAACGGTATGAGCAACATCTAACTTTATGAACAGCACTATTTTACCAGAAGAGCTCAGCAATGATGTAAATAGCTGTAATATCTTTTTGTTATACTTCTACCAAGTCAAATTTATCATCTATAAGCTTAAGTTCCTACAGTATTCTTCACAGAAGTCTTTGCAGGAAATAGACAAAACAATAATGTCTATAATTTGTTCATTAAGAACTGTTAAATCAAAAAAGCCCAACATACAAACTAAAATGCCCATATCATTATCATACTGGCATACGCATTAAAATAAAATCTTAATCCTGCTTTAAAATTTGCCTTGTTACTGTGTGTTTTATAATACCTACTTACTACAGATCTAAAACTAAGACCAAATCAAAACCTGAGGAAACAGGTGGCTACGTTCAAAAGACCCCCAGAACCAAAGCTTTTGAGACAAAAGCCTCCTTAGGAGAAGAACCTTTAATTAGCCTACTGGTATCTTTGTCTAAATCTCTCCTGTACAACAGTGAACATTGTGGTTACCATGGCCATGCTACGTGTAAGGCTCAGGCTGCACTTTCATACTGGTTTTAACTTGATTTCAATCCATGCTGCTACGAAAAGGTGCAGTCCTGCGGCCTCCCGCAACGTGCTCCCACCAACACACTCATGCTGGCACCAGAGTTTGTGCTGTAGCTCAGATAGGATTATTCATCTAGACAAAAACTAACACAGTGAAGGAAGGGGGGAAGAAGACGCTCATTTTTCACGGCATGGGCACGCGAGTAGTGGTGGAGGCAAAAAGGAGCGATAGGAACACGCTGCCAGAGCAGGGAGAGAGCGGGAAAGGGAGGAAGGGCACAACCGTTTCTTTTGGTTGCAGTCACATTTCAATAGGCCTGATCTGGTTGACAAATTGCTTTGTATGGCCATAACCTGATTGTTACCTTTAATTTCTTCCAATTAGTATAAGATACAGAGTTCAATGTTCAGATTTGGTCAACTTCTTTGATAAATTTCCACAAGCACTCTCTGGACTGTTCTGGTTATTGCAATCATTTTTCTTGTAGCCTTTCCACTCTACATTTCTCAATCACATTAATTTAAAACTAACTTGCCCTGCCTTTCGTTCCCCCTTTGGCACGCTTCTGACCCACAGAAAACTTAGAACAGGATGGTCAACGTCAACACTAAGACAGAATGACTCAGCTATAAAAGTGACATTTAGCATCACTACCCTTATTTCCAGTCAATACTATTCATCCCTTCCCTTCAAAATCAAGGAAAGAAACAAAAATAAACATTATTTCCCTACACCAACTGTCTAACTTTTTCTATCTAAAAGTGCTTTTGGGGTATTTTTGGAAAGTAATGCAGGCAAGTTCACTAAACTGCCTTTGATCCATCGCTTTCAAATTTTATACTGCTTCATGATGATGGTTACAATTTTCTCATACTTTTCAAATTTATTTCTGTGAAATCACAATGACAAAGTCAACAGAAAAAAAAACTTTTTTAAAGCACATCATACTGTCTCCTTTACAGGTAGAGGGAGAAAAAAAAATGAAACAAATGGTTGTCTCATGCATGCTCTAGTGACAAGGCACACCACAAGGACAGAAGCTATTAAACATTTCCCTTGACTTAATGAAAAAAGTCAGAATTACACTACATTTAAACTGACCAAATTATGAGTATAGTTAATTTGTGTTCCTTTCTCTCAGTAACTAATTATGTCCTTATCTGCCTATGTTTTCAGTACTTTATTTCTGGCTATTAATTACAGCACAGATAAAAAGGGTTTTACTCTACAATATGCCACTTATAGGAATACGTAGAGGAATAATAGCAACAGCAGTTTCAAAAAGTTCCAAAACAGTGCAAGTCTTCATAGCCGAGAAAAAAATTTTATTATTATTCACATTGTACATAGGTTTTTAAGAATGCCTTTTTTCTTTATTTAGAAGCATGTTAATTAGAGACAATTTGCATCAAATATTCAGAAAGTTAATGAAATGCAGCACTGGCAAGTTCAAGCAGGGGATGGATGTAATCTTGATTTTATTATCAAACATAAAGTAAAGCAAAAAAAAAAAAAAAGGTCTGCTACTAAACCTAGTAGAAAAGTAACCACATAAAAAGACAGCTATTTGGTTTGTAAATGTTAGAATGTAAATATCAAAAGAGGGCCAGTAGCTCCTACTAACTTTCATGTTCTGAAAAAAATCAATCTCTGAGTGATCTCATGTCATGAAGATCCATTAGATACAGAAAACCTTGTGGTAACATACAGTTAAGCGATTTAGCATAAATTTTTGGATTGGGGAAGGTAAGCCTAAAGAAAAGGGAAAATGCAAATAAGACAGACTGAATATTTTCCCCTCATTAGAGTCTACTGTACTTACATGTTGTTTAGACAGCCTGGCAATCCATAACCTCTACATGAAAAAATAACCTAAAATCTGGACACGCAAGGCATATCCAGTATGAAACATCACTTCTACTCTGAGTGCAGGATATTCTTCCACTTAAAAACAAATTTTAAAGCCACATCTTTAATTTCATGGTAGTATTGTTTCAAAAGCTATGTTACTGTAAAATAACACAAAGTTCACGCAGTCAGAACGTTTTTGTAATGGAGATATGAAAACACAGCCACTTAAGGAACTCCTCCTCTTACCATGTCAGAGCAGGTATGGTGCAAGAAGGATTTAAATCAGATTTTCAATCTTTTCCAGCTATTCAGAGTTCATCAAGGGAAGGTAGCTTCTGTATGTTGTTTATGTTGCCACTTACCTTTTCATCCCTCATGATACAATTTAGAATTATCCTACGGGGAACAAACACTTAATGGTGCCCAGAGCTTAGTACAACGGCCGTTTGTTCCCTTTCCAGGAAGCCTATCAAAGAGTATGGTTGAGAACAAATTATGTGGTCTTTGCAAAATGGTAGAATATCACACACAAAAAAAGGGCATTATGTAAATACTGTAGCTGTGCCAGGGCCTCTCTCCAAATTCATTCCCAATTGACTAGGAAATAGAGTGCATCACGCCAAACCAGTGTTAACAGAAATCACAATTTAACAATCGGAAGAGATCAAACAACGTTTCTGCATCTGTTTGAATACATTCCATCAAGGACTACCTACAATTACAATAAATACTCACAACTGACTCACCCGCTGAAATTCTGCTAGGTTCTGCAATTTTTTTTTTTTGGCTAAATAAATACTGGAAAATGTCACTAGAACACCTGGCCTGTTGGAGTTCCGATTTCAAAAGACAAAAAGTGTTTCCATTTGTAATCATCTTGGGCAGAGTGCCTGCATGAACGCGCCACAGAGAAGAAAAGGATTTCTTTTTCCCATGGGACACAAAAGGAAGTTATTGATATTATGCAAAATGTACTACCAGTTTGCAAATGCCAGGCTTGTTAAGTGTTGTTAAAGTCTTGGAGTATTAACATATACTTAAAAGTCCCACTTTTTTCTTAATCAACAAGAAGAAATTACTTTCAAACAAGAGATGACTGAACGTACAACGAGGCTGGTTTTCAGCCTCGTGCCACGCGCTGCTGCATGTTCAAGGAATAAAACTCAGCTTGACTCAGCTTTGACTTTCCAAGTCAAAGTCATTTTCTGAAAGATTTTATCTCCATGCAGATAAGCTAGACCTTGTGATTAGTTTGGGGTTTTTTTAATCTTCCTTTTTAATTCCTATGGATGTGAACTTCAAGGAACCATCTGCCTGCCCAGCAAAAGCAAACAATCTCACCGAGACAATACTAGGGTATCTGTAAAGTTCAGCCTAGCCTTTTGTTTAGCTTAGCCTTCATTATCCAGAATATGGTCACACTAAACTTAAGCAATGCACTGTTTGGAGGAATAAGATGCGTTTTCGCTGGAGCTTGGAAGACATTTCTGTCTGCTGGGACCACTCTTGGGCATAGAGCAAGGGAGCTGTGCACAGCGCAGGTTTTGAGACACTTTTCACAACATCTGAAACCAGCTCGCCTCCTGGCTACCCATTCGCAGCTGCTCTCTCCAGTTTTGCCAAGGAAAGCAGCAGAGTCACCCCTGGCTCCACAGCTCATGACTGCAGTGGGCCCTGGACTCGCCCACCTGTGAAGTACCCCGAGATAAAGAACTTGAGGTAAAGTTGGGATAGTACAAAAGGGATGGGAGCAGAGTTAGCTATTAAACCACAAAATAAATGAACGAGTTCAAGGAAAACAACCTGCAGAAACTGTGGAATTTTTTTTAGCAAGCATTTCAAATGACCACGTGCAAGTGTAGTAGAACGTCCAATTGCTCGACATTCAAGTTAATTAATTTCGCATACCTCAAGGAAAAGGTCATTTCTGTGCAAACTGAGTCAAATTGCACTGTTTGCTGACCTACCTTGTTATTTAACTGTTCTCTAGCAAGCTGGCAAGGCTTTCCTCTGGCTCTGGAAGGTCTTGGATTTGTTGCTTTGACCAGGTTTTTCATTGCTTTGAGAAGGACAACAGAAGAACTATGTAGTTCTTAACATCCTTACACAAGACCAGAATTGAGTAGTTTAAACATTTCTCCCCACAAAATGGCTTAACAAATACATTTTTACCTTACCAATTTTCCTTTCTAATAAGAAAAACTATATGCAGAAGCAAAGGTATTGCGTTTAAAACTAGCTGGCATGAATTAATGAAACCTTTCTAGGTTTCCTCTTTCAGGACTGCAAGGAAAAGAAGAAATGTAGCTGCTAAAATTAAATCCAGAGCTGCAAATGGAAATTAGATGACTTGAAGACTGAAAACAGTGCTTTGCATTCTAGCTCTTTAAAGAAGTCGTCTCCAGTTGACTGTATCATGAAATCACCGTTACCTACATTCTGCTTCGCAAACTCAAAAGAGTCGAAGGACTAAACACCTTGAGCAAATTACTTATATACATGCTTAAGTGTCAAACAGGGACGGACTAACAGATGTTTGCACATGCTCTCCTGAATTAAAAACTTAGGTCTGTGTGGAAATAAAATTGAAAGATTCACGTGCACAGATTGTTCTTGGGAAAGGCTGCAGTGCCATTTTATACACTGCAACTGTTTTTTAGAAACGAGAGGCAAAACTCAAGCAAGTCACCATTTGTCATGAGGAAACTGGTGCACAGTAAAGGGCTCTCCTCGACTATTTTCTCCCAGTCAGAAGCTCTGTCCTGACACCATTTCTTCCCAAGCACTGATAGCCTCGAGATGCTGAGCACTGTGACCCATTTTCTTTCTTAAAATCTTCCATTTCATGGGTACTTGGAAATATTCCTAACGACTTTTCCATAATATTAGACTGATTTTAAGCAATGATGAGAATCTTGATTGCAATAGACAGCAATTGCAAGGCTAACACTTCACTGAACCATCTCACTTATAAACTTGAACCTTTTCCAACTCCTGAAACAAATTAAGGGTGAAGATGATTTTTATTCTATTACATTTATATGATACTACGTTTAGGAAAAAAAAAAAAGCCTTACCAATATTCAACACTGTTACTAATGCTTTTGAAAGCATTTAAAACTTACGTGGGAGTTAAGAAAGGGAAATCACACTACAGTATACATTACAGACTACATTTCAGTTTTCAGTTTTCAAGCCCAATACTGTATTTTTCATGTTCAGTGGAACCTATTATTAATCTTTATTAGCTCTCTAGGTATAGAATGGAGAGGACCTTGACTAGCAAAACATGGTCCTCAAATGAGAGTCAATCTACGTTTTTGTGACATGATGCTTCTTCCAATGGGCATGTAGTCAAGATTAGTTTTTACAGGACTAATTTCATGTGCCAGTGCAGACTTCCTGACAAAGCTATGTTCGTACAATTTCTCATTTCTTCTTGAAAACTGCCTAGCTGTTATTACATCTCAAATACATCCCCCAGCATACAGCTGTTGCTGGAATAGGTGTTTATGTGTATTGTTGCAATGCCTTCAAGCAATGCCTCTGTACTAATAACTTTCTTCTTCCCAAAAGAGCTTGTTTCAAAAGAGCCAATTAAGTGGAAATCAAGTCCGCATTCTCTCTTAGTTTCACAGAGAAACTGTGCTCTGCTGTTTCTCAGCAGAATAATGGAAGAATTAATAATTATATATATGCAGTAGTCTGAATTTGCTAGCTCTTCTTCTCTGAATATTCAGCGGAACATCAATGGGATTATTCATAAGCAAGGGCCAAATCCTACAAATTGTATTTTTCCAATTCTTTTACATTAAATGTCAAACCCTGCAAAAGGTAACAAAATCACTAGTTAGTCTGTCAGCAGCCACCATTTTCTAAAGCTTTCTGCTTCCCAGAAAGGCAACAGCTCTGCGTACATTCGGCAGCTCTCATCGGTGATGCTCGCTCATCTGCATGCCACAAAGGAGCAGCAGAGTGAAGGACGGGACAGAGGCACTTGGGTAAGAAAGCTAGCTCCAGAAGCGGAGAAGAGGTGTAGATGGGGAGACATGATAAAATTGGGTAATTAAAGGAGAAGGGGAGTGTCAGTATATATTAACAGGTTGTTTCACTAACAGACCTTTACGCCCTGGAACCGCCCTTTGCATTATTTAATAACTTAGACCCGAACAACTGATAGCAAGGAGTTGCTCTCCTGCAAAATGATTTTGTATGGTTGTCAGCAATGCTCCCCAGGTCTTCCTTAAGGCGGGCGGGCGCTTCCTTACTGGAACTACTACTGTTCAGGAGAGCAGAGCACAGAGATGGTTTTGCACCAGGATGCTTCGTGGACGCGGCAGAGCAAGAGGAGCACGGCTGCTGTCCTCCTTTCTCCCCTTCTCCCACCCCTCCACAGGAGCACAGGGAGCAGGTGGTACACTCAGGGTACTGCTGGAGCAAAGGACAGCATCTCTGCAAGAACAGTAGAAAATAAAGACATCTGCAAATGGAGTGAAATAGAAAATAACTTTACCAAAAGGCGACAGAAAATGGCCAGGAATTACTCTCAAATCAGAACCTAAATATAGCTGATACATATAGAAGGCAAAGGGGAGAATAATGCTAAAGAGAGGTAGTGTCTATATCAATTTTTTAATAATCCCTATTAAGCTCATTACTAAACAGTTCAGATACTCGGAAACTTACTAAATGAGAGAGGCAGTTTTATTCATGAGCCACTTAAAATCCAATTAAAATATATCAACTAAAATAAAAACATGCACTTTCCTTGGCAGCAATTTACAGTTCACATACAGAGCTTTAAAACGCATTTGTGTGGGTAGCTTGTTTATTTTTTATGTAAAGCGTTGAAACTTCTCTCAGTAGACATAATAACAACTTGCTTTTATGTTTTGTCCTGAAGCATGACTTTTCATTCCTGTCCAAAAAAACAGATTTCCAGTTGCATAACCAAACAAACTGCATTACTAAACATAACAAGCTTTTAAACTTCGCTCCCAGTGAATAAAACCAACAACATCTAACCAGTCTCATTTTGCTTTGATTAGACCTGCACATATGGAAACCTACTCCTTCATGCATGCTCTACTCTTATTTGCAGCACCTTTGTCAGGCAAAGCAAGCCTTGAAACTCTGACCGCTCTAAAGAAGCCTACAGGAAAATTCTTTATTTTACTTTTCTTTTAAAGAACGCATACTTAAAAATTTTTTCTTAAAATTTATAGCTATTGAATCCACACTGTAATTGTCTTATAAAACATATCAGCTACAAAAACGTTAATGCTTAAAACATTTGTGACTAAAATATGAAGCAAATCATTTGACTGACAATTCAGTGCATCTCTATTAAAAATAAAATACAGTAATTCTGACTCAAACATATATCCTTGCTTATTCAAGCAGAAGAGATATGCAACAGATCTAAAAGGTGGTATTTTCTCCTCAATTCACCCTGCTTCAAGGCGGGGAGAACATTTTTGCCCGTTTCCTCCATTCACACTCTATTTATTTCTGGAAATTGTCTCTCAATACGATAATGACTAGAAATTGAATTACCTGGAGCGAGTGGGTTTGACATACGCCCGGCGTATAGGTGGGATTAACCACCTGTAGGGAGCGCAGATGGCGTTTACTCTGCCCTGCCTGCTCAGAGAGTTGAGGGAAAGACAGCTTTGCTTCGGCTCCACACCGATCCGGCTAACAGCAGCAGCAGGAGTAACCCCCAGCCTGCTCCTGACAAGCATTCAAAGCCACTTCCTACACCCAAAATGGTGCTGAGTCCATCGACACTACAGGGACTATAGCCGCCATAAGGGCTGTACCACAGTAGCTGCTTCACAGCCTGTATCGCGTGTACGTTTCTGCGTCCTCCCTCGGGTTTGGCCTGCTTGTTTCTAAGTAGGCCAGTGGTAGAAGGAGGCAAAGCCATGCACCTTGGCCAATTTGTGATTGTAACAACGAGGAAAGTTTGCTACGTTTCCAAGAAGAGCTACTTGCGCTTTGAAATGCGGAGCATTCTTTTCAGAATGAAATTCTTCCGCATACTCAGAAAAACAAATTCACTGGAAGAGAGAAACATAACGTAAAGTATTTGATACGTCTTCCCAACTCTTACTACTTTGTTTTTAATTCAGATAAAATATTTTTGCACATTATTTCAACCACATCAAAATCAGTCTCACCATTCTTATCTGAGGAGAAGCCTTGTAGAACCAAATACGCTTTACAGTAAAAGCATTATGTCCTTGACAGAGACAATAGTGAAGAAAAAAAAGTATGTGCAGAAAAAAACAGCAAACAACCACCTCTTCATCAAATTCTTATTATCTGAAGGGAAAAAAAGAAAAAGGAGAGAGGCTAATCACCTTCCCGTTCTCCAGCAAAGCACTGCATGAATGCTTTTTTTTTAAACAGAGCTCTTAAAATAATTAAACTATTTCGTGCCAAGTATTCCACAGACCTGCCCCATAGATAATTATTTACCAGTTCTCAGTTACGTATCATGAAAGATGTATCTCTCCAAGTGAGGCAGGAACTCCCAGCTCAATTTTTCAAGTTCAAAGCCTGCTTTAAAACCACTGGCATTTGCAGAGGCATCTACTACACGTCCATTGAAACAGATGCCTTTTCATGACACGTTTACCAATGCCTTCCAAAGCAGACACATAAAAAGGAATTAACCCTCTGAAAAGTAATTAATACTGTAGTGACCTCAGTCAATGGCGAGTAAGGTTATCACAGAGGTGATCACCACAGAGCGCTCTCCTGCACATAGTCAAAGACCAATTGTTACTGTTCGGTAATTCTCTTTTGTACCGACATTTTTCAGGATAAAGTCACCTGTGAGGGCTGAAACTCCGGAGCAGTTACTTTTAAAATAAATAAGACTTAAGAACAAAGTGCAGGCAAATAGAAATGCAAATACATTAATCTATTTCAAACATTGCTACCTTAAGCTAGATGAAAGCTGGTTCATATAGAAGGGTTTGATTGCGATGCATAGAGGGACAAATCCAAGACACTGGCAAAACGACTAAACTAGAATTTGTTGGCAACTCTAAACTGAGTTTAGGATGTACTGTCATATCTCCAGAGAGTTTAGTGTACACCTGATGAGTGCTGAAGCTTGCAGTTGGTTCTACCAGCCAAGAGAGCTGAAAACATTACTGTCCTGTCAAAAAGCCCCAAATTAAGTGACTCTAAAGGACCTCCTCATCACTATTATTGAGTATACATTAGGATCCCACAACAGAGAAGGCTTTAAATGGAAAGCAGCCGGAGGTAGGGAAAGGGGGGCAATGCAAGCTGTGCATGACACCCATGAAGAGCCGCCGAGAAACTAATATGCTTGCAGCATCTTCATTAAAGGGCTTAAATAGCTGCCAAATTAACCTCAAGAGAGATTATCTTTACCTGTCAAAGTGGTAATGAAGGTTATTTATCATTTTATCGTGCTAGGCACGCAAGACAACAGAGAGTGGTGGGGGATGGCCTAGTTCTCTCACCTCAGCAGTTTGCTCCCATGCACCCAGACAGGATTAATATCTGGTAGGAGATGCCAAACGTCTTGAAAATCATTTTTACAGCAGAAAGTGTCCTGGACCCCAAAGAGACCAGTTTTAACTGAGTGCTTGCCCCCAGGGTCAGCCTGGAAGGGCAGACCAATGCCATGGCTTCTGCTTGCGCGTGCACGAGGAGAACATCTCAAAGGAGAGCAGGTGAGGTCCCATCTCCCTTGCTCCTGCTCTACCTGCTCAGGAAAAAAAGTGGGCCCAGGTAGCAGGAATAAAAATGTGGCAAACAAAAAAACCCTCACACTGTATTCAGATCTACATTTTCTGTAACTATTTCATGGTGGATTTGTTTTTTCTAAGGTTTCCCATAACTGACAGAATTTGTAAGTGCAGCTCCTTAGCCTGAAATGGGAGAAGCAGAGGTAAGTCTTCAAGTACTAGAAGCTCTGGCACAAAGATTTCAGATTTTCTTCTGAACCAGACACCATGATGACCAAGTGCTTTTGGCAACTGGCAGACGGAATCTCTTTACTGGAAAATCCAAGGCTAAGTGCCCTGGCTCTGAATGCATTAGCACCATTTCCAAGACAACAAATTGCAATAAACACCCATCCTTTGCTAACTAACACATTCAAATGTGAAGACGACTGACATCACATTTTTAAAAAAGAGCATAGTGTTTAAATTAAAAGTAAAGCAGACCACATGTTGACCTCCAATTACACTGCCCAAAATGAAAAAACCAGGACAACTGTTTAAGGCACCAAATGACAACACTTTAATTAATGAAACCTGTCTGTCAACATAATTCACTTAAACACTTGTCACGTCCAAAGTAGCTTTAAAATTACATTAAAGGGATTTATACAAACTGTCCCCTAGCTTTCTGGATCAAGCTAAGGTGCAGGAATACCTTCACTTTCTATACAGGTTTTTAAAAAACTAAATGCAAACACAAGGGCAAAATTAACTCACTGAATATTTTTACTTCCAAACTTGCGTTGCCTGGAAAAGGTATTTCTTATTTATTACCTTTGAGCCATCAAAAATATTCCTACTGTGACATGATTCAGTCCAGACATGAAAAGACTTATTAAATCATGCTGACTAATACTCTCCTGAACTTCAGGGTTTCGGCATTTGCTTGTTAATATTGCACACTACCACAGAAGGAAAAGTTTAAAAAACAATTTTTTTCCCTCAAGGCTGCCACGTTTTCAAACATCACCTTACAATCTCTTGATTTTAAATAGTGGATTGAGGGCAGTAATACTTTACATCTACCTGCGTAAGCATGTGTATAAATGGGGGCTTGGTACATGCAGTGTGATACAGCGTATTGATCAACATGAATTGATTAGTAGAGACGAGTTCATAAAGAGATTTGATTTTTGCCTCTTTAGAAAAAATGCAGCTTAAAACCCCATCTAAAGCAAGTGTCGGTCTTAGTGCTCACCTCAAGGAATCTAAGTATGCCAAAAAAGAAAAGCAAATACAATCGCTCATTATGACTTTCTTGTCTCAACTCCAAGTTTGCTTTGTCCTAAGAGAGAGACAAAAAACCATAAATCTCTCTTTTGACTTAAATCATCTGAAGCATCTCGCTCTTCTTTGCCACCATGAACTCAAAAATAACAAGAAATTCCTGTTTTTTCTAGTGTTTAAAATCTGCTTGCTATCCTCTTTCTCAGAGAAGTAAATACATAAATAACAATAAAACAAAAGTTTTTGTTCTTTCCTCAGGGCAAAGGAAAAAAACCCCAGAAAACTGTCTGTCATCTAGGCAGGCTTCTCAATGCAGCCTTATCACTGCCTTCTTCACAGGCTTTAAGCAAAGCCAACTCGGAGCCGCGTAGGAAGCAGGGCCTCTGCGCGCAGCTGGTCTCCCTCAGCGCGATCACTTAGCTCTCTGCCCTTGCCAATTCCTCAGCTAAAGCTTCTTTACGAGACTTAGTCTGGGAGCCTAAATAACCCGGAGCTACAGTTGCTACTTAGCTCTGCCAGTTCCCTTTGCCTCCGCACCCAAAATCCCTGAATCCCCCCAAGCCCCCTGTCTTCTGAGAGCTTCCAGGCTAGTCTACGCTACCTCTGCAACAAAACGCTGTGCCAGACTTAGTAGATTCAAGGAGTTTATTTCTTAGGACCACTGTGTTTAGATGCCCAAGCTAGTATAGGCTATTAGGAAGCATGCTAGATCAAAAAGCTAGAGTAATTTTCCGTAACTACACGTAAGAGACACACCTGTGCAGAGAGACACAGTCTCTCAGATGGTACATCCCAAGCAATGCGATAAAGCAAAGCTACAGGTACCTGAGAAGTGCATTAAAGTCATCACCCAGCAAAATACTGCCTTTTCCCTTGTATCATTTTATTAAAGACATTTATAAATCAATCATTTAAAATATACTCAGGGCTCCGAATCTGGGGACAATAGTCTTTTGAAAGCTAATCCTTAAGACTGCTTCAGTTACAAAAGCGTTTAAGTATGTTGCAACTACACTTTTTAAACAAAAACCTTACTGTAAAATCTGTTTTACTACAAAATGCAAAATGTTCCCTGTCTCCAGATCAATCTTCGGGATAAATACGGTATTCTAACATTTAGAGGCAAATCTTCAGAGGGCGGCACCATCTAACACGCACTATTTGTGTCTTTGTATCAAATAGCCTTATCTCACTTAAATATTTTTCTAAATTACATCATGCAATGGTACACTAAGCAAAGAAGAGCAGAAAACAATATCCCAGTAACATGATAACCAAGAGCATATTAAAAAAATTGCATGGCTAAAACAGATAGAGAGTTTATTATTTTGGAAAATTAGTGGCACTTTTCAGTCAACTCAAACAACTTTCTTCCAAATGTTGCATTTCTTTTAATTCTGTTACAAGCACTGAAACAAATGTACCAAAAGGAACTTTGCCTCCAGCTCAAGGCTCACTTTTGAATAATTCACAGAATCACAGAACGGTTGAGGTTGGAAGGGACCTCTGGAGATCATCTAGTTCTACCTCCCTGCTCAAGCAGGGTCCTCCAGAGCATATTTCCCAGGGTCACATCCAGACGGGGATTCAAAGGCAGGAAGATCATAGTGGCTTAATTAAAGCGCCCTCTCTCAGTTTCTTGACTTTTCCCAGGTTGCTGTTTCAGTCCAGTATGCCTCTATGAAGACTTTACTAATTTTGTAGCAACTATGCCACTTCCATTTTCTTTGGGAATGCAATTATATCACTCTCAAAGTGATTCCAAACCAGTAATATGGAGAACTGAAATACCCATAGATTTGACACAGCTAAGAAACAACAAGACAAACTTCTGAGCATCCTCAAATAGAGATTTGAGTCCTGGCAAGAACTGGGAAAGGTAGAGTTTCCACAGCCGCTTTTCTTCTTTACCTCTCTCCTGAGTGCTCATATCCTTAGAGCGTGACAGCTAGAAGAGCACTCATATTGCCCATTTCAGACAAGAGCTATACATGCAGAACTTAAAACTGCAGAAACAAGTTAATGTACTGTTTTGAATACGGTCCGCGAGCACAGCTACCGAGAACTTTCAGCACGTAACGTTCTATGAGAGAGGAAATTCTGCACAGCAATTTTGCACGTCACTGTTAATTTACTTGCCTTCTGCAAAACAGATCACATACATCATGTAAATGTACATTTCCATTACTGTAAATGTACATTTACATTATCATGTAAATACTACTAAACAGTACTGATAAGGTAGACCTGGAATATTCCCTATGGGACACTGGCATTACATGGACTTCAAAGAGCACTTGTGCCCTACGGACATGATAGCGGATGGCATGTGAATCTGTATAAAAATGACCTACATTTTTCCAGAGTAGTGACATGAGTCAGTAAGCTAAAAAGCTAGCAATACTGCCACATATATCCAAAACCACAAAGTCTTCATGGGTGGAAACTAAATTTTGGCGAGATGAACCTTTGCCAAAATCCTACGATGAGACCAGCTGCTGTCCTGGCCAATTTTTCTGGGCAGATCTACTGCCTTTATGGGGCTGAGTGTGAATCTGAAAACTCCATCGCGGCTTTCTGTGCACCTCTCGGGTTCAACACCTGGAGAGGGGAGGAGGCACCTACCAGTTGAAGAGAGACTCGCAGGCAGCTCAGTCCAGCCTTGTACAGATGCAGCTGCATTGTTTAGCTTTATGCCAGAGTCAATCTTTAATGCAGAGAAGATATAGGTCACTTTGGCATTAACGGCAGCTCTGCTGCCTTTTTTTTTTTTTTTTTTTTTTAACTTTCTAATGGGTCACTACAGTGCTACTGTATTAACTGACCAACTTTTACTCTGATTTCCACAGTCATTAGTTCGAATTTCAAATTAATCCAATCAAAGGAAAACGTACCCTGTGAAAGTTAACACTCATTGATCTATTTTAGACACCACAGGATAACACAGGTTCTTTGCTAATTCAGCGTAAACCTCATATTCACATGGGTTCTTTCTAACAGATTGCTTTGCACGTTTCAGCCAGTTGTATTTTTTTAAAGAGAAGTAGACTCTGTCATGACAAACTCTGCATTTCACCACCTCAAATCCTTCCACCTCCACTAAAAATTGGAACTTTATTTGTATCCACATACAAAATATTTTGTAATAATTATGGTGTAAAGCAGATGGGAAAAAGTTTATGCCCTGCTATGCTTCTTTTAGATGCATAAAGGCCACACAAAAATTTCACGAGTATTCTAACCAACCCATATATAAAATTATCTGAATACCCAATCTGTGTTTCCTGTTTTTGTTGGATGACTCCTTGGATTCCTCAGACTATTTTAGACTTTAGACAGGTTATATCGGTATAATTATGTGAATTATGGGTACAGAGTTTTTTAACCAATGTAGATGCATTGCTATAAGCCATAATGGGGAGGCAAAAATCACCCTAGAAAAGGTGATTTGTTTTTGTCTCCCAGCCAGGAATAAGGCATATCAGTCTACCTGAGCCCACACTGATGGAAGGCGTGCTTCCACTGTTCTATATGAAAATAATTAAGGCGAAATAAAAAAAACCAAAAAAATCCCAGACCTCTGTTTTTTAAGGGAAAGACCAAAGTCATGACTGGAGCTTTCCCCCAAGTGCATTTGCTATAACGTAGGTCTAAGCAAAACCAGAATAAACTCTGCAAATAAAAGTTGCATACAGTACAAAATTATTCCCTCTTCTACTTAGCTTTCACTTGCAGAGTTCTCAGTTGTCTCAAACCTACTTGCTCCACAGCTGTTTATAAGGCCTTCCATATCAAAAAATATTTTATTATTAATAATTCTATTTTAAAAAGACAACTTTTAGATATCGCTCATACATTATGGTGACTCAAACACGCAGAGAGAGACTTCTGCTTTATTTTGCATGTTTTGCTTTCAGCTCCTTGGGGCTGCATATTACCGAAGCTTCAAAACACTGATGCCTTTCATGACTCAGTCCACAGCAGAGCTTACTCAGGTGTCCTTCCGTTGCGTTGGGTCCACGCAAATGTTTGTTACTGATGGAGTTAAAAAGTAACTTTTTGTGATGCTTTGACTAAATATAGGTGACGTGGATCCCATCCCGAGTGACAGCACAGACAAAAGAAATATGCTACATCTGACTGAATAGCCAGTAGGCAAAAGGCTTGGGCAACAGCAGAACAGCAGGTTTGCCACACTTTTAGGAAAACTCTGGAGTTAGCTCAAAGAACGGTGAAGGAACAGGAAAATACCTGTGTGTGGGTCTTACTTTGTGTACATCTATACATCCCTTCATTAACCCAATCTGAGTGATAGTTCTTCTGGGACCTTTACAATGTCAGTCTGAAAACACAGGGCAGTAGACACAAAAAGGTGCACCCTTAATCAGCACGCTTCAGGAGGGCGAAGCCCAGGGGGGAATGTTTTTAAGCCACAGAGTACAGCAGATGGACGCTGGTTCTTGGGACTTCACACGGCTGGACTCAGAGGTCCCACTGCTGCCAGTGCAACACAGAGAGAGAACCTGTAGTGCCAAGAGGAGCCCCTACCTGCTCAGGTCAGCTTTGTGCAGGTCCAACCTCCAAGGCCCAAGCTCCCCGGGGGGATCCAGCTAGGGGAGCTCCGTCACACCAGTATGAACACTTGGGGGTGTGTTCACAAAATCATTTTGGGCAGTCTTTGTGTTTCTTTCCAGTTAACAGTTCCCAAAGGGTTAAACTGCAAACAAGAGTAGCCAAGGAGGAGCACCCCCCACCACAAACTTAGATGTATGAAAACTAGACATTGGCACTTTCAGGGACCCAAACAGTTGGAACAGGAGGTTCCCCAAGGCTAAAAAAGGGGTCTCAGATACAAGATTTGTATGCACAATGAAAGACCCAGAAACAGAAGATGTTTAATTTTCTATCAGCCCAGCAAAGCAAGCTCAACTACTATGATCAGAAAAGTGTAGGACTGCAACTCACTGTAATTCAATTTTTGCCCCCATCAACATGTTAAGAGATATACTGTCTTTTTCTAAGACCACATCCACCAAAATAAAGACCAGCATGCTACACCTGAGTACACTAAGAACAAGGACTCAGGGAAACAACCTGATCACTTGTTATCCTTGTTGAGTGTAATGATTTTCACAAATGCCCAGTGTTGTATTCCTTTCTAATAAAAATGAGCTGACAAAATTTGCGGCATGTTACCACCTTAGTAAGCTGCCAAATCCTTCACCAGCTTCTGACACAGTTACATGGTACACTGCACATAGAAGTTGCTTGTTTTGAAATGAAGGATAAATGCTGTTTTGCAGGCTCATATAAGCCAATTCAGCCTTACACAGAATTGCATTTGCAGAAAATTGCATCCTACTAATTTTAACCTCATGAACTAAGCAAAATTATGGGCCTTTGAATTCCAGTAAAATGAACTCCTTAACCACCTATCACAAACATATCTACACTTGTTTTTAACTGCATTTTCTGGTTCCTCTCTGACAGGTTATATTACACTTATATGGGGTTATATTTGTGGTAATAATGTATGTCCAGAGTTAGCCTCAAACTCAGAAGGGAGCCTCTGAAACCTGTAGATCATCTTGTCCCACCCATAATTATATGGAAACAGGACATATTCTTCTTTTGCGCTATAAATCTACACATTCCATGGATAGCTGATCTTTACTACTATCAGAGTAGCGAAAACAAAACACAAGCAGATCAGTATCACCCCTGTAAATTTCAGTTCCTTCCAGTTGAATGAGGTTAGTCATATCCTTGAACTACTAAAAGATGAGTCACCTAAATTTGCAACTTTCTTATTTTAGAGACCATGCCCAATGCCTAAAGAATGATCTGATACATGTTTTGACAGAATCATTTGTTCTTCCTCTTTGCTTATGAGCAAAGCACAAGCTCAAATTTCTACTAATCAAACTATTAAAAATTAGAATCCTATTTACATTTGTTACAGTGAAATTACACAATACTGCACACACAGCTCTGAAAATATTAATTTTCATACAAATTAAAAGGTCAGCATGGAGATTTTGTAATTTATCAGCATAATTTGTGAAGCAGCAATTGTATGATAGCTAATTTTTGGTCAGAATTGACTATGGTTATTACTGAACTACACAAAAGCAATAATGTAGGTACTGCCTGGGACCAGAGGCCACATGGCTGTATTTGTCTCCATGACAAGAAGGTGCGACTTGGCTACAGGTAAGCTTCCTGTTAAAGCTGAGTTTAGCTAAGGTTCAGGCTGACAAGGGAACATAGAATAAGATCGCAGTTCAGGAAGATCACTACCTCCTTAGATACTGTCTGTGAGGTTTGCAGTTTACAAAAAAGGGAGTTCAGAAGAGGAAGTAACAAAGTCTCTGCCGGGAGCAGTGGTTAGTGTCATGACCTCTCCTATGAAGAAAGACTGCAAGAGCTGGGCCTGTTCAGCCTGGAGAAGAGAAGATTGAGAGGCGATCTCATCAACGTGTACAAGTATCTGAAGGGGGAGGGTCAAGAGGATGAGGCCAGCCTCTTCTCCGTGGTGCCCAGCAACAGGACAAGAGGCAATGGGCAGAAACTGAACCACAGGAAGGTCCATCTGAACCTGAGAAAGAACTTCTTCACTGTGAGGGTGACAGAGCATTGGAACAGGTTGCCCAGAGACATTGTGGAGTCTCCTTCGCTGGAGATATTCAAAACCCGTCTGGATGTGATCCTGGGCAATATGCTCTAGATGACCCTGCTTGAACAGGGAGGTTGGACTAGGTGATCTCCAGAGGTCCCATCCAACCTAAACGATTCCGTGACTTGCAGATATTCCTGATAAAATGCCTCCTCTCTGAAGAAGAGCTAAGCTAAGGGCTGGTACTGGCAGTAGCCATTGAGCTACAATGATGCTCAAAGTCCAAAGCAATGACAAGGCTAGAGCTAGGGCCACAGTTCAGCCTAAGGGTCATGTGGATTTATTTGTACTAGAAGAGGCTGCTGACCTCTTCTAGAGTAATATTAGAATTGGGTGTAGGGGCAGCATTTGGGCCAGATGATGTTGATGAACTGTGGGTTAGAAGGAGCTTCTAGGTTAACAAGAAAAGTGGTGCTGGCTTAAACCATCTGACTGCAAAGATCTGCGGGATAAGGACTGAGATAATTTTAAGATTAGGAGTGGAATTAGGGTTTGAGCACTCTCTGGAAGACACTGATAAACTACAACATCTCGTTTCAGTATCAGGGAGGGACATACGTCATGATAAAGGTACCCCATGACAGGACTCTACACACCCTTAGTAAGCCAAACTCTTCTTGGCATGACAGACCCAATGTGCACATTACTCAGAATTTTACAAGTCAGGCTTCAGGACTAACCTTGCCCACTTTGTGTTGCAGTAAAACCTAACAAGGATCTTATCCATCTTCAAGTTTTAATCACACAATAGGCTCACCCACATTAGCGATCCACGGTAAAAAATTCAGTCTTAGTCATAGACAGGCCTGGCCTTGGACACAACAGTGAAACTCTTAAGGAGAAGGATGAAACATTTAATCATGTTTCAAGGACGAAATCATGTCTATACCAGAGACTATGCAGTAGAAAACCTTAAAAATCAATGGGAGTGGCATACAGCCCACATCTACCATTTTTCAAGCTTGCAATTTAGGGAATGCAGGGTAAGCAAGAATTAGAGTTGCTCAATTCAATAAGCAAACCTGCTTCAACATTCACTACAAGCTGCAGAGGAGAAAGCTTCAAGTCTCATGGTCACAAGGGCACACACTACTGTTGTGAAACAGTCATCGGGTAAACAAGGGTGTAGCCTGCAACATAATTTACCACTAGAGGAAAAAAAAAAAAAAAGAAAAAAGGTTAAGCCACATCCAAAACACAGTCTTAACTAAGAAAAGGTACAAAGTCAAGAAAAAAGAATCTCACAAATCCATACTAATGTTAAAAATATAGCTAAATATATGCAATGATGCAGACTAGGGAATAAAGGCAAGTCACAGAGCTAACTCTGCAGCCAATAAATTAGACAAAAGCAACAACAACAGCAGAGGATTCCAGGTGATGTGGGAGTAAAAGTGAGAATGACGTAGAACTAACATCTAAAGTTCAGTTCACTTGGGTGAAGTCACAAAAGCAATACATTTCCACAACAAAATAATCAGCTCTACCAACCACCGGCCTCAGCTCTGCGTATACAAATGTCTCTTCTGCCCTTGCACTAAGCGAAACTTCCTCTAATGGTCCAACTTTGACCGTCCCACCACCTCATCGGGGTTTTTTTGGCTGAAAGGGAGGAAGAAAGGATGTATCACACTATGTATCTACACTAACCACCCAGGACATAATGCTGTGCTGCTCTGAACGGCTCCCATAGCAGCTTAGGAAGGTGCTCCTTGCCTTTGTTCCTGATGACTATTTCTGAGAAAGATGACTGGGCAAGAGGGAGTGGCAGAGGGAGGGGAGAGGAAAGCAATCTCCAATCCTTGCTCCTCCAAGGGCACTGACTCAGAAAGGTCCCTGGGAGTGGCAGGGTTTGAAGGGGAGAGTACAACATCCAGCCAGGACTTTCCCATCAGAGGAGAGCAAAAGCCACTTTGGTCATTTCTCCTTCTAACCCCTGCTGCTTCTCTGAGGGAGAAAGGAAAAATGAAGGCATTCAGTATGTAGCATCACTTCTGATGCAGGGATGACAGAAGATACTTTAGGCAGGGGAAAGGAAGACAGCACACACATAGACATGTAGATGAGCCATTGCACTGGGTGGCAAGTGGAAATATAAGAAAGCAAGCAGAGTCTTGTCACGGGGAAAAGTAAAAGTGAGGGGATGCGAGTCCAGCGGAAGAAATGCAAACAGGAACGTACCCATGAATTTTAACCAGGTTCATGAGTAGTGGCACTCATTGAGACTTTCCAAAATAACACTACAAGTTAGCTACATATACAAAAGCATCTCAGATAAATTTTACTCCCATTCAAATCTCCTAAGAGCCTTCCTCTTTATTGTCAACCCATCAGAAGTGGCAGGTTTTAGTTGGGTCTTGTAGAGCAGGTTTTGTTTCTGCAGTGTGCTGTCCAGGAAGTTCTGCTTTAGTCTCAGCTTCCACCCTTCAGTTTCTGTGACACTTGCACTTAAAACAAGCAGTACACAGTCTTTAATCCATAGGCACAAGTTAACATATGATTTTCCAGTCAGCACTAAACTCTCAGATTATTTATGAGGTAAAGTAATCAAACAAATTTTGTCAAAATCCATGCTGTGGATTTGTCACTACTACAGAAAGCTCACTGGGCATTAAAATTTTTATTGAGGCCTACTCTATAGAAAATAGAGGTTTTAATACTTAAACGATTGTCCACAGTAGCCCAGATAATATTACAGAATCTGTTGCAATTAAAATTCATTAGCCGTATTTCCAAATCTCACAACTCAGGTCAACAACGGCAATCACAATGATCATCAATGAAACACTCTATTCTGACTCATTCCATACAATTAGGCTACTCTTTTAAGCAGTCCTTTGCTTCAGTAGAGGAAGAAGGCAAAGGAAGAAACTGATAAGGAATAATTAAAGTAACACTGCACTAACGAAAGGGTGAATTACTTGAAACAGCCCGTAAACTATCCAGGTGTACACAGAATTCAATAGATGAATAGTGGAAGCTCAATGTCCAGTGCACAGATGAAAGTAGAATGCAACATTAATGGTACATCCTACGATAAAGTTGATCATGTACCTTCTACGGCTTACCGCCAAAGACGAAAATACTATAGCATGTCATCGCTGCAAACAAACCATACAGAAGGAAGATGACTTACCGTACCTGCAGTATCACATTGGAAAACAACAGAGAAAACAGAGCACATTTTCATATTGATAAAAACAGTGAAGTGTGATATCAAGCTGCCCATTACTGTACCTTCATGACATCTTTATAGGAACGAATGGCCTCAACTTCCTCTTTCTCATCATCATCATCATCATCCTCCACTCCTTCATCCAGAGCATCATATCCCTCATCTTTACTCCCCTCTGTTTCTGTGGTATTAGTCATGTGATCAATAAGCTGCTCCAGTGGAGGACTTAATTCCCGCTCTTCATTGTCCTTCAAACCATAGTCCAGGGCTTTGTATATAATGATCCCCAGTGATTCAATAACCTGTAAAAGTGAAAAAGAAATACTTGTTAATACCATTTGTATGGACAAATAAGTTAGCCTAGCAGCATCCTTTTTTGGTGTTTGTGTAACAAATTTACCAATCGAGAGGATGATAGACATCAAAATTAAAGGGAAAAAGTGACTTCTACCTACAGTAGCACATTGCTAATACAGCACAGACCATGCAACAGCAGGTCATATTGCATACCTACTGTTTTCTTATTTCAAAGTTTGAAATAAAAATTAATAATTTAAAAACACAGCAGGAGCCTTTTATATTATTTTGCCCCTTTTCCTTCTCAAATCACAAACCTCAAAATAATATTACTCTAGATTTTGTAAGACTATATTACATGCATATGATCTGTTCTTTGTTCCAGGGAGAGGGGAAAGGTCTGGGGGAGAAGAAAAGAAAGAATAAATTAACACGAGATGCTTCCTTCCTCCCGCAAATAGTAATGATAGTTGGAAACTGGCCTTCAGTTGCATCTATTCTTTGACTTGAGAGATGTTTGCACACAGCTGTGGACATGCCAGTATCAACTGTCTGAGCGCTAGGCCATCAGCCCATGAGTGCTTTGCCTGCCACCCAGCCAGTGGAGGCACACACGTGCCACTGAAAACTACCAATAACTGGATTTACCAGTACCTTGATTTTTCACTGAATTCAAGGCTTCTTTTTTCGTACTACATCAAGAGCAAAGTAAACAGGCGATCCTTTACTCTGTGTCAGTTAGCAATAAATTGTCATGAACGTCCCAAAATGCTAAATGCACATTTTCTTCCTTGGTATTAATTATTTCCCTTGTGAGTAATACTGAAGCTTCTAGACTTCTGAGGATGCTAAGAGATGGCATTTCTTCAAACTGAGGAGTCTGGGAATGGGTATTAACGGCGAGGGAAGGGAAAAAGAGCTTCGCAAGAGTAAACCACAGTAAGGTAACACCGATGCTGAGATCCTTTTCTGACAACGAGAGTACGACTGGAGCTATCGCATTTAATCTCTTATCTTTCTCGTGTGTTGTGATGGCTACACGAGTCAAACCAGCGAGCAAACTCCTGAGCAGGAGTTGCTGGCACTGGAGCAATGCTAATAACCGGAGCATTTGTAAACACTCCAACCTTCGTCAACAAATGCTATTTTCTCCCTTGCAGTAGTATCCTGGTTAGTACATTTGAAACGCGTGTCTTTGAAATTCTAATTGGGTAAACGGGGAAACACATATGGAATCTTAAAACGCTAAATTTGACTCTCCAGTAGCTAATTTCAGTGTAGTATTTTCGGTCTGAAAGGCTGGAGGTTAGCAAAGACTTAAAATTATATCATATAACTTATCTAGACAGAAAATTGCACGTACTACCTGCAGTCTGACACCTTTACATTTGTATATGTCATTGACATCACTTGGCAGTGCAAATTCACTTTGCAATACAATGGTTAAACAAAGAAATAAACTAATAAATAAAAAAAACTTCCATCATTTATTTCCAATAACTTGATAACTGAATTGAATACAAATCATTTTACTATATTATTCTCTGGAAATGTGCTTATAGGTATTCAGAAAATATTCTTAAAATGCAGTTCAGGAAAGTGATTGGGCAAATTTATGAAGAAAGATCTGTCTCAGTTTATTTAATACAAAACCAGCTTCTGACTTGGGAAATCTCAGCAAGACAATAAAGTATATTAGGGAAATATCACTGCATGTTTGCTCAGTTCTCATCCTCTTCTCCAGACATCTGCTCTTAGCCGCGCTGGAGACACAACACTATGCTATTTAAGCTTAAAGTGTGACGTGTGACCGCTATTCTTATGCTTGCAATGCATCTGGTTTGCCTCTTACAGAAGCTGTTTTGGAGTAACTGTCTTGGAAAACTTGTATTGTTGTAAAAAATCTGAAAAACTGAAAATTACATAACATCAAATATATTCTGTTTGCATTCAAGAGTGTTTCTTGTAACTCAGGTTCCTAGGGCAATCTCGAGATATACCACCTCAGCAACCGAAAGGCAACAAAGAACCGCAAGTTAACTCCAATTTGAAGTGGATCTAAGTGAAAATGAGAAACTACTGAATAATTGCTTTGATATTTTAAATACTTGGGAGTAAACACAATGTAAGTCATTTCTAATGTCACCGAAAAAAACCCTGGAAAAGTTTAGCACACTGAGAAGGTCTGAAATGCCTAAATTAGATGTAAAGAAAATATAATGTCTTGTGCCACACTGTGGTGGCTGCTCAAGACAGAGTCTGGATTTTGCTAGAAAAACACATCAAAAAATCGGGGGAAGGGCAAAGAAAGCACACTCTGTCTTTTTCTGTTTGGGAACAGGATTAAGGCATTCAAAAGCACCACGGCTAAAACTGGATGACAGCTGCTGCTTTCTTTGATGTACCGGCACTAGGGCCCTTGCAGCCCAGGAATAAGGCTTGTGCATTTTTATGTCCTGCGAACAGATTTCATAATAAATGCCAAGCTGGCACAATGCAAAAGCCTGAAACAGCATCAATTCAGCACTCGAGCTCAGTCTTTCAAGTGCTTATTTAGGAGTCACGATCAAAAACACATTTATGCAGTGTCTGTCAGGAGCGCAGATTCACCTTGCTGAGAGACAAAGCAGCCAGCATCTTCAGCCAACAACTTTGCTTTGACTTGCAGGAAAATCGGAAACATGTAGCACTTTCAGTAATACTGGTTTACCAAGGAACTTGTAAAACCACACAAGTGCCACACAAATACCAAATAGAAGTCATGGAGCCATCAACACTTCTTCACATTGACAAAAACACTAACACAACTTTACACTGACGAAACTTGTGTGTCTATATAACCAGAAATTTAATATACACAGTAAGACAATCACCTCATTGCTGCTAAAACACACCGCTGTCACTTTGCCTGTAAGATAAATACAAACAAAAAAGGGAAAACCCTTTCATGGTTGAACGGTTGAGTTGATAAATATGTGGTTTACTGAACGGGATAATCAGGGAATACAACTTATTTTTCGAGGCATTCATTATTTAGAAAAAAGGCACCGGTTTCATATTTTATTTCTGTTAATTTAACATAAAATAAATACTTCTAGCACTCAAGAAGTGACAAGCTCTGAAACAGCCCTGAATGATGCCTGCGAAAACATCAGTGGTATAGTAGGAAAAAAAGGGTAGGAAGGGCCTTAGCAAGGCTTGATTTTAAACCAGAGTGCTGTATATTGACACAACACTGCAACTACATAACACTGGAATAACTGCACTGCTAATGGTACATGACACCACCTGATTCAGATTAAAAAATTAATAATAAGTTCTGCACCTTGAATTTTAGAACTCATTTCTTCCTGGCCGACTGCAATTTTGGCAGAGGACCTGACCTCTACAATTCAGTCAGTGGCTGAATACCTTAAAAAAATAAACAAGGAAGTCTGAATTATTCTGCTTTACGCTGCCTTACCAAGTTCTTTTGAAAGTCATGGCTTCAGATCAAAAAAAAAAAAAATCATTTCCCACAGACCGAGCTGGTATTTTGTTTCGCTTAAATCGTTCGTGAAGGTGGAATTTTGTCTCACCGTAAGTGAGCGTTCTTTAAGCTCCTACATCAGTCCAGATTCATGTTACGCTTCTACATTACGTTCTTTTATAACAAGTTGCGATAAAGTTTGAGAGACTTCACCAGAATACTTTGACTTTAGACAAGATGTAAAAACAATCTCCTCTCGACTCCTTTCGTACCTACCGCAAAACCAAACCCCAAACCTTTCAGATGATTTTCACAAACATGCACGGAAAGGAACTTTGCTGCCTGGATATTTTCCCCCAGTATAGGAACACATGCCTCTTGAAAACAGGTTCGTTAGTTTTTCCAGGTCTTTTATAGGATAGAAGTTACATTCTTCCAATAAACTTTCCCCATTCAACACCCTTAAAACTCTTCAGACACACAGCACTCATATATGGAACTAAATGCATTTGAGACTTGTAAAAGTTTCAAACGAAATTACTGTGCGTCACTTATTTTATGTTTTTTATTTCAGAGAATAATCCCTCACACGCACCCCCACCCTCTCCAACATATGTATTTCTGCGCCTTTCAGAGCCTTGGATATGACCGGCAGCACCCACGCGCCATTCCTCCACGCTCGCCACACACGCAGTAGGGCAATGTCTAAGCTTGCAGCCCCTTCCTAGGGCTTGCTTTAAGTTTTAAGCAAAGCGACAAAGCCTAAGGACAGGCCCATACTTTCAACAGAAAAGAGCTTTCTTCAGCTCAAATTCCTCTCCCTCTCTAAAGCTCTCCCTTCCTCCAAAAGCCGCTCAGGTTTTGTACCACCAAACTGGGATTAAAGAAGCCCTAAAGCTCTGGCTGCTAAGGTGGGTCAACCAGCTTTGAAACCCTGCACGGGGTCCTCGAATACGGCAACAGTCACAACACTACTTGCATTATTACTGCACTGGCTTTTAAGAACTGTGACAAAAAAACTTCATAAAAAAACTGTCCTACAATTATTTTGTTAAATGCTGAAATTCCTTACCAACAGGTCTCCAATACACTTTAGAAAAGAGAACAACTCCGTCTGACGGTAAGATTGCGGAGAACGGGGAGCTGGTGCCAGCTGCGCGGCTCACTGCAGCAGAGCCCTTCTCGGCCACCAGCTCCACCACCAGCCCTGGTATTAGGTGCCATTTAGCCCACCTGCAAAGACTAACCTGTCCTGCTGCCGCCTTTAAATTAACCTGCCAGGAGCTCCACGCTGAGCTTCTCGTCTTGTAACGCACGGCACAAACATACCCACAGACACCTCTCAATTCAGCAACTAGGCGCCTTCCACTTTCTATCGCGCGTTGGGAGAAGACACACAAACATGCACAAGCTTTTGTAATAACATTCTGTAAATACAATTCAAAAGGTAGGCAGGTTAAAATGTTATATAAGACCAACTTCTCTCCCATTAGATGACAGAGCAAGCAGGCCATTGACCCGACTATTTCTATTTGTAACAAAGTTACTCGCTTGTTTCTTAAGTACCTAATTCTCTAGGTGAAAAAGACTGTGTTTTTAGAAAGGGTCAACAAATAAGGTTGTTAGGATAAACTAAAGCGTACTGTTTGGTTATTTACCTCATCCTTAGATGTCCTACATAACTCTCAAGAGCAACTCACAGAAAAGTATGTCTAAAAAGGTTGTTATAAGAGATTCATTGCTGTCTCTGCATACCTCAGGTATACTAATGTAGTTTTTGCCACAACATTCCCTAGTGGAAACAGGATAGCGTTACCCACATTTTAATAGCTGGGGACAGTGCTAAATTTAAATATGACCTTCACTAAATTAGAGCAAATTGTAACAGACTGTCAAACAAGAAAAGCGAAAATTTTCAACTGCTTCCAGTTGAGCAGCAAGGATTCAGAGCACTTCCAACGAATCAGATGAATTAGTCATTACAAAAGAGTATAGACATAAGATAAAGGATTATTTAACTTCTAGGTGGTGCTGGTTTGTTACTGAAATAGAGAGATACCGCCTTCTGCAATATAATGTGCCTTGGTATTTAATGTAAAGCAGTAAGAAAAGCAAAGCAAAAAACATCATAATATGCAGCGTCTAACAGAAAATAAACATGAAAGGAAATTAAATATATTCCTTTTACAACATTCAGCCTTCTTTAGACACATTCAGAGTTAGGAAAGCTTCCCTGTCATATCCAGGGTAGATCTTTTCCATAATAATTTTATATGCTTGGGTCTGTGAACGCACCACATGGGTGCACAGACCTACTTCCTCAGGATTTTTTATTATTCAGGTATACAGTAAATGGATTCAATGCAAGAACTCCTGACCAAAGAGACAAAACCAGATTAAAACTTACAAAGGGGATGCTAGCCATTTTTTTTGTCCCTGTCCCCTCTCCCCCAACAAATATGTAAAAATTAAAGCAGTGAAGTGAACTGAATCCAGTGAACTTGGATTCAGTTGTCTCTAAAGAAAAGGACAGTCATTTAGCTGCAAATTTATTAAGGCTCAAGTGTAATATAACTCTCTGTGACTTATTCAAAGGTTCTGACAGCTATAAACATGTTTTTGGTTGTCCATGTTTGACTATGGAGATTATCTAAGGAAAACTGTCATATATTAGCATAAATGAATACGGAATTTATTCCACTATCTCAACCCATTACATTTTATCTGTTGCATTAGAACACTGGAAAGAAATGTATTTGTCATTTTTCTTCCAGGTTTTCTTCACACATAATAATCCCCAAGGTTAGGCAAACAGTTACTCTTTTATTTAAGGCATTTGTCCATCTTGAAGGAATTTCTCCAAAATGAGAGTTCATCCCCACAGAAAAACAAAATTCAATTCTGTGATTTAACTGGAAACCCTAGTAATAACTGAAGCTCCAGTAAAAGAATGATGTGCCATAATTAAGTAACACAGATGGTGAAAGTCATTCAAATGCTCTTAAATACACCTCTATATATATCACAGTTTTAAATCTAGGTCATGTTAAAGCCTTGATCCTGATCGCATTTAAGTGAATGGCAGAGATGCCAATTATATTAAGAACTCTCAGCTTGGGATATATTTGCTGAAACAAATAGGCCGAATGGGTATGTTGTTACGTTTCCCTACAGCAGGCTTAAAATAGTCTGAAAATTGTCTTAAAACAGCCTACCTACCTAAAATTTTAGATGTGGTGTCTGTCTTGGGTTTTTTGAAGCATTTTAGCATCATAGTCTGTAAGCATAGTTTCCACAAAGCCTTCATTCACAATCTTTGCAGCTTCCAAACTAAGAAAGTCAAAATTAACTTAGTGAAAATCCTAAGGACTATGGAAATGCTATTTGCAAATATCAAGAGAATGTACGTTTCTTACTTTAAGGCAGAGATACAAAATTAGACCATGTTAAAACTTTTCAGCCTTCCCACAGAGATTTCTCTTAAATTACTGCAGTTGTCTGGTACAGGCTTGGCCCTGGTTTAATTAATCCAAAAAATTAAAGTGAGTAAACATCTGCTGCCATGTAAATCATTTCTCCTCCAGTGACTCAAGAACTTTCTCACACCTGTTTCCCCAAAATTAACAACTACCAAAGCCAAGCAAACAAAATAACTGTACAACGAAAGCTATTCTTTTAAACACAAATTCTTGATTAATTAAAGCATTACATTTGCATGCATGTCACGCAAGCTTTCTATCAGTGGCTCTCTTTACAAACGTTACATTGGTTTCACAGTATTTCTCAGAGGTATGTATGTATTTCCTGCATTTCACTGATAATGAACTTAAAGACAGATTAAGCATCTGAACAAGTTCTCACACAATTGGGAACATGACCTGTTTCCTGGTTCCGTAAAAACAGCTTCCGTAAAATCCATTTACAGCTTCCGTAAAATCCATTTTCTTCCGTTCCTGAACACACATGCTCTTTTGTCTTCCGAACAGACTTTTTTCCAGTCCGCCAAACTTTTGTAATTTCAAGATTTGATTAGTCTAAGCTCAAGGACATTAGAAACAAGCCCAAACATAACCATGCAACAGCTCCTTTTTTAAGTTATGTGTCACAAAAGAAGGCTAAAGTAGTTTGCTGCTTTCTAGTGACTCATATACGTAACAGTTACACACAAAACTCAACACAAATTTAATGCTACTTATCTTAAAACTACCAAACATTGATGGGGAATCAAATAACCACTGATACGGAGGTTGCCCTTTTTATCCATATGAAGGAGAAGCTTCAGAGGAGAAGTCTTTGGGACACTGACTTTTATTACACAGCAACCCAAGACTAACCGTGCTTAGCTACCTTCACCGTGTTGGGGAAGAGCAGCTGTACTTAGACACGTCATTTATTTCCTGAAGAAGCTAATGCAAATTTGCAGATATGGCCTGTGAACAAACAAGGTAACAAATTTAGACTCTTGCTGAGAGTTGTTTTGTTAGTCAGGTATGCAAGGAAACATGCATAAGGTTGGCACTAAGGACATGACCTGAGCATGGAACATGTGAATTTTCACATAGATTATCGTGATAGTCTGAGGAGCTACTAATGTGCCAGATAGCTACTGTGCCTAGGTCACCTATGAGCTCTGTAACTCTGTCACACAAACACAGCACCGCAGGCTGACGAAGCCGCTGCAAAGCTCCTAATTTTATGAATGTTCTTCCATGCCCTCTTCCCAACAAGCAGCAACATCCGATACAAGCTTTTAGGTCACTGGCCTTCAAACAAACACTTCTCCAAGCCTGAATGCTGAAGTGAACGTAAAACATTTCAGTAACGAGTTAAGGGAGTTATTGCACAATTACCTTCGAGCTCTCACAATGGCCTTTTTGGAAAGACTGGCATTTGCTACAATAATTCAAGAGAGCACCACTAGGCACTGTCAACAAGTTATCTACTCATAAAAAGATATTAATAATAAGCCTGACATTACTTTTTGGGTCTGAAATTTGAACACGCTATGTATAGAAGGCTGATTTACTCTAAACCAAAAGAGAAAACAAAACCTGTAACCAAGCCTCAGAAGAGAGTTTACCAGCCACTCTTTGGGTAGAAAAGCCCCAGAGGATCCATTTTCAAAATGACAAACACGCTTTTGTATTTCCTTCACTGTCCTTTCTGACCAAGTCCCTCAACAAAAGAAATACATACTAAAAAATACCTCAGTTGCAACTAAAATTATTGATATACTAAGCAAAGAGTTTATAACCTCAAGGATGAAATGCCATAGCGTAAGATATTTTAGTACCTGCCATCTCCCTAAACGATCTGAAACTGCTGAACTGTAACGGTTTATTATCCCTAACAGAATGGCCATAGTCCTGAATTACAAACTGCTGAACATTGTTTTATTGCTCTTTGTCAAAAAAGATACTATCCATGAATTCTGCTACAGTGATGACAACATATATTTTCTTATAATCACAGTTCAGGAATGTTGTGCTATTCCCAAAAATTCTATTTGCATTTTGTGCTCAGATTTAAAAAAAACCCAAAATATTCATAGCTCAGTCTCCCTGCAGACACCTATGTCCTATAGCAAGATTTTCTACAACACTCAGCACTTGGCCTAATAGAGATATCTAGATCATTTATTTAGCTACTTAGGTAGCAGTCGAGTTATTAAATACCCAGGCCTTGGCGGGGATGGGGTTCATTTAAATATTTACATCTATGTTAGCTGTATATATATTTAGGGACAAGAAAAAAAGCTGAAGTTAAAAAGAGTGTATGCATGCCGATTAACAAGGCTTATTGCCTCAAAATTCATGGCCGAATTCTCTGACCCATTCAGTGCGTTTTGGACCACTTGGAAAACCTGAACGTCCCATCAAATTCGGCCTAAAAGAGCCAATCTCAAAGTTCTCCAGTGCTGAGTCCCTGTTAATGGATGTGATGAAGTCATTTCTCGCGCTAGCCACACTGCCGTCCTTAGCACAAGGCAAAGCAGAAAGATGCGTATCAGGGTAAAAGGGTGGCAAGGGCAAAAAGGAACACCAGGGCAGAGTGATCTAGCACGTGCATAGGATCACTACAGGACAGCTCTAACACGCTCCTACACCATTCATCCCTGGATCAAGGATTCACAGCTAGCTGCTTGATGTTTCCCCTCTTGGTTGCAAAAAAACAAAACAAACAACCAAACGAAAAAGACCACCTGAGCGCAGGCAGGCAGGGAGTATTCACCTCCCTGGTGGAATGGGATCCCTACCTGGAAAAAGAAGTTAGGCATTAACGCTGCTGCAGCGAGTTCCTGATTTTGAAGACATCACCTATATTCTTCTATAAGATATCATCTACAGTTCCCAGTTTAGAATCTCTAGGTAAGTGTTGTCATAGCACCTCCAAGTCAGACTACCGCTGCCTACGCAATTTTCGTAACGCACACCAACCAAAGAATTCAAAACCTAAATTTAGTCTTAGCCATATGTATCCAAATCCTCCAGTAAAATAAGTCATACTGACCTTCCCAACCCCATTCTACAACACAGGTATTATTACATCCTGCGTCTATAGTATTTGAGCCGTTTCCACATGTAAGGAATGCGTGGAACGGAAGGTCCTATGGGATCTTCCTAATTGCTTATTTCTTGCGAGACCTCGGACGAGCCATTTCCCCTCTCATAGAACAGTTTCTCCACCTGTTATATTCGAGGATATTGACCCATTTTGAAAGCTTTGGATGAAAAGTGCCGTGCAAGTCTAAATTATATTTCTGCACGTCGCACACAAAGACTTAAGCTCAGCTGGAAGTCCCTCTAATCACCCCTGCTTTCCCTGCGATTTTTGTTCCCTATAAACTAGGGGAAGGAAAAATGGCGAAAAGCACATGCCGGAGGCTAACGGTTAGGCTTATCAGCTGGGTGCAATGCAACATACTAAACTGCTTTTCTTTGAGAATATAAAGCAAAACATAACAGTGATTTATTTCAATATAAATAGCACAGGTAGTCAGAGAAAATAGCTACTAACATCATAATATCAGATTGTTCTAAGCTTCACAGAAAATACATCCTGACAGCACCATCCCTTCATTCTGCAACATGAATGTAATTATATCTATCAGGCTACACCCTAGAGAATGAATGTTTTACAGCTTAAGAAATAGGAAAACATAGCAAAATATATTTTTAATGATCTGTGGCAACGTGGCTTTAGATTTTGATCCTTAATTTAAGAATCCCTAATTATTTTTAACATCCTTTAAGATTTTAACTTTTTATACAGTTCATGGTGTCCCCATATCTTTCTTGTGAACAGTTTTTGTAATACACACAGCATGACGGTTTCTATTATAACTCAAAAAGAAATTGCCTGGTGATCTCTTCAGACAAAACAATCTGAAAAAGGCTGAGTTTTTTAGCTGATTCCCTAGCAAGTTAAATCACTTTCCCAGAAAAAGAAAAAAAAAGAAAAGTAATGTAACGATCACAAAGTCCATTCCAAAAGGAAGACTAAATTAAGCTCTTTTGGAGAATTCTGCTGGGTCTCTATGAGAACTTTGCCCCTGGAGTGGCGAAATCATTGCAGTCTTGCAGAGAAACAAGTAAATCAAAAGTATCTTCCCTAAATAAAAGAGACACCCATTTGATGCAATCAAAGAATCTCTTCTCCTGCTCTTTTATTCTGTAACATGCCCCAAAAGTCTAGGAAAATTAAAAATATAAGAAAATTATCACTGTCTTACAAACATAAGCCTAGTTTTAACTGAATCATTATATTAGTTAATAATCTTGAAGGAGTTAAAGATCTTCCATCAAATCATATAGAAAGAGCACCTACTCAATCCCCTGCCCCCAAAGGGAATCAAATCTCCAGTATTTCAAATGCCAGTGAACAATTTATTTCTGCAAATTCTAGAGCTCAGAGTGGCAGAATTTGTTTTTATTTCCTTCCCAGTAGCTCTTTTGCATGGATTATTTTTCTCCTTTGTCAAGTGAGGCTGTTAAGCCCTTAGGATAGGTCATTAAGCTGCACGCTGTCATGTAAACTACAGAACAGGCAGGAAAATGCAAATGCTAGCTAGGCGGGGAAGGACACCTCACCAAGAAGGCTGGTCTTTCGTTAAGCATTGGTATAAGCATAAGAGTTAGACAAACGGCAATGAGGCCATTTCAGAGAACACAGTTGCGATGGCGTAACTATCACTTGCCGAACCGTGTTGTGCGGGGGGTGTCACTCTCACCTTCCCACCTATCTTTTGCTAACAGTAGGGTTCATGTGGTAGTGAGGTCTTCCCGATCAGAAAACTGACCTTGCTAGAAATGGTCTGGTTTTCCTGACCAGCTCAGGAAAAAAAAAAAAAAAAAAAAAAGAGAATAAAATCAGCCAGATGATGCCCTTGATCTGGCTGACCAGGCAGCCCTCTCTTCGGCCAGTGCCGGTGCTGCCGGGCGTGGGAACGCAGGCGGGGGCTGCCTCGGGCTGACCGTGAACTGGCGCTCTTCATGTGCATCAACTTTGGCTGTAGGCCAAAAGAAAGCACAGCACTGCAAACACCTCAGAGCCGTACTTACAGAGAGAAGAAAAGTCTGCACTTTAACTGATAATTTTAACTAAAGTTATCCTTACTAAGGAGTGACAGCACGGCTGTCTGTCCTAACTATTTAATACTTTTAGAGAAAATACTAGGTGTAAACATACTACTTTCTCTGACAATTTTTCTTCATTTTACAAGGTACTTTCCTCCCTAATCTGCAATTTTGTCTACGAACTTTGCCTTTTACCAAATACTTGTTACTACAGTTAGAGTGGGAGGGGAAGGAGGAGTCCTTGTTTGCAAAGACTAAAAAATATATGTTTGATTATTTTAAAGTAATATCAAATTAACTAAGTCAACAAAAGCAAGACACAATAAACTAAAAAAAAACCTAATTCAAAGTTTAACATTATTTCAAACTAAGTTATTACTAAGAGATTTCTAATAATATGAAAGAGATCTCAAAGTGGAGCAAATTACTCCAAATACAGTGTTCCCTTTCAGATTTTTAATTTTTTTAAAAACCGAATAAAATAAAATCCCCACAATCAACTTTGCAAGGATTTTTCCCATTATTCTTAGAAGTGTTGTTATCTAGTAAGTAATATGTGACTTTCTAGCAAAGCCAAGGTGCAGAGGAATAAGCAGATTGGAGATGCAACTTTCCCTACTCATTCCTCTCATCTAATTAAACTAATAAAAAAGTATTCTACCAGAATGGAATCCAGCTTTTCTCTGTCCCAGAAAAGTCTCTATTTTTAGATGGTCGAACCGAGGTAATGAATAACATTTGCAACCATTTTAAACACAGCCCCCAGCTAAAACATTTCTTCCATGAATTGACCAACCAATGGAGCTACGTAAGAGTGTCTTAAGAGCATGTTCTGACCTAGATATTTATACAAAGAAATTTCAGGAAAAACAATTTTTTTTTTGTCTTACAGAGAAGGTGCAACTAAAACTGTGGATTACTGCTCACTAGAAACCATGGCTTAAGGGAAAAACTTCCCTCAGTGTGTAAATGCTTCAGTAGTTGCTGTTCACATGGGAAAACTATATAACATTTGTGTTAGGCAAGATGGGTGTCAGCTACAATAGACACAGACTGTCAAAACTCCTTAGAAATTTTCAGATGAAAGCAAGACTGAATATTCTTAATGTATACACGGTGTTTGCCCACATCCCTCTTTCTGGCCATTTGACTACAGCTAATTTTTCTGGCCTGACTTACAGCTGCTTCCTCCAAACTGCACCTCATCTTACTATGAAAATTCCAGTTCATCCTCTGTTGGACTATTTTGCTCTTCTCCTAAGCTTTAAAAATCCTGGTCTATTGCCAACATTAGGCTGTTCTGAAAGATCAATGTCACTGGTTTCTAAGGAACGATAACCACGAATGTTAAACCTACAAAAGGAAACTTAAATAGACTATCAGGTCTGCTAAAAATATTTAGAATTTGCAGCATTCCTTACTGAAGGCCCACAGATGTTGTTCCTTGTTCAGTCACATTTTTTCGCTACTGCATTAAAAAACCTGGACATATAACTAAGCATACTTTATTGTTCTTCTGTAACTGGGTAATTAAGAGGTACTTGCTCAGAAACTGTAACTGCATAGAATAAAAATTCATCGTCCTACTTCTGCATTTACGACCCTTCCTGAGATGAATGTGCTGCGGTACAACGTGGAACGCTGTTTCAGACTTATCTAGGGTTGCTAAACTAAGGTAGCAAGTGCTTGGGTAAAGCACTCAGACTCACTATAGGGTAATATAGTACTTCAGTTTTCAGGCAAAATGGGATTTTTGTTAACCCTACCAGAACAGACTTTTGACCAGCCATAATAATCCTCTCTGCAGTGTGTATATTAGCATTTACATTAATAGATCAGAAAAGCACTCTGGAAGCGAATCTCCTGGTCTTCCCTTACTGAGCTTTGGTTTGCAGTGCGGAGCGCTCTCACGAGGGCAGAGTGGGGTTTCTTCCGGATGAAGCTAAAATACAGGGTGAAATCCAGGAGCTCACCTAACATACTCAAATCGCTGGAGGTACACTCAGTCAGACTAGAGCTAATCTGAAATAAAGCCATGGGACACACATTCTGTGGACACTGGGTCCTCAGCATCGACTCGCTTGGTTTACTCCATGCTATTGTTAACCTAACAGCCTGAGGAGAGCCTGAAACGTCATAAAAAATTTTAATAAAAGACTAAAGAACAACTGAAACTTTATAAAACAACCACAAAACTACTAAGTCAGGAGAGAAAGAATAACAGCAGCTTGGAAAAAAAATTGTAGTAATTTGGAGCAGAACTTCATATTTTTAATTGAGAAGCTCAGATGCAGCGTGTACTTAGTCTTTATCTAAATGGAAGTTTATGGCAGGTGGCTGCAACTCTGGTACATCTGCATCAGCATTAGTACCTTGTGATGGAAATCTGGCAGTTTCCACTGGCGTTCCCTCCCTACAGAAGGCAGGGTGAATGTTATGCTGACTGGGTATACTGATGGTAAGGGAGATAGTTTAATAATACCTATATTATCACTATTTATACTAGTGTACTGATGTTAAAGCATTCTATCCTGAGTCAACGCAAATACTCAGCAACATAATGGGAAAGAAATGTATTTTATAACCTTCATCTTAATCAGAAAATACATGGGAAAGGGAACACAAATTTGATAAGGTAATATACCTCAGAAATCACTTTCAAATACTTCCTTTCAAATAGAAGTGAAAATACTGACAGAATGGGAAAATTCTCTTTCAGATGAAAACCGTGGCCCTATTTTGCAAACCTTTATCCACTCAAGGAAGTACAAGAAGTAGCCTTTCACCAGTTTTTACAAAATGCATTAAATGCCGTCAGAGAGTCCTGTCCAATTCTTTTCCTATGCTTTGGCTTCTATTCAGATGGAAACCTCGGAAATTTTTGAAAATTGTGGGGTGGATAATTACTATTATTACAGAGTATCTTAAGTACACAAGAATAAGCAGAAGAGCTAAGTTTCTTTTAAACTATTCAGATATTCTAAACAAATACAGCCTATTTTTCCTCCTCTAACAGATATTCTAAACAAATATGGCCTATTTTTCTTCCGCTAAAAAATCAATTAGTATATATCTTCTTGCTGCTACAGTGTTGTGAAAGGGTGCAAGCAATTATCATCAGTGTAAAATTACCAGAGGAATGTGACAACGATCATAATGTAACAGATCTAAAATATAATCTAGAGCTTTGAATATTAAACGACAAAATAATATAGGTACACCCATATTGCAGTTCAAAGCAACACCTTCTACCCATCCCTCTTTACGCTATGCAAAGGAAATCATGTGCAGACTAGGCAATGGATATTCTGAGTTAAGTAAAATAAGCTAAAAATAAAAAGGAAAGTTTAACATTAATGGTAAACGTTCTGTTTTATATAAACAAACACAAATGTACATACAAGCATTCTTTAAGGACGACACCTATTCGTCCTGTTTTAGGACATTTCTCACTGCTGTTCCAATTTCAGTCAGACTACAGATAATGAAATACGAATGAAATGTACAGTAAACATTCACAGCATCCTGTGCATAATTAAGGCACTGTAATCACCATCTCCCAAACCACACCCTTCCAGTACAGTATTCTTTTAATCTATGCAGTATCCAGCATGCAACGTGGTTATCTCCTCTCTGCTGCATCCCTGCTTGTTGAGAAGACTGTAAAATGGGAGTGATCCAGAAGAAGGAATTCACCAAGACTTGGCTGCCTTCACAAACAGAAAGGGGTTACATCTTCTAATACCTAAAACAAAGTATTCAGGAAGGCCAAAAGGGTTCTAAATTCTCCGCACCCACCAAATATAGCCCCTCTTTCCACCCCCAATACTGAATTACTTAACGCTTCTTAATCAGCACATGGGAGGGCAACAGCTTCTCAAGGAAAGCCAAACAGTGTCTGCAAGCTAAAGTTTCCAAAACATGTCCTTCCTTCCCTGCAAAACCAAATCATGATGTTCATAACCCTAAAAGGGCAGGCAAGGAAGCATATGAAAAAAGCTGCTAATAAGAAGTTACATGCTTGATTAAAATACATAGTGGAGTAAAAATATTGCCCCACCAAAAAATTCCCCAGGGTAAAAAAGAGGACTTCTTTTGCCCATTTTACAGCGCCTCTCAAACATTAATGAACACTTGCTTCATGACAAATTCTATCAGATGGCTTTGGACGCTATACAATATGATTTTTTAACACCATCTCAGTGGCTGGCAAACTCATTGAGCTCTTCCAAAATCCTCCTCTTTACACCATAAACTTTTCGATAGGTTCAAAAACCCACACGGACAAGAACTATTACAATTTTATCTACATAACCCTCACCTGAGATAACCTACATCCTATAGAAAAGACTTGAAAATAATACCTCAGAAAATCCAGTCCCTCAGAAATCAGGCACATGTGGTGATACCAGAGAAAATTAGGAAGAAGGGAGCTTTTGAGGGGTCAGAGGAAGGGCTAAGAAAGGAAAGGGGGGCTGCAAGGAAACAGGGTACTTGAGAGTAAATTGCACCTCATGCAACGATACACACACGCATAAAATCGCATTGTTGAATCACTGTGAAAAAAGGAATCAAAAAAACAAAGCAAAAAAATGATAACCCGTGTGTTGTGAATCTGAAAATACAGTAACAAACTGTGATCCACAGTCTCAAAAACAAATGGCACTGGAAACACAAGTGGACATATTGTTCCAAGCCACTTTATCATACAGCTCTTTACCAGAGAGATCTTTCTCAAACGAGTGTTTTCTAAAGAGGAGATAACTTCTGAGCAGATCAGCATTTGTCCAACACCACCTTGAACAGTTTGCCAAAGTGCACCTACGCTAAAAGGGAATATAAAGGACTCTAATGAGGACTTGACTCACAAAGCAGCATTGATGTACAAACCTACTTTACAAGTACCCAATTGTAGCTGTTGCACAATGCCCAGCTTGTGAGATGCAATCTCAGGTGGTCTACACCTGTTCGGCAGGACTTGGGGCTGTCAAGGTCAGATATCTCGAGCTGGTTGCAACTTGAACTCTGGCAGAGTTCAGATAAATGCAGTTAAACAGAGAAGAGAAAGCTTTACTGTCTCCTCAGTATCCTATTCCCATAGACAGAACAGAAAAAAAGGGGAAAAAAAGAAAGTTTGTATTAATAATGAAGGCTTGGCTCTATCTCTTTTCCTTCCCTCTCCAGTTCCCAAACCAATGGGTATTGTTAGATGTCTGATTTTAGTTTCAGATATCACAAATATCTTTTTCATAGCTTTTTCAGGCAAATCGGAATAAAAATAGGAGGTTTCTTAAAATTTTAAAAAGGGCAAAAGAAAAGTTGTTGAGTCTCTCGGCTTTAATGCTAATTATCAACACTAAACAGATTTAATTAAAACTAATCAAATGGAAAAACTTATGTTAATCTATGCCTTTGGAATAGCATGAACCATGCAAAAGTCAACAAGGCAACCCTACAGGACTATCTAGCTCATTAATTTTATTTGTGGTGAAGAGTCAGATTTCCAGTATCTTATCTTTGGTCATTATTGTGAAGTATAAACTTTAAAAACACAATAAGTCCTGAGATAGTAGGCTGCCTGGTCATGATGCATGAAAATCTTGTAACGTGCGCAGAAGAGTCCCTATTGTGATTAAATCGGCAATATTAATTTTGTCCTTTCCCAACTCCCACATGCTTAAGTTTGTAGGTTTTATTTCATGAAAGCAAGAAGGAAGGAGGAGAGGAAACACCAGTTCTATCAAGGCATTACTATGAAGACCTCTGTGAGCTGGAACCCCTAACCCTGTCCGTTTAGTCCAGCAGGACCTACGCACAACGCTCAGCTGCCGTCTTCAATCAATTCGATATGGATCGATTCATCCTTTGCAGATTTTTGCAGATTGAAAGAGTTTTCTCTGATTCTTCTGACCAGGAACACATAAAAGTGTCTGGCCTATACGCCCTCCACCCCCACGCCCTTAAATCCATTGTTCCTTCTGTTTCGTTTTCTGATGGGAAGAAGAAGATAAATTGTGCTAAACTCCCATATTTTATTGATAAAACTTTCACCCCCACTGTTTGGAACAACAACTTGAAATACACAGAAGCGCAGTGGCCTTTGTTTCAGGAAGGCCTTTTGCTAGCTTTAATAAAATCTTCCAACGTTTGGCAACAGTATAGCTTTAAAAATACCCACAACACTGGCTGCACATCCTTAGTACGGTTAGTCACTAAATTGTGTGCTCCTCTTTTCCTGTAGACCTGAACTGCTGCTGGAGGTCTGAATAGCAGGAGCACTGAACCATCAGCGCTGAAACTGAAGTCAGTGAAAGCTGGGCTCTCCACTTCTGCAGCGCTGTGTAACAGTAAGCACTCTGAAAGTCAGGTCCTCGCTATTCACAATGGGACACCTAAAATTCCATCATCTGTACAACAAAACATCATGAAAATAAACACGCGTAAAGCCTTTTGAAGTTACAGTGATTCATATAACACAGAAGCCTAGGACAGTCAGTAAACTCTTCTCTGAAAACGGATTTGAATGTTGCAAGTATAACGTAGGACGACTCTCTGAACAAAATGGAAAAACGCTCTGCTGACCCTCAATTTAGCGTATCTGCTCTGTGCACTGAATGAAGTGGAAATCCTATGGAAAAAAATGTAAGATGATGTAAACATGGAAAGGGACCAAACCACTGTTGCAAGAACACCTTCAGTCTTTCGTAGTTTGTGCACTCCTGAATTTACAAGCTTAATAAAGTTCTTTCAACATGCATGCATGTAGACACAGTATCCCACACATACCGTCCTTTATAGCCATCTTTTAAAACACCTGTGCACACACCCCACTTTATGAATCTTTCAACTTGTGTGCACATACAGCGTGCATATGTGTGAGCGCACCCGCATGCAGAAACGCCATTACCTGCAGGAATAAATCCATTTTCCCATCCATCCCACGCTGCAGCTTTGAAGCTAAGCTGCTTATGTAGAAAGAGCTGAATCTACTCTGCTTGCTCTGGAACCTTACTAAAGGGAGCAATTTTGTACCGCAACTACTAGAGAGATACCTGTTAAAAAATCATAATAATAAAAAAAAACACACTCAGAACTAAAGAGAGAAGCCCCCTAGTTTTGCCACTTTCTGAAGATGGTGAAGAGTTCAGCCCTCTTTCCAGTGCCTGACTATTTCCCAAAGTAGAGCTCAGACTTGTGCTTCAGTAGTTTTATTCCTAGGCGAAGCTGCTCCGGAGGAGACAGGCAGCCTCTGAGCTAAGGCTGTCTGAGCCCATTTAGGGCTTTGAAGGCAAGACGCCCCGTCTGCGAGCCGCACCCAGGCTGTGCCGGGCAGCCGAGAGCCCGGGCACAGTGCAGCTACAGCGCTGAGCGCTCCCAGGAATAAAAAACAGTATTTGCTCCTTTCATGTGGCCTCTTAGTCACGCAGTGCTGAGCTGCAGATAGCATAAGTCAGTCTGTCACAAGAAGATGATTAGCTGCAGCCAGAGCAGCCTTCAAGAAGAAGGGGGTTACAGCCCATCAGCAAAAGGTATCAGATGTTAACAGCTATCAGCTTGCTTTTAATGAAAACTAATAATTTAAGCAAAGTTTGCGACGGTACTTTAACTACCTATTGCTAGTAGCACCTACACGTTTGCGAGCGTAGGCCCGTTCCATAGAGCTTGTGGAAATAAGGTTTTGACTTTTGCTTAACTTTAGGAACTCTCGTTTACCAGTGTTTTCCAATGTGATTACTCAAACTGTACATTTAAGCATAGTTTGAACATACAATAAAGTTCTCTTTATAAAATGTGAAAGGTGCTACATGAAATTAATTGTGAAAACAAAAATCATCCAGAACACTGTAATTACATTGTTTAAACCAAACCCTTAACCAATTTCTATCTCGCCAAAATTAGTCAACTCATATTTAATGTCCTGCTGTTCTTGAGGCTCCTTCTTACTGTTCTTTTTTTCTTTCCTTTTTTAAGTAACAGCTATAAGGCCTGCAAAAAGAGGAGGCTTTATAATCCTATTGCCCTTTCAAATTAATGATGCTATACACGGAACAAAAGAGCAATTATTTCTAGACATTTAACAGACTTAAAGATTTTTAAATTAGCTCTTAATAAGATCATGGATGAACCTGTGAGCTTCCACACTTCTTCAAAGGTGTATTGAGAGAGGCATAACCATTTCAGCCAATGCAAGCATTACCAGCAGCTGAAATGAGAAAACCTTGTCCCCATTGAAAGAATGGCTTTGCCTGTAATAAGCTTTTATCGTGCACCCATTCACAGCCAAATAATCTGCAAGTTTCCTTTTGGACTTCATTTTAAACACTTTTGACAGCAACTGCCAGAAAAAAGCCAAGGGTGATTACACACCCGGCTCGATCCAGTTATATTTACAAGACAATTCTGCTCAGCTCTGTGGCATTAAAGTGCATGACAGTAAACTATGATAATTTTGGAAATATATGCAAATATTCTGACTATTAAAGAGTCATCATCTGAATGTTAATATACATGCATACAGAATAGATATCACCAAAGAGCTTTTAATAACAGAGATCACTAGTTAACACACTGACTAGCAAAACAAGTAGGAATTTTGCTCTGTGCCTAAAAGGGTTGAAGGGTCAAGAGCACAAAGCTCCCTTTTATAACTAGGAAGAAGGAAAGTCAAAGAAGGACCCACATATGCATTTTTTTCTCCTTTCTTAAAAAAAAAAAAACCCTAAAGGATTGAAGAAAATAGTTTGGTTAACTTTTAATTGATATAAAGGATTTTTTTTTGGTTCACATAGAAAAGTAATTTTATAGCACCTCTACTGTTTTGCCTGCATATTAAAAAAATATTAAAACCCAACAGCGTCTTGCATGCTGTCAGTTTGAAGAACTCAAAGCAAAGGATGAACAGAATATTAGAATAAGTGTCAGGAAAATGAATGATAAAGATACTTTGTTTTTAAAAGTGCACAGACCTTCCTGCAGAATATGATGCTTATTTCCCTGACAGACTGCTTCTCAACTTGACATAGTATTTCCAGAAGCACTAATGCAAAACTATTGGTGTATATCATATCAGGTTCCTCCACTTATTCTTAGAGCTCACTTAAACAAAGCCTTGAAAAAGCAAGAAAGCCTCCAAAATAAAAACTACATGGGTATTAAAACTCTTTGAAGAGTCAAGTAAACAAATAATCAGACAATATGGGAGAGCCTATTATACTGCATAGTTCAAAAGCTTGCAAAACCTTCCTCATTAAGATTTCACCTTTAATCATTAAGATACTCTATATCCTTATATATGAAGTTCTTATATCTTTGCAAAGCTACATTTCAAAGCCCTGAGCTCTCCAGAGCAGGCTTTGGGTGTGAATGGGCGCACACGGTGTCCTTCTAGCTCCACTTAATGAAAATCTGGAGCTGTTCCTTCCCTCCACTCCTCTCCTCTCCTCTATCTGGTCATTTATTGTTCTCTTAAAACGTAACTAATGTAACTGTTGAAATTTTTTTTAAAATCAGGAAAAAAAAAGAAGAACAAAAGAAAACTGAGAGGTGTGGGGGGGGAGAAAAGACCAAGATAGTCACATCTAGGGATTATTTATTTCCTCTATAACAGAGGGTTGGGAGCTGGAGCACTTGTCCTTGGAGGAGAGGCTGACAGATCTGGGCTTGTATAAGCCCAGAGAAGGGAAGATTTCCAGGGGACCTAAAAGCAGCCAGCCAGTACCTACAAAGAGGTAACTGAGAAGACAGACCCAGGCTCGTGGCTGAATTGCACAGGGCAAGAACGAGAGACAGTGGTCTTAGATTGAAACAGGGATGGTTCTGACTGGATATGAAGAAAAAAAATTCACCAGAAGAATAATTAAGCACTGGAACAGGCTGCCCAGAGGTGCTGGGGAACTGCTCTCCTGGGCAGGTTTTCAAGACCTTTTCAAGACCTGACTAGACAAAAAGCCCTGAGCAACCTGGTCTGAACCCAGGGCTGACCAGAGGTCCCTTCCAACCTAATGATTCTGTTTTGAATTCTTTAAACAAACATTTATCTCTAAATTTTACTGTTGTGATTGCAGTGGAAAGAGCAGTGGGTCTACAGTAACCACACTGATGGCTGTGAGCTAACTTGTGAGTAGCAGCAAATGCAGAAATCATGAAGAATTTTTTTTTTTAGAAATAGTAATTAATCTCCATAAATGTATGTTAAAAAAAAAAAAAAGGCTGCTCCTTAAGAACCAAGTCTGAGAGTCTGCCAGTATTCATTAGGTTTTATCTTTTCTTAAAGTGGCATGCTTCTGTGGCCATGAGTTCATGCATGTGCAAACACACGCACAGTATTATTATCTCTTTATGGAATTAATACTATTGTTACGTATTACTAAAATGACAATATAAAAGTCCTTAAAGATTTATGTATGGATATTTCATAATAAAACAGTTTATGGGACCGGTGTGTTGTCTGGTAAGCAGAGAATCAAGAATTTTCTTGGCAAACTGATTAACAGTTGAATTAGCTATGTACTTACGTATGCAGATAAATTGTAATTATAATTTAATAATTTATATAGTCTTAAAGTACAGCTTACATTAAATAGACTGCAAATCATTATCTCTAAAAAGTCCCCCTGCCTTTTTAGGGGGTAGGAACAACGATAAGCCATTATCGTTTCTTGAATCCCTATACTTTTTTCCTATTATTCTTGTTTGTGCCAGATGATAGCAACGTCCTGAGGAATTTCCAAATCAAAAAAAAAAAAACAAAATCATTGTGCCAAATTACAATATAGAAAAGCAACCAAATATACTGAAGAACTAAAAGTCACTAAAAATCCGTAGGAGACAGAACCCACTCCTGATGTAATAAATCCTTGTGTACTGGCTGGCTTAGCTGCCTGCTGTGCAATACCAAACATAAATGTGCCAAGTGTGTTTTCAGGCCTGGTCCTGAATGGGAGAGGACCAGTTTGAAAGCAATCAATCAGCTTCATCTGAAGATGGGATGACCCCATACCATCTTTGAAAGACAGCAAGTAGGAATAGATTCAAAATAACAGGAGACACATCTAGACATATTTTTGCATATTCAGAAGAACCCCTGGTTATGTGGATTATTTATTATAAGACCCCAAAAAATCCACAGAGTTGACTGGTTTGATAAGGTTTTCCTCAATTGGAACAATTAAATACTTTAACTGACTCACAGAAGGGCTGCTGCTCTACAAAGCTAGTCAGGTCTGAAATACTATGTAGAGTGACACCATAAAATCCAGTAGGTCACTCACTCTCCTCCGTAATTACAGAATGTGTGAGATGTTTCCACCAGAACAGCCAGTCTGTATCAGCATCACGAAAAATGTTTTTTGTTAAAAGCAGAAATTATACTAATATATTCTGATTTTGCTAGATGAAGGTTCAATTTATAGCTCAAATCCAGAAGTGGGTCACAAATAACACCTTAATTTCCTCCCCCCGCCCCAAAGAGGAAGAGGCTTCATTACAAAGATACAGCTCTTCAGAGGACTCTATTTAGGCAACTTATCTTTTAAAAAAGAAGATTTGTTATTTTGCTATTAACTATTCGTTATGCTAATTTTTATAGCATAAAAAGGCTATATCTTCTCCTGATAGTTTTCTAAAATATAAACAATATCTTTAATTCCAGTAGTATGGCAAAGCAAAATTTATTTGCCACAGAAATCTAAGAGAAGATCTGTTGTTCTATACGCAAGGTTGGACAGTAAGAATTGTATCAGATGAAGGTAGTAATGAAATTTTTGTTCTAGGTATTCCTTGAGAGTCCAGTAAAAGCTCATCTTGAAATTTTTAAATGAAATGTAATAATAAACCCTTAAAATATACAGGTCTTGGTTTAAGACAACTGATGAGGTCTGTAGCCCAGCAGTCACAGAAAAACTAACCTAGTCATATGTGTACCAAAACATGTTTTGTTTCAGTACATTTTTCCAGTTGCACTCGAAATGTTAGTTACTAGCTCTCATGTATTCATCAAAAGACTCATGCAAATTTAGCCTGCTTCTTACAGTCCGAATTCCTGAATTATGTAAGAGAGGTTAAGGCTTTTTGTTTGTTTGTTTTAAAGTGAGTTTCCTAGGCATTAAAGAGAAAAAGCCAAAACCCAGAAATTCTAAAGGGTTTTGGGCTTTAAGGATGAAATGAAAGAACCCAGACTCATGAATTTCTGAGGGGTGGGGGAAGGGAAAAAAAAAAAAGGTTTTCTAAGACCTGACCCAATTTTAAATGCTTGGATTTTATAATACTGCTTTGTATCATTTCAGATGTCTCTTTCCGGTAATAATCACTATATAACTTACACTGTTTGACAGCTGTAGATTTTCTAGGGATGCTCTGCATCCTTGTAGGATATCGAGGCTCTATATGCACTTTACACCAATACTGTAAATGCCAAGGAAAAAAAATGAGAAATTTGTGGCATGCCACTACCAACAGTCTTGCTCCTACAAACATTAAGCTATTTTTAACACCCGTCACATACTACCCCAAAACGGCAATGTTATTAGTCATTACCATTACAATAATTATCCCTGTATCTAACTGCCCAGGGCCAAAACACACTCTATTACAAACAGCAAGCTTACTGCACCTTTTCCTTCATCTGCAGTAAATTCCCCAGCTTTTGAGTTTTAAGCACTTTAGTTAATGTACTATACAAAATAAAATCAGAATACAAAGAAGAAAACCAAAGAAATGCACCCTTCTTCAAAGACTGTTACGCATTTGAGAAAGTTTTACGTTAACTCTCTCCTGCATTTGGTCCTAGCTAATTATACACTCTGTCATTTCCTCAGTCATAGAACTACCAATCCTTTACTGTATCAGGAACACTTACAAGAGGATAAAATATTTTAGTAATAGATTTATTGTGTCATGTTAATTCCAGGGCATGGAAGAGAATCACCTAGAAAGCAGATAAGATATGAGAAGATAAGAAGATATTCAAAGATAAGAATGCACAAGCCTTGGTACCATTTCCACTGTAAGCACTATTCTTCTTTCTTGGTAGGGAGGGAGGAGAAGAGGAGGAGGTCAGGAAAAAAACAAATAAATCAATTACATTTCTAAGAAGAAACCTTTAGGGAAAGGTGCTTGGCATACGTTAGCTAGGCCTTTTTCTGCTTCCATATGGAAGGTAGAATTATGAGATTTCTGAAAATCCCTTCTTTTGTCATTTTTATGACTCTGTGATTAGTGTAGCTTGAGGCAGCTAGAAGAACCAAAGACTCCCACACCGAGCGTGCAAGAAGATATCATCAGACCTAAGAAATGGAATGTTTCTGTTGTTCTGAGAAAACTGTAATATTCTAAAAAAAATTTCTCCTTTCTTCTTAAAAGGCAGACACAACGTATTTATAGCATTGCATTATTCTCTTAAAAGGTTATCTATCACAGAATTTCATATAAGATCTACAGTTTTACGAGAATTCCCACTTTCACATACTGCTGCTAATGGAAGAAAAGAAGCTTCAACCAGTCATCTACTGTTTGATTTTATTTCTGATCTATCATACGGTATGACATTACTTTCGCGTAGTCTTGTTAGGTGCTCCTAATACACTGTTAGCACTTTTAAGGACTTATATCGCAAACTGATTTCTGTCTGCCCTTCCTTTGGGAAGTACATATCCGTAATCCTAATTAAGTTAGATAAAGATACTGCTTCTCAAAACACTAATGTCCATAGCATAGCCTTCCGACCTCATTTAACAATGAAATAATACTCTCTAATAATGAAACTGCCAGTCAACTGTTTAAATTTTTTCTTGCTCACATTGACTTTGCCTGTTGCAAAGGAACTCCAAAGAAAATCATCACAAGAAAAAAGAAAAAAGCATTTAACAATAAAAATCAAGTGTTCCCTGCCTCCCCGCTGCATTTTAGTCCTAGTACCTCCAATATTCTCTCACATAACTGTAATCACATTTTGGCTCATGATTCTACCCTAAATCCGCAAGGCCTCTCCATACAGTTTTGCTGCCAAAAAGCACGTTTCAGTGGTAAGAAAAAGCAGCTATTCTGACTTGCTGCCTGCAAGTGTACTACACATATGCCTACACTGTGCGCACCAGACTTTCCAATAAGCTAAAGCTCGTGCCAGAAATCTGTCTGTCAAAATAACCTAGAGATGCAAGAGAACTAGTTGAGAGTAAGTTAACCCATGTAGAGCTGTGTGCCATCATGGTTATATTCATTCAGACAGAAGCTGAGCGTGCTGAAACTAACAGCAGGTATTCCCTGTGGCTACAAGTACAAATAAAGCTCTAAATTTTCTGTTTGGAAACTGCGGCTGCGACAACCTTTCAGCAAGATAGACTCAGTGCCCAAACTCCCCCACAAACATTGAAACTCATGCAATTCTTGAGTTAAAAGTTAGTTACTTTTCTGATTGCAGTAACGGGCATTTATCTAACGATGGCTGCAGAGCTACAAGTATCAGGACTACCTGACAGCCAAAGTTAGTTATTTTTCTGTTTAAATATAGTCTTACTAAGTACTGATAATCATAGTTACACTTAAATTGCATTTTATTAATATTCTTCAGATAGAATCCCCAACTGGATCTATCAGGCCTCTACACAAACACTACTGTTACAGTGCTTAGTACGTAACCAAGGAAAATATAGTTACCCCACTTCTTCCTTTTGCACCTTGGTCTTTCCAGATTACACGCTATATGTAAATAGCAACATCACAGATATATGGCCTTTTGTAAAATATGTATGTTTGAAACTTGTCAAAACATTTCCTTTTTGGAAAAACTGTGTGCACAAATCCACAGCATACTAATCCCTGCTCCATTAAGTCTTGAAGGCAGACCAAATATATCAGCCAGCTCAAGATGGAAGAATCACAATTGCAACTTGTTGGCTGGGGAACTTCTGCCCGCTCCACACTGATCAGGAAACAACGCAGTCACACTGAACAGAACAGTCCTCTTGCAAACCAGATACAAAAAAATTCTTGTGCTGACTAATACTCCAGCAGCTCTCTCTGGTTAACAGCCACATCCAGTCTGATGTGGATTTGCAGGTCTCTTTAGAGCAAAGAATAATTTTCATCTACCACAGACAGATTTCTGTATGCTTGTTTGCAATAAAGTCTATATATTTGTGAAATAGTAATGTCTAATTAGAGGAAAGAAAATAGCATAAAAATGTGAAAAAGGTGGCATCAGATGATGATGGTATGCTCATCTTATAAGATTTGTTGGATATAGTCAGTTGACTGAACTGCAGACAGTCTTCATTTAAAGCATATAATCCTTTTATTCACAGAAGTGCCGCATGTCTTAGCAAACTGTCATTGTCTCTGGCAGTCTGCATTTTTGGATTCCTATACTTCTGAAATAGCATCTTAGCAGTTTAGAAAAGGAAGATTTTGAAGTTTTCTTTTCCTTTGACAGCGCATAACAACAGCATAAAGCAGAGCTATCTAATACTTTTAGCTTCGAGCTCTACAGATATCCACTTTTTGGAGTACAATGAAAATGGGCAAAGGATGATTTTCTGTGTTTGGTGGAGCCCAGAATTTCAGCTCAAAAGCAGGGCCAGCTTTGACTAACACATTATCATTATGGAAGTTTAATACTGACATTCCTTGAAAATAGCTCCCCATTTCAGTGTTGCTAGAAGAAAAAGCACGGGGTTGACTTTATTTCCTCAAAAAAAGGACAGATTTCTATTGCTTCTGATTATAGGCGAGGGAAGATACCTCTCTGCATGTATTATCTCTTCCTCAGAGAGAAGCAACGGAGGTACAAAACATATTAGTTTGCTTTAAAATCGAGAGGGATGGATTTTGCAACAGCGTATGTCAAAGTTAAATACCTAATGGAAGTCTGTGGGTCACTTACAGCATTAGATGACATTTTGTATTTGTTACTTTATTTTTGTTGGCCCGAGAGTTAGGCCTGCTCCCTTCTGACTCATAAAGTTACTAGACATCATAACTTCTCGTCTCAGAAGTTCAGTGACACCATTTTTTCCCCGAATTTAACTCTCTATGAACTAATCGCAGTTTCTGTGTTTTGCACATTTTTCTCAGTCACAAACAAGCCCTTGACCTTCAAGGAAATAGGTACAATGATCCCAGTAATACACCCAAATTAAACTGTGACGACTTCACAGTCACCACATAAAACAGACATCAGGGATGGGAAGATAGAAACAAAAACGGGTAGGCCACAATCACCCCACTGGCTCGTAGCTCTTCTACAAATAGGTTGTTGCTCCAGCGATCATGGTATCTCCACGGATACCACGATGGATGGAGAGAGGACATGGAGGTAAAATACTGCAACAAACCTGGAACTAACTTCTTGGACATCAGAGCATGTTCAGTCCTGTCCGCAGTTAGGGCATAGTAATCCACTGAGACAAATGTAGGACAATAACTCAGTATTTTCTTTGATATCCTACCGTGATACTCTCCAGTTGGATGAGGCATTAAAGCTACAACTTCTCCATAGCACCCATAAGTGCAGCTTAAAATTTTTTGCATACCCCTACCAGAAAAGGAGGGCTGCATGCCCGTACTCGCACGCACATGCTGGCTGCCACTACTGTTGAAAGAGAAAAGTGAGTGTGTGCATCCCCCCTACAGGGTTCAGCATCCGTTTGCGGCTGATCTTCTGCATCACTTTTCTAGGTGTGATCACAGAAAGGAAACACGTTTGCTCGTTTATGAATCAGTGAAGAACACAGCGCCAGGGAGCAGTAAGGGCGGGCAAGTCCACAAGGGAAGGTGAGCCAGGAGCTGATGGTGACCACAACACATGCAGAGGCAGTGTCCTCACCGACAAGGGACGCAGTCCCAAGTATCCAGACAGGAAAAGCAGAGCAGGTCCAGTGACAGAAACCAGGGCCAGCCACAGGCCACGCTCACCAGTGAAGTCATGAGGCAGATCTGAGGTAAGGCCAGGAAGGCAAGTCTCTGGGTCAGGATCAGTGAGGGACATGGCCACGCACAGGAATACCTGCAGCACAGCTCAAGAGACCAAAGGCGAGGGCCTCAGCTCAAAGGCAGCTCCTGAGCAAAAGGGAGGAAAGCCTCTGGTGAAGCTTCTCGTAACTCTTTCTCATGCTGCTTTCCCAGCAGCCTGATCCACGGCTGCTGCTGTACTGTAGCAGGGCTGGCCTTGAGCCCTGGCAGCCAAAGCCCAAGGGGATGTGCAGGGCCCTGACACAGGGCATGGCGGTGCTTTGGCACCACAAAATATCGAAATACTGCTTCTTCAGTAGGAAACAAAATATACACTTTTATTAAATAGTATGTGGCAACTATCAGAAAATAAAGTCTTACTGAAAATTAGAAGTCTGAAGTCAAGATCAAGAATAATCCACATGTTCAGACAGATCATGTAACGTAAGATCCTGAAATATATCTGGACTTTGAAAATTAGTTGGCCAGAGAGTTGTATCTAACTCTACACAAAGTTTGAATTTTCCTTCCTCTGCAGAACCTATGAGGCAAAATACTAGTTATGTTCCTTAGGAAAGGAAAGAGAGGAACTTCCTCCTCTTGAATGAGGAAGATTTGTTAATTTGGTCACTACAACTGTTTCATAACAGATCATGAGACCTGTTTGCAAACCTACGTTGTTTGGTTTTTTATTAAATGACATCTATTATATTTGGGAATCATCAGGAAAAACTTATAATGAAGTCACTGTTGGTTTTGTGTTAGAGAATAATAGCCTTTTTTAGCCAGTATTGTTTATGAAACTAATTCCAATTAGATCCATCAACAGCACTGCATAAACAAGACTTCCTTTGAAAGAAAAGATATCAACAGCTACTGAAGGAAGTACTGAAAACAAGCATGCACACAGCTTGCACATCTGCAAATCAGCCTCACATACAACGTTACTGTGACTCCTACTGTGCTAGGCTCACTTTGGCTGGCATGTATCTCTCCAATGCGTATGTGGGTGCTGCAGCAGCCACCTCCTCTGTCCTGTTTTTACCTAGCTCCTCACAGGGCCTCTGACTTTAAAGAGACTCCCTTCTGTCTTAGCCAACATCATGGCTCCCTCCTTCTAACCATCTGATCATCCTACACTTCCAGTGACATTCTGAGTCAGGTGGTAGAAGTAGTTAGGACCAATGGAAGACTTTTGCCTTCTTCCCAAAAGCTTAATGCGTCATCCCTGACATCTCATCTCTATACCCGAGGTCAATGTGGGAGTTGCAAAGCTATTAAAATATTTCAAGATTCCCATGCATTAGCTTCTCTCTCTCTCCCTCTCTCCCTCCCTCTGAAAAAGAGAGCAGCTAAGATAACATTAATAATATTTAGGAAGTACATAAACGTCTTTGTTTATCTTCAAGCCCTCTCATTTTAAAATTGAATTATCTATATACGCGTACATAAGCAAAGGTTTCATAACACAAGTTTCTTGCTGTTGAGCAGCTGTCCATTTATGAGAAATATAAAACAATCATCTCAGGTGTGGAAAGTCTATATAAAAACAACTGGCAAACATATATTTAAATGAGACATCTGCATGTGAAAAAAGGCTGCATGCAACAAAGCAAAAATAAGTCATGATATACAAAGAGCTCTTAGTTTGTGCAGAATCTGTCCAGTCTCATACATCCACAAAACATTTTATCACCAGCTTTACTTCAAATAAACAATGATATAATCAAAACCAGAAGAAGAAATATATGAGACTGTCTGATGACAAAGGTTGCTTAACAGTCTTTTTAAGATCATTCAGTTAAATTTGAAACTCACTATATTATGGTAAAACATGTTGTGTACTCTAAACATTACAATCCATAAGACTCATTTAGTAATGACAAATTTTATGTAACATTAGGTTCAGTGATGTGAAGTCTCTTGTAAACTTGTGATCAGTCACAAGGCTCTATGTCTCTTGAAATTATCGTTTCACTTAAAGGGAAACTGTTTTCTCAGATGTTTACATATTTATAATTAGCACATATCTACCTACTGGAGCTTAACAGAAAGCTACCAAGTCTTAATTTTATTTTTTCCTGTGCGACACAAACTAATCACTGGCATAGTTTTACAAACATGTGTAAATAAACACCACAATCCTGTTGCTAAAAGGAAACACGAACACATCCACAATTCTTTCTTTCTGCCTGCTACTTCACCATGGCAAAACAAATAGAAAAAAACTCAGTCAAAAATCTCAAAATAATTTGCAAAGTTTAAATAAGATCATTCATTGGAGAATGTTGTGAAGCTGCTCAAGGGAAGACCATGCCAGCCATTTTCCAAACATACAAATACAACATTACCTACAGAAATGAAGAACAAAAAGTTAAATCACCATCGAGATTTGTAACCTAAAGTTTCAGTATACAAATGGACAACTGCGTACTGTAAGCACTAGCGTTTGGGAAGTCTGTTTCTAGCTTTAACAGGACTCTGAGGAAAGCTCCTGCCCTTTTCTTTCATGCTGTGCTGCTGCACCAGTGCTCTGCTCTGAGGACTAACTCCCATGCCCTTGGTGTTTCTCTAATTGCAATTCAAACCAAGGGCCAACAGATTAAAAAGTAGACAGAAAGAATGTGCCTCTACCTGTGGATGACATTTTCAAATAGCAACAGCTACTGCTAAGAATTTCTTTTTCTGTGTTTGTCTGCATATATGTTCTTCACAATGGGGGTAGTAAAACACAGGAGCAGATTTCTCAGAGAGGTTGTGGGATCTCCATCCTCGGACACAGTCAAAATTGGACTAGGCAAGTTCCTTATTAACCTCATTTATCTTTGAGCTTAGCATCGTTTTGAGCGGGGGCTGAGGGGACACCAGATGACCTCCAAAGGTCCCTTGCAGCCCAAATTATTCTACAGTTCTGTGATGTTATAACTTTGGCCAATTTCAAAGCCAGTCCCACCAATTTACGATTGCCAAGCCACAGATCGCAGAGGACTTCATACAGGCAAAAATCCAGGAATCCAGCGTAACCTTAACAAACACACCACTGTTCCCCGACTTTCAATCAATGCTCTACAGCTCTATGAAGTTACAGAGTTCCTGGGGGCCATGCCAAACGTGTCAGGGATGGAGACCTTCCCAACAACATCTCTAATAAAGCTGAGGCTCTGATGAAATAAATAGTAATAACAAAGTCAGCACCATCTTAGCTAATATAAGTCAAATCTTGGCACAACATGTTAGCCAGGTCAGAAGAATTTGAATAGGAATGACCAATCCCCACAGTTTCTCCATGGTGGAGACAAATCTGAGAGATCATGTGAAGGGCCTGTGAGTGTTAAAGGACAGTTCTTGACATTCAGAGCAAGTAATAAAGCTTGCACTTATAAACTTCATGCATCCAAAAAGAGAATGCAAGTAACTTGTGCACTTCAAATGAAAATCAATCAAAATCTTCAGTGAACTTGGTAAGGTTCTTACAGGACATTCTTCCCAGGATAAAAAAAAAAAAAAAAAAGGTCTGTATAGGATCAGTTGGCAGAGGAACTTCAACATCTCCTTGTAAAGAATGTTGTGGTTAATGGGAAGACCCAACTTCATAGAAAGATGCACCAATAAATATGTTGCCAGACGTACAAATTCAATAGGGTATTGTGTCGTTGAGTGTCTCATGACATAGAAATCAGGTTGTTTAGCATCTTATGACTCAATGGTGTTCTCTGCAAGGCTAGAAAATGATAATGCTTGTTTTTCTTGGCTCTAGAAAAACCTGTAAGATATCCTTAAGTCAGCCACTGGAATGGAAGAAGCTGAGGAGATCACAGACTTTGGGTAGTAATTACATCTCTAAAATGAACTGCTACGGTGTGATTTAATCCTCCATCTCCATGTCAAGAGGACAAAGCACCAAGCAGCAGGAGTCTGTAGGTCATGGAAATAAGGTGCCAAGAACATAAACCAGAGAGTAAGAAGACAGTAAGAGCCATCTGTCCATTCAGGATCTTGACCCTTTAGCTGGCAGGGTTATCTGAGAATGCAAACACAGCTAGGGCTAGAGCATGCAGAGCTTATCCAAACCTGTGGCTGAGGATGATCCTTTGCTGTATCCATTCATATTTGATTCCTTTGTTCAGGCTTTTGGCTCAGATTACTCTTGTGACATCTGTCGGGGAAAACCTCCATTAGGATGCTGAGAACCTCTGAGATTTGCTGTCCCAAAGCCAGGGCAGAAATGAGCCAAGCCAAGGACAACAATGGAAGTTGCCTGGGACACTCAGGTCAACATGGTCTAAAAAGTCACCTATCACCCTTACATCAAGGAACTCAGCTGAAATAGACTTTGTTCCCTCTGTTTGTAGGACTTGAAACTCCTGACAACTCTGTGCTTACTTAATGGATCTCCCCAGAGCATCAGAGAGACTCAAAGTATGGGCTGGATACCAAGAAGTATGCTTTGAGGAGGCTGTTCTCAGGAGGTAGATTGCTGTCTACCATCAATTTGAAGGAAAGCAGGAGAAAAAGCAGACTGGGATCCTCATTCAGTGTAGAGCAGAAGAGATGGAGGTCTGGCAGTAAGAGAGGTCACAGGCAAAATAATTAGAAAGTAATTATTTTAAGGGAAAAAGAGATGCAAGAAAGTAGGAAGAGAAATGCGTGAAGATAGTTCCAATAGAATGAGTCATAAAGAAAGTAAATTCAGAAAAGGATGCATCCAGAATGCCCAGCCCCTGTTGTGCTGGGTGATTCAAAGGAACTGACCTGCTCTTCATTATAGTTCAGAAGAGAGTCAGAATAAAGCAGCTTCTATGAGCACTCTAAGAGTCTTTGATCTTGTGTGTTGGTGGTGGACAGTAACCCAGCACCTGGATGTTCATGTGAACTATCACTGAAAGACCATATCACACCCCATTCAACTTTGTACGCAGGTGCAAATGTAGTTGTTTTGGATATAGGGACTGTAAGAACATAAATTTTTAAGAAGTCACTACTCTCTTTCATAGTTTCCATACAAGTGTTGTTAGGAAGAATATTTAAGTCAAACAATTCTCATTTTCACTGCATCAAAGCCACAAAGGCTGTAACTGTCAAAATGCCTGAAGCAGCTGATGTTCTTTGTTCCTATAGCCAATAAACACAAGAAAAAGCACACCAATCAACACTTCTTTTCTGTTTTGTATTCAGAAAACTTTTTTTTAAACTTGCTCTCACAGTCAATTTATAAAACTGTAATAAGCCACATCAAGAAAAACAAGTAGTATCACATAAATTCAGTCATCTTTGGTGAACACTGTCTTTTAGTTATACACAACAACAACAAAACATTGCCTGTTATCCCACAGAGTTCAAGTTTCCATGCCAAGATAGGAAATGCATGACAGTGTGTACGTGTATCTGTTGCAGAATCCACTGTCTGGTAAAATCTATCTATGCATTCAAATAGACATAAAAATGGAAGGACCAAGACCTTCATAGATATCTAAGCTGTCCTTTTTCAAAAGCAAAGGCATGAACCACTGACAGGAAGGGGTTTGGAATCTCATTACTTTTGTAATTTTGTAGAACGTAGATTTGTAGAATCTGTATTGTAGAATCTGTACGTAGAATTTGTAGATTTTGTAGAATGAAATTCTTTCTAGGACCACTGGCTCACTCAATTCTACACCAGATTTTTTTTTGATTTCAGGTTCTCTGCCCTTCTACTTACTTGTTACTGCAGTATTGCCACATTGTGAAGTGAAACATTATTTAAGCCCTATTTTAATGACAGTATACTTCATTTATTTCACTGCCTTTCCAAATGCTGCAGGAAAGAAAGGGTTTCCTTATATGGTACCAGTTTTTGATGCTTCTTGACCTTATTATTGGATTCTTTTCTCTTTTCTCATACCTGAATATGATTCCTACTTCAAATCCCCCCAAATTTGCTTACTTTCTTATGCGTAGCTGTTCCATTTTGATTTTTCCCAAACATTCTAACTACTTCAATTTTGAAACACTTTTTCTGTCTCAAATATCTGGGGTAAATTTAGGGACAGGGTTTTCTTATGTGTAGGAACAATACTAAGTCCACCTACTGCCAATAAGCAAACAATAGAAAGTAGAGTCTGCCTTTGTACTAGCATGGCAACATCTACATGTATAACCCTGAAATACAAAGGATTTTTCTGAAAAACAATGGGTTACTTCTTTTATATAATTTTAAAGTATTTGAGTAATCTACATGGAAAAAAAGGGACAGCCTATCTTGGAAGTAAATTCCTGGTATTCAGATAAACTCTGTCTCAAGGGAATTAATAATTTCTTGGCAGGGGAATAGCAGATTTGGTTTTTTGATGTGGTATTTAAAGTCTGAAGAAAGATTTTTGCTTTAGTGAGTAAGGCATTAGACTAGACTTAAAAGAACCTGGATTGTACACTGCCTCTGCCATACAGTCCTAATGTCACACTGGGCAACTTTCCTGATGTCTTCAACCTGTAGTCTTCCTTCGGTAAAATGAGAACAGCATGTATTTTCTCCCACCAACTGTTCATCTTGCCCACTTTAATATCCCTGGGACAATTCATAGAACCTCACGTTCAACACATACATCATTCACTACATGTCTGGGCCTTAAATTAATATTTGCATATTAAACTAGCATAAGACTTCAGCTGGAGGATCTGCAAGTTGCAAACAGACAACACTTCAGAAAGCTGAGAATCCAGAGATTAAAAAAAAAAAAAATACTTTTAAATAAACATTTTCTTTGTATAAGGAAATGAAGTACTTTAAGTTGAAAAGTTATTTTGCTGTAATCCCTCCAAATAAGTGGTAAAACTCTGCATCGCAATTGCATATTTTCTTGCTTTCTCTTATTTAAAACATATCTAATCTTTTCAAGTTAATTTTTTAAATTAATTTCCAGTAATGACCCTGAAACATGAAAAATAAATTGAATTCCAACATATTTTCCTAGCTAGAATGCTTTAAATTCTACAAGCATAAACACACACTGACTCTTTTAATGACCATGCAGTGCTACTATTCAAATGTTTAGATTTTGTGATAAAGGCACCAGACCAGGCCTATAGAAAGCTGGGTTCTGTACTGGCTCCGTCTACTCAGATCTCGATAAAAAGAGGAGCAGAGACTTGACAAAAGTAAAGGTAAAATTTTGGGGAAAAAAAAGTATTTAAATAAAGAGTTTATATTGTAAATAAAATTATAGAAGTCTTCAGCTACTTTAAATTGAATGATAAAAACTAAAAGTATTATGAAAAAAGTTATCTTGGATGTTAGAAACACGTTCTGGTCAACGAAGTTCATTAGCAACATTACTGCTGTTGGTGTAAAGACAGATAAAAAAAAAGAAGAAAGAGGAAAAGAATTATTTTCTGCACCCCTTAGTAGTTTTAGGTTTAAAGCAAACATCACTTGCCAAAAATGCAACAACTTACAGGCAAAAGAAGCTTTTTGGAAAGTTACAAGGTTAAGAAAGCAACCAACAACCAGAGACCACAAATTGCTTCACTGTCTTTGTGCAATTTTAGCTGTATTTATTTTCCCCATGCTTAACAAAAAGAAACATTTCTGGAAGCTCTAGGGATGGCAGGGAGCTTTCACTCCTAGAATGAGAGTGAAATACTCCATTAAATACTTGAGCGTACCCAGCTCTCTAGAAGAACGTAATGGGACGTGCTACAGAGTATATTCAACACAAAGTACTGAGTCACAATCACCCATATTGTGAAGCAGTTGGAAATATACGGTTTAGAAGAACATAAGATACTTTTTTCCCATGTAGGTTCTCCGAAACCTTGGTAATGGCTTTGCTCTAAGGCAGACAGAGCACACAAGGCAGCAAGCAGTGCATCTTCCTGAACAAACAGAGCACAGGGAGGTTTTGAAGGCAACTTGTTTGCTTTCCAGGGAGTCTGCTCCAGGCATACAATAGTATATAAAAAGATGATTTGAATGTACAGGCCAAAGGTGAGGAGTACCTAGCAACCCAAAAGGCAAGATGTAGCCCGAGAAGGGCTTGGAAAACTTTGAAGAAATAGTTGATGTCATTGCCAAGAAAGGAATAGGTAGCAGGCAGTCTGCATTAGCCCAGACAAAGACAACAAAAAATGCAAAGCCTGAATTGATGTCTTGGCAACAGAGAAGAGGGGTGCTTTTAGCAGATGGCGATTAAGAACTTGGCAGGCATCTGGAGGAAAGGAAAGGGTGCGAGTCAAAGATAACACTATTATTGCAAGCCCAGATAACAGAGAAAGATAGAGACACAATGAGAAACATGCTGCAGAGATATAAGGAGTTCAGGTAGCAGTGCAGCATCCCCAAGACCCTCTGGAAGAGGCGAGCAGAGGTGCAGGGAGGTGAAACAACATATGGGGAGCAGTGATGGCAGCACGAAAGTCATCAGTTATTAGGCAGCGGCAGTAACGCACACCCACCAGAGCAGATGATTAACGTCTTGGTCAGGGAGAAACAGAAATAAAGGAGGCTAATGAATGAACTACAAGAGATTTTGAGAGAAAAATAGGAGAGGGAGGCTTGAAATAAAGATACAATAAGGATGAGAAAAGGTGAAAAGAGAATCGGACACGGCTGTTTCAAGCTTACAGAAGAGGAATACGTGAAAGAGAAAAAAAGTCCATCAATTTAAAAGAACATCCCTACCTCCTTAACCAAAGCAGGAGTTAATCTACTAAGTGTGAACAGCTTGGCTTATCCTAGTTAATTATTTAACCTTAACTCCTTGCCGCGGGTGAAGTACTAGAAGTATTATAGGGACTTCATAATTACTACTGGTTAATAGAAGAGAGGGCCATGACAGACTACACATTGAGAACTCAGTTACACACAAATCCTGACAGAACCCCTTTGTTTTATTTACAGGTTTAATTTACCCTTTGTATTTTCTCTGTGGTAAATAAAAGTATTTTGCTGCACTGCACTACAGCTTTCAGCAACACAAAATGATAATGCAAGAATTCAGCAGTGAACATCTTTAGAGTCTTTCTTTCACACCATTAAGGAGAGATCTTGGAGCTTTCTTTGTTTTTAATGAGTGACGCTACAAACATGTAACTGGTAGACAAAATTATACGTCAAAGATGAAAATGTTCAGGCTAGTAGGTCATCGGGAGCACAGAAGCTTACCAGTTGATTAAAAACTCACTTTGGAACAAAGCTCAAATGAGTTGCACTCTGTCAAGTCAGTCAAAAGAAAGCACAAAATTAACAAAAATCTCTTTTTTGTCTCGGTAAGCCCCAAGACAGATTCAGTTTCCTCCTTGCTAAAGAAAGTACACAGTGCAGCAAACTGCCATGACTCAACTGCAAATCTTGCTTTGCTTAATGTCTCAACTTCCCAGGTCAGGTGATTCAAATAAGAATTAAATGTTAACATTCATGTGAAGAAAAACATTTTGTCACAAAACTGCCAAAAAACCCATATTTGAGTATATGTTATCTGAAAGCTAGCAACTAGTTTTAGAAAGAATCATAAATATATCATTTACAACCATTTGTTTTATGCTGGTCACACTAAATACACACCTTGCGATTTCCGAATGCCTGAAGATGCTGAACTGGCCACTACGACCTGCTCCATTATTAACCTACTGAAAATGCCTATATGACTGAAATTATAACTAACATTATTTGTGATATTTCCCCCATGTAACATCTGTAAATCCTGTGAGGGACACCATCTTTCTCTGCCCTCCTCTTGCAACAGCTGAAGTTTCTGGACATTCACAATCACAGGACAGAGCTCTTCTTGCTCCCAGCAGATAGACAAGACGGCGTAAGAAGGGAAGAGAAATTAAAGGCTAAACAAAAATTAATCATACTGTCCACTTGTTCATAAAAATTCCACATGTTCATTTGCATCAGGTCAGCTAGAGCTGCATAAAAAAGCCTTTCATAATGTTATTTTCCCCAAGTATGAATTGCTGGGGGTTCTATACGTGCAAAGGGCAGTGGGAAGGGCTAATGAGTTAATTTCTACATTAAAACGTGGCCTGCTTCATAGAAGAGTGGTTTACATGAACTGGATAAACATTTCTAGAGTAAGTATGAAGCAGGAATGTTAGAATGACCCAATTAATATCAATCTGAGTTAGTACTGAAAAGAAGAGCACAGCTGTGAAAGCAGGTGGGAGCACTGTGGATCCACAGCATTCATAAATATTTATCTTATTTTAAATCTGTCCACTTTTAAAAAATAAACTTATTAATATTGTCAGTTTTATCTTTCAATACTTGTGCCATTTGCTTCATGCTCAAATTTAAAACAACAGTAGCATTTAAATTATAATACTGGAAACTAGTACTTGGTAACTGAACTGCTGAAGTGAAATTAAATGTCTAGCTCCCTTGAATTCCTGCTTTCTTTGAGAACTGACCACATTCAAAATTAATAAAAAAGTAACTAGGTTATCTTAACTAGGTTAAAATTAGACTAGTCCAGTAATCACATGTCACATTTCTGGGTGTAGCAACTATGACAGGGCTGCTTAAATATTCTAGGGCATTTGCATTAGTTAGGGAGAGCCACAAAAGCCAGCCACCCAGAAATGAAAAAAATAGAGCACAACTAGGAAAATAAAAGGGGGGAAAAAAAAGGCCTGTTTGAGCAATTTTCACTCCTGAGGTGATTTAATAATCTAGTAGGACTATAAACTTTAACAAATATTGCTTTTTGTTTATTCTGCGCAGACCAGCAGTAACACCCACTTCAGTCAGAGGAAGTTACTCATGTCCTGCAGTGAGACAACTACAATATCAAGAGTCCAAAGAACATCTGAAAGGAAAAACGCAGCACAAAATGAAGGCAGTATTATACGCTGATACTTAACCAGCTCACCAAGCGCTCCTCACTCTCCCAGACGTCTGGTTTCCATTGGCTTACTAGAAACAAAATTTCCTACTGAGCCTATGCAGCGGTCCAACGTAATCACCATAAACATAAGGGCTACACCAATGGAAGTAGTATAGGTTCCACTCACATATATTATAGGTAAAGAATGGTTGTAAACAAAAGGAAATCTTCAGAGAGAAGCACTGATACTACACTATATGTCTACTTTCTATCATATTTACCATCACAGCAAAAGGAGTGAGAAAGGGGAAACAAAGATACAAAAGTGACCAAAAGAATAAGATTCTTGATATCATTTCTCTGTTTATTTTTTCTTAGAATTAAGAGAGAGAGAGGAAGTGAATGAAAAATCAAAGTCTAGCTGCTAAAACAAATATTTCTAAACAGCCACAGAGGCAAAAAGGCAGCACCTAGTCACACCTTTGCTAAGCAAGTGAAACTAAGCTCTGATCAGTTGTTAGGTCCTTAAAATTGCTCTCCACTGAGAGGATAAGCTGACAAAAAGTAACAAAGTAGCACTTTTTTTCCCTTTCACATTACCTCAATTCTTCTTCAGAATTTAACAACTTTAAAGCTAACAAGTTTATAAAATAAGCGAGAAAGAAAATCTTTTTCAACTGGTTACATGAGGCCAGTAAGATCCTTTGGATTTGCAATGCAACTGTAACAATCACTCCTGGCTTCTAGCTTGAACACAAAAATAAGGCGACAAGTATCACGCATAAGTTTATGCACCTCATAAATTAAAAAACAAGGATGTCAACTTCCACTGGACAAATGATCCAACCAAAATCTTCTATGTTTTAGGCATTAACTAACATAGGAAGTAAGTAAATAGAAAAAAGTGATATATGAACAGTGATTAGTGATATATGAACACTATTCCAAATCAGCTTCTTGGCTTACGTGCTTTTTGTCTGAGTCATTTTATTTACATTTTATGCACTTTATTGCCATCATTTGTAAGTCTTCTGCACACTTTTATACTGCAGATGTTGGAGTTCTGAGTGAATAACAGTGATGTTTAAAAACAGGAGGAGGGTTTTTTCCTAGACCAAAAAGTCAATAGCATGCCATCAGGTAAAACTTACCACTGAAGTTGAACTTACTAAATTTTAGAGGTACGTTTTATATTAGTTTCCGAATTGCCTTACACAAAATTCACAAAGGAGTAACAGTGAGGTTCCCCTGCACTCAGTCACTCTAAGGACCATTACCTAGGTTCTAGTCATCCCCCAGAAGTGTACCCCTTGCTTGGATTATGGTTTTATTGTTAACTATTTTGCATGGATCTTGCCTAAATGCTTTGAATTCCAGCAGTTCAGAACAGTTATTTTCAATTCTCCATGTTTTTACTTGATTGTATATGATAATCAAGATTTTTATACAAATATTGTGCATATATTTATACAGATTACCATCTTTGTAAATTATTTCCTCAAATTTGGTACTTAGTAAATACTGAGGCAGGAAACAGTATCTCTTTCAGAACACCTATAGCTAGCAGATATCATAGAAAACTGTGTCATATGATCTCAGAAGCCTTTGAAGAGTTTAGTAGACCAGAAATGTAGTTATAACTTATTTATAGTTCATAACTTGCTTTTAATCAAAAAAAAGGAAATAGTATTTCTAATTTCATAATGATATTCCAAACTTGTCTTTTATTATATACATAATAATACAACAACAAGAAGAGAGAATGACTATATAAAGGGCCATTAAATTGTTTGCCAGCAACCAATATCTAAAGCTTATTTTTTTCCTTCAGTTTAACTGAGCAATCAGATTACTCTTTTTGGTACGAACAGCTAGGCAAATGTGTCCATTGGCACTTGCCTATCAAAAAATAGCATCTTAAAGCTACTCAATTCATATGATAGCTGACATATCAATCAGTACATATATGATATGATAGCACATGATTGATACGATAGGTATCATATCACACACAAAATACAACAGAAATGATACAGAAAGGGTTCTGTAAAAACTGAAGACTGGCACATATTACCTTCTCCTCACATCCTAAGATCTCATTCAGAGCCATATAAGCTAAATTTGCAAACTTCCACTTAACTTCCACACAGTAGACTTCCAATGACTCCACACAGTAGCTATGTAAGGAACATTTTTGTGCTTTGAGATCAAGAAAAACAAAAACCCCTCCCCCCCTACATATATATATATACACAACACCTAACAATGCTAAATGTTCTGCTATCTGTGCTTTTCACAGAGAAAATGCTCCTTGGAGGGACCAAGCTACTTCAAGACCTAATTTTCCACCATCATTAACTGAAATGCTGTCAGAAGACCGAGGTTGAAATCCTCCCCTCTCCTCTTCCCCAGCTGACTGAAAGGTTTACCAGCAGCATCACTGGAATGAGGATTTCATCACAAATGCTGTGTTACTTTAGGGTGTGTAGATTATTAAAGGCGCAACATACTGCACTGCAAAATTACAAAGACTTTACAAGGAACACCTGATTTCTCCTACCGACTCTGGACAGATGGCAGGATCTGACTATCATTAAATCAGCTTAGTCAAATGTGTTATTAGTTCTCCAACCCAATATTCACTGTGTATTCTTAATGAAATGGTTGAATAAAAAGGGTGATGCGCCAAACTTAAAGCGCATGAACAACTGAAATCCATCTTCCTCAAAGATCAAACCTCTCCTGATAAACTATAAGCATTTATACAAACTACCAAAAAAAAAAAAAACCAACAAGAGTTCCTCTTGAAAAAACAGCTCATTACAAAACACAGACGATCAGAACGAAAACTCTACTTTTTGCGTATCTTTTAATCGAGAGTCTGTCAGGTTGTTTCTTTGTGGTCACGAAGTAATTCAGTCTTCTGACCTCCAAATTTTCCCGAGTGCCACAGAACAACGTCTCAATGAACAAGCATAATGGACTTTCAGGTACCTGATATATATGGTCCCTCAAAGACCGGACATGCAGCATTTCCATGACATAATCCCATCAGCAAGCAATAAGCGTCTCATTTCTCAGAAATGGCACCCAGCACTCTGGTGCTTCTTAATACTCTCAAGAGAAGATGCTTGATTCTACTTTGACTTGGAGAAGGCAATCAATCCTGAATCACTACTAATTCTCCCCTTAAGAGCATAAGGAATAAAAAGTTTTCATAGAATTACCAGATTTGTAACCTAGCATTCACACAGAATCTTACTTCTGTATTTTTCAATGCATAATCTGCTTGCAATCAAAACTCATTCTGATGTAAGACACAGCCCGTATTTTAGTAATGGAAATTATTCTCATAAAAACATTTTTGCCCGTCCTCCTTGCAGTGACATTTCTTCTCCCTTGTCCTCATAAGGTAAATGGAAATAGCAATTATCACTGTGCAAAATAATGATTCTTTGCTGCAGCAATTCCCGCTCAATCAGTATGTTACTTTCACTTACACTCTACACTGACACAAATGATTCCTAGATATTAGTATATAACATACACATTTTACACTACGTGAATTTTGAATAGGTAACACATTTAAATGTAGATGTGGCACTACTTCAATGTAAAATTGTGACACATCTTTTGAAATCCTAACATTCTGTGCTATTAAGTGCATGCTGTTTTTCATTAAATCTGGGAGGTGTTTGGTTTTATGTTTGAATAAATACAATGAACTAACAAATACATTCTTATTCGTATTGAAGTAAACGCAATATCCTTACAACTAATTTTCTAAATTATTTCCTGATATATAATTACTATTTCAAACTCCTGGCAAAAAAAGTAAAGTTACATACTGTCAATTTTAGTTCCTAAGACAGGTACACCATAATTTTTGTTGTATGCTAAGATATTTTTAATAATGATGAGATTCATATAACCGACAGCTCCAAAATAAATAGAATTTACATACAGAAATCTCCCTAAAATGTTTCTAAAAATAATTCATTGCGGTCATTTGACATGAGCTGAATGGTGTCAAACGAGATCTATTCACAGCTGTTTGAGACAGCCTATTTAATTCACTTTTGACTTTTGCATGAACATGAGAGGTTATGTGTATCTTCATACTACCCTACATATGGGTTAACTATATTATTCATACACAACATGCCCATCCTCAGATAGGTGGGTCTTTTCAAATATGTGGCAATTAAACCATCCCACATATGAATCACTTAACATTCACAGAATGCCTTCTATATGAATATGAAATGTTTACAAACAAGGCTGGTATATTTTATATAATCTCCATCGCCTTAGTTGAGTCAACTAAGTAGTGCTATCATCATTTACAGAAGAGAGTCATGGGCTGATGCAGATTAGGTAAGGTCATCTTGTTCCTTGCTTCCATCTTCCCATTATGGCTATGGCACATGGACCCGGAATTTCACACTGCGCAAACTGCTACCTTGAAATAAATGCTGTACCCATTTAAGAGTTAAGTTTCTATCTATTGCCAAAATTTGACGATTATTATTAGCTATCATTTTAAGAAACTTCCTGCACGTTTTAATACAGCCAATCAGGCTGCATTCCTCTCCATAGCAATCAAATGAGTGAGATAGATAGGTGCTCTCTGCTGAACTCCTAGTTCTGAAAGGCATAAACATCATTTACACTAAAGTCTAAAGCTGCTTCCTCCAGAATTCCTTTGGGGTTGCAAAAGCCTCTCACTCCTTCACAGTCTCCTTTGAGATGACAAAGACAGACAGAAGAGCCAATATGCTAATGGTCACAGTGCTTCTTAGTAGCGACAATTTAAAATGAGGTCTCTGTCCCACGGGAAATGCTAATCTTCTTAAGTTTTCTTTCTATAGACAAAAACATTACAAAAAAATAAAATTAAAAAAAAAAATCTTTCCCTATGGAAGAAAACAAAGCAGAAAATATCCAAGCAACTCTCACTAGACATTTTCATTTGGAACAAAGACATTTTTATTTTTCCAAACTGAAATATTTTATTTTTTGTTAGAAATATTTTAATAGCAGTTTATTAATATCTATAGTTTTGATGTTAGGGCCTTTCATTACCTTCCCTAACAAAAAATAAGAATAAAAAAAAGCAAAATTGTAAGCAATATTTAGTATGCAAAGCAGATGACACACTAGATTTTCATCTGTAAATAAGGTACTAGGTTTATGAACTGAATGTCAACAAACGCTGAAACAAAAGCATTGATGTATTTGCTTAAACTGAACTGGATGAAGAGAAGTGAAATGCACGTACTTCCATTTTCTGTACTTATATCAATTAGGAATTGCCCCTTACCCTGTATCCTTTAGAAAGCCTGTTCCCATCCGATCATTAATACTTGCTAAAATCTGGATGGCCTTGGCATTTTGCCATTCGTGGTTGAATCAGCTGGCTTTTCACTTCATCCTTAAAACAGTCATTTTCATATAAAGTTTATCTACCTATAAACCTTTCAGCAAGAGCAATTTGTCACCTTCATATGTATTACTGATAAGAAAACAAAGAAGCCTCCAACAAAGGTGCACGGCCTGGCCCCATCTTCTGGCCCGAGGCACTGCCACAACAGTTCAGTAAAAACTCACTTTTACATTTCAAAGAAAGTTCGAAGGCAATGAGAAAAGACTGCCCTGCAAAGGACACAGTAATTTCATTTATTGCAGGACACATTTATTTAAGGAGCAGACTTTATGATTTACTCTGTATGATAATAAAAAATTGTATTATAATTTGAGTCCAAATCTTGTTCAACAGGAAGGTCTACCTAGTTTTCACTTAAGTCGTGCATTAAATCTATGCATTTGACAAAATGATAGTTTGAACATTCTTACCACACCAGTCACAGCTTAGTATTAAAGCTACAGAGGCAAACTAGGGTCAAGATATACATACAAATTCAGTTAAATCTGCAGATTTCTGTTTCAAATCCTAGCAAAACATTCCATGATATCTCTTAGGCCCCAAAATATTGACAAGTGGTAAACTAAAGGAAATATGGAAAGTATCTGAAACAAGGACATGTTTACACAGACAAGGCAATCTTAAGATCACTTGTCTTCGCCACTTCCCTCCAAACTCTTGACAAATGGGTTGTCAAAAATCCCCTGGTCATTTTGACGTTAAGTATTTATTCCACTGTTTACTAGTTCTATCTAAAGTAAGTGTACTGAGAGATAATTTAGCTAAGAGAAATTATCTAAAATAACATATTCTGCTAAAGGTATATATTTTAAAGAAATCAAAATTGAACAAGTTTACATTGACCAAATGATATTTGTTTTTAGAAAAGCACGTGGCCTTTCTTTCCTCTGTTTCTGAATGCGAGACTAAATATCCCGTAAGATAAGACTTATGCAGCTGTTAACACAAGCCATAAATACAATACACATTTCATGGTAAAACTGTGCAGTGATAACTCCTTACTAAAAAAATACATTTTCACGATGAGATAATGAGAAAGAGAGCTGAGCTAAAACAGCACCAGCAGAGAACACAAAATACTTTTCTTACCTCCATCTCTGTGCAGGGTAAATGGCCTGATTTATCTGTAATTAAAAAAAAAAAAAAAAAAAGATTTTCAGATTATTTAAGTAAAAGACAATACACAAATAAAACAAAATACCTGAGTCAGCTTTTTTTGCAGTTACTGCCAAATAGTCTTTGCCTTACTTTAATCACACACTTCAATAATATTGCCACTATATTTGCACCACAGAATTAACAATCACAAAAAGGCCCTGCCCTCTCTATTTGGATCCCTCACAACGCTCCCTTTCAAACAGATGTGTCTTTAATGCTTGGCTTCGTTATTTAAATTGTATGTCTGAAGCTCAGCCATGGAGGGAACATGAAAACACGTTCGCTTAAGTTAAATAGCAGCACATAATTAGTTCAAGAGAAAAAATACCAATAATTCATAAACCATGAAAAAGCCACCGTTTCATCTGATTACTGCTGGGATATCAAAGAGTTCAACAACTACATGAAGTTCAAGTAAATTGAAGTAGAAACCTTACTGTAACATTTTTGTAACTCCCTCTTGCCAATTTTTGCATTTTCTCTGAGTTAGAACTAATGCCTGAAGAAACATCACGTTGGAATTTATGTAACAGAGAAAAATTAGTTTCTGAACTGTTTCTTCAAGTTGAAGTCTCAATTTTCCCAAGAAAAAAAAACCTCTTCGGTAGAGAAGTGTGCATAGCTTGACAGCTTATAAAACATAAGGCTGAAATTTCACCCTATTATTAGGGAGGTACCGTTTCACTTAAAGCAGCAAGATGATCATTTGATGATCCTCTCATATGATGATCATCATATAATGTATTTATACCAGAAGAGTGTGAAGCAACTCTGACGGGATGATTTTCTGTTAGAAAATGACATTCAAAAAAATTAAATATTCAACAGAAACGTATCTATTTCAAAGCGAAGTTACCTGAACCTTTAATTTGAAAATATATACATATTTAATTTTACTTTTTTCGTCTTTGCTTTTGGCCACATCGCACCCCTACTGCTCATTTAAAATTTACAACCTAGGAATTTGGCGGCACTTACGCCAGGAAACCCACGGCACGATTCTGCGTCCCCACATACTCCAAAAACTAGCACTATGCATGTTTTCTTGATTATCCTGCACACGTTGAAAGCATATGTTACAGGGGATGGTTGCTAAATACCACCCAGCCTGACCGAAGGATCTACTGCTGGCAACAGTTAGGAAAAGCCTCCAATTTGTAGTCCAACTAGGACTGTTCCATCAGATTACCTGGCAAGCGCAAGGAAGTTCAACAAACTGGTTATCATAAGGTCTGCACAGAGGAGCGCTCATGCTGACTTACTGTGTAAAATCTGAGTGGTCTGCAAAACTGCGAGCGCTAGGGAGAGTCACCCGCATAGAAAAAGATGAATTTTTCATATGGAACTAGTCACCTTCCCTTTGAAACTAAAGGTTAAGCACACCTTGAATGAATATGGAACATCTAACCAACAAAGTGAGAGTCATGTACCTTCATTTTGAATCGGTGCCAACATAAGCTGAATGCTTAGCACCAGTGTTTTACTACAAAATGAAGAACAGAAGAGCGACTCAAAAAGGCAGCTTTTAAATAACGTATCACGGTTTCAAAAGGACCTGTGATTCTGGTTAATTCACTTCATGATCCACGCTGTGTTTGAAATATTTTGTGTTTAAAGTGGTAACATTCATTAAATATAAAAGATAAATGGGAAAGATTCACTACAAAATTTTTTGAAGTACTCTTTATATTATTAGAAGATCTATGAACATTAAGAGCTATTTCTGTGAAACTCAAATAACAGATGACCAGGCTAATGTGCCTCTCAGAGGCAACCCAAGATCACAGACGTAGTTGACAGGGGAAATAACGTGCAGCTTCTTTTGCCCTCAAAATACTATTTTTTTTTAAATTACGACTTTGGAAAAAAGTAGTAATTTTAAACCTATATTCACGCAATGGCAAACAGCAGTCAACCAGTGTTTGCAATGACTGATACATTAAAACATTTTGATTACATCTCCTATGACGTGATGAAACAGGAAAACTGTTCACTGGATCCCCTCAACAGCACAGATGCAAAGCATTCATCACTACACTTCAAAGCAGTGGTGAGATCCTAAGAAGATCCTTTCAACAAAGTCTTAACCAAATCCTGAAGTACAAAACAAATCAGGCCAGACCAGTATCTGTAATGCAAACACTGTATTTCTGAAAGGAAATGCAAGAAATTTATCTCACAGTCCTTCCCAAATTAGTTTTGTTAAATCAGCTTTGTTAAACTTTCATGCAAGCCGTTTCTCAAAGAAAAGCATTCCAGTTTTTGAAACTTTCATTATTTCAAACACTGTACTACCAAAACTTACTACTGCTTTCAGAACAAATCATAACTCTTTTTTGTTGTTAATATAGCTAATGCAGGCAACAGATTAAGTCGGATTACTTATTCTAATTATTTGTAAATGATCCAACTGGGCGACAAAACAAGAGAGGAGCAAGATTTATGCTAGTACTTAAAAAAACAATAGTAATGTCATGACCCCATACACTGGGGAGGAAAGGGGGAATAACAAGTAGTTCTCAAGTCTCCCACAGCCCAAGATGTGCCACAGACAGTACTCTGAACCAGCACAAACTACTGACTTAAAGCATTTTAATAACATATTCTGCACTAAGGTAACGATGAACCACCCCTTCCTTATCCTATCCCATCCCTTGGCTCCAACCACGCACTGGGCAGAAGATTCCACTGAGCTGTCTGCAGGCGCTTGTGAACGTGCTCCTTCAGAAGTTTCCTACGTTTCTGAAGAGCTCAGTACTAATAGTATTGACCCAAGAAACATGCACTTACTTGCATCTATCAGTGCTGAACTCTGTTTGCCTCTGTATAGACCACGCAAACCAACTTACTTATACTGACGAGGAGCAGAAATTTTTTCTCTTCAGCTGACAAGACTGAAAAAGCAGAAACTTTTAAACGTACCCTAAGGATCACACTAATTTGCACTGGGAGAAAAACAGAATTTCCCTATAAGAAGTTTCAATTTATTCTCTCTGTCTGCAAGCAGTACTAAGTGCTATCTGGTAAACAGGTGCAGACTCACAAATTTATTTCAACTGCTACCTCTTAACATAGATCCATACTTCTCAAGACTTTACAGCCATTCAACTAAACACTAATCTGTGTAGATTTTCATCATTCTTACAGCCAAAAAATCACTAGTATTTTTCCATGACAGCTTTCAAATAGTGGCTAATCCATTCATTACTAGTAAACAGCATTATCTTCAACTATCAAGTTAGCTTCAACTTATGAACAAGTTTGGAAGATCAAGTAATTGTTGACTCCCAAGTTGCAGAAATGCAAAAAAAGAGAATAGTTTTGGCAAGAAGGAGAGAGGGTTCAAATGGAGTTTTCCCATATCTCTGAAACCAGTCTTCAACAAGATAGAAACACTGGGGGGGGGGGGGAGAAACACTTTTCAGATTCTTTTTTCATTCCTTAGAATCGCAATTTGAAGTTTATTTGTATTTTGAATCCCCATTTGTATTTTGAATCCCCAACATGAGGAGTCATACCAAACTTTCATCAAGCATTAGGATACAATGACTCATTACTCAAGGCAGGACCTTCAGGCTGCTGCTGAGACAGGGTAAACTAATTATTTTCACATGATCTTTCTGAATGCTATTAGAAAAAGACTATACTCAGTTTATCAATGGCCCTTGCCTCATCTGAGCACAATTCCCATGCCTTCCAAGGATTAACAGGTCATATACAGAAAGGGTCTTCACAGATTTAAAAGTCAAGAAGAAAGCGTATCATCTACTGCTGCCAATAGCAAGAAGCACACATTGAAGACTGAATTTTAAGACTGAAATAAATAATTCAGTACATTAAAATGGACTGATACAGAATATTCATAAGAAAGCATGCAGTACGTGCAAAAACATTTGCACTCCACAATCCTAAGAAAAGCGAAAACACCGAGTTGGTGCTTGTGGCTTGACACCACAGTCACGTGGCTGTCGTCGTAACAGTAAACAGTGGCTGTAAGAGCCATGCAGCTTAGAGCCTCAGAGCATCTTCCTAGCCTTCCTTTACAGCTAAAATTCCTCTTTTTAAGATCCAAAAACATTTGCCTCAACAGAGCTTCTTGCAGAGTCAAGACCAAGTGATTATCAGCACTGATTTTCAAACAACAGTTCAACTGATGAGCGTTTCAGCAACAAACACCTGAAAACCATTTTGTGGAAGAGAGTAACACGCTACCTAAACACCACAGCCTATTTCTGCAGTTTTGGGCAAAATAAACCTATTATTTCCATGGTGGTAGAACTCAAGGTGTTCTCAGGCAAGACAACTATGGCCCACATGTACTGGAGGACAGCAGCAGAGGTGGCAGAAAAAGGGACATAAGAGCTCACAGAAGGAGAGTAACGGAGAAGCTGAGCGTCACTATCTCAAGATCAACAAATTCAACAGTCTTTAGTCAGGCCCCCAAACTAATGACAAATTGATTTGGATTTGCTGTCTGGCTTTTAAGCCTTTAGGAGGCACAGTAGCTTTTCTCTGCCCTTAAGGGAATGAGGAACTCCTTAAAAAAGAAAAAAAAGTTCAGATTATCATTAAAACATTTCATTGCAGGAACTGGAGCATTAGTTACCACATCTGACAAAATTTTCAATAAAAGAGTGAAGATTAGTACCAATAAAAGGGAAACAAAGAAGAAAGCAAAGGCAACCAAGCAACATAAGGAAAACAGGTATACATAAGGAACAGAACTCAGAACTAAATGAAGAGACAGGAAAATAATGATATGGCAGGAGTGAGCCAGACTTTTGGCAGAGGATGGATATTTACAGGATAAAGAGATGAGAGAAATGCAAGGACAGAGAGAAATCTTGGGAAGCAAGAAGAAAAAGAAGAAAAGTGAAAATGACAGAGAAAAGTATAGGAAAAGCATAGAAGTAAGAGCTTGAAGATCGCAAAGAGGAAGGTCAAGAAGAGTGAAAAGAAGAGCAAGATTGGATTAGGAGCAGTATGAGGAGACCCTCACAAAGCAGCTAGCAGAGAGTCCACATTTTTAAGCAAAACTTTTAGGCTTTAGGGCCCAACATCTCTCTCCTTTAAATTGTGTGATCAGAAGACAGCAAGAAACAAGGCAAGTTTTTACAGCTCATCACTTTTTGGGTCTAATTCATGATTTATGTATCAGACTACAGCTGATGATTTAGAAATGGTATGTCTCATGTTTATGCTTGGGAGGAAAAAAGGAGAGAAAGTTGTAAGAAAATGCAAGGAAAATTCTTAGAGAGAAGTAAAGGTTACTAGGCTGTGAGGAGGAGGAGAGGACCGTTTTCATTGCTATATCAATCTTTACACACCTTCATCATTCTCCAGTCAACTCACCCACTAAAGTTACGTCTCATTTTGTACAGTAACAAGTAACTCCTGTACAAAGCAAATGTAAAGACTTTCTTTAAAGGGTCATTGGTATCAATATCCAGTTATATTTTGTAATAAGAACTATATTTAAAAAAAATTTTTTTTTTACTCCAAATTAACAGGTTCATACTACCTTTATACTGCTCTGTGAGATACAAGACAAATTATTACCCTTTGTCTTGTCCCATTTCTGCTACGCACAAGCAAACCGACTCTGGAAACCATGCAATTCCGTCTATGTGCCATTACTCACCCTCCAAAACAAATCTGTAAATTTACCTAGGAATCAAGTCAATTTTATTTACTCTTTCAATTTTTTTTATTCTAAGAGAAATACTGCAGTACGCATGCATGTCCAGGTGCTGCCATAGTCTATTCATAGCTGGCACACTCTTCTGCAGATGCTTATTTAAATACAGATACTACGTTCACTTTTCTCTGGCCTGTCCAGGTATCCTCTCTTCCCCAAAAAGCGAAAATGTGCACTCAGAGTTAACGCGTCTCAAAAGCTGCCTTTTTTTAAGTTCTGTTATTCTAATCACGTTCTCATTTATCCTGGAGCTATCCGCTTACTCGCTGGTTCAACGAGCACTTAGCTTTCTTGCAGGATTCTGACTCCATGGAAGTCCCCGGTAGCTTCTACCATCATATTTGATGGATGCAGAATTTCAAGCGCTTTTCTAAGTTGGTAACACTGCACTCTTGGGTCAGTTAACAACTTTTACCCACTCTTAATAAACTCTTTGAAGTCAATAAAAAAAGCAGTTCTTTGTTAATTTTTCCTGTACCTTGACCACGTCTTTACAGTCTTGTGTATACACTGTACAGAGTCATCTCCTTCTCTTCCTCTTAAAGTGCACATGACTAAAAGTCAGCCACGCACTCATATCCTAGTTATCTGTATGTGTCATACAAGCCAGCCTAGGGTTTTATTAGGAATGGAACAATATTTTTTTTGTCTCCTTATTGGGTCCAATGTTGTAATCTAATCAAATAATTCAGAAACAAAGAGACAATACTATCTAGTTTTCTTTTAATAGAGACTATGAAAAAAGCTTCCCTGCTTTTACAGGACGGATTCATGGCCAATTTAGATCCAGGACGCTATGTTCCTTTAATCTTCTCATCATCTCATACTTTCATTACTGCAACATACCTTCTTCAGCCTTGACAAATGCAGTCTTGTCCTGGTCACAGCCATTCAGACTGCTGCCACCGTACAGATCATTTTCACTGCCTGTCGCTTTGATGACACCTTTCTCTCTGAACCTCCCTTAAAGGCTTTCTCTCTCTCCCTGTCCTATCATACATAGCTACCTCCTCCATTTTCAAAGCATTTCTCACACTACCCCAGTCCTACCTATTAATTCTTACTGGGTACCGTGTGGCCAACCATCATCTACAACCAGCCCCTGAAGCTGGACTCTATTACTCTCCTTTTTTTTTTTTTTTGTTAAATGTCTTCATTCTTTGTCCTATGAAGCCCCTTATACACATACCATTAATTCCCTGCAAACATAGCAACATCATAGCAGACATCTCATTTTTTCACTCTTCTCTTCCATCATTGTCAACAACGACAACTGCACTTTGACTTTTCTTTCTACAACAACATTTTCATTGCACTATTCAAGCAAAAAACAAATAAATGACATGTTATGTTATCTTTTACTTTAAGTCATGATGAACGTCTGAATCCCATAATTCATCAAATATTTTCTAGCTATAGTTAAAGCTATTCCTTGCTTGAAGGTTTTCCTTAGGATCAAAGGTAGATTTCAGACAACACCAAATTAGTCCTTGTGCCTTCACTGCCCGCTTACCATCTTTAGCGTATATGCATACGAATATAGGCAGCCAAGGTCACCCATCACTGTTGGTAACCTCCTTGCATTTGTTTTGCACAGACATTTAGAATATGCTTTTTTAGGCAAAAAAGCTCATGTGGGAATTTTTCCTTTATTTTTCTCCTCCTGTACCAGACCCCACATTAGGGTCTCTAACTTCTATTACCAGAGAAGCCATGTACTTCCCCGTACACAGGATGCATCAGCATAAGCCATGTTTGGAAACCTTCCAGTTCACCCATACATACTGGGATCTACACTAATCGCAGAAAGCCTAATATGAATAAGGCCTAAGCTTTCTCTCCTTCACAGCTCAGATAGACAGCTGAGTGAACAGAGATAAACTATTAACTCACTGAGGTTCTTCTCAACTGTCTAGCGACATTTTCTTCCTACCTTGACTTGCATCGTTAACACAAACATCTTAAAACTCTAGCAGAAAACAGTGAGGTTGAAGACACTGAACCTTACTATCTTTAAACACTAATATTTCTGAATACGCTAGAACAAAACCTGAATTCAGAATTAATTAAATGGTAATTTTAGAAGTAGTATTTCAGCAGTATTGACAGCAGCACTTGTTTTGAAATTTAAACAGAAAACGAGGCTACTCCCATCCATTGTCTTTCAAAAGCGCCAACAAAATCAGAAGTAAAGTGTCACGATACTCATTTTCCTCGGAAAAGCCTCTGTGTTTTCCTTCAGCGCTTGTTTAAGAGGCTGATAGATGAGAACACCGCTTCATGCATACAACCTACATCTGCATTTATTAGCCCTATACTCCTCCGCACTGCCTTCCCACACCAGGGCACACGAGGGTGTAAGAAGGACATGAAACTCATTAGAACTGCCCAAACAATGTAAGCCATTTCTCTCCAGCATGTCTCACCCAGAGCCCTCTGAAAGCCACTGTGCAGTCAACTTTTCTGTGATCTTTCTGAGGCAAAGCCAGGATACGCCATGCATTGTACCCTCCCACTGAATACTTGGCAGACTTCCAAGAGAAAAATCTGCATAGCGCTTAATTCCAGTAAAACCAGCAGTGATTTCCCTCTTTGCCTTCTCCTCTCGGGCTGGAGGACAACGCAAATGAACGGCCACTGGCATTCCCTGCAGAGACAGGCGCTCCGGAGGAAGAGGGAAGGCCAAGGCGTATCGTGAACGTGCTGACGGCTGGAAAACCACCTTGCTTGGTTTTCTAACTACTGCCTTCACCCCCCTTCCACGATCCTCACAGCCATTCCTCTCCAAGAGGACAGCTTGATGCCCACTGAAATTTGTGATTACCTTAACTAAGCCTGGAATCCGGTACCAACAAAACCTGTGGGAAAAACTCAGTTTCTCCAGGCTTTCTCATCCCCAAAACTTTCTCGCAGGCAAGAACGGGCAGCCAGAAGCTAGCACGCTGGGAAGCTACAGTCCTTATCCTGCTTACAATGACAACATGACTCCTAAGAAACAGCCCTGTGTTTGTACTGTAGCATTCTGCCACGCTAAATACTTGGCACAGGACCCATTCTCAGCTCTTGTGCAGTTTTTCTGCTCCTGTATCTGTCACTTCAATATTGTTGCTGAAGTTTAAAAAAAATGTTCATAAGGACTGTTCCTCAAGAAGATGATTTGCAGAAATCAAACCACATATTTATATCAAGCATTTTAAACTCATTCAGAAGTTATTTTCTGCTGCATCTGGCACTTTACTTGATGCTACTGTTAGTTAATTTATATAAATTGCAAGAAACAAAGAGATGCCACTCTTAGCTCATTTTATGTAAGCTGCAAGTAACAGAGAGTAGAATAAAATATCCATTAGATATAGTGCAGAATATATTTTATCTCCAATTCCATCTTGGGTATTTCTATGCAACCCGCATTTCTGTGGTATTTAGACGTCAGAGAGCTACAATGATTCATAGCAAGATGACCACAGTGAACTCTTCATTTCTTGCACATTCATGCTTACTTCAGGTCTGGCAAAACAAGAAGGTTTGCAACACCCTACAAAAACAGCACTTTAGAAGTGTCTCTAAAGCAAATTCTGTGACACGGCTGCATTCGCTCTTGAATTAGCCTGCGCTCCCCTGACAGGCATGACCGATCACATCGTTCTTTGCAGTCCTGAACAAAGCCCGAATGTTCGCTACCCAAAGACACTATTCTTCGGGGACTCCTTTATGTGCCCACACAAGATTCTATTGTCTACAGAAAAAAGAAATTAACGGCCAATCTTTGTTTCTATGAATTATCCAAACCTATATACCAATCTACAGCTAAACATTTTTTTTACCTATTACTGTAGCAAAATAAATAGTTTTACAGCTGAGAACGTTAACCCACAGAACGCCTACTGCTCTGACCAGCCTTCTGACAGACGTTGTCTCAGATACAAAAGCAGGAAAACAATTAACATGATTCCTTCCTGATCCTCCTCTTGCAAGGGATTCAAATGTCAGGTAACACAAATGCTCCCATGAAGACAAACCACGCAGTGATATTTTAATTCTGAATAATTGTACTTCCAACTAATCAAAGCCTAATTGAAACTTTTAAGAAAATGAGATAACAAAATATTAATAGAACGCGTAGATAAAACTGAAGAGAAGATCTGAGAATCATTCTCCGGTTTTGGCTAGTGACCGAGATTCAACTTTAAGGTTGTTTTTCTGTCCCTGATATCAGCGAAACTCATCTCTGTTTCCTATCTCAAGGACATTCTATTCAATTTCTAGGTATTTTTACTTGGAATTTCAAGCATTGTGCATTAACTGAAAAACTGACTCACAAGAAATGGCTTTGGAAAAGTACCATCTATTTCTACAAAATCCGCACTTCTATTTAAGGTAACTTCAGTTTGTACCTCAAGAGTAAAATTATTGCTGACAGACAGCTTCAGGGCCTGTGCTACTCTATACTGCTCCTCAAGTCATAGCGCCAGGGCAATGGTTCTTATTAATTTTTATTGCTATTAAGCAGAATATGTGAGCCTAACAGTAACTATCTCTTTAAGAGGCTTGAGCTGAAATTGGCTCAGAATGCCCATTAACCGTCACCTAAGGACACCGCAGTGAGCAATAAGGAAAAGGACTGCAACAGTTCAAAAGATAATGAAGAGAAGCAAGCCTACTGTCAACGCTTCAATATTCGATATAGTGAATTACCAGCATTCTCTGTATCATGCACATGACGATTTCCAATGCCAAACAGCTACGAGTTTGACAAAACAAAAGAGACCGAAAGCCACTTGACTAGAACCAGATTTGTTTCATGTTGTTGACAGTCACTCCTACCAATGCTCAAAGGCCTTGGGAAAAGCTTTGTTGAGGCTGAGCAATGCACTAGATTGCAAAAGCGCTCTCAAAGTTTCAGCTATCAGGAAGACCGGGGGCAGGCAGAGGCCCCCAGGAGGAATATCACTTCCTTTCAAATCCACACACTTACAGCCTGAGGCTGATACAAAAGGTGGCATCACCGAGTAAGACCTACGAATGGGCATCTGGCAGAAATCTCCTCTCCAAACCTCCTCCCCTTTTCTATTGTCCGGACCAGAGGGAGCACTATCCCTGGGTTATCCTCCCCCACCCCCCTTTTAAGCTTTTCCAGCAGTCTTAGCAGACTGGATATCTAATATATGTATAAGCACAAGCATGTGATGTTAACTGATGCGCAACAAAACATACACATACAGAAGAAGGTAAAAAAGAAGGAGAAGAAAAAAAAGAACTAGAAGGAAAGACAAAGAGGTTAGGTCTTGTCGATATTAAGATTTAATGTAGCATCAACATAAATCAGTTGGCACATGCTAACTAAAACATTTTAAAAGACTAATGCAGATATGACATGCAACTAACATAAGCTAGACATGCTGGATGTCAGTGAAGAGCCTGAACTCTTATGTCCAAACACCTTCCTAAAAGTCATTAAAGATGTATTGTAAGAGGAAACAGAATAAGTCCACAAATGGAAAAGAAAAAGCGACAAAAGCAAGAAGAGCATAGCATCTCCATAGATTTCCTAGAGCAAGAAAGAGAGAGAGGAAGAAGTCCGATACCATCTCAAAACACTGTAAGCAAATGCAGCACACAGTAAGCAGTACATCTCTCTTCCGTGTTCTTGTGCCAGGCAGATGCCTTGGTTGCAAAAAGTATTTCCCCTGTCACCTCTGGGCGTTGGACAGACGTTAATTATTTTTAAAAGCGGGGTATTATAATGTTAAAAAAAAGCACGTCAGGTCACATTTTAAATGGAAATCGTTATTAGACTCATTTAAATAATATAACGAAATTACGTCCCATCTTCTAGTCTCTTTATTTTGATATTTGCACGTACCACTAGCTCCAAACTGGATTACTGTAATTCTCTGCCAAAAGATTTCTCAGGCAGGCCTTCTATTAAAAAGCCTGCCTTAATTTGCCACACCGTATGCTAAACGCTGAGGGCTCTTCAATCCCGTTTTGCGAATTTGGCATGACCTTCTGCTTCGCCTAATTCTGACACCCCGAGATCCCAATCTTGCTGTAAAATTCAGTGACGCCGGATGACAGCCGGGCTGATACAGTCACCGGCGTGGTACCGCAGCACCCAGCTAGCTAGCCTTAGCCGCCTCTCAGAGATGAGGCCGTACCGGCAACCAGAAACGCTCCTCACGACGCTCACAGCCAGAAGCTTCCAAACGCTCAGAAAGAGAAACGCACCCTTGTTTTCCTTTCCAAGGCAAAAACAAAAACAAACAAACAGAACAACCCCCCCCCTGCTTTTCCTGGGTGCTGTTAAAACGCCGACGGTACGTGCTACGCCTCTGAGGCTCGGTGTATGCCGCCTTGCCACCTACTCAACGCCGGCGCAGCCCTCGCTCGAGCGGCGGTTCCCCAGCGGCGCCGTCCGGCGGCCGAACCGCTCGGGCGGGAGGAGGCCGGGGACGAGCGGGGCGCCCGGCGGCGCTCATCCCGGCGCCCCGCAACGTGACATGAACGGGGAGCCCCCTACACCTCCCCCGCCGCCCGGCTCCTCTCCGGCTCCCCCCGCCTTGGGGCTAACGGCACGTCACCGGCGGGGGCAGAGGGACTAGCTCTTACTAGCGGACAAAGGCGCGAAGGAGAGGCCCGCCCGCGCGGCGGCCGAGGGAGCGCGGTGACAGCGCCGGGCGGGGGCTGCGCGGCCGCGGCCCGGCCTTACCTGCGGCCGGCGGCGGCGGCTGGCCCTGCTCCAGGGTGACGGCGCCGTCCCGCCAGACGCGGAGGTGGGCGGTCGCCCCCAACCTGGCGGCGGGGGCCTGGCCGCGGCGGGCGCGGGCCCGCAGCGAGCCGCAGCACTGGTAGCACACGGCCCACGCCTGCTCCTCGTTGATGGGCTGGTTGTAGAGACGCAGGATCTCCTCCAGCGACAGCGCCTCCGGTTGCCCGCCGGCCCCGCTGCCGCCGCCGCCGCCGTCTTCCTCCACCACCTCCTCCTCCTCCTCCACCTCGGCGGGGCGGGAGGCGCCGGGCCGCGGCTCGGCGCCGCGCTGCGCCGGCAACGCCATGCCCAGCCTCCGCCGCTCCTCAGCTCAGTGACCGGGCCCCGCGGCGGCGGCGGCTGCTGCTGCTGGTGGTGGTGGTGGTGGTGGTGCGGCCGCCCGGTGCCGCCGTGCTCATCCTCCCCCGCCCCGGCAGTGCCAGCAGGCCGCCGGGCGGCCCGAGCCGCGAGCAGAGGCAGGCAGGCAGCGACCGGCCGGCGGGAGGAGCGGCACCCCGGCCGCCCGGCGCTGCTGCTGCTGCTGCTGCCGCCGCCGCCGCCGCGGGGGGAGCCAGCTCATAGCAACGCAATGGCGTCCTCGCCCGCCCCCGCCGCCAACGGCCCCGCCGCCAACGGCCCCGCCGCGCCCCCTGCCGGCGGCCGCAGGGCCCCAGGGGAGCGGCGTTTGCTGCAGGTCGGCGCCGCCGGGGGCCGCGCTCAGCCCCCGCCGCCGGCTTTCTCCTCCTCGCCCGGGGCGGAGCTGGTCTTACAGTAACCTTCGTCCCAACCGTACAGGAAAAGCGTTAGCGCATCCCCACTCGGGAGGAGTAGGGCAGGAGACCCCCAAGGCCGACAGCAGCGGGATGACCCGCGCGACCCCGTCCGGAAAGGACCGAAATCGGAATCGTTCCCCAAGTACTTGGAGAACTGACTTCCCTGTTCCTGAGCACCGCCCGGCCCCTCGTGCCACAGCCAGTACTCACAGACTCACGGGAAGGGACCTCTGGAGATCATCCAGTCCAACCTCCCTCCTCAAGCAGGGTCCTCTAGAGCACATCGCCCAGGATCGCATCCAGACGGGTTTAGAATATCTCCAGGGAAGGAGACTCCACTACCTCTCTGGGCAACCTGTTCCAATGCTCTGTCACCCTCACAGTCAATAAGTTTTTCCTCATGTTCAGATGGAGCTGCCTGTGGTTCAGTTTGTGCCTGTTGCCTCTTGTGAGGTAGATTGAGAACTGGCTGAATGGCCGAGCTCAGAGGGTTGTGGTCAGTGGCACAGAGTCTAGCTGGAGGCCTGTGGCTAGTGGTGTCCCCCAGGGGTCAGTCCTGGGTCCAGTCTTGTTCAATGTATTCATCAATGACCTGGAGGAAGGCACAGAGTGCACCCTCAGCAAGTTTGCTGATGATACAAAACTGGGAAGAGGGGCTGACACACCAGAAGACTGCTGCCATTCCGAGGGACCTGGACAGGCTGGAGAGCTGGGCGGAGAGGAACTTCATGAAGTTCAACAAAGACAAGTGCAGGGTCCTGCAACTAGAGCGATGTGCTCTAGAGAGTGCAGCGGAGGGCTACCAAGATGATGAGGGGACTGGAGCATCTCTCCTATGAAGAAAGGCTGCAAGAGCTGGGCCTGTTCAGCCTGGAGAAGAGAAGGCTGAGAGGCGATCTCATCAACGTGTACAAGTATCTGAAGAGGGAGTGTCAAGAGGATGAGGCCAGCCTCTTCTCCGTGGTGCCCAGCAACAGGACAAGAGGCAACGGGCAGAAACTGAACCACAGGCAGCTCCATCTGAACCTGAGAAAAAACTTCTTCACTGTGAGGGTGACAGAGCACTGGAAGAGGTTGCCCAGAGAGGTAGTGGAGTCTCCTTCCCTGGAGATATTCAAAACCCGTCTGGATGTGATGCTGGGAAATATGCTCTAGGTGACCCTGCCTGAGCAGGGAGGTTGGACTAGATGATCTCCAGAGGTCCCTTCCAATCCTCAACCATTCTTTGATTCTGTAGCACCTGTATCAGGAACATAATCATGCTGTTCTAGGGACTGAATAAATTCAATTCATGTCAAAAGTCATTTTTAGTATGTTAAAATTTTTTCTCCTGTGGTATTCTAAAATTTTACCCGGAACGTGTCTTAGCACCCCACTTCAAATGAACTGTTAAAATTGATAAAATGCAGTACAATATTTTGCAGTGCCCTCTTCTGTACAAATTGAGTACTGCAAGCTGAAAAGGCTGAAAAGTTGTAAAAACTGATCTCTATCAGTACTTTGCTTTTATTTCTATTGTATTGAACATGGATACTTTTTCCCTTTTATAATTACATACATACTTACATATACGCTGCTGAAAATGAAGCACTATTAGTATTTTAATAAAGCTATTTAATTTAGCCACACCTCCCTTTTATGATCCCAGACTTTTTAATTAAATTAGGTACCACGAAATAAGCAGAGAACTCATACCATCTGAAGTTTTGATCAGGGTACTTGTACATGGCATGACAGGCAAAAAATACATTGATCTTTCAGGTATAAAAAGGCAGATCATGTAAAAAGAGATTTGTGAAGTTTTTCAATCTGTCAACCGTGGGCTCAGAAAGTACATAATGTACTGTTAAAATCTCAAAGTAACACCAAATGTGTTACAGTAGGCAGTATTCTAGCACTTCGGAAAAAAAACTCAACATTGCAGCCACATTACTACACTTTTGCTTAAACATACAAGCAAAATATCCATGTTCACGTCCACTGCACATGCTATGACCTCCTCTAGCGTTAAGGAGTTATTTACTCCTTTTTGCTCCAGCACCAGCAGAAACAGAGTTGGATCACTCTTATGTTATAAAGGCCAGTATTACCAAGTAAGAAATTTCCCTTAAATAGGACAGAATGAGAAGCAACTGACAGAAGTAGAAGCCCGAGACTTGTAGCGTCACCTGCATAACTGAAACCAGAAAAAACATCTTGAGCACTAGGCAGGCTTTTATAATGCTATGACAGAAAAGCAATTCTGCTCAAGGACAGGAATCAGTGATTTACTCCCCACACAAGGCAAGTCTTTGGCCTGAAATGCTGTACCCGACAAACGCGCACTGTGCTAACAAATGCACAGTGATATCTTTTGGAATGATGTTTCTGATCAGCCACATAAAGTAAGCCCTGAATGGAAGTAGAGAGTACCTCAAGGTTTTTTCCTACTTTAAACATAATTCTGACAAGCTGCTTCATCTAATTTTTCTACCATTCAGTAGAAACACAATATAAAGAGTGGATAAAATTGGAGTACAGAGCAATAAGAGAATTCAAATCTATAAATCACAATGCATGTGTTCTTACTCATGTTTTACTTACTGCAAAGCTAGAGAAGAACATAAATATTCTAGTATCTCTTGTGTGAGCAAAGAATAGCATTTATACTACTTACACTGTAATGAAACAACTGTCACAGCCCAAATTGTTAAAAGTAAAGCTCAGGTTCCAAAAGACAAAAACCACAAGAAATCAAAAATAATGAAACAGAATTTTATTCTATATTAACCTATAACCAGTGCCTTGTCATCCTCTGTTTAAAACGATATAGTAGACCAAGAGGTGGATATGGATGAGCAAGGATTAGAATGGCTTCTACAGAAGGAAAAATTAAATAGTTTAGGAATCTTCAGCCTTAAGAAGAGAGAACTGGAGTCTATGCAGATAAAAACATGAGGAAGATGCATAGCATGGGGAAATCCAGAAGGGACTGATTACTTGCCTTATCTCAGAACGTGAAAGCTAGAAGACACTCAGCAAAATCATCATCCACAGGTTTAAGAAAAATAAAACTACAGATGAATAACTAGTTATGGGTCTTACTGCCGCAGAATGCTGAATGTTATAAACAGGTTTAAGAAGGAATTGGACAAAGTCATGAAAGGCCATTAAGCAAAATAATCCGGCTACAGCTTCTACCTCAAAAACTTCTTAAACTCTATTGCCAGAAAGGGGAGCTAACAGGGAGAGACAAGCCTCTACATGATTTCATCTTTTCTTTCAATTTTTTGTCATCTGTTACATGCTACTGTTGGAGAAAAGGCATTAGGTTGGACAGTAATCGTCTAACCAAGGACATATATTCTCATGTTAAGGCACATAAGTCTTAATTTTAAACATCAAGAATCCATCAGTTGTTAAGTCCATAGCTTAAGATTCAAGATTACCTACCCCTTGCTAAACTGCTCTTAGAAGCTGAACAGTAGCTCCAAGAGAGGCAGGAACAATTTTTCTTGCGGTAAGAACACAAACTTTAACTTCAGTATTTCTGGATCTCACTCACTAAGTGGTTAAAAATAGCATATGGATACATTGCTGGGTAATTTTAGCTCTTCATAAATTATGAGGCATTTTCATTAGACATAGAACAACACACTGCTGCTCAGCCTTTCACTGCTTCTCCCCAACAGGTTATAAGTGCCTGTCCACAGATCAGGAAAGCGTACATAGCAAAAGTTTTATAGTACCTTTCCCTTACAGCAGCACTAAGTGCATACACGCAGTTTCATCTATTTAACTTCATCAACTTTTAGGAAAGACAATTTCAAAACACTTTTAAAATGTATTCAACCTGAAGCTTTCTGTCTTGATAACAGTGGGAAAAGGAATCAAGATAACCCTTGGCCAAATCTCTGTGGAATACCAGTCACCTTTACCACAAGTATCAGGAACACTGGGAATATCTAATAATAAAATCTGAATGCAGAAGGAAGAGGAACTAACAAATCAGCTAAGAAGAGTAATAAATGCCACTATCTTGAAAGCCCTATAAGAGATGCAGCATAAAGGACAGGCCACTCTCTTCCCTGAAAGCATTTTTCCTGTGATCCTATCTCACATTTGGGAGGGCAGGGGAGAATGGAGTTGCCCACCCTTTTATTCTCTCCTGCTGGCCCCAATTTTGCTTCATGCCCTTACTTAGTAATTGTGATAGGGCTGCCATGATAATTTCTACCTTGGTCAGTAATTCAGCTGAAACTATTATGGGGGGTGTGTGTGTGTGTGTGTGTGTGTGTGTGTGTGTGTGTGTGTGTGTAAATAGAATATTTCTCATTTTTGCCATTTCTCATGTTGTCTTGGCAGTATAGCCAGAGATTAGGGTTTACCTTTTGTCTGCATACCTCAGCACAAACTGAAAGGAAGGGTAACCAAAAAAAAAAAAAAAAGTACTATTCAACCATGTCAGGATTGCCTCTGCTTCACCCTGGACACTACAAACGTATAGGTAAAACAGATATATTTTTTTAAATGAATTCTTACACAAATTCAGAACTGCAGAAGAGAAGCCAGTATTTTATTCATGCATTTTAATGACAGACCTGTACTCATAAAGATATTAAAGTAGCTTTTATTAAAATAAAAATAAATTCTCTTTATAAATATCGTTACCGTGTACACATAATTCTCAAATACACACACTGTAATATTCAAAATCAGTAGTATTTATATAAAATACAATATTAGTCTTTAATTGCATCATTTTATACAAACATACATTATTTTGTAGATCTAAAAAGGCTTGAATGATTTTGTTTTTCAAAGTACAGAGCGGTATTTACATGCGAACATGATCCAAACAGCACATGCAGATTCAGGGTATGTAAACACTCGTACACGAACTGCAAGTCTCACTTGGTCTCCTCTACAACAGATTATTTCTTCACAAAAAGGAGACCTATTTACAAAAAGAAAAACGAGAACAACAGATAGAATACTAAGTTATCATTAAAACTTTCAGGTACAGATGTGCAGCTATGTCAAATATGACTAACCAACACTTCAATAGTAACGTGTGTCAGGAGTCTGCCGATATGTATAATGATACTACTCTATTAGCGTCAAAGAGCTGTTGTGCCTTGGAGGAAACCAAGGCCACCCCTGATCATTTTTAAAAGTTCAGAGAAATGAAATAAAATATATTTTCAGGAGAGAAAGCAATATGTTGTTCATTCTTTATTTAACCCACGAGAAGTCTATTATCAATGAACTCACAAATGTAACATGAAAGCTCTGTACCCCATGACCTACTGCATGTGCCACACAACTCTCCTTCCAGTTCTAATACAAGGAAATTGATTTCCCATTATCAAGGAAGAGTTGCAACTCATAATTAAGTATTACTACTTGGTTTTACACACACATATTAGATTTACATTTAATCTTACCGAAGGCATGTGGCAAATGCTCTCCTGGCATTTCTGTACACAAAATGGATAGGAAACCCTTTAAATGTGTGACCATCAGGTACTGCTCTTCTTACAGCATCCTGAAACTCTTCATTTCCTGCAGAAATGCTTGTTGTCCGTTCAAGCTCATAGGCTGCTAATGCTGGTGACAACAGGTAGGATAGCTGGTCATCCCAAACAGTAGAAAGGCCAAGATCCTGTGAGGCAAGTCACAGAATGATATGATGACTGTAGTGCAGAATGAATGTTAAGATATTACAAACTTTGCATACTGTATAGATTAAAATAAATATATGACAAATCTTGCATTTGTAGTTAATGGAAGTAAACCCACAAAGCAGTAAGATTTGGATATTGATTCACAGTACCGAGCCAGAAGAAACAAAAACAACAGAAACAAAGTATCAAACACTTAGCAAGAAAGAAAGTCAGACTGCTAGACTAAAAGGAGACCAGTAGAGTTGAAACTAGATGTTTTAGCTACAGCATATTTCTGTGAAACATAACATAATGTTAGTGCATAAATATGCAGCAAAAACATGGAAAAGCACTAGACTCACCTCACTTGTTACAGATTCTTTTTTCAAAAATGGATTACCATGAGAAAAAAAACAGCTCCCTCAAACACATACACACACACACACACACACATCCCCCTGCCTCCTGCCACCCCACAAATGCAAACAAGTGGAAAAATCCACCACTTAAGAGGCCAGTGTTGAATGAATAAACATTTCTGGCACACTACGTTAATGTAAAAATCATGACAGAGGAGGAAATTAACTTCTAGAAATATCCCTAACTTTTAGCTTTGTAAAGCAGTCAGAATAAGATTATGAAAGCTGAAAGCTTGCTTTTATTTATGGACTAAAACATTTGTGATGGATACAGAGAGCCTGCTGACAAACAGATTTGATCTTAGTTCTTTTACAGGTCACTCATAGGCAATCTATAGATGCCAGTAAGCTGAAAAATCACAGACCTGGAAAGAGAGGGAAAGGCAGAGGGGGAAAGCATCCACACATCTGACTACCGAAGTGCTAGTACAAATAGTAAATACAAAATCCGAACTAGCGCAGTACAATCTTTCCAAAGTTTTTTCCCCAATTATTTGAATGTTCACACACATTTCTGCAAATCTGACGGAGACCACATCGCAAAGATGTATTTAAACCAACATACAGCTATCCAAAACAAGTGCACAGTAAAAACACAAACCCTTATTACCTCAAAAGATCAATGAAAATCTTCAAACAGTATTACCTTTCTGTGTTCTGAGACTAGTATTCTCAGCTGCAATTCTATCTCATTGCTTGTTATTGCAGCATCTATTGTGGAAGCACAGAGAGGAGGAAAAGGAGGAATTGAAGATATTGTTCCAGGGGAACACACAGATTTTATTGCTTCTCCGCTCATGGGTTTCCATTTAGATTCATCTTGCAGGTCAAACACGCAGACCTCCACAGCATCAGAGGGCTGACAGTTTCCAAAGAACTTTTGATGGTTGAAGACACATCCTATGGTGCGATAAGGATACAGTGGCTTGGGCTGTTCAGCTAGTGGAGGCTCATCAGGGCTGATAGGACGGTGGATGTACCTGATCAAAAATATTCAAGTTCTTACCAATACACATTATTCCAAGGCAAGGTAAAAATATTTAGACAGGACAGAAATAAGTCATTTCTCCTTTTAAAATGTAAACCTAATAGGTTTTTCCCAAAATGGCATTTGTTTCCAAAAATTAATTACGTACATTTTGGAAGCATAATGTACAATGAAATAATACATCACTTTTTCTTTAATTCTAGAAAAATAAGCTGATTAGCCAAGAACACGTTCAATAGCAATTACATTTTGCAGCTACAACAACATGCCCATACAGTTTCCCCACTATCCATCATATTTTGAAAAAAACAGCTTCAAACGCTCATCATAGCATATACAAACAGTGGGAAAACAGAGCGCATCTTATTTTCAGCACTCTACATTATCAGCTACTTTCACAAAGCCCAAACCTTGTATTCAAATATATGCCCCCACTGTAGCTTTACCAATGCAAGAACATCACTGCCTGAAGCTAAATAATAACAATAAAAATATGTTTCTAAAGGCAATGCTTCAGATGGCACTACAAAGTACAGTGGGATGGATCACAGCGCTCAATAGCATCAATTAGCTGGAAGTTCTTCACTTGAAGTTCTGAGCATTTTTTTATTCTGATATGAAAACTGGAATTGAGTACTATTCTATGCACTTGAGCAATATGCCATGCAAAATAACAAGACAGGAAAGAAATTTAAAAAAGCAGGTTCCAGAAGTTCTAGAACACAGAACAACATGTGCCCTTCTAAAACAATGGAAGTGAGAGAGAGGCTCAGAGAACTAAGATTTCTTCAGGTGAAAAAGTAATGCAATGCTCATTTCACAGATGAAATAAGGAGAAAAATATGGGTTCTTAAGACAATCACATCTGATTTCATCTCCATCATCACAAATGCTAGCAGTGATAGCATTGTTGAGCAATCAGCTGCCATAAGAGGCAAAACAGTTATCATGCTGTATTAAAGTCACCAAAATATACTACAAACTGATGAGGTATTTCATCTCACACTGAACCAGTTATTTTCCAAAGAGCAGTAGTTAGGACAAAGTGTCAAAGAGAGAGGTCATCTGGATACTTAGCAACGTTAGTGTTAAAAAAAAAAACAAAAACAAACAAAAAACCCCCACACACACTCAACCCCCACCCCCAACCTCAGTATACATTTTTTAGTTTTATTACATTCCATTTACTCACCTATGTCCTGTTAAGCTTTCCCAAAACGTGATGGTTCCATCAGTCCCACAAGTCATAACCCAAGTGTGAGGGACTCCTTTTGCTTTTGTTCCTACACACACAAAGGCTTCCAAACCATATCCAAGGAGAAGACTGCACAGAAGGTTAGCATGATCTTCACAGTCACCCTAGGCAGTGAATATTAACAAATGGGTTTGAGCATGAGACACAGACAAAAAAAAATATTGAAGACAGCAAAGCATGACAGTTTTCAAGTAACCCTTTAACAAGTCACGTTTCCTTCTTGCTTACCTAAAACACATAGCAAAAGTCAAGACTTCAAAGTTGAAGAAGTTAACTATCTGGATTATTTTTGTATATACTATGTTGGAGTGAATCAGCCTGCTACAGTTTCCAAGACTGCTAGAGAAGTCCAGCAGACAGATAAGAGCTACACATAAACTACAGCAGGGCAAGTCTAGGCACGAGACCAACCAGTAGGTTTCAGATCTACTGCAGAATGACTATTTACTAGGGTGTGAGGCTAGCAATACTTCTCCTTCCATTTTTATACCTTCCTTATTCTTTTGGTCAGGGCAGGAAAAACAGTCGAAATCATGGTTGTTTCTGATAACCATGTAATGTGAACACTAACTGTGACAACCTAGACTAAAACCTCCATACTAATTTTCAAATAATCTTATTATCCCACACCGGTGGCTAGTAAGCTTCTTTTAACACAGTAATGACTTCTTCACTTGACAAGTCACTACCATCACTTCTACGCAGAATCTAGTGGGTAGCTGAGAATATGCCTTTATAAGGTATCTATGAATGACCTAGGATGTAGAGACAGTAGCTAATACCTAGTCTGTGTAGTCTTTGAGGAGGTCTAAAAATTGGGATACAGCCTCTACTGCCAAAAAGAATAGATCTTTTTAATATAAGCGGAAATATTTTTGAAAGCAGAAGTATTTCAGTGGTGATTAAAAGGAATGATCACCCCAAAGAGTGATTAAAAGGAATAAATACTGCTTTATTCATACAACAGAAGCGATATAATCCACAATGAGCTACAATTTATGTTCCATTTACTATAGTCATATGATACGAATGTCTGATACTAACAACTAGGATGAATTTTTCAGTGGAAATCCCTATATTGCAAAAATTGAATATTAAGATTTACTGACAGCATATTTTAGCACATCCACAAAACGACTATTTTTCAAAAGAGACTTTTCCAACTCTTCCTGGATTACTCCAGAATTTAAAGTTGTGGCCTGCATGCTAGCAGGGATTCATGGATGAGACCTTAGAAAAGCAAATGAAGAAAAGCAAGCTTATTGTCAGAGACAGATATACTGATAAATAGACACTAACAATAGTAGTAAAACAAATGCGAAAGTCCACTCTAAATCCTTCTTGTCTACTACAGTCCTCTTTAAAAAGATTCTCAATAGGCTATTATTTGTAACTGACAATGCTATGAAACGGATTTAATCCATAGATTTGCAGCCTGTAACGTATTACTAACTTCAATTACAATATCCAGCTATATTATCTCATACAAAGACTATTTCATGTACCTTGTTTCTACACAGAAAAGCAAGAAGGGTGCACCACTGTTCTTGTTTGCCACCACCTCCTCCAATGACAGGAGCTCTTTCATAACCCAGGACACTGACAAATCGTGATGCTTGTCTAGGTGTGTCTAGTAACCGGCCTGCTCGAAGTGGTCGGATATATGAACATACTGGACGGTTTATCCCATTTTCATCCTGAGCATAAAATATGGTTACTTGTCAGCCATACAAATACCACAAAAAATTCATCTTATGTCAGACTCTTTCTTGCACTGAGATCTACTATCCCCAAAATAAATAGCACTCAAGATTATTAAGACATAAAAATTCTCCTAGAATTAAGGCACAATAATTCTTTAAGAGAGACACTGAAGTTAGATTTTTTTCCCACTGGCTCTACCTCCAGACTAAGAGTTCAAACGCTCCAGACTAAGAGTTCAAACAGTAGGAGCACTACAGGCTGAAGTCCATTTCCTTAAATGAGTGAGGAACTGTTCATGCTCCATCCACAGTCAATTTCCACATGTCATCAAGTCGGGGAAAAAAAAAAAAATCGAGTTTAAAAGGTAGTGATTTGCTTCTGAATTTGAACACTACCTCCTCTCATAACACCAAGAAGCAATGAAATTTAATCACAATGAAGTCCACAGATTTACACAAACTGAGAATGGAGAGATGAATAATTCTAAGAATTTCTGATTTCTTGGAAAAAATGAGAAATAAGACTGGAAAAAAGTCTGCTCTACCATGTGTTGCAGGGAAATACTATGATTATCAACTATTAAAACTGTTTTAAGCAGTACCTTTCCTCACTGTGCCAAATGGTACTTTTATATTCCTGTATTTAAAAAGGCATCAAAGCTTGTTATATTTCTGCAGCTTCAGGAAATCATGGTCTGATATTTTTATACTCAAAAGTTATCAGCTACTGTGGTCACATACTGCCCACGTTAAGGTTTTGTCATGTTTTTCCAGCAGGTTGGTATAAGAAAAGCAGCAGCTACTGGAAGCTGACTGGAATCCTGTAGGAAATGAATTCACAGGCAGAAAGCAAGTAGAGATCACAGTCAGGACTCCATGTGTTTTCCAATATAGTCTCATATCTGTAACGCATGCTTCCGTACTATGCATACAAAAGTGGATGATGATGTGATAATTGAACTTCTCTTACAATTCTGATAATCTCATTTCTCTATTTCCACTGGCATTTAGTCTACCATTATAAAGCTTTACAGAGATTGAATAAGATTATTGTCGAGTGATTTCAAAATGCCACAAGTCTCATTTTTACCCCATGTCCCCAACCAAATTTCCAGTTCCACAATTCCCAATCCAATCACAGGTTTTGCTTCCCTACATACCCTGCTTTGAAAACTTTAACCCTAATTTGGAAGCTCACCTCACTACTGAACACTCACTGCACAGCCAGAACAGTAGTTATTTCACTGAAAAGAATCAGTAGGTACCAATTGCTTCAGGAAGTGACTTTGAGATAGCAAGCTACCGCACACCATCCACTCTAGGAAAACTGCTCCTATTCATGTTAATTCATAGCACAGTAAATGCAAAGTATTACACCATTTCTTTTACTAAGGGACAGTTACCAAGGAGCAACTGACACACAGTAACTTATTCCCTTAGTATAATTTGTTCATATGTCTACAGCTAGCCTGCAATTCTAACTGGCCAAATTACTTTACAGGCCACACAGATCTCAAATACTGAGTGGATCATGTAGCATGTCTACTTTTTATAACTGTTTCAGCTGGTATAAAACCTGTTTGAAATAGTTTGTATAAACCACTTGAGTCTTTGTCATTTGTGAGAACTGAAAGGAAAGACTAAACCAACTTTAATTTGTACACTGGGGGTTGTAACGTAGCCCTTATTTCTGTATCGTTAAGCTTCGATAATATGTAAAAGTTCAATCCTCAGAAACTTCATTCTTTGCATGCTACACCAGCTGTAGCCCTGACCTGACTGTAACCACATCATAAATCTATACACATTCTACACACATAGAAACTTCAAAATAGATGTACAAAATATAAGATATCTACAAAATAAGATAAGAACAGATTGCTCTATTAGTAGAATTTACAAACCTGTGCAAAAATCTTTACTAGCCTTATGTTGTGCGTAGGCCTAATCTGTAGGTATTCTCTCCACCACTGTTTAGCATATACAAGAAATAATCGTTCTTTTTCTGCTGTTTTCTGACGTTCCAAAGAAAACTGCAGGTAAGAAAACAAAAACAAAACAATCCCACATATATTAACTCCAAAGACAAAAATCAGAAATTAATAAATATATTAACATCAAATCCTGGCAGAGGTGAAATAAAGCTTTAATATTTAAAACATGCCATACAAATGAAGAATTGTATTTTCAAACTAGAATTCAAGGAATGAAAACCTCAAGTTATGTTTCTTATTAGAAGGCTCATGTAAGCTCATATATCAAGCCTGACTGAAACGGTGTTCCTCTTTAGCAACACGTTTCTGCACAGGATTGCTCGGCTTGTGAAGTGTGGAAGAAAACCTGCATTTACCTGCAGGCCAACATTTACTGGCTTTACAAGCAGGAAAACTGACTGTTTAAATGATTTTTCAGATGAGGGAGAGAGCAAGGAAACACAGCTACTATCTGCAGAAAATTGCAGTGCAGTTGAAGCGCATTGCATCTTTCTTATTTTTCTTCTTAAGGTTTTGATAAAGGTAATTTGAAAACTGCTACAGTAATATTTCACATAATGATCAGTATATAAAAATAGTTTAAGAAAATGTAATTATAATGTAATCAAATTAAAAACAATTAATACGAGACATTCAAAAACCTCACCGGCATTAACATCTACGTGAGTAATTCTATACTGAGTTTTTCCCTCTCCCCCTGCCCATATAAAACAAAACAAAAAAGTCAGCCCACCCAGAAATCACTTACTTGAGTATTAGTGATTTCTGGAGACAGCATCTTATTTAGCTGTGGATACATTTCAAGCCTGATGTTTAAAACACCGACAGAAACCTTTGATTCTGTACCTTAGAATCAAAATACATTTTGATTAGTCTTTTCAAAATCTTTTTACTTACAACATTCCAGCCATACAGGAACAAGAAGTACAAAAAATAATGCCTTTCAACATATGCAAAATAAGTATCTTTATTTAAATGTCACACTAGAATGAGCCAAATGACACTGAAAGAAAGGGTAATCAGACTGAAAAGAGAGGTATCTACATCTTAGACAATTATCCAAGTTCCATTTACAGCCAACACCAGGATATATGATGAGTAGCGTTCTAGATGTGCCTAGAATAGGTACCTAAAATAGATCAGGTGAATCACACTGAAAAAGTGCCTGTTTCTACTGACCACACAGGTAGATCAGACGTAGGCAGTTAAAACTGAGTTAAGTTAATCTTCCCTGAGATACATTGTATTATGAAGGACCCAGTACGCTATAATAATACATTAGTCAAAAAAACAAAAACACTATTGCTGCATAAAGCTCAACATTTAGAATTAGATAAACAGTAAGAAGAAAAAAAAAATCAGAGAGATGGGATTATAAGTAATACGAGTAACAGAAGCCTCATATAGGAGTTTGTCTATCTGAGATGACAGTATCTTTCCATATTATTGACGTATTTTGTACAATGACAAGACTTCGGAAGAGAAAAAGCACTGGATTTAGATATTGTTTCTTCATTATTCAGAAGAATTAACAGTAATTAGACTTAACTTCCCCTTCTCCCCCAAGTATCATGCTCAAATTATTTTGTATGCATTTCCAAATAATTATAGACGAAAACCTCTCTACTTGAAAGCCTACCCAAAGCCGTATTACTTAGTACGCTTTGTCAACAGTCAGCATATCCAAAAGTAACTAATGCTGATAAAAAAAATATTAGTAAATAAGGTTACTAGATTTGTGTCCAGTGGATAAACACTGCACTAAACCATCCCCCAAAAAGCAGGTAATAGAGATAAAATTTAGGAATAACTTACATAGTAAATCAAATTTTCAAAATACTTTGCAGATATAATATCTTATGAAATTAGAAAGGACTGCTTGCCTAACAGGTCGAGAAACTGTGATAAAGAACGCTCAAATGGCTCATCAACTACTACTTGCCAAGCCTCTGGGAGAGCTAGAGTAGGAAGTCATAATAGATTTAGCCCTGTATCTAGTCTTTATCTACTAAATCATAATATCCTGGAAACTCCTAAAGGGCCATATGCAGAAGCAATACATAAAAATACACATGTATACTGACTGTGAAGCACTTAAACAAAGCTGGTCCTCCATTCTAGCAGAAACGTGTTTCCAGCAACCAGAACAAATGGCAGCACAGCAGAGAAAACTTCATCTACCAGCTGCTACTTTGCTGTGAAAGGGACACACTAGATTTTACTCTTCAGTACACTAGCCTGAGATTTTCATGGATATTAATCAGTTGAATGCGGGGAAGAGGCAGGAAGCTTTGATAACTTATGCAGATTTTGCAAAAAACACATAGTGGAGAGTTCCCATCTGACAAGGGGACCACTATGACAGAGGGTCTAGAATACACACTTTTAGTATCTTGATAACAGTGAAAAATCTGACCATTGGTCTCCTATATAAATGTTTTCTAAAGATACCTTATATCAATTCATGAGTCTAACCATAATTAAACTGCATACTGCTTTGACCTTATAAGCAAGCTCAATAGCCAATATTTTAAGTGTTTGCATTTTACCCTTATTGTGTATTCTTACCTACACCAAGGAGTTCAACTGCAACATTTGTTACACCGTTCTCTGCAGCCAAGACAGATCGCCACTCCAAGAAATAGGATGCTACTAGTGTAGTCTCACCAAATGTGTCTGTTTTGATCAGAACCATATGCACTGGATCCGATATTGATAACATAGTGGTTGCATCCACCATTTTACTTCCATCACCTGCCATCATTAAACACAGACAGCCAGAATGTTACCATCCCAATACCGCCTTAAAATTAAAGCATATGCATTTACATTCCTTGCATACATTACCTTTTAAGAAAAGTGTAAGCAACAACAATCCCACCTTAAACCAAAATAAGATTAGGACAGAGCTACAGAAAGATTACAACTGATTAATTGACAGAGGCAATAAACAGATTTCTATATTTGCCTACTCCAGGGTAACTCATTTAATTGTACAAAAATTAAAATTGAAATATTATTAAAAAATAAGAAAGTTATTTTTATGTACTAATAAGTAAAAGCAACTGCAGATGCGTGCGTTATTATTTTAATAAGTGGTAACACTTCAGGTCAACTTACTATGCATCCATATTTAGGAAGCAGCTTCCTCTGTAGTTAAGCTCTGACCCTACGAGATAAACTGTTCCATGAGCAGCAGAATTAACAAAGCCTGGTCTTCTCCGAATTCGCAGTATATTCACTCTCTCTCACACAGAGGCCTGCTATAACTCTAGCCTTCTTTCTGTCCTCTGACACTCCATGACCTACCCTGAATTTCTACAGGATTCAGACAGTATCAGCCTCCTCTTCCTTTATCCCAGTACCTTAAGATTCCCCTGTTTATTCCAGAAACCGTTTTTTAAAACACACATAGCTCCCTACTATGTTCCCCAGCTAATAACAGGACAAAGACAGTATAGGCTGTGGATAACTGACTGTTCTGCAGGTGTTTGCCAACTAGCAGGCAGACTAAACTCACGCAGAAGCTTTTCCCTCCATACGATAAAAAAAAGGTCTCCTTTCTTCACTTCTCAGCACAAGGTTCAGGAAAACATGAATCTACCATCTTTGGCACTACTATCTCACTGTTACATCTGGATAAAGTCGGTTAAAAGTTACTTTGGAGTGGAAAAGAAGGAAAATAATAGGTAAGAATCAGTTCTAGATCTAGAAGTAGCGGAACCTGATACAGCAATTGTTTTTCTTAGGAATACATTATAAAAACAGGCAAAAAACATTAAATAATATCAAGCACATTTTAGAATAACTGTAATGTTAGAATAAAAAACGGCATCCACTGCAAACTCACAGTCTTCCTTACCCAGGCTATCCTTGTGTACTTCAAGTAAAAAACCATCATGAAAATCTGGCTCACAGGCACAGGGGACAGGTTTAGAACGGAAGCGCTGATTCCGAAAATGCAAACACAGAGTGAAGGTAGAACAGATTTGGCCAGGCAAAGGCTCCGGTTCCTGAAGATGTTCCAGAAAAGCTTTTCCGCCCAAAACCTGAAGGTAAAGATACCTCCGTGTTGGGTTAATATTAGCTGTAAAGCGTAGCAATAAATATGAAGAAACTACAAACAGATCTTAGGAAGTATGTTTAAAATATCTGTTATCTAAGTGGAGAATAGAAAAAAAAAAAAACTCTTTCAAAACAAGTGCTTAGGGGAAAGCAATTTTAAAACTTATGGAAGATAATATACAATAAATGCTATTTTATGTGCAACTAACTTCTGCTGTTTATATGAACCCACTTGCATCTAGACAAGTAAGAAAAACATCTATTTCTGCACAATATGGAAACTTTAAATGAATCCAATTCGCTCTGTAATATTAATTCAAAGAGCTCAATAAACCTGCACTTAATTTATTTTAAAACTATAATCCAAACATTAAAATAAACAAGCAACATACCTTTTTTCAGAACTGGTGGTTCTCTGTCAACAAAATGCGTAGATGGCTTTGGAGCTGAAGTCCTCTCCTTGTCATTCACTTCCTGGAATTGCAATTAGACTTCTTAAAGAATCAAGTGAGGCAACAGTGCTATTCCTGTTGTCTCTTAAAAATTAAAAGAATTCTCTCTTTCTACTGACTGTTGTTTCTCAAATATATTGCCTTGTAGGATTTAAGATGTAAGGGAACTGAACAAGTACTTTCAGTGTAATATTAACACTAAACCAACTCAGTACTTACAACTCAGTAAAGCTAATATAAGCACTTAGAAGTAATTGAGTCTGCACTTTATAGTAAAAGAGCTGTCATAACATCAAGTCGATAATAGGAATAACCAAAATACATTCATGTTTCAAAAGCTACTTACAGTTACAAATTTAAGCTCTTTAATAACATCATCAATGATTCCTCGCTGTCTTAAGGCTTTTATCAGGTCTTCCGTGGATAACTGTTGATGCTCAGGTGCAAACTCTTCACGTATAGTCTCAGCAAGAACTTCTCTGATCTTGCCATGAACATCCATCTGAACAGAAAATTCATCATATGCTAGAAATACATGTTCAAACTCTCATAAGCTTTGTAAATAATACTTCTTAATAACCCCCACAGTATTTAAATTCGCACTCAGCTGTATCACAGCAGAATGCAAGACTGGTCTCTTCAAACTTATTTTCATTTTCCTCCTTGATTGAGGCTTAAGTATGATAATAAGAATAAAAGAAATGAAGCTCCTTATATGGTCACAGTTAGCACTAAAACGTTTCTCTGTAAGGTAACGGGTATTCTCCTAGGAATACAGAGATAACTGCACCAAAAGAATACCTCTTTCTGCACATAAATGTGTACCAAACAACTTTTTATTGTTTAGTGAGAAGTACCGCAGCAAGTCACACTATCTCACCAAAGCAACTGCACCAGTTAAGAGCATTCCAAACCTGAGCATTTCCACTGCTTGTGACAGCATCCCCAGCCTCGAACATCCCTTCTCACCAACAGCCCTGCAAATCCATTGATTATAAAACTTCCATGCTTTTAATTTCTCTTCTCCCTCAAAATTCAAACTTATGGCAATGTGTGTATGGGAAATAAACTGAATGTTTTTGATCAGGTACATCCACCGTCCTATCAGCCCTGATGAGCCTCCACTAGCTGAACAGCCCAAGCCACTGTATCCTTATCGCACCATAGGATGTGTCTTCAACCATCAAAAGTTCTTTGGAAACTGTCAGCCCTCTGATGCTGTGGAGGTCTGCGTGTTTGACCTGCAAGATGAATCTAAATGGAAACCCATGAGCGGAGAAGCAATAAAATCTGTGTGTTCCCCTGGAACAATATCTTCAATTCCTCCTTTTCCTCCTCTTACTTTTTACAGAAAGGAAAAAAAAAACTTTAGATTGTTGCAGGTAAGGCATACAAATAGGGAGCCTCCATCGCAAGCTTTTTCTATGATCATAAAGCCAGAATTTCTGTACTTCGATGGCTCAGCTGTGAAACAGCATGTATTCCTAAAGTTGTTTCTCCCACAGGAACGATGCAAGGCTATAGCCACTGAGACACTGCGATACTTCCGCGATGCGAGCTAAAGCACTGATATTTCTCTCCCACTGTTTTCAAAACCCCGCCCTAGTTTCTCGCTCAACAAGCGGCGAGCAAACAGACGGCCTCCCGGTGCCTCCGGCCGCCGTGGCTCCCCCCCTCCCCCCGCCGCCTCCTCTCACAGGGCCGAAAACGCCGCTCCCCTCCGCCGGCCCTCCACGGGGCAGCCCCGACAGCGGGAGCGCCAGCACCGGGGGGGGGGGGGCGATGCCAGCTCCATCGCCCAGAAAAGGGGAAACGAAGGGAAAGAGCGAGGACGGCAGGAGAGGGCGGGGAAAGGCCGGAGGCCAAGGCGGCCGTTAGACCAGAGCGCTGATCCTCGCAGGCCCTCTTGGGGGGAGGGGGGGGGCCGCAAGCGCCAACATGGCAAAACAGCACCTCGGGAAGTACATGAACCTGCTGAAGTACGGGGGGGGGGGGAACAAAAGGGATGGGCGAGGGAGCGGACACGGAGCTGGAGGCGCCTCCCCCGCCTGGGCGGGCATCGCTGCCTCCAAGGGCCGGGGGGTCCCTATCACCGACGCACCGGGGATTTCTCCGAGTAGACGAAGTCGCTCCGCGCTCAGGACGGGCCCCAGTGCCCGGGGGCCTCTCCACCTTGTTACCGCCCTCACCTTGACCAGCTGCTGGTGGATGAGCTGCTTCAGCTCCGAGGCCTTCTCCGGCGGTAGCGACATGGCGGCGGGACGAGCCGCGACGCCCCGCACTCCGGCAAAGGGGCGGGGGGTGGAAGACCAGGCCGCCGGCCTGCGCGCCGCGGGCTAAGCCCCGCCCCCAACCGCCTTTCTAACGGCCGCCGCGGCGGGCCCGGCCCCGCCCCCTCGCGGGCGGAGCAGCGAGGGCGGCGGCGGTTACGGCCGTTGCGTTGGCGGCCGTGCTCGCCCACTCGCCTCACCGGGGGAGGGGGGGAGCCTGAGGTAGGAGGAGGGGGGCGGCTCTTTTCTCTTCCTGCCGGCATGTTTGTTCCGTGTGACCATGGCAGCGGCGGCCCCTCCGCCAGCTCGGACTTTGACGGCTTCACTCTGCTCGTGGTAAGTGGCCTTGCTGCTCCCCTCCTCTCGCCGAGGCGGCCGTGGGGAGGTGCTGCCAGAATGGAGCGCTCCGGGGCGGGGGTGAGGGACGTGCTGCTGCTCGAGGCCGTGGCTCTCGGGGCGGGGGGGGGGCTTCCTACAGCTGGGGCCTGAAACAGCGTCGGAGGCTTTGGCGGGCGCGGACGGGGGCTTGTCCGCGCGGCTCGCTCCCGCTTTGGGGGCGGCAGGCCGGGGACGCTTTCCTCTCCCCTGTCCGGAGGTCGGCCCCGGAAACTTCTCAACGGCCTGGGGGGAAGGGGGGAGAGAGGCTATGTACACTAGTCTTCAGTGGCAGATTCCTTAGCTGTGCTATATTTAAGCTGAGCTTGGAATTGGTTTAGAAAATACTTTAATAATTTGTAACGTGAAATCGATGTAAGATTAAACTGCTAGAGGTTACTTTGTGTATTGTAGGGTACGAATTCTAGTACAGGCTGTGAAGTAGCAAGCCGTTATTTTTCCTATTAGTAAGTGCCTTTACTTTATCATCTAAGGGTAACCTTATCGCCTTTCATCAGGGCCAGATCGCCCCTGATGACTGTGCATATTTACATGAGGTACAAGATTTTATACAGGAAGTCATTCCAGATCAGCTGACTGGGAACAGGAAATAGGTCATTGCTATTTTCTTTGTCTAGGAATAACAAGCTGTTGAGCACCAGGCAATTTGTAATGACGGTCTGTAACTGCTGTTACATCCTTTTTCGCTCTGAGGTTATCGGCATCAAATTCCTTGTGTTTCCAGGATTGCTGGCCCTTGGGCAGCAGCAGTTCATAGGCACGGGCTTGCTTATAAATGAGTGGGAGGCAACTGAAAATTTTACAGTTGTCTTCCATTTTCAGCTTCTGTAGAAGGACACAAACTCGCAAACTGAATTTTTCCTTGTATGCTCTCAGATTGGGTCAGCATCAGCTTTGATTGGTGATAACATATGCTAATTTACTTGTGTTTTTAGGACAATCTGGTATTTATAGATTTAACGTGCAGTATCGGCATTGCCATTCACTGTCACTTTGGGGCTGCCAATCTCTGCATTAGATTTTGGAGTGATTTTTATCTACTCTGTAGCCAAAAAAGGGGGGATTGGGGAGGACACGAGGACACCAGTCTCCAAGCCTTTTTTTTTTTTTAAGTTTATAATGAGACAGGATTATTGACAGAAGCAACCAGTATGTATTTGTGGCATAGGGACCACATTATATATTAGTAAGCTGTTAACAAGTAGTAACTTCTGTAAGAAAATGGTGCCACTTTAAGAAATCATATGGTTAACCGGAATTCAGCTAACTTAAGTTTTCACTGTTTGCAAAAGCATGCTGTATTGTCCATAAAACACGCTGCAATTCTTTAAGTGAATTATGTCTTTACTATTGTAATGCTAAAACACTTCTGTTACTTCAGCCAGCAGTGTCAGTGGGAAATGTTGGTCAACTGGCAATAGACCTCGTGATTTCCACACTGGACATGACTAAAGTTGGCTACTTCTACACTGATTGCCTTGTGCCAATGGTTGGGAATAATCCATATGCAACTGCAGAAGAAAACTCAACGGAGCTGAGTATAAATGCTGAAGGTATGTATTGAATGCAAGCTAGATCTTAAATATTTGCCTGTAGAAAGCAGTTGTAAGAATGTTTCTCCTTTTTTTTCTTACCTTTTAGATGAAGTTCAATAATAACTTTTGTAACCAAATCTCTGACTCGCAGATAAGAATGTAAATTTACACTTTGTGGAGGAAACTTACTTTTGTTATTTTGCATAAATAGTTTGAAACATGGAACCGGTAAGAAATGTTGAATCTCAACCATATTACAGTGCTGCTGAATCTCTCTGCAGTTTTAATCCTAGATAATGTGGAAAGTGTGTCCATACCTACAGTAAAGCATGGCATGCAAGCTAAATTAGAGTATAAAAGGATATTCGTCCTGTCTTCTTCCTTCCCACCTATCTTTGCCTTTTCCTAGTGTGGAGGGTTTTTTTTTTTCTTTTTTCTACCTTCAAGTTTTCACTTCCTTTCTGTGTCTTGATCATAGCATTTCAAATTATATTGTTTTTTCCTTTTAAATCATGGAAATCTCGAGATAATCTGTCGTAATCTCTGCAAAGCTGTATAAAGAGTTTATCTGAGTCACTGCAGGAGATAGTTTTTGTTTTGTTTTTAATAAATTTTTACTTCATTCAATCCTTTGTTTTTATGCCAAGTGAAATTAGATTCAGTGAAGATGATGCACAAAAATACGTATTTTTTTACATTACTGAAAAGCCTGAAATAATTCACAATTTGGTAAGAGAGCTGAAAGGTTTACCTCAGATTTATGGATTGGATAAATCTGGATACTTCTAAGCTCAGATCCTTTTTTTTTTTTTTTTTGTTATGCACTGTTTTATTTTCTCCTTGTAGTGTATTCATTACCTTCAAGGAAACTTGTAGTTCTGCAGATCAGATCACCTTTTATAAAGGTACGTATGTTCATTGTTCTCACTTCAGTGTTCAAGTTCAGTTGTTCTACTGGCCAGTAGTTTTCAAATGGTCTAGAAGAATTTACTCTATTATAATATCTTAAAATAAGCACAACTGAAAAAATTCGTGCTCCCTATTATGAAATAATGTCTTAACAGCAAAATATACATTTTAAAAAAAAAGCAAAATGTTTTTCTGCTTAGTGATATAACGTCTTCCGTAATTGATAAAATTTTAGCTAACAAAAGCTGTCTCCTACATTCATTAATGGTTGAGATTTGTTTGTTTGCTTGTTTGTTTCAAGCTCTGAAACAGCTCAGCTAATTCAGTAGAATTTAGTGAAAATATGTCCTTAGTTATTAACTGTCTTGACAAAACAATATGGTCTGTTTCCCGCCTGTTTATTTTTCTCTTCATATTTATTGTTTTTGTGTATTTGTCTTTTCTTAAATAGCTTAATTTTTGCTGTCACCCCCATTTATTTCCTGCTGTTCTCTATTCATTATATATAAACAGTTAAAATTAACTGTTAACTGTATAGTGGCTGTGATTTAAAATGGGCAGAACACCACACGAGAGTAAATTGTGTTGTAGTATTTTTGGCAGTTTAAATTGTGGGAAAATACTGTGGAATTTTATCATCCCATATTGTTCTAAAGGTTTTCCCGTTGATATTAATGGCACACAGAATGAGTGATACAGTTATTATTAATGTGGTTTTCATAATTTTTATAATTATACATATATCTTTGATTAAGTAAACAACCAGTGTCCTCTGCTTTTTAAAAATATATCTGAAGACTGAATGGATATGAAGAAAAAAAAATTTCCTCACTGCTGAACACTAAATATAACATCTAGTATTGTAGACTTGTGGCTTTTCTTAAGGGCATGAATTTTTTTTTTTTTTTTTGGTCTCTCCTCCCCCCCCTCTCTCTTTGCGTAAAGAACAAGTACAGGCCATTCTGTCAAGCACTGCTTTCTTGGGTGCAAACCAGCAAATGTGCTAGAGTTATTCTTCTGTCTAGCAGCCATGCATACCAGCGCGATGATGAGCAACTTCTTGGGTATGTGTGTGTCCTTAAATGATTTGATTGTTTTTTCTGTTATTTTTGGCAAACTGGCATATATACTTAGTACTTTTTGGCAGGGTTCTTTTGCTTTACTGTGTAGGTAGATCATAAGATACTTAATATATTATTAAAATAGTGTGTTATACAGCATTAGGCTCTGAGCTTTGTTAGTCTCCTGACAATGCTGAGCAAATAATATGCCATAAGTAAATTTCTGCTTGGCCTGCACCATCAGCCTCGATTTTAACAACTTAGTTTGTTATTGCTGCAAGCGCTGTCAGGGATTAGCTGCTAACATACAGCTCACCGATTAGATTTTTAACGTTTAGTTAGAATATTTGAATTTCTTACCGCTTCTTAATTATTCTGCATTTTGGGTTTTCTTTTTTTAGTAAGGTATCTTTTTATAGGCAGTTACCAATACTTACCTGCTAGGAAAAAACTACACAGAGTTTTATTAGGTGTGCCTCCCCCCCCACCCGTTAAACAAAAGAAAAAGCATAGCTTGATGATCGAGGCCTTGATAATCTATGACTTACCAAAAAAAAAAAAAAAAAAGTATTGTTCAAAATGAACAACTCTTATCACCAGGGTGTATAAATGTTCAGAGCCCTGAGGAGGTCTAGGTCTATGCATGTTCTAGATATAGTTACCATTGATTTTGCATAGAGTTTCTAGAGTGGTCAGCAGACATGGACTGAAATGAGGGAGACTGATGGTTACTTTATGTATTCCGAGTTCATCAGTTGTGGTGACTTACTCTGAATAAGTCTGATACCAGAGAGACACTAATGAGTGAAGGTAATGCATTAAGGAAATACTGAAAGACTTAACAGAAGTCTGCAGATATTTGTAGTTTAAGTTTATTACAAACATTATATCAAAGTGAAGCCCAAGCTTACTTTAACTAACTTTAATTGAATAAATTCCCATCGGAAGGAAGAATAGCCACCATTTCTTTTGTAAATCATTTTAAGAAGCCTATAACAGTTCTCCTATTTAAGTGCTTGTATATTTGATACCCTCTTTTTAGATGCCCAAATTGGCACGTATCTTGAATACTCAGGGGGAAAAATAATGGCTGAGCTTTTTTAATGCTTCTGATGCAGTGGTGATTTCTGAAGGAAGAAATTTATCTAACTTGCTTCAGATTCAAGTGTATTTTTGCAAAATGTATCATTTGGTTATATGTGTGGCAGAAAGTTGAACAGTACTTGATGCATGCAGCTCCTTTCCACCGCAAGTAATAACATCTATGTTGTCTTGTTTTCTCACACTGAACGTATTCTTGATTTGTTCCTAGAACTCCTCTACGCTACCTACTCACACCTGCTCTTGAGAAATCGGTGGAAGGCCTTATGCAAGGGTTAAAATGGAAAGAAATGGAAAAAGTAGCAGCTTACCCTGGAATAAGTGATACAGAGAAAGTTCTACATATACCAGGAGGTGGCATCACAAAACTATTGTTTACTGAGTGGTGAGTGAGCTGCATACAGAAACATATGTCTTGTTTTTAGTACATAGGTGAAATTGTTTTTTTAAGCTACTGATTCACTGGTAGGAGGCATAGGTGGATTTTGTAACATCGTCTCTCTTAGAAATACTTCCAAGCTCTGTTTTGCTTGTCTTTATGTTTATCCATTCAAGTGGAAGACTTGCTTTTAAACGGTGTGTCACACATTTTTATTTGCTGCTGTTTAAGTCTAGAGCTGCATCCCAAGTATCTCTTTATTCTGCCTCTTTTTGGTAACTTCTTCCATTTATTTGAAGTATCTTCATTTGATGATTAGAATGTTATTGTGTAGGTCATATTTTGATTTTTCAAAAAGATTTGGGCAAAAAATGTTCAGAAGCATTGGTTTTGGTTGAATGAGTTAGGTTGATGGGCACATGCTTTGATTTACTAATACTGCAAACTCATGGATTTCCTTCTTCTTCCCCCTCTCCGCTGGCCTTTTGAGGTAAACTGCACCTTTTCATTTGCTTTCAGATTGGGATAAACTTAAAATGTTCCATCTGAGATTAAAGCCTTTTAATTATGTCAAATCAGGTGTATTTAAGAATCCATGTGTTAAGCTTGATTATCTAATGTATTAGCCCTCCCTTCACTGACCAGTTAGATTCTAACTTACTTTTTTTTGTCCCTCTTTTTTTCTTTCCCTGTATTAATAACTATAATTATCAGTGAACTTCTTCAGCTTCTAAGTATCAGCTGTCTTCTACTCTGCCTGCCTGAATTTTCCTTCTCCATAATCTACTGTTGACTTCTTAAAGCGGGAATTTTATAAGTAAAGTAGTGGTATGCAGGCTGCAAAACCAATTTTTGAAATACAGTGAAAGATGTTCCTTGTATCGAAGGGTCTGTGTAAGTGCCTCAACAAGAGGACAAAAATGCAAACTAAGTGCATAAGCAATGCACTGAGTAACTCTTCCAAAGTCTGGGATTCCTGGCGCAGAAAGTCAAGAACAAACCCAAGACTGAGAAAACATGAAGCGTGCAAACACAACCAAGTGAAGCTGGGTGGTGTTGTGGGGGGTTGGTTGGTTTGTTTGTTTTTAGTAAGCCTTATGCAGATTGTTGTGCTTAATTCATAAATATCATTGTTCTGGGTTAATTAAAAAAAAAAAAAAAGACTCTGCCTTTTTTAATTGCAGTTGTTCAGAAGGAATCCAAATGGCAGTTCTTCTGAAATTCTGCTCTGAAGGCGACAATATCCCTGATGCATTTGCCCTTGTTAACTATCTTAATGAATGGCTCCAGCTAATTAAAAATGAAGTGAGTGCTGTTTGATCTAGAGTTCTTGCTTTCTTATTTTATGTCAGTTATTTTCATTTTTGGTTGAATTTAGAACCTTAGAAATGTTTAGCTATATTCTGCAATTTTAGACTATCTTTTATGGGTTGGGTTCACTTTGGCCTTTGGTCACAAGGATAGTGCCAAATATATTTTGATTACATTATATGTTATATTTTTTACGCTTTCCTAGCTTAAAATATGCAATCCAAAAATATAATAAAAATATAATATGACTAAAGCCATTCTGGGAATTCACAAGAGAAAAAACTAACCTCCTTGTTTGACAGGCGTGGAAGAAGTTGTCTGAAGGTTTGAAATGGTTTGATCTTACAGTAGTTTTCTCTAAAGCAATCAATAATTGGATAGACACTTGAAAGGCTGTCTATTGTTTTAATACATATGCCAGACATAGAACTATATTAAACTGCATTACAGTCTTAAAGCTTATAAAGAATTACTCTGTTCCTGTTGCAGAGCAGCAATTCTACAGCTATTTCTTCACAGTGGAAAATACCCAGTTCTTGGCGCTTACTTTTTGGCAGTGGTCTTCCACCTGCACTCTTCTGATTAGTGTCGGATTTTTTGTAAGTCAGCTGTATACATGTAACATCCCTTGAGAAGATGATTGCCTAGTAGTTGCCAAGCGGCAGCATCTTAATATCTTGTGTACGTTATTTAAGAAGCAAATTCCTTTTGCATATGTGGATAGCTGAAGAAATTAGATTAACTTTCACTTATTGACCAAAGAAATATGTTTTGTACAGTTGTTTATGGGAATACTGTTGACTTTTTTTCCTAATAAAAATATTTGGAAAAAAAACTTTTTCTGTGGTTACGTATTATTGCCATGGAAAAGATTTCAGTGCCCTTTTTGATAACAGCTGAGAACTTGAGATTGATATGCAGGTATAGATCTTTTTATGAAGATGAAACACTATTTTTCCTTGTCGACTTTGAATCTCCTTATATCATTAGGAGGGCTTTGGAAAAAAAGCTAAGTGAAAACTCAAAGGTAATTTTGTTCTGCTTTCTTTTCCTGATTGCTGCTGTGGTAGTTTCAACTGGGAGGCCGCAAGAGGAATAAGCTGTTCCATCTCTTCTGGTGTACTTCCACTGTGTTAATTTCCATTTGCCTTTCAGCAGCTGCAGAAATGCCAAACCTAAAGCTTTCTAGGTAGATAAGCCTTATTAGAAACTAATCTGAGCATGAATAGAGTGTACTAAGATTTAATGGAAGTAAAAAATTGCCCTGACAGCAGGCAGTCTGGTATCTGTGTATTTTATAAGCTTAGTCTGAAATACTAGTTGTATGATAAGTAATTCATGTGTTTAATGTCTATAATGGTACTTGTTGAATGAATAAGCTTCGTGTTTGATCTTGTTAAAAGTGCCTGATCACATCAGTTTATGTAAAAGTAATTTTAAATCTAGAATTTCTAGATTCTAACTTGTAATAGATGAGACATATGCAGGTTGTAATTTTAAATATTTAGTCTGCTAAATAGATTGGGGTGGGGGGGGGGGATATTGTCCTACCAGTAGAGGTTTAGTAGTTGGATTTGCTTGAAAACTTTTGCCTGTTCATAGGAGAAGAGTAGTCCAACTACTTGAAGAATAATCCAACTGCTTGATGAACGTGACTGGTCATCCAAAGGATGCAGCATTGTTTCTCTCTTCAGGTTATTGGAAGCTTATAAATGAAGTGAGAATCACAGTGAATACCTGTAACAGTTGACTAATATTTGAAAGAATATTCAATTATTCCTTTACCACAAAACATTGAGAAATCAAAGTGTTTTGCAGTCTCAAGTCTGCTTTGCAGCTTGGAGAACGGGTAGGTGGAGCAAGTGCTTCAACTAATTATATACTGAAATACTTCCAAATAGTGTCTTGAATTTAGACAGTCTCAAGTTAAATACAGTACTTGTGTAGGTCCCAAACCTAGGTAGGTAATGTAAGCCTGAACTAATTGCTTCTGGCATTAGGAGAACTGGAAAGGCTTTGTGTTTACTTAATGACGTCTGCAGGGATTTTTGTTTTGTTGTTTGTTTGTTTTGGTAAAGGTTTGAATTGTACAGCACTGATGCTGCTTAACGCTAAATGCCGTGCTAGAAATGTAAAGTAATACTTTGTTCATATTAAGTAGCTTCTACAGTACCTACAGCATGCAGGTACTGTTTCATGGTATAAAAAAGTTGCCTGCTCCAAGCCATGAACTGATGTGGCTATGACAGTGAATGCAACGAAACTTCTCTGAACAAAGAAGCGACTAGTGTAGAACTGGCATTCAACCAGAAGATGAACCAAGTAATGTAACTAAAAGGATCGCAGCATTATTCTGAGCCTAAAGATTCATTTTAGCTTATGATCTTATGATTGTTTCCCAGGAAACTTGAGTGGATCTGTTTGGGGTCTTTTTGGTTGAAGTTTGTTTGTTTTTTTTCCCCTCAACTGTAGGCACATGGAAGGCTAAGCCATTGTGCAGCCTACCTTTTTTTTATATCCCACCAGGATGATTTATCATTCTTGCAAATACCGTTCATTCAAATTTTACGTTTTTAGAAAAGGACTAATGACCTAAATGTTCTTCAAATGCCAGCCTTTATTTTAATAGATTCTCAGATTCTCAGTGAATGTAATACATCACCTGTAACTGAACAGTAGTGGGCATGGAAAGATTTGGTAATTATTATGAGAGTGTAAACTAATGCTGTACCCTAGTTTGGAATGCTGAATCTTCCAAGCTGGTTGAAAACTTTCACCTTGGACCAGTAAATACTTAGGGCACCTCTTAACTTTAAGCGCATAGTCCTATGTAACTTAAAAAAGCTACTTCTGTGTTCTCATACACTGTTGAAGCTGGAACTGAGTATTCATCCTCTTAGACGGTTAAATTCTAAGCAAGGAAGTCAGAAATTAGGAGGCTGACTGTGGACCTGGTTTGGGGTTTGGACCTGAAAGCCAGCAGGGTGTATCAGTTTACCAGTAAAATAAAATGGGTCAGCTTTTGATCTCAGAATGAAGCTACTGGGGAGATTCAGGGAAGGTCATTCATGCACTGCAGCCCTGTGTGTGCTCTGCACACTGCAGCTTCTGTAGCTCTCTTGCAATGACTTTGTTTGGATTGAGCCATAGAATGGGAGCTTTGCTGACATACTGGATGAGTTATGCTGGGTCAAGAAAGAGTAGCTTAGCAATTTGAACATACTCATCTTGGAACATAAGCTCTTGTCATTTTAGAAGAGTGGATGGATGTGAGTAAGAGGAACACCTTGAACTGACAGCCATTTTATAGAGTGACTGGTGTTTTTTAAAAACCACACCTAATTGTGGAATTCTGTTGGAATCCTTAGACAAACCAACATAATGGGGATGCCTGTTAAAATCGTGAGCGTTCATGAGATGACAATTATTCTTCAAAAAGAGCAGAATGAATGCACTAAGGCTTTGCTTTATAAAAGAGGGGCTGGGGTGCAGGGGATCACTTGGGCTATTTGCTTGCAACTCTTAAGTGAGGGCTCTGATTTTTGCAGGTTGTGAACATGAGTCTGTATAACTTTGTAACAGCTGTTGCATTGCCATTAGTACCCTTTCAACGCTAACCTCTGTATTACCTTAGTTTAGGCCTTTGTACTAGACTAGCATGGGAATATACCTGCGTTTGTGCAGGGGTTAGATGCTCACTACTACAATGACTTTTAAGAATAAACCCTGAAGGTATGTCTTTTATCATATTAGCTTTCAAAATGCTGAACAGTACCCATCAAAGAACCAACTCTTGGACCACGGTTTGCATGTTGCTTATACAATGAGTACTGCTGTTTGAAAATAGTTATATATGCATTTAAGATGCTTAATTATTTTTTTTTCTAACCATCATATAACATTCCTAGTTGGGGGAAAAAAGGGGGAATTATCAACAGACACAAGGTTTTAAATTTTTTTTTTTTTGAGTAGGATGATTGTATAAGCGTTACATATTAGTTGGCTCTGTTTAACTACTTAACTCTTTGGATATCGAATTAACTGCTTCATTTAGGCCCTATTCATAACTATCCTTCTTCTAACATCTGTGAACTTGAGCCACGCTGCCGTAAAACCAATAAGCTTACTAACGATCTCTGCCTCCAAATTCGTTTTCTGTATGATACTCAGTACTGCAAATGTGTTTTGAGAGCGTACGTGTTGCATTAGGGGGTTCACTTGTATAAAGCTTTGGTGTTTGAATAACTTGTTACATACAAATAGCAAGCCCAAATAGGGTTCTGTAACGTAGGCATGTAATTTTGGTCAAGATCTAAAACATACTGTGTTGAAGCAAAATATTCAAGGTACTAAACAAAACTTGATTGACTCCTGGGCTTTTTAAATAATGCATTAGAAAAATCTTAAGGGAGTTCTATTAGCTGAATTAAAACATCGTTTGGGCAACGAGCACCGTTGCTTGAGTACCTACATCATCAGGTGGGAAAAGTCTTGTACTAATTGGCTGTATTAATCACAGTGGAGTCTGACGTATGCAGAGTAGTATTTCAGAAGCTGCAGTTAAGGTATTTAGTTGCAAACTGTATTCATCAAAATCAAAGCAGTTTTGATAATAGATTAAATTTCACGGGGAATTAAGAAGGCTTGAAACAAGGAGAAGCAGTGATAAAAGGCTAGAGGTGGGAAAACAAGAATTCCGAGGCGGCAGCAAGGGAGTGCTTGGCAACCACACCACAGCCCTCAAGCGTCCCAGATTTTTCTAAGGCGTGAGAGTTGTTTTTTCTCTCCTTGTAATGATTACAGATAAAAGGTGCAATTTCTTATGCAAACATTCTCTCAAATAGCTAAGACACGTGTATGAGATTTACAACTAGCTATTTTAAAGCAGCTGGACTGCTTGAGGAAACTGAGATGAGCTGCACAAATGCATAGTTTAAAAAAAAAAAAAAAAAAAGCGTAGAGGCCGATGTTACAAAATGAGTGCTTTGAAGATGATTTTAGTACTAAGGAAGATTCTTGCATTTACTGCTTAGTTTTCTGCATTAATTTTTTTTTTTCTTAGGAAGTCAATACTAGGTGGTCGTTTCTGTTGTTGGCCTTTTAACTAAACCAGTGCTTATGTTCCAGAGATCTTGGGAAAATGTATTTGTTGGCTACCGATGGAATACATAACTTTCTTTTGAGAACAAAGCATTAAGAGTTTTTAGAGCGAGTATCTTAAAAAATGTAATTCTTTCAATTTGTTTCGAATGCAATAATGCAACCAAGCCAAACAAGATTCTTTAAGGCTCTGTGAGCGTTTCTAAACGTAGATTTACTAGTAGTCCCTTGTGATTTGTGTGCTCAAAGGCAGGGTAGGCAGATGGCCAGATAATTTCAGTACACACTGCACTAAAAATCCACTGTGGAGGTTAACAGAAATTGAGACTGAAATCTTGGCTTCAGAGAAGACATCATTTCCCCACCAACTGCTGTTCCTTCTATAGTTGCATCTGTTATACATCTGAAGAAAATCTATTTATTTGTGCTCCAGCTCCAAGAATATAAAATTGTGCATGAAGGCATCAGGTAAGTTCCTATTTACATAGGGACAGCATTAGTAAGGAAACAGCGGGGCTTGAATGAATTTTAACCTAAAAGCAGCATCATGTAGTTTATATGCAACTAACTAATAGCTAGAATGAATTTCCCCCTTAACCCCTTTTAGTTTCTTAACCAATGAATTTGAGGGGGAAAAAAAAGACAATAGGAAATACAAAATTATATTAAGATTTTTTTTTTGGTCGCATTCTCTGCTGTCATTTGGTTGACATACCTTTAATCTATGCTAGTTATATGCCATTTTCCACTACTGGAATCCCTCTTCAGCTCTTAACCGAAACTGTAAGGCATAAAATTTAGTATTTTGAGCAATTAAAAGGCTAAATGTTATCATTTAGAGCTCTTCTAAAATTCTCCAGCCTCAGAGAGAGATGTCTCAGAAGTCCTGACCTCCATGTTCAAAATTGCATCAGCCTTCTCATCTCCCTAGTTTGTCTGACAGCAACCTAAGTGTAATGCAGAAGCCTGTCTCTCCAGATTGCAGAGATCCTCGGAATGGGTGAGTTAAACTGACGCGTTTTCCAGTTAGGAGTTTCTGTATATGAGAATATTATCCTTCTGTATTGAACTGTCTAGTTTTAATTGGTGAGCTAATTTGGCTTATGTTAATTAGAGGTTTGCAGTTATAAAAATGATTTTTCTAGCTGTAAATATCTCCAAATCAGGCAGAAGTAGTAAACAATAGATAGCTATACTACAGAAATGTCCGTTCTAATTCATGGTAGTGAGGATGAAGTCCCGACCATTCCAGGCAGGCCACAAACAATTTTTATTATGTTATGAAAAATAAGGTGCAAAATGAATCCTGTGGCACAAAAAATCTGTTAAGATTCCCCAGGGAAGTGGTCAGTAATTAAAAGAAGATTATTTAAGGATCTAAATTGTGGTATCTACTGTCTGATGTTGTAACTACAACTAAGCATTTATCTGAAACCCTCACAACAGAGGCTAGGTCATGGCAAAGATGACTCCAAAAATGCAATCTGAGACACTTTCAAAATGACACAATCTAGCAATCTAGGATTTTCTTGGAGCCTAAAAACTAACTAATAAAATAAAGCAAGCTGTGAGATAAAAATATGTTTTACAGACATAAATATACTGATGCTATTCCTCAAATCTTGTCAAGTACTGTAAGCAGGAGAAGACATGCAGCAAATCTGGTTCTTCATCAGAAACTTAACATGGAGTAGAATGGTGAGTATGATTAAAATTTTGGGAAGTAGCTATTTGCTTTCAAAAATACACTGTAGGAACTCTGTAGGAACCACTTACCCCCTTGTGAGTGACCTTGAAGGTTGGCGCTGTGCTAAGCCAGGTAAAAATTATCTCCAGTTTACTTTACTCTCCCTCACTCCCCTAGACTTCTTAAGTCACTGCCTAATGGGTATGTAGGTTTAGCTAACTAAATTCCAGTCCTGAACACCGACTCATGCATGTTGATTTTTGAACTTAAAATTTGTTAAAACAGATGTCAAGCGTGGTAACAGATTTGAAAAAATCTTGCTGAGGTTGGTACTCTCATTACACTTCATAATATAGTCAGGGCTATGATAAAACTGTACTAGACCCCAGCAAGACATGCACAGCTGTGGAGAGAAGCAAGGATGTGAGTGTGGGTTTTTTTTTTTTTTTTTTCCTGAATAAGCAGTAAAATATCTTTCCTACCTCTTAAGTTACTATGAGGTGTATGCAGAAAGAGCACAAATGAATTACTGAAGACAAAAAAGATAAAGTGTTGTCATTTGCCTCACAGCATGTTTAGCTTTTTTTAAAATAATGATAATAATGGAGTACTTCTTCAACTGAGGAACTGCAGAGTAAAATTTCAAGGAGAAGGAAAGGTAAGCAATGGGTTCTAAAGGGGGAAGAAAAAGCTTTTTTCTTGCCTGGGGAAAAGATAGACTCTTTCACTCCTGGATGCTGCAAGTAGCTCTCGGCCCTTTCAGTCCCCCCTGGGAAGAAGGGGATTAAAAAGCAGGCTTGATCGCGGCGGCGGCCGCTAGGTGGCAGCGGAGCGCGGGCTGCCCGCGCCGCCCAGGGGCCTCTGAGCCGGGCAGCGGGCGCAGTCGGCTCCTCGCTGCCGGCCGCGGAGCGTCCCGTTCCCGCTGCAGCGCCTGGCCGCAGCCCCCGCCGCCACATCGCCCTCAGGCCCGCGGCAGCAAGGCCAACCGCTGCATCTACGTTTGCTGCCTATGCTTTTGCCTACCAAGACGCGCTGCAGTGCAAGGTAGTGGTTTTGTCCTTGGGTCACTAATAGGGCTGGTAAAAGCTGTAAACACGCGCCTTGTTGCAAAATTTCTCTTGAAGCTGGGAAAAACTCCCAGGCGGGTAGGTTAGCCATAATCCACAGTTTTTCAGCTGGAAATCTGCAAGTCAGTCATTCTGCCCCGATTTTTTTCAGGGCTGTGACTGGAAACTGCAGCAGAAACTGCTGCAGTTAGTAGAGAAACTAACTGTCTCTTAGAATGCAGCCTCTCAACTTTCTACATCTTTTAAAACACGTTTTCAGAGTAGTAGTCACGAATTCTAGCCTTGTGTAAAAACAGCACACAGAAACACCAACCCTTCAGAACCTCCTGGGCCAGCAAGCCCAGACTCCTACTGCTGCAAGCCCTGTTAGTCTGACAAAGCTCTGTTTCTGAAAATGCTATTTCTCTGTCCCTTTACTCCTCGTGAGAGACTGTTCATGACGTTAGCCTGAAGTAAAATTCAGTCTTGGCAGTTCTGGGGAGGGAGGCCATTTAAAAAAAAAAAAAAAAAAACCTCTTGAAGAGCAAGGACAGCAGCATTTTGAAAAGAGGCCACTGTGGGACTAGGGCCAAAATACACTTAACTATCTATACTTAAAACCACACTACAAGATATAGTTGCATAGCTGATAGCTACAATTATCTGTGAGAGCAGCAGGCAAAATAAAGTTTGCATACACTTCCAGCAGTCTTACACCTTATGCATACTTCTGATTTAAAGAGGACAAACACAGTGATAGTATTATTCATGTGAAGTTCAAAGGTATTAATGTCTGAAAGCTGTATCCAGAAGCACGTGAAGTGGTATAAACAGGCTCCATTCCTGTATTCTGCAACACTGGAGTGTACTTCACTGGTTTTGGCCAGATCTTGATCTCTTGGCCTAAATATGCCTGGTCTCATAGCTATGAAGGGTCTTATAGCTGTGAAGACAGACTTGAAAATGAAAGCTGAAGCAAGTTGTAATAGTTTTTTTTCCTGATCTAATGTAGATGATGAACTATCCTAGTCAGCTAAAGAAATATTTAAAATACTTGGACAAGCCAGGTGCGGGTGATCTAGACTATTTTGAGATGGTGCCAAGCACATATTTAACTCAAATAATGGCATAAAATATTCTTCTGCTTCAGCTTCACATTCAAGGTAAACACAATTCTGGACAGTGTTGCTTTCATGAATCAGTCTAAAAACTAAGTTTTATTAATATTTCAAACTGCTTATTTCAGCAGAAATACCCTTAAAGCGTGGAAGACAGGAGCATGGGACTATTAAGTGTTTTCTTCTCCCTACCTTCAGCAACATTTAACTAACTAACTGTATCATTTATACAAAACCCTGCCCCCCCACACACACAAAATGCAAAGTACCGTTATAAAGCAAACTTCACAGTACACTAATTTAGACATTCATATTAATTTTGTGGTGAATTAAATATTTATTTGAAATTGTCAGAGAACTTCAATGCAGAATTTAAATGAACTCTGTTGTAGAATATACGGGGCTCAGAGCCCTGTTGAGTTCATTAAACTAGCTCCTTAAACAGTATTCCAGTTCACACCTTTCCAGTCCAGTCATTCAAAAATGCATCAGGGAAAAGAGCTGATCATGGATTTATGATGTGAAATAAAACATTACATAGAACACTCTGATGGCATAATCTGAAAACCATTTAATTAAAGACTCCTTTGACTGTGAGCTTTTCACCAGGCCCTTACTATCTATTAATTATGTTTGACTGGGTATTGAAATGCCAGATTTCCTGTCTTTCCTTCCTTTAAAGCATCAATGATAATGAAACACATTCTCTTCAGAGTTACTGTTTTGTGCATATTTTATAGCAAACATTAGAAGGGCTACCAAACCAACAAGTTAGATGAATGAAGAAATACTCATCAGTGGTGTATTACAAAAGAAGTGTGGAAACGTTCCTAGCTGAGACTATGCTACTTAACAGCAAATTCATGGAAGTGTTTGCATGAAGCCTGTTTTATGCAGAATATTTTACCATCTTCCAATGAGAGAGGTAATGAGGAAGCCTTTAGGTAAAATACTTTTCTCCCCCCCCCCACCCTGAGAATCTCTTAATATTTTCTTGCTAACATAATGCGCACACAACAGCACGTTGTCAATTTAAAAAAATATTTAATGCTGCCAAAAACATATAAAAATACAGTAAGAATGGCAGTACAAAACAAAGTATTTTCTAATTTATTTCTTTTACATCTTTCTACATTAATACAGGTATTATAAAAACACAAGACAGCAAAGTATTTTGTTTTGCAAAGTAACATGCTGGTGGTATTCTTCATCCCCTGGATGTAGTTTACGCTGTAAACAGATAATTGAGGTCTTCCTGGTATTTAACAGACCTCAGTTTTGTTCCCGAAGAGGGGTTCATGTCTCACTTTGCATGTCAATAATTTGCAGTTTATAGCTGCAGAATATTCACAAGTCTTGAAGGCTTAGGTGTCAGTCAGTCTCGGCCTACGACATACAACGCAAAAGAAAGTCACCGATTCAGTACACAGCACAAAAGAAAAATAAGAACAGACAATGGGTTTGCAACTCACTATAAAACACAAAGCAGCTTCTCATGCATTCACTGTGGTAACTACTGATTAATTGTTATGTGTAGCAAGCACTCTTGGAAAGCCATTGCTTTTTCAGACGGTATTTCCATAGTATAATGTAAGGCGCACACTTGCTGGAGAGCTTCAAGTATAGGTCTCAGTCCAGCAAGCCATTACTCCTGCATCTAAGCATAAGCACTGCAGAAATCTTCTTCAACCTTCGCAAGAATACAAAAGTGGGAATACATCTCAAAATCCTAACACCACCTTTCATGGCTTTGTAGGCCAATCCTGGCACAGTGAAATGGAAATAAATGTTTCTAAGCAAATTTTTCTTGTACTGAGGAAGACATTCCAACATTGAACATTCTGTTCTTAGGAAAGGTTAGGCTATACTCAGGAACACATAAAAAGACCTTGGTATTTACAGCACCAAAATATCCAGGGAACTACAAGCTAAATGCTTGAAAGTTCTACAAACACTACCTCGATTTATAGCAGGTTTCTTTAAGTTAAAGCACTAAAGAATTATTCCAAACATTAATCCTTCCAATTTAAATAAAGACTCAGACAGAGGTGCAATTTTGAACATATTTATTTCTAGTACATAAAAATGAAAGACTGATCTAAAAGTTTGAGGGGGGGGAAATACGAAGACTACTGTGTAATATCTCAGTTTTGCAAATTTATCATAGGACTTAAGCTACTTGACTCTGAAGAAGAGTTCCTCTTCTGTCATTGTGAACTTCTTGCGCAGTCAAGTCTTAGGTTAAACTACAATGCCAAACAGCAAGCTGAGTAATCTGGTTAACATTCATTAAGCTTAAAGCTAACCAGGTTTTTTGACCCCTGGCAGAGTTCACTCCCAGTCACACATACATGCACACACTTACACTTTCTCTATTCAATTGAATATAGATTGATTAAGTAAACAGACCCCCACTGAAGACTTAATGAAGTTAGGTAGGTTTCACTTGCAACATCTTACTTCCATAAAATAAACCTGTAATTTTTCCAAAATGCTATTTCACAGAATTCAGGTATCTTGATACATTTGGAGAAAAGTACAGAATAACAGAAGTACCTTCACACTAAGTAGACTATTCCTGCATGAAGAATATAATCAAACAGAAAACCTAAAGGACTAATTCCAAACCTTGCAAATCACTTGCTACTAAGGTCCAAATGTTTCTTAGTGGTGTCTTTGTGAAATGTGCACGATCAGTACAAATGTTCATCTGACTGTCAAAGCATGACCTGATCAAATTCTAAGAAGTCTGCTATGCATCAAATCCTTTGATTGGTACAATATTTCCAAAATGGGTGGGGAGTAGAGGGTGGAAGTCACAAAGATTTTGAATCGTAAGTTCAACAGCATTTCAGAAGCGGCATAGTACCAGTCCACAGCTTGCCAGGAATTGTGAAGTTTCCCCTTGCTTTTACAGTTTAAGGAGCTCCTAAAATCATAGGTCTCTTGAACTGACAGGCCTTCATTTTGACTCACATCTGTTCTTACTTAACATCCAAGCTGTTTAAAAGTTTAAACTGCCATAAGTTTAAATCCTACAGAATAACAATACTACACAGCTCAGTTTGCAATTGAAAAAAAACAAAAAAAAAACCTCAAACTGTTTGGTTTTTTTTTTTTTTGAAGCACTGAACGCAAGAGGGCAAATTTGTCCTACCGATGGTCCAAAAAATAGGGTTTCATCCAAATCATCTCCTGGAACATGCTAAGAAATATAATGCTTACTTTCCCTTCCTACTCCTATACCGCAGTGTTCAAAACAGTTTTGTGCAACACTTCTATTGATTTGTGGTTCTGAAGTTATTAACAATAAGACTTTGAAGATACACTTAATGACATAGCCAAAGCAAAATCTTGAATATTAACTGTTTAATATGCAAGCCCTACTTTATCGTATCAAGAAGGTAAGAATGTGAGATGATATGAGGATCCCACACACCCCCTTCCCCCATCCTCAAGAAAAGAAAAATGCCTGCTCAGAGAACAAAAAAGCAAAAATCTAGAAGATAAAATCAAGGGGGGGGGGAAGGGGAAACAACAACAACAACAAAAAAAATCAAGTTTTGACTTGACAAAACACAATTAGATTTTAATGTCAGTAGGATTTTTTCCTGGTGGCCCAGGAAAATCCCTTTCATGCAGACAAAGAAAATAAATGACAGTGTGATTTCAGTCAAGTTTTATCTTGCATTTTTTCCTTAGTTTCTTTTAAGCATTTAGAACAAAATCTGCAATATTTCTTTGTTATAAAAGCACTCTATTATATTCCATGTTTTTTATAACCAAAATAACTTTTATAAGGCACATACATTTATAGTGGATATCAGTTGAGCTGATAACCTCAGGCTTCACAATTAAAAAAAAGAATCTTCTATCAGCCTCGTTTACTAAAAATTATCATTGTTGTTAACACTGCAACCTGTCTTAAAATCCTTCGGCTGCCTACCCTTTCTGTGTTATAGCAATTAGTAAGTCATGTTCCTACTGATCAACCATGGAGTTACGATAATGTGACAGCACAAATTATTATTTTTTTAAAAACTGAATAAGGTTTCCAGAACTCAGAACTGTATCTCCTGAGAAACTGCATTTGTCTTCTCTTTTTTTTCTCCTCTTCTTTATCTGGACACTTACACAGTTGTTTATTATATAAACAGTTTAGTCTAAAATAGTATTTGAAATTCTCATTTCACAATAGCTAAGTGTATACTAAACTTAGCTTTGTGCAGTAAATGTCAGACTATTTGGGCCCGTGCCTGGCATGTTACGACTGAGCTTGAAAGTACTGGCAACTTCTCAAGTTAACTTCTTTGGACGGAAGAGCAAGTAAGTATCTAGCTCTGAATACTTTTCAGTAGTAAAATCCAAGAAGTGCTTTACAAAAGGACCCCCCCCACACCCCAGATCAGGCTAGGTAAATTGAGAAAATGACTTTTCCAATGTCATCCAACCAGACAAAGGCTGAATAAATAAAATCCAGGTTTCACACTGCAGTCTAATAGTAGAAGTTACTAAGATTCAATGTGAATGATAGCAAGCTAGATGCAGCCACATACAATCTCCCTGCTCAAAGAGAAGGGGTGAAAGTGGTTTGTGTTGAAGTACCATCGAGAAAATGTTATTGTCCATGTAGTGCAAGGGGTGTGCTTGATAATTAAAGTGATCTTAGCCTAAGTATTCCCAAAATACTGATCATTAAGTGTTTTACTATCATGCCTCTTCAGTACAGAGGCAGAGGACTTGAAAAGCAGTTTAGGTGCGTCTCCTTCACTTCATGAAGTTGTGGATGTAGCTAATAGAACGGAAAATACTGACTACAAGAGAATATTACCAACATTTGTTTTCAATTTAAAACCACCCTTGGAAGTCAGACTTAAGTCTTCTTTGATGTACTTTCTATGTCCATTCCTGGTGAGTGAATTTTATTCCTTGTAGCAATTAAAAATCTATAGACACACAAAACATTATGTTTCACATTTAATGGAATGTCGGAACTTTAACAATGCTGGACTTCAAACAGGAGCTGAAGTCTGAATACATTAACCAATTTAACAGTATGCTTTTTCAGTGGGGGCAAACTTTTCAAAGGCCTTAAAAAAAGTCAAATTTCCAAGCCTTATTTAAATAATAATGAAAACTACAAAAAAAAATAAATAAGGAATGCAAATTAACAGAATAGAAATTGGTAAGCGCTTCATCAGACCCCCTAGCTGCTCATATCAGAAATCTGAGAGTCAAAATATGGGGAATGCTTGCACTACTATTTTCATGCACAAATTATAATTAACATTAATTTCAAAAATCAATTTCCTTTTGGTCAGAAATGTGTACAAACTGAGCTTTTAAAAGTACAGTAAACTACAAAAAGATTAAATATGCAATTATAAAATATATTTATCCTAGGTCATAAGAATATAAAATGTTTTATGTTCATGTCACTAGTACATTACACATTACACACATTTAAGGATAACTTCTTTGCATTAATAATGTAAATGATAACAACACTGTTTATTGCTTATGTCAGGCAGGGAAGTTAAAACTCAGACAGCCTTCAGTAGCTAAACCTCTGAGAGTTCAGGGTTTAGCTAAGAGATCTGGTAGAACACCATTTTAAAAAAATGTATAAACAGTTGCAGCAAGTTTGTACCTGGTCATATAAACAAAACAAAACAAAAACCAAACTTTGTTGGGGGTAGCAGTTCATTTTCATAAGTACCTGCAGTGGAGAGTCCTGAGATGTTGACATGTGATCAGTTGGTATCACTTCTCTAGTTTGTTTCTAATTATCTGTATCCATTTCAGTTTACTGCTTTAAGTCAGACCTCTAGCTACTAACTTGCAGCAAGATTATCTGCTAAAGCAGACAGGCTTATTTGTTACTTACAAGGAATGTTCTTGAAAATACATTTTCCAGCAATAAGCTCCAACTAAAATCAATGTACCAAACCCAATCTTAGTGAGAATAGGTTTCCAATATAACCACCTTTTTCTTTTTCTTTCAGTCTCATTTAGCTTCTGCTTCATCTGCTGCAGCTTTTGTGCTGTATTAGCTTTTCTATCCTCTCGCAGCCTTTTTCGGACAGTACTTGGGGTGGGGAGGGGAGAAAAAAAAAAGAAAAAAAAAAAGGTAAATCTTAAATTGTAGAACAGGAAAAATCCCTATTACAATAGTCAAACCAGCCTTCTCTTCCCAACACATTTCCAATAGTTAATCCATCTGTGGCAGTAGCATATAAAATCTAAAGAAGCAATCGCTACTCTGTTTTACCTGAAACTATGCATATCAAGATTAAGTGAAGCCCTATAAAGTTCGTAAACGACATATGTAACAATGTAAGTTGAACTTGACCTATCTGTTCAGAGGACAGAAATGGCTCAATCATCCGACCATAGTGCTCCCCTCTGAGCGCTCCATTCAGTGTCTGCAATTCTTTGCATGGATGCTGCTTGCATACACAGTCTAGGATATTACATACACTTAAATACTACGAATGTTTGCATGTCTCCACTGCACAGTTAACAGCATCCTCACCAGCATGTTAACCCTAATCTACTCATGCTTACACGCAAGTTTTACCCTGCTTGTCTTGGGCTGTAAACTAAATCTTGATCATCAAGACATAAGCTAAAATCACTTGTGTGTTACTACTCTATCAGGGCCTCCTTGCAATTCTTGTCTCCAAGTCTCCTCACAGTCTCTTTAGATAGCATAGCTAATCTGTCCAACAAAAACCCTTTTGAGTCCCAAAGTCCTTGCACACAAACATGACACTCGCATGCATGCTGCCCCTCCTGCTTGCAAGGGGCCCCTTAGTTATCCACAAACGCAATGTCATTCTTTCTCAAAACACACAAGAGCACTCTATACTGAGGCATAAAAGATAAAAACCTCACCAGGGTGTTCAGTATTCTACCCATCTGCTATTTCAGAATTTCTTTCTCCCTATCTGCATTGAACAGCTGCTGCTTGTCTCAGATCGTAACCCTTCGGACCAGATGTCACCTTTTTCCATTCGACATACAGCTCTGCTCAGTAAGTCCTGGTCTCTGGCTACACAGGCAGACAAAAGTGCCACAGGTGCCGAGTCCAGTGTCCCTTAGGGCATAGCAATTCAGAAAGTTCTTTCCAATAGAGCAGCTCGTACCTTCACTAAACTAAATCCAGGAGTTCACACATTAGTACCTATGACGAGGTTAACTTGACTGAGAAAGACAAATTCACATACCACAACTAACCACAGAAATCTTTCTCTTACCAGTGGTAGATTTAATACAAATGGAGGGTAAAATATGACCTCAGTGATACAATTCCAATCACAAAATAGAAAGTGGTAGGCGATACAAGCTTTGTGCTTCTGAAACATCATATATTCTTCCAACCAGAAGTTATCACTGTATTTAAAAGTCAGTCTGAAATTTTGTTGGGCATTTTTACAACCTAGGACCTCATTTGCGCTGTTCAGAGTTCACAGACTATCTGTAGAAAAATGCTTTCAAGCATGAAGTTTAGCTTCTTCAATTCCAGGCATTTGTTTTTCTTCTACCTTTAAACAATAAAGCTTTATCACAAGATATAACTAAAGTTGCATTAAAAAAAAAATTAAGACTGTCAAACACCACCTTTCTTTTCCCTCTATTGAAGAAAGATCTTAAACTGAAGTTTCCCTATAATAAGGAAAGGCCTCTCAAAAGTATCTCTCCCTTCTAAATTATTTCTTCATTTTGCCTACCTTTCAATGTTTCCATCTGTGAGATCTTGAACTTTAGTGGACAGGTCAGTATTTATTTTCTCTATTTGATCCGGTTTCTCGAGGCCTATGCTGTTTCCATTGTACTTCTCTGTGGTTAATTTGGTTGGGTGTGGAGGAGACTGCTCAGAACTTGGCGCTTGGTCCTCCTTAGAGAGCTCCTTCCACCTTTTCTGAAAGCAGGGAGAAGATATTTCAAACATTCATAACACCAAATATTATCTCTACCCAAGATACTCTTCCACACAATAGTCACAGCAGTAGATTAAATGAACTATTAGATCAATAAAAAAAAAAAACTAGAGAAAGAAATAAGGTTAAGTGAAGATATATCTTCTCCATCCATAAGCCAAGTGACTAGGAAACTACGGAGCTGGATAACATTAATACAAATACTTAACTTAGTGTTGAAATACTAGACTCTTGCTAGGATGTTCTTCCTTAAGGTTATTCCAGTTCACAAATTAACTTCAGATAATTTCGTCTATCTAGTATATACTCTCACTAAATTCACTGTAATGGATAAATGCACTTTCAAATAATTAGTATAGCATCATAACTGTAGCTAATACTAACTTTGTTCACTACACTAAACCAGTAGGTCAAGAATGAAACACAAACATTTCAGTAGAAGCATGTGTTCTGAAGAGAAAGTCTAGTAAGCTAACATAAAATAACTCATAGATGAATCAAAATCTGCAACGATCCCTACAAATACCAACCAATGCGTCAGTGAAGGCTGTAACAAGCTATATGAATTTTACTGAAGACCCTTTAGGGCGGACTGTTTTCTTAAGTCATACATGAGAGACTAGCACAGCACTAACAAGGATGTTCAAGAAAAAGACGGATAAATTAAAAAAAAATTGTTTTTTTTTTCCCACAGAATCACAGAATCGTTTAGGTTGGAAGGGACCTCTGGAGATCACCTAGTCCAACCTCCCTGCTCAAGCAAGGTCACCTACGACGTGCTGCCCAGGATTGTGTCCAGATGGCTTTTGAATATCTCCAGGGAAGGAGACTCCACTACCTCTCTGGGCAACCTGTTCCAATGCTCTGTCACCCTCACAGTGAAGAAGTTCTTTCTCAGGTTCAGGTGGAACTACCTGTGGTTCAGTTTCTGCCCATTGCCTCTTGTCCTGTTGCTGGGCACCACGGAGAAGAGGCTGGTCTCATCCTCTTGACACTCCCCCTTCAGATACTTATACACGTTGATGAGATCACCTCTCAATCTTCTCTTCTCCAGGCTGAACAGGCCCAGCTCTTGCAGTCTTTCTTCATAGGAGAGATGCTCCAGCCCCCTAATCATCTTGGTAGCCCTCCGCTGGACTCTCTCCAGCAGTGCCATGTCCCTCTTGTCCTGGGGAGCCCAGAACTGGACACAGTCCTCCAGGTGAGGCTTCACCAGGAGAGGGGCAGGATCACCTCCCTCGACCTGCTGCCAACACTCTGCCTCATGCACCCCAGGAGACCATTGGCCTTCTTGGCCACAAGGGCACACTGCTGCCTCATGCTTCACTTGTTGTCCACCGGCACTCCCAGGTCCTTCTTCATGGAGCTGCTTTCCAGCAGGTCAACCCCCAGCCTGTACTGGTGCATGGGGTTATTCCTGCCTAGGTGCAGGACCTTGCACTTGCCTTTGTTGAACTTCAGGAGGGTCCTCTCTGCCCAGCTCTCCAGCCTGTCCAGGTCCCTCGGAATGGCAGCACAGTCTTCTGGGGTATCAGCCCCTCCTCCCAGTTCTGTATCAGCAGCAAACCTGCTGAGGGTGCACTCTGTCCCTTCCTCCAGGTCATTGATGAATACATTGAACAAGAGTGGACCCAGGACTGACCCCTGGGGGACACCGCTAGCCACAGGCCTCCAACTTGACTCTGCACCGTTCAACACAACCCTGTGAGCTCGGCCATCCAGCCAGTTCTCAATCCACCTCACTGTCCACTCGTCTAGCCCACACTTCCTGAGCTTACCTAGGAGGATGTGATGGGAGACAGTGTCAAAAGCCTTGCTGGTTTTTTGCACAGTAAGCAAGCCTTTTGCACAGTAAGTCCTAGTCTGGCTATGTATCAACATGCTACTGTAACACAGGCAGACCACAGTGACACAGGTGCTGAGAAATAGATTTTGCTGCAAAATAGAATATACAGCACAGGCTGTTTTTACTTCAAGAGCATTCTGTTAGAATAGCTGGGCCTCATGGCATACCTTTCCCTTGTTTTGGAGGAGCTCACACCACTTTTTTGGAGGCAGTTCTCATTAGATAAATGGCCACCTAAACTAATTCTTATAACATCCAAAAGCACTGCAAGAGCAGCAGTTTTTTTTTTTTTTTTTTAAGCAGATGAGAGGCTTTAGTTAAGAAGGTGGGGGAAGAGTGGGACTGATATAAGCTATCTTAAAAATGAGAATAGTATTTACATGCCTTTTTACTAATGACAGATAAAAGCAGTGACAGGAGTCCTTGGACTTCCCCTCTTTGCTAATCCTATTTTAGTATAACATTTTTTGAGATTTCTAGTAATGTATTTTCATATTTGTACTTTTTGGAACCGATACATGGTGCCAATATCAAAAAGACAAGTACAGCATCAGTCTCCAATAAGATGATTTCTCTTCTACCAGCATCCTTTTTTATATATCTCAAAATGGAAGCTTCTTGCCAGGCTCATTCATGCCAGAGCCATTTATTTGAAAACTTCCCTTCTTTCACAGTTAAGGGAAAGTCCAGTACAAAATGCCACCACACACTGGCTGCTCCAGCCTTCACTGCAGCTGATGTCCTCCTAGTCTATACTCCATCAAATACTCTTTTTGCTTTGGGGGGGGAGGGGTGTCTTTGTTGTAAGAGTGAGTCAGAGTTTCACCCCATCCTCTCCTGAAAGCTCTGAGTAAGGGCTTAGACTGGAAGCTCACACAAAATTTCCTATGCTAGATTTGCCACAGCATAATTTCACTTGTCTGTGAAAAGAATTCAAGACTGCTGGTCTAAACTCAATATCAGATCTAGAGACTGATGTCAAAGAACAGCTATTTATAAATGAAGCTACACACAGGTGCTTTGCAAGTTAAGCTACAGAGACATTCTTACTCTACTGAGGTTTTCCAACCTCTGGCAGAATGAGATTTAACAGTAAATCAACTCCTCTACTGTAGGGGAGTTTCCAGTATAGATCTGAAATCCACAGAGAGAGTCTTTGTGCACAAAGAGAAAAAAAAAAAAAACCACACTTAGTTAAGTTTCAAGCAGCCACTAACAAACTATGGGAACCCACAAAGCAGCTGCATCTGACAGGGGTCTTAAAATACATTTCCTACAGAACAAAGCCTTTTTAGGAGACCTACTTGTGTCCATCAGAGAGATGCTGGCAAAGAAATACAATTACAAAGCAAGCCATTGTTTTAGCTATAGAACCATGCAATTGGCACGCCAACCATATAACTCTGTGGGGCTTCAGAGCAATCTAGGCAAGTATACGATCCTTTCTTTGCATCACAGGTAGAAGTCCTACAGGTGCTACTCTCTCTCCTGATACTAATACTGCAGTTGCACCCCACTAGCTGAAAGCAAGTGCAACACATACTGGAACTTGTCTGCACAGTTTGCAAGCTTCAGAAATCCTTGGAGAAGTCAGAGATGAGCACTTGGAGAGTGTTAAATTAGAGTTAGTGTTACATTCAATAACTCTCCCCATCATTAGCAGATGGGAGTAAACACCTCTCAATCTGGAGAGCATGACATTTCTCTATGGGTGAAAAAAAGGCTTTAGTTGACCTTGAAATGAGAAATATTCTTATAAATACTGCTGGCTAGGGTGGAACAAGAACTGATTGTCTGTATGTGACCTTGGGGCCCGGACAACTAACTGCACTGCAGAAAATGCTGTTTTAGGAAAGGTCATCTCAACAACCACCAAAAAAGAGAATAAATATGAGAAATGTGCCTTCTTAGGCACGTTCTTAGTGTGAAGAAATAACATTTGAAAAGCAGTATTCTGAGCTGACAATGCTTCCTTGTATCCACAAACAAGAAATCCTGTAGTCTAGATGGACAAAATGTGGGAACCGAAGCCGCTCAGTTTTAAGTATGTCTTTTTAATATACAAAGCAGAAAGATGATTAGAGGAACATACCACCAGAAGCAGCTTCCAGAAAATAAGGAGGTTAAGTTATTGTTCGTGTTTAGATGAATCATGCAGTGTTTCGGTCATAAGATGCAGATATCAAACTAACAGCCTAGGTGTTGGTTAGTGGTTGTGTAAAATGATTTACTTATTTATTCTTAAGTCAAAGAATATTTGTCAAAGGGAAGAATCCGACAACTACCAGAAACACAGAAGACAGGAAATGTGTTTTAACTTACCAGCTTCATTCATAATTTTAACAGGTCAACAAAATAAAAAAGCCCTAGCATATGAAAGCAGAATTGAGTCTGTTACACAACCTCTTCTTCTCTTCCTCCAGCAAAAAAAAAAAAAAAAAAGAAAGAAAAAAGAGAAAAAAAAATCATGTAAAGTAGGTGGAGCTACTATAATTACTGGAAGCCACACTGCCACACTGAGAAAATGGTAAAATTTGGCAATCTGTTTGCCCTGAAACCAATAATACTGGCATAGATTCCATTAAGTATAATACAAATTTCAGAGGCTATGAAAAAATGTAACTTTTATTAATAAACCTTATCTGTAGCAACAGGCAATTTTAGTATTGGGAAACTATGCAGCAAAGATCAAAAAAATTCAGAAGAGACCCACCCTTGTCATCTTCCAAAATGATACCGAACATTATTTTTAGCTTTCAATATTGAAGATATCAATTTAACTTTCTTTTATATTAGTACCAACGAGTTATATTTGCATTTGATCTCACAGAAGACAAATACATAGGATTAAAAGTTTAGCTAACAAAGTGCTGATTAGATACCCCAATACCTTGTAGACATCTAATGAAAAAGGTAAGATATTTAACTCCCACCAAATTAAGTGCTTTAAAATAGCTTAGAGCCCGTTATTATCTACTCTTAGCAATATACTGTTTGTTTAAACACATACAGCAAAACATTTACCTGTATAGTTGAATCCCCCATTATAAATTTTGCACCTTCTATTACAGCCATATATGAAAATCTTAGTTGATCCGGAGTCTGAATAAGTCCCATTCGATATTTTCTCATATCCAATAATACTTTCTTAATATCTACAGAGAATGGGTCCTTTTTTTCCATCTGTAAAGAGATTTATGTTTAAAATCTCATAGCTATGGATAAATGAAGACCACACATGAACTAAGTCCTAGGTAAAAATGAATCATAAAATTCTAACTAAAAATTAATTTCTTCACATGTTGCTATTAATTATGTAAGAAAGTAACGTTTCAAACGGATTTCTAAATTGTTTTTTACAGAAGAAAAAGTGTAAAGCATTTAATGAAAGCTTATTATGAATAAATCCATAATCACATATTATCCAAATAAATCAATACCATATTAGTAAATCTTAAGAAACTTAGATAAGCTTGATTTTACTCAGGCATGTATTTATACTTCGAAATCAGAATCAGAACCATAAAACTATGGTAGTATTTCTTATTACTCCTGAATGGAACAGCAATTTGGAATGACTGAATATGGGAGAAGTTTCATTATTTAAAACAGAATCCTTAATCCTAACAATGTAAAACACTTTTCCCCATAAACTCAACACTGATTTTTTTTTTCCCCTCAGATCATGTATCTGCACTATTCGCACTTTAATTCTTGAATATTAAAGTATACTTGCATGAAAATATGTTTTTTTAGAATACAGAAAAAAGGAAAACTGAAGAACAGAAAATAAATTGAGAGGGCTTACCCAAAATACAAGATTACTGTTCCTTATAATTTAAATGAAATCTAACTTTACTTAGCCCTGTGCTGTACGTCTTGCTATTGGCAAAGCATAGCCAAAGAGAAAAGCTCCAGATTTTGTTAGTTACCGTTTAAAGTTTACCCAAATTATGAGCAGTTATAAATGGTTTAGTTCAGTGTTCAAGCAGAAACCCCACTCATTTATGGGGCACTGTAACTAGCTACCAAGTCCCACCTCCCAGGAGGGCTGCGCAGGTGCACAGCTAGGGGAATTCAGCCCCACACTCCATTACACATTGCAGGAGATCCATGGACATAACCAAGTTCTCATCCTAGGTCAGATACCAGTTTTCTGCAACCTCGAGACAAGGGGCCAGTCAGACCTGCTAGATAATTCATGCTTATGGGAAAGACTTATAGATTTAGTTGTCTAAATAAATATTCACAAGTCTAACTTTAAATGAGTATTTTAAAAATCTTGATCTTTTCAAATGACATCTTATATAAAAGAATGCTCTACTATTTCTTTCACAAGAAACTGAAATACTAGTACAGTACTTCGAGATGGATTTTTAAACCCATCTCAAGATTTGCATCATGAAAATTTAAATCATGAAAATATCAAAAACAAAAAACAAAACAGCACGATGCCTTAATTAAAATTTTCACAGATACGTCATTTACTTAAATACCTTTAAAGCATTCTGACCAAAAAGCCCACACAGGGGGTGAGAGAGGGGAAAAGAGCAGGAGGAAGAGAACGACAAAGACAACGACCAAGCACTTACCAGAACAAGACAAGTGTCTACTAACGAAAACGTGCCGGATCGCCCTATCCCTGCACTACAGTGAACTATTGCGGGTCCATGTTCAGGACTTAGTGAACCAGATTCTCTGACTTTAAACAAGAAGTTCAGGAATGATGCTGGGGATTCAGGAACTCCGAAGTCTGGCCACGTAGTATAATGAAAATGAAATATCATCCTGGACTCACCACTCTAGAAGTGAAAACAAATAAATAATGCAACCAGAAAGTACTTCTACTTTTGAATAGTTAGCACACATGTCCTCAATCCAAATGAACAGGTACTCTCTATTTTAAACCTTCCACTTAGACATAAACAGTTTAATAATTAGCTTCAAGTTCACACTGTTGGTAATTATCCAGTTCTTTCCCGTCAGATAGTTTTGCCTTTTGCCACTGTCACCACATACATTTTTTTTCTCCTCTTGAACTTCCAAGATTATACCTGGTTTGTTTTACTACCTCCCCCAAATGCTCCTTTTTTTCTATTAACACAGTTTAATGGCCGATAGTAATTACGAGACTGCTAGCATTGATAGGACTGAAAAAAAAAAAAAAACCTGTCAGCACTGTAAGCACTCGCCACTCTTGCTCAGAGCAAGTTTTAACCTCAAGAGGTACTGGCGTCTCATTAACACTGACCGCACCATGGACAGCGGCAATAAGACTTTTCCATAAAGCTTCCTACAAGGAAGGTCTGTAAGAACCCGTATTGCAGATTGCCTAACAGGACTTCTCCTGGAAATACTTATTCCTTATACGCAAGAAAAATGCTGAGACCAGGCACTGTTTTCTCCTTCTCTCCTAACATTGACCAACTAACTGCAAGTATTGTTGGCAGCGTGACTGTGACAGTGAAAGAGCACGCGTGTATCTGAAAAGCTTTGATCGCGGGTTTGGACCACATCTTTAGAGAATTCACTGCAGACCTGCTGTTAAATGCTACCCCTTGCCCCCTTCTTTTCTTGCTCTGTTGATTTTGAGACAACTTTACCACCGTTGTAGTTTAAGAATCTTAGAAAAGTTATTTTTAGTCTCCAATTCAGCTTGTTTTCCACATAGTTTTAAATCTACCTAAGTCTCCACAAAGTTGGAGCACAAGAAGATTTAAATTACCAATGCATTCCAGAACAGCTATCTTTCAGTAAGAATAAATTTATGAAATACAAATAAATTCTAGTGCTCAGCTCCTGCTCAGACTTTTCCAAGTTCCTATGAGGAACAACCTAGGAAACACCTCTGTGAAACTAAGATCATCCAGTTCATGGTTACCACGGTAACAAATTTATGCAAATTTATTTTGCCTTCAACGTCTGATACCACAAACACACAAATACTTTCACTGAAAACAGTGGATATTAAAGCTCAGTCAAGTCACTCTTTTTGGCTCAGAGCTAAACAAGGACAGCAGAATCCAGTCCTTCATATCTGGTAAATAAGACTAGGATACGATTACAAAGGGAACGTCTACCAAGGCTTCCTAAATTGTATAAATACCCTGAGATTTCCCTTTCTTATTTGTCTGATGCAGAAAAGTACAAAATAAAATTTGTGTTTTAGAATGAGATCTTCTTACTGGTATTTTCTACTCAGTTATTCAACTACTGAATTAACTCACTTAATCAACTGGAATACACTGTTTCGTTTTAAAATTATGAAGGAGATACTTTCTTTACAATTCTGTAAATTCCAGATTTCTTAAAAGGAATTTAACATTCTAAGCAATTTTGTCCATTTCTAAGAAAAATGACTTAGAAATTTACAAAGTTAAGAAAACTGAAGAGATGAGCTAGATGCACATACCAAGTAAAGACAAGTTGTTTTTTCTGAAGTTAGATGATACCCCCCCATCAACCAACACCCCTATCAACACTGACATCTCCCTCTCAAACTCTTAAATAGCATTCCAGATTAAAGCCTCTCTTATTCCTCAAGAGGAGAAAAATGGCACTTATCTATAGAAAACAAAGGTGCACATCTTTTCTGAATTCCAGACCATAATAAGCAGTAGTATCCTACTTAAAAAAAAAAAAAACACAACATTGTGCTTTAGGAATATACATATATATGTATAATATATACGCACACATACACACTCACCAGCCCACCACAGCATACCAACTCATTTCCCCACTTTCATCCCTTTCTCCCTTGCACAGCAATTTGGTAGATGATCTGTTTCTACTTTCTGTTCCAGCACATCGCCAAGTGTCACCCTGCTCATAGACTAAACTGAAAATAGGTATCTCTACAAGAAAGACAGAACACTGCTGTTGTGCATTTCATCCAGCTTTAACCCAGAATTACTCTTTTTCCTCCTCCTCGTACCGTTAAAAGGTTTAACCTAGATCTCCCTGATCCAAAGATTTTCCACCTCAGCTTATTTAACAATACCTATTGTGCTTCATCTTTAGGAGCCTCGTTCCAGAGCACCAGAACTGACTGGTCTTCTCTGAACTTGGAGCTTTTACTCGCACAGCCAAATCCTGTTTGACTATTTCAAACCTCCCACATTTTCTCTGTTAAACAGAGGAGCTCTTTCAAGTGGGTTCTTGGCAGTCAAGCTGTACAGCTGTAAGTACTGTCTTTATGGGAATGTCTTTACTACCCTTTTTTCAGAGACTCTCCCCTCCATTACTGAGCAATGTACCTACCCATGCTCTATTATTTACGTGAAAGTGATGCAAAACTACAGTCACAAAAGGTTTGGACTGCTAAAGATCCACAACTGCTGACTGACAGAAATTCAACTTTAGAAAAAATTATTTTTATTTTAAAATCATCGGGAAAGTAGATATTCTTTTAAAGAAAAAAGCTAGACTACAAGATTCAGCTAGGCTACGTACATTTTATATTTGTTATAGGCAAGAAGCATATTTTTACTTGGTAACTGACAACTAGTTTATTCGATGGTAATCACAACACATTCTTCCCAGGAGTTATTCCCTAAGATTAGCTACTAGGAATAAATAAAACCTGGAACAATCACCAGACAATATTTTAAAAAACAAACAAACAAAAAAAACTTCAACAAAGTAAGTCAAACGAAGGGCAAGTTTCAGAAAATACTAGGATAATCTTCCAGTAAATAAGCATCACAGCTAAAACTAATAAGCTCATGAAGTTAATCACCACACTGGACAGTTCTCCCCTGACTCTCGGCAACACTCACAGAGTAATCAAATTATGATCAAACCATAACCAATTGTCCAGGTCATAAGTATAGTATACCAGGTTTCAATAACTAGTACGCTTCCTGTAAGTCAATACAGTAGACGTTATAACCAGTAAATCTGTAAAACACTGACATACAAGTGAGTTCCCTTTTCCTCAGTTAGATAACAATATTTTTCCTAACTCTTCCGTCTGATTTCTGAGATCACAGGGAGAAAAATTAACTCCTTTTGCAATTTGTGAAAGAGAATAAGAAGGCCCCATAAATTTCAGAGCAAGTGTAAGCCATGTTCCAGAAGTTCCTTCACAGCACTGTAGCACTTATATACAAATATCTATAAAGAACTCTTTTTAAACTACAGAAGTTAAGATTCCACAAGAAACACCAGAGTATCACCTGCTATTAGAGTGCTCACTGCCACAAGCAGAACGTCTTCTCAATACATTTAAAATTTTGGACATTGGAAACTAACAGCAAATCAAATCTTATCTTCTTGAATCACCCTGACGTGTCCTGGCTCATCAACAGGGTCAGAAAGGGAGGCCCACAAAGCTGTCCTGTGCCACCTTGAAGAGATAGCAATGGCTGCAAGGAGGGATGGCTTATACCAAGTTGAGAGTACATTTTGCTAATGGGTTTTTCCAAACACTTGCTATTTGCAGAGTACTCTAGTTTCCATTCTGGGTTTATTAGTCAACAATAACGTATCAGATCACCAGTGTTACATCCAATCTAGATGGCCTCTTCTAGTCCTTTCTCCTCAGGAAAACGTTCTCTTTGCAAATCTCTTCTTCAGCTGCTTTACCCTTATTTCTGGGGACCCAGTCTGAGATACCTTCCCTAGGTTCCTCTACCAATTTCAGTCCTTTCTTCTGCTCCATTTCCTCCCTCAGTCCATCTCTGTTCTCCCTCCAATACGAATGCTCATTTACCCTCTGATAGGTTCCCTGAATTTCTCGGTACCAACCTAAATCCTTTTTATCTATCAGCGTTCATTATACAGTACTCTCCAGGTGAACCGCACTGCATCTTTCTCCATGCTACCTGGATTACAGGCCATAAATCACCGAAGGCACAGTAAATTCTCCTTTTGTAAATACTAGTACTTTCGCTTGCCACAAGGAAGCTAAAAGCAGTAGTAAATAATATGAAAAAAAACATTCAACTTAAGGAGGAAACTTCAAGAAGTTAGCTCTCAACATCTAACCATTCTCCCAGAACATGCTAACATTCACAAAACTGCAACTCCATCAAAGATGACGACTTTATAGATTTAATAAAGGTATTTTAGGTGTTCACGAGAGTCCACCTTCTCCCACACACTTGGGACCTTTGCTTCACATCACAGACATGCTATAGTTTCTCACACAAATGATTATTAATGTTTAACATGAGCAGAATATTTTTCCCTGTCCTTGTTTTGTGACACGGGCAAGGGTTTCCAGAAGCCTTCACAAATAGTATCCCTCAGTCTTTCCTCAAGGAAGGTTCTAAACCAGAACCACCGCAGCAAAAAGCAGGGAACAGCTTTCAGAAGAGCTGATAATTGAGAAATAGACATAAAATGATGGAGGATACACAATGAACCAGGGTGGAAAGGTAGCTTCAGATTTCTGTATTCTAAAATGCTTGTCAAGCAAAAAATAAGGAAGTTCCACAACATCATTAACAAGATAAAGCACATTCCAAAAGTCTTAAAATATTTTTAAAGATACTGATAAACATCACCTCCTCTCCAAAGTTTTATTGTACAACACTAGCCACAAAAGCAAAAATAAACATCTGAAACTGCCAGATGTCATGATGCAATCCTAAACAAAACAAACAAAAAACCCTCACCTGTACTTCTAACTTCTCTTAAAATACTATATATACATATATATGCACACATTATATATAGTCAGAGAGTTTTTTTCCATAGGTAAAAACCATCGAACAAGCAGCTTATTAGAATTCTTTGTACATATTTAGTTTGCTGATGTATTAGAACTGTTGCAGTAACAAAAACAATTTACTTGAAAGGATTTCTGAAGGGTTTTACTAAAGACAGTAATTCTAGTTGTCTTGTCATAGAAATACTAAGGTTTGTGAAGTGTTCTTGGAATTCAGAGCAGAAGCATTTGCCTGGGTCACCTTATATTGCACATGTGAGGTGGCTAAGCTTCTTACTACTCTTCCCCCACCAAATCCCCCTGTAGAATGACTCGTATAAACGTAGTTAAGCTGAAAGTTACTGTGAATATTCAATTCCCTCAAGTTTTATGGCATACTTATCAAATTCTTACAGATGGCTGCACTTAAACTTTGCAGTATTATTCTGGAAATTAAGTAAGCAAGTATGTTGTAGTTTTGTATTAAAAAAAATATTCTTTGAAGTTAATATTTGTGGAGCCTTATAGGAGAGCTGAGGAACTAAAAGAAAAATTCAATAAAATAAGGTTGCTAAGGATTTGCGAAAATGAGCTGCATGACATACAAGAATCTCTATACAGAAGTGATGAGCCTGCACTGCAAGTCCAAAGCAAACCCAGAAACTTAAATACTAAATAGCTTCAACCCAAAAAGGCAACTACGAGCAGCTGTGCTGTTCCTCATGTGATTTCTGCATTTTCCAGGAATGTCGGGCTTTAACATTAAGCTCAAACATCCACGCTTCATGAAAATTGCATCCTTTAAAAATAAGGAGTCTAAGATTAAGGAGCCTGATGTTAGACACAATTCCATAAAAAAGCCTTTCTGACAGTAAAGACGACTTGCCTCAGCTTTCCAACAAGGAGAGTTATTTTCTTCTTTAGCTACTAGCTTGTAAGCACTATTCCTTCTTTCTTTGCCTTTGCTGTTAATGAAGAATTCCTGTTCAGTTGTATGTTTAAGTCACTAGGACAGAACTCCATGAAGTTCTCTTCTTCTTACATTGATTAAACCGGGGAACAACATGCCAAATTTTATCACATTGATCTTCTGAGGTATGTTTCAAACTAATAAGCATTCTCTCAAAGTAGCGTTAATAGCTACTATAAATTCAAATAACATGGACCAAATATATCAAGGTTTAGTCAAATAAGTAAGATGCAAATGAGTATCTTCAAGCTTTCCTTTCCCAAATCCATTGACTTGATAACCTTGAATTAAACTTGCCATATCACCACTTTCAATATAAGGCAAGGTTTATAGGGAGAGAGAATATCTTACAAGACATAGCTGGAACAAACAGACAAGCTCTTCAATCTTGTCTTCAGCTCTGAAACAGAAGCAGCAAATTCCAACCCAAGATCAGGCCAGGAACATTTTTTTTTTGAGTTTAACTTCATTAAATTGTCAAAGTGCTTAATTTTTAAGAGAAAAGGACGGTTGGTCCTGTGGAACAAAAGGGGAAGTAAGGAAGAGGAGGTAAAGTTACCTATCTACAGGTGATAATTACCCCTCCTCCCCCCAAAAATAGTTAGCTAGACTGAAATTATGGGGAAAAACTAGAGTTCCATAAAAATAGTAATTGAGTCTAGTATTTGGAAGAGCTATAAATTTCAATTCCTAGATTCCTTCTTTTATGACACTTCTTACGGCTCCTCTTAGAATCATCACTATCATCAATTAATATTCAGCATGTTAAGATACTGCGTAATTGAAAATTGAAGTATAAAAAAATGCAGAAGCTGTTATCCTTTTTATTGTATAGATTAAAACAGACCTAACTCTTCTGCCTATCTGCCACATATACGCCTTCAACATTATCAGAATGTTGAAGCCAAACACCTTAAAATTTTCAGTGCAAAAGCTCAGTCAAACCTGCAGGGAGTTTGCTAAACACATCATCTACAACAATTTTCCCTTAAGCCCTGGACTAGGAGATATAGGGACAGAGAAAAAGCTTACGTTGATATTTTCTAATTGCAGTAGATGTACTGTATAATAGGATTTGATGTCTTCAGATACTAGCCTCACACAGAATCCTGTTTCTTTGAACATCATAACTTCCTCTTCTTTTGTTGGCCAATACTGCGCACACTTCACCTAAGTTATTTAAAAAACAAACAAACAAATCTGGTCAAGCATTCATTCTATCATCTTGGGCTTTGCATTAGCAACTTCTTAGAATCTGTTATACAATACCGTAAACTCACGTACATATTACCTCTTCCTAGCATGAGTAATTTTGAACGTCCATAATGCTCGCAACCAAGCTACTACAATTGTTTCAAGTACTATTACACATTCGAGCTGTATCTGCTTATGCTTGCTTTAATCTCAGGGCTAGCACTGTTCTGAGAGATACCTTAACCCTTTTTTGTCCCTCTCCTTCCACCTAGTTCTCTTCAATGGCCAGAGATCTCCACTGAGCTATTTCAACGTTTTCCCCCTTCCATTTCCCATGTACACACCTGCACATTTACAGAAGTTATGTAACACACTGCGCCAAAATTCCTAAGACTAAATATTGTTTTGTTGCAGAAGTTTTGCCTAACGCTGGAGGATTCTAGTAAAACTAAAGAATGAACTAACAAAGCAATGCAAAACTGTCCCTCTTCCTTTATTTTTCTTGCCCCGCCCTCCAACTTTACACAACAGGTTTTTTTCAAGGATTAAAAAAAAAAAAAAAAGTGACTTTTTTATGGACTGGTCGAATCTTTTTGCTGATAAAACTACTCTGGAAAAAAAAAAAATAATACATATATTTGTAGCTAAAATCCACAGTGGCTTTAGGCAGATTAGCAAAAAACTACATCATCTCAAGAGATTAGTATATCCTTCATATATATCACTAGTCGTAAAGAATGAAAAATAATTAGGCCTGTTTGACAGTTGGTGGCAGCAGCATGGCTCCATCGTTACCAACAGTTAAGATCACTACATAAACAAAAATACTGCTCTGTTAGACTTAGAAGAAATACGCTAAAGAAACTTGAAATAAAATTTATTTTCCCACCTTCTGTTTTATCCTAGAGAATCATACACTAGCTTCTACTCAATTGTACTTCTGCCTCCACACCCTCCTTTCCCGAAACGTTCATCTTTCTGAACATACGATAAGCATACGCTGTTTATACTGAACTGAATTCTATGTCTTAGCTTCATCACTTTGTTTAATGTTACATTAAATACACACAAAAACTATGCTATACACCTGTGAAAAAGTCTGTTAATTCTTTTAACATACCAGTCAAACACGGCTGAACAGCGTTAAACAGCATTAAAGTTATGTGGCTTACTGTACGACTTATGTTAAGTGCCTAATATTACTTACCGATTCTTTTTCAACAATTCTGTTCAGCATGACAACTGCTTTGGTTTTCTGTTGCCATACCATTAGCCAAAAATGACAACACGTATTAGGTAGTGGACCCTGTGTAGTAAAGAAAAAAATGGGTGGGAAACGTACAGGCAAAGCAGTGTTTGAACACAGTTAATGTTTTATTGTGTGAAACGGGAAAAAGTCCTCCTCTGAGAAGCTTAAACAAACTATTAACAGAATGATATACATGATAGGCAAGAAAATAACTATACTGGTCATTCAAGTACATCAAGCTCATACAGAAAGCAGTAAGAATTCAGGGAAGGGACACTTTAGTTTGGACTCTGGCACTATCATGCAGTTAGAAGATATTATAGGCACGCACAAGAGAAACAAGATGAAATAAGATGTAAAAGTATAGTTGCAGTGCATTTCCAGAAGAGATGAAGAAAATAAATATTTGAAAAGCTTTATACACAGTAAACTATACATAACGAAGTGTTCCCTGTAGCTTTTTCTTAAAACATGAAATAATGCATTTGCAACTTGATCAAACTCAAGACGTGCAAACCACAAGACAAGGAATGTATAAATTACATATAAAGTCTCTACATAACACGTATGCATACACATATGTTTATATAACATATACATTACCACTGTACCAACCCTCCCCAGTAATATTCTTAATCCTTGTAATAACTTACTATCTAGAACTACTTACTTGCGTTAAAATATAATATCTCTGAGCCTCTTCTATGACCACTAGGCTGGCATTAATATAGTCATTTTCCGTGTTCTGCAGTTTTACGCGACTATGATCATCTGAAATTAAAACAAAGTTAAAAAATTAAAGATCTATCCATCTTGATGAATAGTCTCTCACAGGCAAGCAATTAGCAAATGAAATTCTTCAACTAATACATGGAAGTAAGAACCAAATGGCAAACTGCAAAAACACGTGAAGCTAATTTCTCACATAGTTTTGATAGCTGTGCTTGGCTCATTTTCCTCACAACACTTCATTAATAGCTCTATTAATAAATCTCTAATAGAAGCTGCTCAGAAAACTGGAATACTGTTTTTTACCTTAAAAAATAACCTACCAAAATAAAACAACCCACACATATACTAAAAGCAGCTCACCACTATCCCTCAACAGTTGCATTTCCTTAACGCAACACCACTACAACCCACAAAAGGCAGCATTCTGTCCTATGACACCAGATCACTTCACTGCTTGCTTTTTTTTTTTTTTCCTTCAAGTTGAGAATTCCAAGATTTTTTGTGAACTGAAATTTCACAGGTTGAGGTAGAATCACGCTAAACTGTCTGAGCTAAAATTCTGGAGAATTTATGTGATATTCACCATAATTCAAGCAGAGCTTTGATCAACTTATTTTTTCCAACTAATGTATTGTTTAACCCAATACAGGTTTAAATAGGCCAAATAAGTGGCACATGCAAAAATGTACCTATTTAATAGATCTTCCAATTAAATGAAGTATAAATTAATTATACAGTTTCTGTCTCTTGTGACTACATGGGCAAAACAGAAAATGCCCATATTTTGACAGAGGCACGCAGTCAAAGGACTTCATTTAAAACTATAACATCAATATGAGAAAGATTAGGATAATCTCCTACTACAATGCTGCATTAAAACAAACAAACAAACCCACTGTAGCTGTTTTTAGAACTTTTTCATGATTTGCCAACCTCTCGGAGGCTTTTAAGTAATCAGACTTGTTCACAGTAAAGTAACCCTTCTTCAGCCATTCATTAGAACAGTATTAAACAAACAGGAGTTTTAGTTTAAAGTTGTGTACATAACCGCGTGCCAGGAACTGAGGTCCAACAGACTGAGAACCCCTGAAGCTCAACTGCCCCGACAGACTATTTATAAGAAGAGTAAATAACAAGTAGCAAACTGACATCACTTTAAGAGACTTCAACACATTTCAGGAAGAGACAGATTTCATTAAAGAAGTGACAGTGGTAAGCATGAATCAAGCTGCAGTGCCTGTTTTTAGACCTACATTCACCTGGTCTAGCCCACAGAACTCATCGAGGGCACAGCCTGAAGTCACATCTGCTGCTAAAGCACGTCAGCCTACTTTTCCCTCCGCCACCATATCCAGACTCGACAAAGACAAAATTCATTTTGACAAATATCTGTAAGTTTGGGATAATGACTATAAGTTATCACATTCAGTGCAGCTGTGATAGCTGAACTGAGATTAAATCCCTACACTGCAGCCAATCTATATAGCGCAAGGCTTATCTAAGGAAAAATCCATGAAAATGACTCCACGTGGGCAGAGTGCTAACCGGAATCAGAAAATTACTAAAGTTACTGAGTTATACTCTTAGCATTGCTCATATTATTTTACAAATATTTTTCAAACTTTTGGAAACCAGGAAAAGCCTGCTTACTATGTCTTGATCTGCTTTTATACGCTACCCTAGTTACCTGCTACTGGCAACTGTCAGACACCAGACTATAAACGGAACCTTTGTAAGGCCCAGAATAACTTTTCTCTATTACTTTATCATCAATGGACAACCTTTAATCTCTTAAGCATATGCTTCTCTTGCTGAATTCAAGGGAGTAAGTCCACAGTAAAATACTTTCTTCTTTTCTGGAAAGATTATGATCTGGGATTGTCACTCTGCCTCCTTTAGCCGCCAGCTTTTACATGCAGTCGCATACAAACCTGTAGAGAACAGGAGTATGCCAAGAAAACTTTAATACAAAAGTGCAAGAAAGTTACTCATTTAGTCTCTGTTTTCATTAGCATTCCAGCTGTAAGTCAACACCACTGCGATTCTCAGGAGTCTTAAAACAATTTATGATACATCTGTATAAAGAAAAAATATTATCAAAGCCAAGCCACAGTAGATTTAAGACACATATATGTCAAAGTAAAATACATCTCCTTGCATTATTTTGTGTGGAAATGAAAGCGTTACTTTTCCCTTTCATGTTTTATCTGAAATGTTTCTACTGGAGAGAAACCAAGACCTTTGTAAATATTACATGTCATTCGCCAACAGGAAAAACTTAAGATCTTGTTATAGTAAATCACACATACCGGTACTAGCGTTCTCGGAAAGATGACGTCAGCAAGCACTGTTAACAGTTTAATCACCCAGCAGCAGCTGCTGTATTGCTGCCAGCAGGCGATAACTACCAAGGCCTTAATGAGGTTTTACACTATAATGCTTACACACATTTTAAGCCTTATTTTCTCCTTAAGTTCTGCTTTGTAAACATTACGAATCGAATTCTAAAACTGCCCCCACCAAATTCTTTTAGCAACTAATTGTATGCACGGGCACCCCCTGCCTCCCCAAACAGAGATGATGCTGCAAACACACTGGCATACGCTCCAGGGGACAAAGAAAGCCACTAGAATTTATCGACTCTCCTTCTTTCAAAGGAAAAGGTTCCTAGAGGACAAAACGACCTAGAAACCTCATTCAAGCCCTGGCTTGCTCTTCTGAATTAAATGAAGCCAGCCAACTTTTGACAGTGAGTTTAGCTGGAACACGTTTCCCCGCATGTAAATCATTTCCAATTATAAAGTACTTCAGATTTATATGAATGATAAACAGGTCTTTAAGATTAGATTTAAGATATATCTTAAATGTTACCATACTCAAGGCACCTAAAATATAGCACTCATTATCTGAAGTGCCAATTCCCCTTTTTCAACAAATTAGGCAGCCTGAAAAGGAAGTGGAAACCTTAAAAACGCTTTTCATTCTGGCTCCTGCATTAAGAAAACTACCCCAGAACCACCATGTCTGATACAAACTCTTCTATTGCCCACTACAGGTGAAACTCTGTCCCATTGACAAGACTCCGTGTTTCAAATAGGGCCCAAATTTCACATTTCGCATCAGTTTGCCCTTCCTGCTAGACAAAAAAATGACATATCCAATCAAGATCGAGATGGGAAGTGTTTGGCATTTTACATGACACAGTTAGTTCTTGCAGCTGGTTACCAGGAAAGGGTTTTATTTGAAAACAATTACATTTCCAGAAGTGAAACCAGTGCACAACTTAAAAGTGATCTTTTATCTGAGAGATGTCTCTTGCTCCCCAAATATGGGGCTCTTAACAACAAGAGGGTGAAATGCTACTTGGCAGATTAAAGAAAGTCATAAATAAAACATGCATCCATAAGCCATCCCAGTGACTAAGTCTGACCTTTCTCCTCCTAAGAGGAACCCCCTTCATTTCATTAATCTAAATCTAGCCTACCCTAGCTGCTAAATTATCCAAGTTTACAATACACTGTCATTGGACCTCCAACCTCAGGTTTCAGAGCCAGCCTAAGGCAAAGGAAAAGGGAAGTGACTTTCCCCCATCCTGCCACTGGTTGTACTCAATGAATGCCATACCGACATATCAATTAAGTCCTTGCTCATAACCGAAATTTACTCATACTGAAATATACACATCACTAGTGCACAGGATCCTTATACTTTTAAGCATGACTGTGAAAAAAACTTAACATACTAAGACAAAATTTAGACCACTACATGCTAGAAGATTTTCCTCTTTCCCCAACTACGAAAGATCTCCAAAAGCAGCAAGCTGAGCTTTTTTTATACCATGCTTCTGGTAAGCTCTCAATAAAATATTTTACAGAATCATTAAAGTCATGGAACACCATCAATTTCAATTTCTAATATGGACAGCAATAAAAAACACAGTACGCGTATTTTGGACAGAACATCTCTCCATTCTCAGCATATGCAGACTGAAAGGGAACATTTTTGTGTTAACAATTAGTCAGTGTTAAGTGTAAAACTGTCCACACCAGCTCCAACTCCACTGCCTGTAAAGCACAATACTTTTCACATTCCTCTCTCCCTGGCATATAGTGTATGACAACCGTAAGCCTATGGTTTAGAAGTCCAGCACAAAGACTACTCGTGGCTACAGGAAGAAAACAAGAGAAATCACTACTTCTCAAGATCTTCCAACAGCAACATGATTTATTAGGTGAAAATGTTCAGCTGAACAAAAAAAAAAAAAAAAGGGCCACACACTCTATTACAGAGGAAGGCTAAAGAACGCAATTCACATGCATCTCCTTCCCATACACCCTGCCCCCGACAAAAGCAAGGACATAAATTTCTTTCAATTTTGCAAAGGGAATTTCCCTCCTGCCCCTAAATCTGGGAACAGTCAGCTGACTAAAGATCTCTAAAAGTGTTTACAGTCAACCTGAGACACTAGACTAAAAATCATATTACAGAGCAACTATCCAGTGACTCCGATATCAACCAAGGATAAGATGTAGAAGGAAATTCATGACAGAAATCTATAGAGTTTCATTAAAGGTATCAATAAAGAGTGATGGCCTCAAAAGTTATTTTCCTCTTAACAATGTTTTCTGAGAAATGGTTTCATCTGTCAGGAAATGACTGGCTCTCAAACCAAACCTATTTCAGATTAACTTCCTGTTTCAATACTACTACATAGCCAAGATATTCTTCTCCCTATTCTAGATTAATATCAAACTACAAGAGTACTATCTTTGCCTAGGCAATAACTATTAAGGGCTTTTACCCCACCAAACTTCTCCCCTCCCCCATGCTCTTTTGCCAACAAAACCGGACACTAATAAAAACAGTTATGACACTGCAGACAATGTGAAACTCAATCAATTGCAATGGCCAAAGATGTTTAGCCTTATATAGCCAATAGAAAGCATCTTTTACCTAGAAATGTAAGAGCTATAAATTGGTTTCAATGTTTGTTTCCTAGCTGATACAGCTGAAACAGGACAAAACAGCAAAGACCACAGAGGGCAAAGCCAAGAAAAAAAAAAAATCTTTTTTTTTCCCCCTGCACTGTAGTCAAGATCTTTTCCACAAGACAAAATAATTTTTTGCATTTCCTCTTACAGCCACGTCATCTCAGATTTCAGGCTGGCTTGGCTGCTATTTAGTCTAACAAATCATTTTATTTCTCCATGACAGTGGTAAAACACTTGTATCAAGTTGTTTCTTATGTCTTCTAATACGCCTTTTTAAATAGCTAGAACCTAGAAGTTTTAACTATCAATCATTTTTTAACCCTTAAACCAGAACATTTGCTTCTTTTAAGTAATTCTGAAGGTCTTTTAAGTATCAAACGTGATTACTATCACCAGTATTTCATTTAAACACTGTTAAATAGCCATTACATTTGGAAAGTCAAGGACTGAAAAGTTACACTGTTAGACTCATATTTCTGCAATGCCAGTTCCTTGCATATATGCACCATGATTTGATGTGTTCACCACAATGACTAAATTGCAGAGCTTTTACCCTAGTTGCTCTGGAATTTATGCACCACTATCTTGGAATGCACCACTTATGCACCACTATTTATTAAATATTCCCTTCCAGGTGTCTTTCTCCTCTCAACTCCTATCATTACAGAAACAATTATGAATCATACTTGCTAACACACAGTTGTGAAATTCAATAGTAATTATTTCAAAGATGCGTTTTGCTCTTTTCTCCTCATACAGCCTTGTTCCTAGTAACTTAGCTTTGCAAGGCTACCTTGGTGACCCAGTTCAAACCTTCTTCTCTTTCACACGTGCCAAAAACTGAAGAATGAAGTACTGACGAATACTTCATAAAGCTCATCATCTTAGGTCAGACATCACGCTATTCTTCAAGTCAACTAGCATGCAATAACTTCAATCCGTTTTTAAACCGAGCTACCACTTCAAGAGTAGATTTCAGTTAACTGTCTCCCTGCTATTGTACAGGACCGAGGGATTAACAAGACGACGCGATTAACTCCCTCCTGGCTAAACTAGTGTTTCAGAAGCAGGCTCTGCCATGACAGATGGGGGGGAAGGTAACTGGATACAGCCTTCAGTACTGTGAAAAGCATTCCATGATCAAGAGAAATTTGACTTCCAAAAAACTACAGAAAATTAATGCAATTCACACCTCTAACATATCATTGCAGGTATTATTAGAGGCTATCTAAAAAAAAAAATAGGTTTCAAAGCTTCTTAAAAAACAAAGGCAAATGGTAAAGACTTAAAATGTAAACTGTCGTTCTCTTTGTAGTTGTGCTTCACGCAACAACTTCACGCGCAGGATAAAAAGTGAGTACATGAATACAAATTCTGCCATGGAAATTGTATAGGATATCGGACCCAGGAATTGGAAACGGGTCTCACGGGTTGCAGTTCAGTTTCTTACCTTCTTTTCTACAACCCTTTGTCTCAATTTAGGTATGAAAACGGATCACGTTGCATTCACTTTCTGTAACTAGATCACAGGTAAGAAGCTAACTCTGTGCTGTAACCACAAGCCTGAGGCACCGAAGTACTGCCACACAGATCAGTTAAGGTCCAGAATAAGCCTACCTACCTTTGCTGAGCGCGGAGCTCAAGTTAATAAGCCCTGACTACTTTGAGTTATCTCCTTCATAGATGCACACTTCTTAAATTGGACTGTATAGGGGAATGTCATGCAGATTCTGCACAGAGATCAGTTACATCAGAGTGCAATATTTAGACTCAGCATTAAGCCTGACTGGATCCATTTGCTGCAACTGCACGGTGCAAGTCAGCACTCTAACAGCAGCCTAGTAGGCAGCATGCAGCGCTGCATCCGACCAGTATGACTCAGTTTGAATCCCTTCAGTGTAATTTTGAGAAGTTATGCACATGCTGGTACCACAACTTTCAACTGAAAATACGGAGTTCAGCATTTCTCCAAACCTTACCGAAGGTACTTCAGAATAGGCGCTCAAACAAACAGAAAGCCCCAACACGCCAGCAACCTTTCAAGAGTTCCAGCTCAAACAGCAACAGAGCTTTTAAGTCTTTCCTACTCTGGGAAATTCAATATTAAAGGATACATAAGTGTTTAACCTGTCCTGATTTCAGTATTTTGTAGAAAAGTTAAGGCTATTCTCAGTTTTTTTTTCTTAGTTCTTTTGAAAGCGATTTATGATAGCTTTCTCCAGCTATGACTGCATACAGGTAACCTTTTGCTTGAGCTGTCTGTATGAAGATTTTGGAGTATAGTTGCTAAAGTAGATTCAGTTGAAAAAAAGTCCACAACACTTCCAGCACCAAAGGATTTTGTAAAAACAGCTGTCTCCACCTGACGTGGTGGACCCTTACATTATAACGGCCATTTTACGGTAGTTGGTAAAACATAAAGCGCTATATACACCACTATGTACTTGCACTGAGAAAACTATAGAACAATTTTACACATACATTTCTTCAGAACAGACAAAGTCTCAAGTAGCTTTCAAAGCGCCAGTAGAAGTTCAGTGATGTTTCTCCACACAATCCTATTCCGTAAGTGTACAGAATTGCCCAAGCAGCCCTGAAGGAAATTGAACTAGTCATGGCTTATTAATTTAAACTCCGTGGTCAGCAGCTGCTGGTATCTTCATTTTTTAAGATAGATGAGGCAAAACTACCCCAAATAATTTCCCTGTGATAAAAAACACCTTCCAAACAGCCTTCACTTGGCAGTTCACATTTACCTATATACTTACAACTATAATTTACAGTCATTTCTAATTCAATCAATCAATACAATGGGTTTAAACTGTAGATTTTTCTCCCTTCTATTACACATATTCTGTTATGAAAAACACAGCTATCAAAGGGCAATTACCTACAGAACTAAGTAAAACGTAAAACCATGATGTATTAGCTATGGCATTTAAAAGTGAGCAGGGTAAGCAAAAACAAAAGAAAACTTACATGGACTAACATCTCTGTATCTGTTTCGATTTCTGTTTTCTGGGTATTTTGCAACTCTATGAGGGTAGTCACTGGATTTATGTCGAATTTCCTTTAAAAGATAAAAATTCAGTTTAGTTATAATCAGTAAGCAGATTAAGGCTAGCATTCTAAAAATCCTATGCAAGACTCTTAAGCTTATTAATTATTAATATTTTAAAACCAGTCTTTATTACAGCATATGTTACTTTCACTCAGAAAACCTGTGCCTCATTCTTGGCTAAGCTGTTGCCATTTCTACACCTGGCTACCACCACAAAACTAACATAAGCACAATTTGGTAAGCAACTGATATAGCAGAAACAAAGGGAACATCAGGTGTTTGTTACGCTTACAGTTTACCTCAGACTTACATGTTCTCTCCCATGGCAATATGAGAGCTGGAAAAACTAACAACAGTATACCGATAGCTCCTCTACACCAATTGGCAGCATAAATCCGCACAAAAATAATTGAATTAGTCAATGACTTCAGGGCTGCTGTAGCAACCACAAGACTATTGTAGGTGGTTTGATGGTTCAGGCCATACAGCTGTAGTTCATACATGACGAAGTAATTCTAAACTCACAGCTGTCAATCTACATCAATATGAGGTCACAGCCTACTTTGCTCCCTGGCATTAATGCAAATCTTTTGATAATCTGCCCTTGGAAGGCATTCAAACATACAGATTTGCACACCATTTTAAGGAGTAATACTATTCATATATTCTGAACAATGAGTTTTATTAATCTTTTGCCCCTAATGGAAGCAGAGTATCTTTTCCAGAACTTCACCTTCATGTAGCACTAAGACGTACCGATTTATCTACTGTAGGCAACTGAAAACTCAACTACGGTGCTATTGACAAACAGCTTCCAGTGAATCTAACTGTGCCTTTATATTCTATACTGATGCCATCTCAGAAGATTTGTTGTAAAATATAGAATTAAAAATGTTTTGTTTTGAATTCTCCTTCTGTTTTCAGATGTTGCTACTACATGCAATCACCGTGTACTAAAGGGTATTTGAACTTCCCTTTACAACTAAGCATTCCTTGGTCTTCTCTGTATGTCCCCACTACCACAAACAAGGTCTTCTCAAACTTCTGAAATAGCCCTCTGCATACTCTCAGACAATGAACACAAACAAAAAGGTCTTTAACAGAAATCTAATATACACAAGGACTCTCCATCTATTAATGTTTATTGTGTGATGTTACTTTAAATGCAGCAACAGTCTGTAAAGACCCTAACCCACAACATGGAGCAGCAGCAACCAAGCACCAATTCTTTGAATATTTGTATAAAAAAAAAAATCACTTGATTACATGATTAAATCTTTATTTTGATACAGTACATTGCAGCTTGTCTTCTTCTCTAGTTCAAACATCTTACAAGCTTTGGGAGCAACCACACGCATGGTCAACAAGTGCATCTGTTAAGCATTCACTACAGAGCTCTCAAAAACGTAAATTTTATATTGTTCCATAAAAGGGTGCGACGTATTTTGTTTGTAAATACATCAAATCTGTTAGCGTGCACAGAGGATGTTGTAATTTGGTCATGAGACATCGGACCAGTTAAAAACACTACCACAGCAATGGGGGTGGGGGAGAGGAGGGACTTTGCTCAAGAGAAGTGAACCTAAGGAAGACTAGCCTCTAAAATCAGTTTCCCTTCATATGATGCAGTCTTCACAAATTGGAGAGACAAATCAAATACAAGGTGTAATGGAAGGCATGTTACACAAGAAAAACTTGCATAGAAAAGATAAATGGGGGAAAGAGTTACTTATTCAGTCCTTAATTCAGACTGGACAGAAGCTCCAGGAGTTAGCACAAACACTCCAAGCTTTTAAAAAAAAAATTTACCCTAAGTCTTGTCAAATACATGGAAATGAACAGCAAATATACAGAGCTGGTATCAACAGAAAGAGCAAAAAAAAAACCTAACAACCTTTTTTTTCCTTCAGAACTTTTCTTCAAAGAAAATTATACCTCTAATCACAAATACGTACGCATCCTATACAACACTGCCATAGGAAAAAAAACATACCATAGGAAAATTCAGGGTAAAAACAAGTAGTGGGTGATTAGATTATTTTCTGTGAATTTGTGCTACGTAAGAATAGCATTTCCTTTTTTCGCTTTAACAAATCTGTAGTCTCTGGTTTTAATATAAAACATTTACATATTGAAGTATGAAGTATTTCTAGTATATTGAAAAATTCCTGAGTTTGCAGGCCTATAAAATCAGGAAGTGGTAAAATTTTAATATAAAAATCTTTATTCAAGGAAACTGTACAACACAGCTGTAAGTAAAACTAGGAAAATCCATAAACAAAGTTCTGCAGAGCTTAAATTACAATTTCCTCTTGCGTTTACTTCCCCAAAGGTAATTGAATAATATTAATATGCCTTGAGAAAGCTAAATTAGCTTTCTTATTATGTCTGGTATATCCAGACATAATATGCAAGCACATTTTCACCTCACGAAAAATACTATTTGCAGAATTCTTCCCATAGTTTTATCACAACAATTTCACACGTTTTTTCCTTATTATCCCTTGTTAAATTCAAACCACTGTTCCGTTCCATAGCCTAGAAATAACGTGTTTGAAATATGCATACATATAAATCAAATACACTGAAGATTTAACAGAGACAAAGCCCAACTTGGAAGTTAACGAAGAGAACCTTCGTTTTGGGTCGTTTTCCCTCAGTTGTGAGAGAACACTGTAAAATACACATTGGCTCAAATAACTGCAGTAGCATAACAGTACTTAGGAACTAATTTTAGACCACGGACTCAAAGCATATCATTGCGGCCACTGTTAATCAGCGCTGTTTCTGGGGAGACAGAGCAAGCAGCTTAGCTCCTGCGCAACGATCGCCCTGCTCCTGCTCCCGCCCCGGGGATGCTAAGGCAGCCGTGACAGGAGGGGCGACGTGCACTGAGACGGCAGCTGAGGAGCCACTTCGCAGGCACTAGCCGGAGGAGCGGCGAACCGAGGGGCGAAGACAAGCGTTGGCTTGGATCGAAATGATCAGATATAGCTTTCCACCCAGCCTGGAGAGCGTGGGGGAAGCACCCGCAGCTCGGTCAACTCCCCGCTTTTTGTCAGCCGCCGCTGCCCCTTCCCTTCCCTTCCCTGCCCCGCCGCGGACGGGCCGCCGCCGCGCATGAGCAGCGCACCCCCCCCCCCCGCACGCCGCGCCGTGCGCATGCGCATCGGCAACCCCTGCCACACAGCACATGCGCTATCCCCGTCCGCACCCCCTCCCGAGAGGAGGGGAGGGGGAAGGGGGGGAAAAAAAAAAAAAAAAAAGCACCCTCGGAGCATGCGCGCTGCCTGCCCGCAGTTTCGCTGCGCGCACCTGAAAGCGAGTCGTGGCCCAGCGACTTCCGCTCCCCGCGGAGGCAGCTCATGCCGGCAACGGACGCCGCCGGCTCGCGGCCCATCTCCTCACCCTCTCCCTTTCTCCCCTCCGGCCGGCGCCGCCCTTCGCTCACCAAATAACGCGCCTGCCAGTCGTTAGTGGCATCGATCTCCTGGAACTCCTGCTCGATGACGGCGGACATGGCGGCGGTGGCGGCCGGAGCGCGAGTGGCCGCTGGCGGCCGACAGGCTCATACCCCCTCGCGCGCCGCCCAGCCCACGGGAGCGGCCAGCGCGCTGCTCTCCGCCTCGCCGCGCGCGCACATACGCTCGCAACGGGACCCGCTGCTGGTGGTGGTGGTGCCGCCGCCGCCGCCAGGCGCATGCGCGCCCCGCGCCTCCGCCTACCGGGCCACGCCCTCCCGGAGGGCGGGGAAAGCACCTGGGGTGACGTCACGGGGCGGGGGCACGGAGGGGCGGGCGGGGGCGCGCAGGTGGTAGCTGTTGGGCGGTGCCCTAACGGTTCCGGCGCGGCCTCGCCCGGTCTGGGGGCGGGGGCGGCCCCGCGCCGCCGGCTGCCGCGGGCGGGAGGGGAGGGTCCGGTGCCCCTCTGCTTCCCTGCCCTCTCCGTGCGAGAGCTCGCGGCAGGGAAACGTTGGGCGCTGTTAACGGCTGTAGCCCCAAAGAGGCAGCTGTGGAAGGAGGGCAGGCCGCGTGGCCGGAAAGCCTTTTCTTCACTCACGAAGTAGCTGCCGACCGTAGGTTGCTCCTGGTGTGAGCAAAAGACGGTCGTGTTTCGCTAGAGAATGAGCGCTGTTGAACCATACTCGGCAGCGCAACACAAATCGCGAGTCCTTGACCTGATTCCGCGCTGTAACGATTGAATGGACTGCGTTCAGCATGTGCTCTCGGTCTCACGTACATCATGTAGCTCTACGTGGTTCAGCTTTTCCACGTTGCCTATTTTAAAAAGCAGAAGTACAAAAATACGAGTGTGTCGGACAATCAAATCACTGTAACTCATACCCCTGTTGCAATCTTAAAAGCAGAAATACAAAGAGGCAAAACACACCAATCCTCTGTGATTGCTTCAAAAAGAAAGCCCCTTATGAAAGAGCTTCACAAGCGTTCAGCAAAATTAAAGGTCATACAAAGTTTAGCAAGGGCTCAGTTGCTCAAGCTTCAGGGAAATCTGCTTTACCAATTAACATAATAGAGAAGTTGCTTTTAGCTCTTGAGGCAGGCGGGCTGCCCTTCGTACCTCAGCCCACATCGCCAATTAACATAGGGGGATTGCAAAATGTTTGATGTTAATGAGAAAGGGGAAGAAACCTGAGTCCCAGTCCCCCCCACCACCACCTCGTGTCACAGTGAAGCTGCCGGTGGCCTTGCTGCCCCTCTGCCCGCTGTTCGCTTCGGCCTGCCCCTCTCTCCGCCGCCAGCTCCGGGCCGCCTCCATCCCCTCGCCGCTCTCACCACCTGCGAGCGCTTGATGCTGGCATCGCCCTGCGCGAGGCCGAAAGCCCCTGGCTGGAGCAGGCTGAGCTGAGCTCGCGCCCCCACCTCCGCAACGTCGTTTTTCGCTGGAAAGGGTCAGTCGGCGTTACGTGAGAGGTGCGTGTGTGCTTACGCAGCTACGTTTTTTTTGAAGCAGATTTCTGTTTTGCACGTCCAAATATCTGCCATCAGCTGTTGCATTTCCCTCCTGTCCGGGGGCTGCAATGCAGTAAAGTGCTCCAAATCCAGTGGCTGAAGTGCTCTCTCACGTTATATAATGAAAGTCATTATTTTTTACACTCTTTGGAGGGCTGCATCGGATATATCTCTGAAGCATAGCTGATGGGACATTATACATCAGTAAGTTCGTAGCGTGTTTTTGCAGGCACCTGACTGAAATCCTCAGCAATTTTTCCTTGAATTGTGAGTCCAAACTTTGGAAGATTTGTAGGGATTAGCTTTTCTGCATCTTTCTGCCTGCAAGACTGAGGAACAGGTTATCTGTAGTTTTGCAGGTGTGCTCTAATTAATGAACGTGCCACATGTGACTCCTTCTGAAATATAAACAAGACAACGTGTGTGGTTTAAGTTGGTGATTTAGGAAAGCAGAGAAGAATTTAAGTGCCCATCCTCAACGTGAAGATTCTTTTTGATTAAACCAAAATGTAGATTAATTTAAATCCACATTTCAATGAGCAAAAAGTGTTCTTATCTCTAGGAGGTGTGATCTTGCACAGGCTGCGTGTAGGAAAGTAAACAGAAGAACAGAAACTGTCTGCCAGTTAACAAACCTTAAACAAATGGAACACAGCTTCCTCACCGATTTTAACCTTGAGTAGACTTTTCTCTGGGTGTGAACTTGCTGACCAGTCCGTATTTGTAGGCAAATGGCCTAACTTACTGAAGCACCGTGTCCTTTTTTACCCTCAGCAGTAGCTCCTAGACCCCAAGATGCCCACAAAGCTGTCTGATGCAGGTCCCAGCCAGAGGAAGCTCCCACCACGGTCCCATCGGTTGAGAGAATGAAGAGTGATGTTGCCCAAGCACATGTTACTTTCCAAGGCCAGGAAGGCTTGGAGGTCGCTGCCCGTGGAGCGTGAGTAGACGTCACGCTTGGGTCCAAGGACAGCTCTGTCAGCTAAGGAGCCCTCTGTGTGCATCCCAGCTGGGCGGCTCATTGAGGCATCGGTGAGCTTTGAGAAGGATGCAGGAGGAGAGGAGGAGTGTGTATTAACACAAAAGCACATGATTTCTGCTCTTCTGATAACCGTCCATATATTAGAAGCTTGTGCTCGTCTTTGCTTATGATATTTGGGGATGTGGTTAATACTGTGAAAGCAACTTACTTACGTTATTAGGAGAGGGGGTTCTATGGTAGCAGTTATGTTTAGAATCTGTAATGCAAACCAGGGCCTGGAGACAGCTCATGGAAAAGTAACGTAACTGTTTATTAATTGTGATTTACATGTGGATTAGAAGAGCATTAACTGGTAAATCAGGGGTTTCTGCAAAAATTGCCATCTTTTGATCTTTGATGATTATTTTTAGTGCAAATATTCTGAAAAGATTGTAGCAGTTCTCTCTTTTCTGGGAACGAAGTCAGGGGTAAGCCCAGGACTACAGTTATAAAGGTCTGTGGAGGAGAATTGTATCTACAACATAAACCCAGTACACTCATTAGAAAATTTTATTTATTCTGCTGCCAATAGTATCTTCCCGTTCTGTACTAGTTGTGCAGTCAACCCCAGATGAACTACTATATAAACTCTTAAACTCTTGAGACAGAACGAGACATACACACAGCGGGATAATGGAGTTGCTGGAATGTGTGGTATATTGTTATTGTCTTCTGCCTTAGTTATAAATCCAAGCAAGTACTTATTGCAGTGTTTTTCTGTTAAAATGCCTGCCCTAATTTGAGAAGCCCCTTGCTGTTCTGGCAAACAGATAGTCATCCGGCAAACAGAGAGTCATCCTAAGGGAGTTGGTATCCACAGCAGTTCTGATCTCAGAATTGCTTTTGGTGCCCTGGAGAGAGTTATGTACACTGTACAGTATTGTCTGCACAGCAAATGTAAAGGCTCTCGGTGCTTGCTCATCTAAATGAAAAAGACCAAGTCAGGTAACTTTAAATGCTATTTGCCCAGTGAGCTTGTCCTCACAATTAACTTTAGTACCACTCTGGAGTGGACTAAGTGCTTGTTCCTCCACATTTTCATTTTTGGGTCATTCACTGGAAATTACCTAAGTATCACTTACTGGAAATGATCCGTGTTGTGCTGCTTTTCTGAGAATCATTTAAGATATTGGTAGATGAAGAACAAGTTCTTCCCTGAGGTGATTTTATCCACAGATACACTCCATATCGATATTAGCCTGTAAGGAATAAAGCTGCAGTGTGCTGAAGCTTGCCAGGGTGTGAGAGCATGGGAACATATCATTCCTGATTTAAGTCTTATGGCTCAAGGCCTAAAGGACAAGTGGATCCTCCCTTCCCCCCAAGAGCTGGATAGGAATGGAAACCCAGAAGGGCTGTGCACACTTTTGGCATCTGATAGGGAGCAGGGGAAGCTGAATAAAAGGATCTGATGGTCAGGATGAAACAGTGTTCATTCACCCTGTGCCTGTACAGTGGAGCCTTACTATTCTGGACAGCTGGGGACCGTATTCCTTGTTCAGAGGAACTTGAAAGCTGCCATCACTGAAAGTGTTTGCCAATGCAAATACCTTTCTTCAGTTATACTATTGATTCCTTCCTCCTCAGTAGTATTTTGGCATAAAACAAAATAAAAACTTTAAAATGTATGTAGCAAAATAAAAATACTTGTAGCAGCAACAGTGGCAGAAGCGCAAACAGCCCTAACAGCTTAGCATTCGGCTAAACAAGTCTATTAGCCACAGATCCACAACAGTGGCAGTGTCCAAAGTGTGTTTAAAAATGGCCGTGTTGTAAAAGCGAAGGAAAAGAGAGAATCTTGCGTGTCGGGGATGGTTTGTGTATGTTACTCATTTTTTTTTCCGTCTTTGCTTTCTACCCTAGCTATGGTGATGTTTATTCAAATGATAGTTTGCAAGTGAGAGAGTCTAATTCAGAGAGTGTCCAGAATGGGTTGATGCTCTCATTTCACATTCCTGGTTAAAAGGTCATTAATTCAAAAAATTTCACCTGATCTCTGGTGCCATTAATTAAAGCCTCTTTAAAGTTGGTGGATTTAGAGTTAAGTAGCATTTAAATTGCATTTAAATTTAAATTGCATTTAAATTTAAATTGGGATTTTTGACTAGAAACTGCGTAGCTGTATATAGAAACTGTCTGTAGATTACATAAAGGTTTCACACTGAAAACTTACAAGGAGTTCCAATTGTTGAAGCTCACGGGTTTTATCACATTTTAAAATGATTTCCTCCTCAGATTGAATAGGATTGCTCAATGTTTAGACCATTTTTAATCTCACAGTTATTATTCCAAAGCATTACTTTATATTACTGTATAATGGTTAAAGAGGTGTTATGTTGCCTGGTAAGTCTCTAATTCATGGTCTGTCATAAGTTTGAAATCATGTTATCATGATCTTCTAACGTACCTATATGGACAGACTCTGTATCGTAGTGGCTCCATGCTAGATTATACACGTTATTTTCATCTGCACTCAATTTATCTTACAAATTACAAAATTAAGGACATTCTTTGAATTAACAGTTGAAAAGATCGCAATGCACTACTCATATCACTGTTATGTGCTAGGACAAGTTCTTGTAAGAAAATGCTCTTTTGGCAGAAGATGATTTTGTATTGAGCAACATCAGTAAATGTCTCCGTTATAATTTTGTGTTCTCAATTTTTTGTTCTATTTCTTCATCCGGGTTTCCCAGCATCTGGACATAGAAGTTATATCTATTTTAATGGGTCTAACATCTCCAAATTGTGTTAGCCTTTTTTTTTTTTTTTTTATAGTTTGAAGCAAAGTTGTAAAAGTCTTTTTGGTAATGTGATTTAAGATTGTAATCCATTTTGTAATTTATGTTTCTGCATTAGACAACTTAAAGTGCCCGTAACAGGAAAGGGTTTTCTTTTACTACTACCTGTAATAATTATTTAAAAATCGTACTGTTACCAATTCCATAGCAACTTAAATCCCCCACGTGGTAGTGAGCCTTCCACATCACTTTTGTCTTCACAGTGCTATCGGAGGTAGCTCTGTGCAAGATCGGAGATATCTTTGTCTATTTTTAAGTTGACATTAATATATCTGATTTCATACAGCTTCCCGTATAAGCTTGTCCTATTGAGATAATCAGCAGCCCTGTAGGAGCCACATTCTCTGAGTCACTGTTTTGATGGCAGGGCTCCATGAATGTGTGGATAGAGTTTTGTCTGCTGAGATGTTCTGGGGCAGGTTGTATAGAGCAAGGTGTACACACTTACTAGTTTATGAAGACATTGAATCTTTTAAGGACCATGGAATACTAGATGAAGTTTTGCAGATCTACACTTACAAGTAAGGAGGAAATAGACTTTGCCTCTTGGTGGCAAACAGCTTTGAAGGAATTGCTAATTTGTCAGGCAGTATGATTCCCTAATGAAAACAAATTAGTAGTGCATGTAAAATTTATCTTTCCTTTTGTCTTTGATAAAGTGTGTTTTAACAATGCACTTGAAACTAATCTACCAAAATAAGGAGCCTTACAAAAATCTATGTTTTGGATAACAAATATACTACAGTTTTTGAATGCATGCTATTTGGTACAGGCATTTAAAATCTGTAATTCATCTTCTTATGGCATATGAATTGCTGTAACCGCCAAACCAAATTGTTTGTTTTCTCAAAGAAAAGAAAAGCTGAGCATAACGTAGTGAAAGAAGGATCCATAGCACCAGTTTTCCAGCTGGAATGCTGTCAAAGCCTTTAACATCTCGTTTTAGCCAGTGGAACAGTTCCAGCAGTTCAAGTCATGACACTGCTACTTACTGGAATTAATAACTTGGGCAGAAAAGCACACTTATACAGCATGTGTTCAGTATCCAAATGGGTGTATCAAATTCTTTGTGTCTTTTGAATTTTAGATCTTTTTCCCACTACTTCACTGCATGCAGAGATGTCACTAGGCATCAGAAGACGTTATTTTCTTTTTCAAAGCCTTGTGATACCATTTCTCAGACTACTGCAGCTTCTTTCGTGGCAGACACTAGTAATTTGTCACAAAGAAAAACTCTTGTTAAGGTGTCCCAGTTCACCATTTTTTAATTTGTCACACTTTCAGATGAGAAATGTCTTGACTGGGTGTCAGGCCACTCAGAATCAGATTCTTCTCCAGACATAATTTAAGGATAAAATAATATCTTTACTCAAAAAACAGAGACTTGCAGTAATGGAGCAATGTTACAAACAGATAAAGTAACAAAGCATATTATTGAGATTATATTTAACAATGAATATCTTCCAAAATTACTTCAGCATCTCAGCTAACGTCTAGCTCCCTTTCTCTTACACTAATATTGGAAGCTCTATTCACTCGAAATGGATTTTGCCTGTTTCCCGCTCTACCAGCCTTCTCTTAGGCACTGAAAAGGAAAGGAAGGATGCAGAGCAAAAGCTAAGAATGTTCTTGCATCCCACTGCAAACGAGACCTGCTTAGTTTTGCCCTTATTTTTTTCCTGATTAAGAAAGATTTCTTTGAGCCTTGTGAATTCTTTAAAGTGATTTGGTGACGAGGGGAGGAGGATATATAACTACCATAGGCCCATATCTGCCTATCTCCACAAGTTGTTACCTTAGCATTTCTACTGCTTATCATAATCACTACACTCCTGGTTTCACATTCCTTCTCTCTTGACACATTGGTAATGCCTTATACGTAATGTTACGAGGTGTAATAAATGTACAACCTAATTTCTAGATTCAGAAGTTTTTTCTCCTGTGAATATGCTATAAAGAATACATATGACACCAACAGTGGTGAAACTAGAAATGGGATACGTTATTTGTGAAACTCTGCCAGACATACACTCTTTGTTCTATGGATTTTCCCTGGGGAACAACACAAACCCTGTGATACCCATATTTCTTGGTCCCGTACAAAGTGGTAAGGATAGTTCTCATTTGATTTCCAACCACCTTGGAAAGTTGGATGAGGCAGATAGCTGGAGGAGATAACTGCATCAGCCATTGCGTCCAAATCCACTGTCAAAAATGCATTAACATTGTGCAATATTAATACAGAGTATACACGGTTCTGTCATAGCAAGTGGAATAAGTGTGAGTATCTTTGGAAAGGAGGTTCCAATGAAACAATGGAATGATTGTGTTGTGAAAACCCAGGTATATGCCTCTCAGGGTGACATTAAAATGTTCTCTTCTCGTCCTTTTACCTCCCACTCTTTGCTAAAGAGAAAAAGTATCTGGGAATTCTTTGTCCAGAGGAGTGAATCACTAATAAACTCAATAATAGATTACATTACCGAAATCTATGCTGCAAATTGTAATGACCACATGACTCTAATTTGGAACTTATATGCAGAGCATTCTATCTAATTGTTTTATAACATGAATTACATTTTTATATATATATTTTTAAATCTACCAACCATTACTGGAAGTGACGGAAATTAAATGAACTAGAACTACCAAGTGATGAATTATATTTTTTCCCAATAGCTTTTAAATATTTCTGTAAAGATTAGGGGCAGATATACCACTTTGCCTTTAACTGCATGAGGTACTCTGTAAAGTTTACATTTTTCAATACTAGAAAATAACATTGTTGGGGAAAATGGAAATAATATTTTAATGTTTGACTAATCTGTGCAATTGAAGAGACAATGGATGAGTAAACATCATGCGTAGAACATCTCTATTCAGCATTTTGCATGCTTGGATACTTTGTGCATAAAATTGGTATGTACAAATATCATCTTTGCCTGCCATCCTCCCACACAGCATGGCGATATGCTGTGAATTCTCTTTGTGCTTGAGATGTCTCCAGGTCATCTGTTCGGCTCAAAAGTTATGTTTGGTACTTGGGTACAGTACCTCAGCCACTCACCAGAGATGCACAAATGTGAAATAACTGTATTTGCGCTTGATCAAAAGCAGACAACTTTTGTGGAATGCTGACTAAATTGTGTCTGTAGAAATTATGTCTGTTAGGCATACGTTACTTTCTCTGCCATAGGGAATGTGAGTTACCTTGGGCATGAAGCAATTGCTAGTAATTAGTGTCACTTCTCTGGCCTGTCTTGAAAAGACTATTCACTGTTTGTTCAGCAGTTGCTAATAGGCATCCACAATAGAGCTGTGTGGGAATGTTCGAAGTGCCATTATTCCTGCGGCAAGATGTGCACGTTTCTTAAAACACTCAAGCACTCTTTTGAATGTGTTCATATGGTAGATGCTCTCTTAGCTTTGGACTGTGTTTATTTTGACATGTGTCTAGAGTTTTCAATTGAAATGTCTGTCACAGCGCAAACACCCATTGTTCCTTTGAGGCCAACTGGCCATGCTAATTAGTACAAGCAAAGTCTGTAGAAAATAGACCAACAATGTGTAGACCTGATTCTTGTCTCGTAATGGTGAAGTTTAGAAATAATTTAATTGAAAATACGTAAATATGAACTATGACCTTACAGGCTTTTTGTACTAACCCTTTAAAATGATGCAAATTCTTGTCTGAATCTAAAAATTGGTATCTTGAGTAATGTCTCCTGATGGTAATTCCTCCTGGACATTTCTCCTTGTTATGAATCAGATCTAACCGCCCCTCCAAGTCAAGACGTGATGAATAGAGAGGCCAGTGATAAACATAAAATATTTTAGGTCACAGCTTTCCCTTCAAATTGGGAGCACACCCTTGTAGCTGACTGTAAAGCAGCATTTTTAATTAATGAGAGTTTTGCTTAAGGGGGGAGGGGTCTTAACTGAATAAAACAAAACATTTTCCAAAATTCACTGCGTAGGAAATACATTAGCTCTTGCAGGCGTTTATCTCCTAGGAATTAAAGTATGGATTTCCCTGGAATCCTGTCTGGGATTTATTCTTCATCTGGATGTTTCAAATGCTTTGGAAACAATGAGCTATTTTTTTCAGAATAAATTTTAAACTTTTTCAATGAAAGCCACATGACACAAGACACATTTTAAACAATTAAATGGTACCTGTGCATAAATGTCTTACCTAAAGGCTTAGACAGTTCTATCTAACCTAATTGCGGAGTTTGGATTAAATAACTTCTTTTCAGTCTTATTTGTTTCATCCTTTTGTTTTCTTAGATGTTAGGGGGCATAGGAATGTTTAGGCGACGCTAGAGAGTCTTTTGGTGTTTTCTCTACTGGGGACTGAAACCTTCCTAGACAAGTATGTTTAGCTTCTCCTAAGCATGAACTAATTGGCAAATGGCTCCAGCATCTTCTGTCTAACATTTGCTGATATGTACTGTCTGGGCTATCTATGTCCTCAAAATGTCCCTTAGCTAAATTAACCCCACCTTGTTATCCTAGCAGTTGTCTCACAAGATCTAAAAGCTATATAAAACATGCACCTTTCATAAATAGGGGATTCCAAAACACAACATGTGGAAATCGGAAATCTCAGAGAGAGATAGCAACGATTCTACATAAGAGGAGATAAGAGTATTTTCTAGCAGTTTGAAAGCCTTGGCTGTGCAACGTCATATTACCCTTTCAATAATATTCCCCAAAGTCTAAAGTTACAATAAGAACACGCACTTGCCCTAGCTGAGATTCCTGTTAACCCCAAAACATATTACAGAATTTGATCTTCTGATCATGATGCCATAAGCACTCACTTTTAGACACATGAAAATGGGCAAAGTGATTACTCTCTTGCTGGAAGTTTCACGTTTGGGGTTGTTTGCAGGAGGCCCTGCATTTGTAAAACTGCTGCCCTTGTAGATGCAGAAATCTATTAATCTCCTTGTATATCTGCTTTAAATAAACAACCTTTTAAGATAGGTGATCCTGTTGTGTTTGGAGAATATATGGTTTTTGTAAAACATTAATTCTAGAAGCTATTTAGCCTATTACAGCTAAATAGCATTTTAATGAAGCAGAAGTTTGTTATGCTTACCGGCAGCAGGAGTACTGATCATATAACAACAGTAATGAGCAAGTTATTTCCTTAGCTAATACTGCAATGATGACATCAGTGTTGTTGCCAGGAGGCTTTCAAACTGCCTTGTACCACTTCCACTGCACCAGCACCAGGAGTTCAGATTCTTCATACCCAGATATAAGCAGACATAGTCATCTTTTTCCAAAGCAAAAAATATATATATTTCAAAAACATTTATTTCTGCTGATAGGCAATGTAGAAATTTTTATTTCAAGTTTACTTTTAACTTCTTATCTTTCTTTTATTTTAATAGAAAACAGCAGGGCCAGCTGCAGATATAGGCAAAGGAGGCAGGTTGCCTGCAGAGGAGGATGTTCAGGAAGCCAAACAATCCCAATAAAGAGCAGGCAAGCCCCACTTTTTACTCTGCCAAGGCCTTTTCTCCTGTGGAGAGGAAGACCACACATTTCAACTATTCATGCTACACAAACAACTGATTTCTAGTGCCTGCCAGCAAACTGACTCTCAGCGTGAGGGCTGCTAGTGTGCTCCTGTGGCAGTAGCATCTGACCCTCCTGACTCGCAGTCCCATCTCTGCCCCTTCCCTTTGCTGGAGCAGCTGAGCCCTGGCAGTGGTGGGGGAAATGTGAAGGATGAGGAGGTTGCTGCTTGCGTGGTAAGGAAGGCAGGCAAGGAGAAATGCGGCCTCCATAATCTGGAAATTGAAGAGTTGAGCCCAGTGAAGGAAGAAGAGGGACTCTTACTCCTGCTTGTAGGTCAGCCAGACACTCTCTTCCAGATACGGTACTGACAGAGAGAGATGTACATGGCAGAGAATCCCATATCTGGGAGAGGGCAGGGGGGCTAGCTGGATGCTGTGCTGCAACTTTTACCACGGCACGAAGCTCCGAAAGAGCAGGCTCCAGGCCTCAGGCAGAGCAGGCTGACCAGGGAGAAGGAGAATTAGTGGGATAAGGCCCTGCTCCTTCACAGTTTACCACATCCTGTCTGACCCCTCTGTCCAAATGACTGATATTACCATGATACTTTACTGGTATTGTGATAGGTTTTATAAAGGTGGTGAAAGATTCACGTGTTATCATCTACCACTAAAGGCACTGAAAGCTTTCATAATTTGTAAAAAAATGTAAATACTCATTCTGCAAAGCAACAGCTGTAATATTTGCTTTAGTATTAGATCGCAATTGTAGTCTGCAAAAATGGTTTTAACTGTCAACTTTGATTTATAAGTCTGTTTCCACTTTGGCCCTGTTTCTTTCTATACACACCAAAACCGATGGGGGAAAGCTATTGCTGCTTTTGTCTGACTTTTCTGTCTGTCTGCACTGCTAAAACTCTCAAGGCCAGGTATTTCACATTTTTACTCCTACAAGCTCTATTTCCCAATATGAGATCACTAATTTAAAGATAGCTCAGATATATTTATATTTATGTGACCTGAGATCAACCTTCATACCGATCTGTTATCAGTCCATAAGTATTCCTTTCCTAGCTGTCAATTTGGTTGTCCTTCAGTACATTATTCCAATTTTCCCTTACATTCCTTTGCACATTCATGACCGAGTATAGTTTTCCATCCATAGGCTACTCACTATAACACCACTTCTGTTTCCCCTTAACTCATCTCTTAGGTGCTGCCAAAGCATACATGATTGGATAACTGTTCTGCTCAAATGGCATTTTGTAGGCTGATCAATTATTGGTGTGGTTACTTTGCCTTCCTGTACTATTTTTTTTCATTATATGATAAAATGTAATTTCTTTGAGATGGAGCTTATCTTTTTCTTACATCTGTGAATTTTTTTTTTTAAGGCAGACAGTAAGTTTTACTTTCAGATTGGGACATCCAATTGATTTCAAAACAAAACAAATAATAACAGGTTGTAAGTTGAACTGTGATTGCAGCAGCAAGAAAGCAGGATGACATATAAAGAAAGGTTCACTTTTCTACTTTCCTTCAACACATGTGGGAGGTTTACTCTCACTTTACTCAAGTAAAGACTTGGGGACTTTATTTACCCTCATTACTGCCCGTGAAATCTAATTTTGCTACTAACTTCTTTCTGTGATCTGCCAGTCATACATAGTAAGCGATCCTCTCGATTTAGCTTATCCTTCATAGCCGTAAATTCTGGTATTCTTTTCTTGCTCAGGAATTTATTGCATACCTTTCACACACTGCTGTGATCACAATTGCTTTCCTCTGAAACATCCACCTTTCTCATCTACGTGACATAGTGAGGATGTTGCACATGGATTACTTGCCAGCAAGCAATACAGACCTAACATTTTCAAACCCTATTTAATCGTAAGCTTCAGGTTCCCAGTGCTCAACAACCTACTTAATGATTTTGTTTACTAGATTTTTTTCCTCAATATAATTGCTGAATATTACTGCTATTAATTTCCACAGTGCCTTAATCTGGGACTCTCTAAATTCTTAATAGACATTAATCTGTCCCCTATGGAATATTATGAATTGTTATGAATCCACTTTTCAAGTAAAGGAAAACAAGATACAGAAAAGTTAATGAATTTCACACGGTCAGGCATATCCTTCCTGTCAACACTGATATTTTTAAGTGGTTTCAGGAATGGAATGTTTAACTCTGCTATAAGGTGTTTACTGTTAGTATAATAATCAATGATTGTCCCTAACGGATCAGTTTTCTAATGCAGATAGGACTGAAGCATATGATGGAGGCAGCCATAAAAGACTGGCCTCTTCACCCTCTGTACTATGCCTGTATAAACACCCTTCATGCATGTAACACATGATTTACTTCCTGACAGGCCTTTGTATCTTTTAAAATCTCTCTATATGTACAAGAGCATTTTTTACTTGAAGTTCAAGGTAGTGAAAAGGGAAAAAAGGAAAGCTCTAACTGTGTTTTCTTTAAATTTAAGGCATAGAGTGGTTCGATTTAGTCTACAGATGATATTGAACCACAAATCTTCAGAAGTATATATCAAGATTGTCATAATTCATTATGGTCTTCTTCTGTACATGGTCAAGCAAATAATGAGGTTAAAATACTGCGGTCTATTCCACCTCACACATACCACAGAATGAATGGAATGTTCTTTACTGTTCAGCTCTAGCTGTAATAGGAAGTACACAGAGGTTAGCTAATAGCTGAATCCTAATTCATGGCTCAGTAACTGGAAGTTGCAAATTTCCTGGTGTTTCTATGAGTTCAAGCATGCTTCCCATTATCTTGGACATGGCACAAAGCGTCCGGGTTACCAGCAGGAATGAGAGGATGCTGATGACCCTCCTGGCCGTTGCAATGGAGGCCATCCATCGTGGCTGTGCAGCTTGTATTGTGCTATTGTACCCCAACTTTTCTACTGTTTGGATACTCTAGAAATGCAGTAGGGAGCTACGGCACTGACTAGTTTTCAGTGTCTTGGTTTCTAGATTTGTTACGTCATTTAGAGGGGAATGTCTTGTTAGGCAGTCATCTTGAAGTCGTCCTTCATTTCAGCTAGCTTAAGATAAAAAGAAATTATTTATTCGCAAGATTAAAAATAGGCAACAGAATTACAAAGGTTTATAGAAGACATAAGTGAAAAAGTAAAAGAAACATTTAAACTACATATACTAATTTCAATAATATCCTTGATGTCAAAAGTCCTGTCTTTCTATATATCTTACGCTCATGCTATACCATTAGAAAATCTCTCTTTTAATGTGGCATATTAGCTTGCATAGCCGATCTCTTGTATAGCATTTGAAGTCCTTCTGGGGAGGTCCAGACAGATTTAATCTTATTCCACAGAATTTATTTTATTTCCTCTTAATCCAAGAGATGGTCTGGCCATTTTTTAAAATTCAAATAAGCAGTTTCATTTGCCAGAAGATATGAATGCTTCTTTGTTAGAACAGATGTCATTTACTACAGTGATTGTCTATTTAATGACTGCTTGCCTTAACAAGGGGTATAACTTGCCCCTTCATCCCTTTGGTAATTTTGATGCTTCAGCATAAAGTGTTTCCTCTATTGAACATTAATTCTATGATGTCAATTGGTTTGCTCACAAAAACGCTCGATACAAATATCTGCATGGGATAAATATGTTTATCTTATGACTGGATATTGACTGCACTCAGACACAAAGGTAAATGAAGGCACTGGGATGACAATCTATCTCCCACATATTCCCTGGACTTTTCTGTCTTTAAGTAAATGAAGATTTTGGGCCCAGTTCCTTAATGGCTGCAAACTGACCTACTTGCATGGACTCTAGAGACTGAGGACAGGGCTAAGTTGTCTTTAAATAAATAAATAAATGTGTATATAAGTAAAAATAGCCTGGAAGAACGGTAGACTTTTTTAGCTTATTGACTAAACTAAAATGTAAGACAAAAAGTTTAGTCTTGATTTGAAATGTACAATTTTTGTTGTCTTGTCAAAAAAACCCCCCACAAACCTCTTAGGTCAAACAAAAATGTGCATTTGTGCCATATTTAAATATTTAGGTATTTTTAAACATAAATAGGCAAGTTTTGAAATGAAAATTTATTTAGCTATTTTAAAAAGGAGATGTTAATTTTTTCCTAGTTCTTTTTCAAATGTAACACATTGATGACAATTGTTTTGTGAATCAGACCAGTTTGCCCTGCTCCAAATATACTAATATTATTGGCTGAAGAGATAAATTAAAATCTGAGCATAAGAAAATTATGAATTCATTAGTTGTAACACATTTGGAGTCTTGACAAAATAATTTTATTACTAAAAATTGCAAAAGAATGGATTTTTTGATGATGACTCTGGAAACAATTCTTATGGAAAAAAAACCACAATTCTTTATAAATATAATCAACAGTTTACAGTAAAAGGAGGACATTTCTCAAAAATAGCAAACAAAATCAGTCAGAGACAGTTCTGTGCATTAAAGAACTTCTGAATGTTTTTTTTACTACGACTGAGTCTCCAGCTGTTTGAGTGAAGCAATAACTGACGCTTCAAAGTATAAAAGTCTCTAATAATGCTAAAAGAAGAGAAAAAAATATTTCTCCTTAGCAATCCAAGTAAGTGCATGAATATTTTTCGGATATGTTTGTTTATTTTGTTCTAATATAAAAGTGTTTCTCCTACAACATGCAAAACTTAATACCGTCTCTCATTATAGCACTGGGACTATCACGAATGATCAACTTTGCTTGCTTCTCCTATTGTATTGCTTTCATTTTACGTATTACTTAGAAATAACTTACTCTGTGGGATGTGTTGACCATGGCCCTACAATCCACAGTGAGGTTCTCTCTAGGGGATGAATTGTGCAATACCAGTTCATCTTTAGAAACAGGAAAATATTACTCCCTTCCTCTGATTAGCTCCTCATTTAAAAAAATGCTTTACAATTTTTCTGTAATTTGCAAATGTCAAACCAAATTCCCCACCAATATAAATAGGTACAACTTAGTTGCCTTAATTTCCTTGACAACAATTTGCAAATTTCTCTCTTCAATGTTATTTCCTGCTCTCCATTTAGATTTGGCTCTCTAGTATCTCAAAAATATTTATTTTTTAACTATCCTTACCCGGTATCATTGAAATAATTAAATCCTAACATCTTAATGCCATAGTATTCCTTCACGTTCAAATTTCTCGTCACGTACATCAGTCTGGTATCGGCCATTATCACTTCTGGGTGCCAACGTATCTAGTCTAGATATGAGGTCTACTACAATGTTAAATGCTTTTATGAAGTACATTTGCGTATGATTCAAAAAACGAGTGAAGTAGTCTCCATGGCATGTGATAGCGGCAGCTCCATTAGTTACCATGGAATATATTTTACAGTTTGCGAAAAATAAATGCACTAAATATCAAACCCTAAACTGCCAGGTTTATCTCACAATCAGATAATGGTTTCGTTATAATTTTGTTTGTTGTTTAGGCATTCCTTAACAAATTCTCTTCACTAAGTGGACTGAATTTGACTCCTTATTGCCAAGACCAAGCTACACGAAAATTTTAAATGAGGTGGAAGGAGTCAAAACTCCTTTCCAAAATGATAAAACTAATCTCTGGTTAAAGGTGCAGATACAAAAAAGGCTTTGGGAAAGGTCTGACTCGGATTTGAATCAAGAGAATTTGGTTTCAGGAAGCACCACATCATGATCCTCTTCTTTAATAGCAGTACCTATTGATCCTGTTGAAAACTGGATCCCAACTACAAGGCAATGAAGCTGTCCTAATGGCTTGAGCGCTGTTTGGGAACTGACATGAAGTAGAGTTAAGTAGAAGTGTGGTTTGCTTTCATCTATCTTCATCATCTCCTTGTTATCTATTTACTGTTGTCTCTAAACCTACTAAGTGCATTATTAGCGAATTTTAGTGAAAGAATTGTTTATTTTCTCTACATTAACATTTGTCAGCTATTACAGTCAGCTTCAGATTAACCAGGAAATAACATGGCATTCTACGCTTATGGATGAAACATTCCTTAAAAACAAGGCACTGGACCAATCTTGAGCTCAATGATGCAAAAACTGAAGGGAATTAAAGACATACTAGCGCTACTCTTCCGAAGAGCTGCGTGATTCAGTTTGGGAGCTGATACTGCAGGATGCAAACTGGAAGAAAGTGCTTCCGTTAGCAAGGGGCTGTCTGGGGAACACAGCAGGTCAGTGGTGAGAGTATTCAGCCCTGAAGAGCCTCCGGCTGGTTTGGTTAATTTGTTTCGTATGGCCCTCAGGCTTCACACTAGTCACTACTGGTTTATAGCTCATGCCCAGACCTGAGTTATTGGAAACTCTTTTCTTCCATGAAAACGTCTCTTTTCCTCCTCTTCCTTTTCTTCTGCTTCCTCCTCGTAGTCTTTCATGTGATCCAAAACCCACCTTATCTCATCTAGTGCTTCTAACCTGTCTTGAAATTCCTTCAGATGTTCCTTTTCTGCCTGTGTCAAATGCACATTGTTTGTCCTTCCTAGAAAACCTTTCAAACTTGGCCCATATTACCTCCTCTTCTCCTAGAAGTAGGTCTCATGTTCTTTTACGCCACAGTACTCTCAGGGCTGACCTGATAGTAATCATTAATAGAGTAAACCATAAAACAAAGAAGTAAATGTACTTTGATAAGTAAGTAAGTCAAAAACTGACGTGTTAAATGTTGCTTGTGCTTTTTGGATTTGCATCGCTGCAGAGAGCTCCAACGTTGGAAGTACGGAAATGTAAAAAGAGAGTAAATTATAGCCCAGCTTAACAATATCTACTAAAGAGAGGGAAATGGCAATAGCCCTGGCTAGAAGAGGGGAGAAAGCGGGAAGCAGCTGCAGCGCTGGTTAGGAGGCAGCAATATAGCTTGAGGACAGTAGTGCGAGAAAGCAGGCGGGGACTTGGGTGAGCAGCTGCGAAGGGTTCCTACGAGATGGTGAAAGCAGCAGGAGAAAGGAGGATGTGGGACAATGGTGGCAGTGACATACAAAAAGGTTCAGAATTACTGTGTCGGATTGCCGTAACCGACTTAACGTGTTTCTGAGATGGCTCCCAAAAAGGCGAAATCTATGACTTACTGCCATCTACTGGAATATAGTATTCACGTCTAATTCACGTTTTACTGATACAACTACATTTAATTGTTTTAAATATTCCTTTACCAAGATGTGAAGTAAGAAATCCTCCCCAAAGCCCATAAAAAAAGAAAAAAAGGTCTCAGATGCAACGTAGGCCTGGAGAAGGCTGTCCAAAGGCAGCAAGGTTGCTGCTTTCTGAGGTGCCAAAACGACGACCGTGATTTCCCGAGAAAGCTCAACCTTGCATCACCTAGAAAGGAACGTTAATATTATGTTTCTTACACGTCTCCTAGTCAGGACTGGTTTCATTCAGTTAGGCCTTATCTGATGCCTACTGCTTTGCTGTCCTCTGTGAGAGATTCACTACTGAGTGTCACTGCGGCTCACGTTGCGCGTGGCTCCACACTGCGACGACACGCAGTGCCCTATTTTCAAAGCACAGAGTTAGCTCCGGCCAGAGCAGCAGCCCTCAACAAAGCAACTCCAAGCTCGGGACAGCTCGTATTCCCCCGCGCCGGCACGGAGGCGCTCGCTGCCTGCTTTGTGGATGCCCACGGACGTGGGGGGCGGGGAGGGAGGGGGGGAAGACCTTCCCCCTGGAGGACGGGTCACCGCCGGGTGGCTGGGGAGGGCAGAGCGGCTCCGCGGTGCGCGGAAAAGGGGGGCGCCCCAGCGCGGCTGCCGCCCGCCCCAGCGCGGCCGCAGGGGGAGGGGAAGGGAGGGGAGGGGCGCGCGCGAAGGGCCGTTCACTCGGCGCCGGAACGCACGTTGGCCGTTGTAGGAGGGGGAGGAGCGAGCGGGCGGGCGCGGAGGGCTCTGGGGGCTGAGCGCGGGCCGGCGGCGGCCGTTGCCCCGCCCCCGGCGCGAGGAGGGCGCGCGCCTGGGCCGGGCCGGGCCGGGCCGCGGAGATGTTCGTGGCGCGCAGCATCGCGGCGGATCACCGCGACCTCATCCACGATGTCTCCTTCGACTTCCACGGGCGGCGCATGGCGACGTGCTCCAGCGACCAGAGCGTCAAAGTGAGCGGGAGCCGCCGGGCCTGGGCGGGGCGGGGAGGAAGAGGAGGCACCGTGGCGCCTGCCCGCGGAGCCCGGCACCGGCGCGGCCTGCAGGGCCCACCGCGCCGCCGGCGGGCACCGGCCGCGGCCGTGCGGAGCCGCCGGGCTCGGGGGCCGGCCGGCCGCCGCTCCGCCCTGCCCGGCGCGGCGCGGCGGGCCTCCAGGCCCGAGGGAGCCCGTCCCTCTCCCCGCTCCGCCTTGTGGCGCCGAGGCCTGGGAGCGAAGCGTCGCTCCAGCCGCCCGGGAGCCGCCGCCCCGGCGGGCGGGCGACCGGCCTTCGGCCTCCCCCGGGGACTGCGGAGGGCAAATGCTGCAGAAAGCCCCAGCTGCCGTTCTTGAGCTAAATGATTGCGCCCCCAGACTTCAACGGCAGGGACTGTAAAGCCACAATGTATTTATACATAATGCTTTTTTTAATATATATATATGCACACACACATATATACACATGCACATGTGTATATAGTATGTATATATGTAAGTATATATATACATATACATGTGCAAACGCACACACAGACACAGGAATACATAATTTTTTTCGACCCCTTGCTACAGCTGGGAAAACCACACAAGCACCTGATTCTCCTTTTTGGATTTGAAACAGGAGCAGTAGTTTTTGTAGTCTGTTGTTTTCGTGTCACGTGGGATGACGGGACTGTGTGCCCCAGTACCCAGAGAGGCTTTTCCTATCGGTATTAATTGGTCTAAATAGATATGTTCTTTTTCCTGACAGCTCTTACTTTTTTTTTTTTTTTAACATCCTTAAACCATTGTGGCTACAGCAGTGCAGTTTTATTTTGTGTCTTCTGAAAAGCTGTATTTATTTGAAGGCACTAAGGGAGGAAGCCGACGTCTCATACCGAAGCGCCGACAATCAACAACTAGCTGAAACGTTCTGTGCGTGCTCACACAGATAAAATGCTAGAAACCTTTATTTCACACTCCTTTAGAGGAACTAAAATCATGATAAATGGAAAGTTAATTGCTTTTTCCATTATATGAGTATAGGGAGAAGAGGTTACGTACTGTTAGATTTAAGGTATTCAGTTTGCAGAGGGCAATAATAGCATTTTTTTTTCTTTTTTAAGTTCTGGAAAATGGCCGATAAAACGTTAGCACTTTTCAGTAAATAGCTGTCTAATTTAGATGAGGCTTAAAAATAAGTAAACAGCCCCTCTTCCCTTCCCCGCACTTCAAAAAAAGCCCACTCAAGCATGTAAGTCAGCCTTTGATCTGGATTAAGTATATAAAACGTAAAGCTTAAAAGAGAATATACTTAAGAAAGGTGCCATAAGGTAGATGAAATTTAGGAACAATATTGTTCAGTGGTATAAAGTTACTTTCCAGTCATACCAGTATCTCTTATAAGAGAGTCTTGAGAAATTTTACTCTAACGAGAATTTTACAACACTGCTTAAATAGCAGTATATCTGTTATTTGGTGTCTGTTTTAGGTCCCCTCTGCCTTAGGTGGGCCCTGCAGAATAGGAATCGGGCAGCAATTTTTGTGGAGTTGGCCTGGTGAACTGATTATAACCAAGGTTGTATTAGAGATCCAGAATGACAAAAGTGAGACAATGTTATTTCAATACGGTTATACAGTGAATGAGTGAGAAACAAGGAGTGGCTGCCAGGTGTCTGGAGTTGTCTTTCCTTGATGAGATTCATGAGTTTCTTCATGATTTCTCTGAAAAAGTTGCAAAGACAAGATTTTTGGGAAGTTGAGAAAAATTATTGACAGGATGGTTATAATTCAGGTCAGACATAGTATGAACCAAATCTGTTAACCTACTGGGATCAGTTTCTCTTTGCTGTCCTACTCTGTCCTTTGTGATTGCCAGAAGCCACCTCGAGGTTTTGGAACTATCTGTGAGCACATGCCATGGTGAGGATCATAGGAGTGCTATGGTAAAATGGAGTAATTTTGGCATGCCCATGGAATGTAAGATCAAAGTGAAGAGATGAGAATTGTAATAATTTGTCTTCTGTAAAAAAAAATAGGAGACCTCATACTGTAGTGGGTTTTGCAGATGTGTGGCTCTTCCTCGGACCTGTATTAAGGATATTTTCAAGGTTGAGTGAAGTGTAGTAGTGTACTGGACCAGAAAGGATTTTCTGGAGGGAAATAATTTGTGGTCCTTTTTTTTTTTTTTTTTAAATGACCCTGTTTTTTTTATACAACTTGTATATAAAGTTTATTTAGTAGTATGATTGTATTTTGATTTCTCAATAGGTCTGGGACAAAAGTGAAAACGGGGATTGGCATTGCACTGCCAGCTGGAAGGTTTGTATTGATAATAATTACACAGTTAGACCGTAATTTCTCCCATGTTTTGTCAAAATGTACTTAGTTTTTGTGACTTGTAGAGTATAAATACTTCTGTTTCTTGTAGATACAGTGTTCCTTATAATAAAACAGCCTTCTCCACTTCTAAAAAACATCTGTAACACCTCTCACTTAAAGCAGAGGCTAGCGTGCAGTCTTGTACCATTAATTAATTACCTTGGCAGAATTTGTTACCAATAGACATACTGGTAGCAGGAATAAGGAAGTTGGAAAACAATATCCGCATTTTTAATTGAATGTCTCCTTTTTGCATATTCTAAAACTTTAAAAAAGGAAGAGGCTGGTCTATTAAATGTTACAACATTGGGCCTCCTCTTTATTTTTTTCATAACTTTTCTGAGAACTGTGACATACAAAGACCAGTCTCTATGCTTCATCAGGATAACTGGGGCATTGAGCTTGTCAACTGTCTGTAAACTTCTATTTAATAGGACTGCAATACAGTAAACCGTATAAAGGGAAATGCAAGTGAAGTCTTTGAGTTCTCTTTCTTTAGAGAAAGAAGCATTCAATTGACTAGGTATGAAAGAGGAGCTCCTTATGAAGAAGGAGAAGATAAGTAATGCTCCACTTATGCTTCAGAAAAGTAGGGGGAGCTTAAAAAAAAAAAGGGCTTGGTAACGGCTGAAAGTTGAAAACAAAGCTGTAATTTTTGCATCAAGGCAAAATCTTTTTTTTTCTCACTTGTTGGAACTTAGAATTTAAAGGAGTGATAAATAACATCTTGAAATAGATTTGTAGTAATTATCTTTTAATAATTAACCGATAGTAGCAAGATTTTGCAGTGTTTATAGAAATAAACAAAATCAACGGTTCCTATGTAACTTTGAGCTTTATAAAAGTGCATATGGTTCAAAGGAATAGTCTTCCAACTTCCTAGGATTTATTTCTTTGCAGTAGAAAGGTATGAAAATCTACTTAAAAATCAGGCATGATCACTTGGAATAATAGAGTAAGTATGTTTCCCTAGGTTACAGTGTTCTGGTTTTTATCTTTCAGACACACAGTGGATCTGTGTGGCGTGTGACATGGGCTCATCCTGAATTTGGGCAGGTCCTTGCTTCCTGCTCTTTTGATAGAACTGCAGCTGTATGGGAAGAAATAGTGGGAGAGTCAAACGATAAGCTCCGAGGGCAGAGTCACTGGGTGAGACTTTGATGTATTAATTACAGGTTTTATCTGTTTCCATATAAACGTATTTTCCATTCCTCATTGATTCCTTTACTTTTTATAAAGGACTGAAGCTTTCAAATGTTTAAACGCTAGAATTAAGCAGAAGGCTGAAGATAAATTGTTCCAAATACTGAGTGACTGGACATTTCTGTTCCTGCAACATATTTTCTATTCCTAGTGGTCAGAGGGTGCCATATTAACCCTGTTGTGTTAATATGAAATGTTCCTGACTGGCTATTTTTCATCACTCTTGTTAATGTATAGGGTAAGCACTGTAAAACCTCTGTGTTAACAGCTGAATAGCAGCATTAAGACCAATGAGTGTCATTTCTATTAGCATTTCCTGATAAGATATTCCCCATGAAAACCTGCAGACATGATTCCATCTATAGCAGAATTGAAGTTTGTGCTTTCTTTCTTTGAGGTAAGTGCTTATTGGAGCTCTCTCACACTGTTCTTTTTCCTCTTTCAAGCAATAGCTCATGTTTGGAGGAAAAACATTTCACTCACAAATAGATTTTTTTGGACAGCATTTTACAAAGGGAATTCTAGATCTAAGCAGATTATTTTGCAAGTATTTTTCGTGCATGTGTCAGTATGATCTTTCTGTCTCTAATATTTTGTTTATTTTACGTTGTTAAAATATCTGCAGTATCTGACGTTTTATAATATTAAAATACATTATTGTGAAAAGTTAGGTACCATTGGCACCCAGTGGGGTGTGAAATCTGACTTGCCCGCACAGGAGGCTGTTGAGACTTGTAATTTTCAGCTCAAACTCATACCTCTTAGCAGGAGAGGAGACAACTTGAAAAAACAAGGGTTTACAGTTGTTCCTTTTTCATCCTAGCTAATCTTTCTATCAGATGTCTTTTGAGTTCACCCACTCTATTATCAGAAATATTTATTGTTCTGATACTTCTTACTGAGAAAATACTTCAAGGTAAAATTAGAAAAAAGCAGCAGATGAAAGCACTGAAGTTTGAAAGCGGCAACAGTAGGCTTGACGGTTAGCGTTGTCGCCAATATGAATGAAGAGGACAGTTTCAAACTGCCTGTGGTCAAAGGCATGCAGTAATCTTATTTTGTATATTATATGTTTTTTTCCCAAGAATCTAATCTGAACAACTCTTGCTGGTCTCAGGACCTTTGTGTCACTGTGAGTATATCCCTGTTTGGAACTGCATCAGTGCAGTGATCTGTTACTTCTTCTGTGAAGCTGGTGTATAAAGATTTTCTTTTTTTTAATTTTTTTTTTTTTTTAGTTCTAGATGGAGGAGTTAGTATGTGAAATGCGTATGGTTAGATGATGCTTTGAAGTGGTGCTGTCAGACTTTCATTGGCTTTTTTTATGGTATAGGTTTTTGATGGGAATTGCTAGCGTTTCCTTCAACAATTTCTGCCTTTGTTTACAGGTAAAGAGGACAACTCTAGTGGACAGTAGGACATCTGTTACAGATGTTAAGTTTGCTCCCAAGCATATGGGTCTTATGTTAGCAACTTGTTCAGCAGATGGAGTTGTAAGGATTTATGAAGCTCCAGATGTGATGAATCTCAGTCAGTGGTCACTGCAGCATGAAATCTCATGTAAGCTAAGCTGCAGCTGCATTTCTTGGAACCCTTCAAGGTAGGTTATTAAGCCTGTAGGTGTTGTGTTGCTGTGTGAGGATTTAAGCAGAAGATCCAAAGAATTCTGAAATGTTATAGAGCAAAATCCCAAAATATGCACAGAGAAAGTTAAGTATACATTAGGGCTGGAAAGAACCTGCTGACAATCCCTGTAATAAAGTCGATTTGGCTGAGCCAAAGAAGTATTATAAAAATTCTCCCGTTCTGTGTGAAAAATGCTCTCAGCCTAATTACTTCTAGCAACTAATAAGCTAAAGAGCTACCGAGTGCCTTTTATTTATTCCACAAAGCTTAATTGAGATTTTCCTATGAGAAAGTGTTTATAAAGGGACATTTTTTTTTTTCTCACTTTCTTTCCTTAAGAAAGATGCTGCAATAGATAATAATTTTGACAATTCTAACAAAGACGTGCCCCTGGCAGGTGCAATAGAATGTATTGTGCTAGGAATCACAAGGACGTTGCTCACAGAAATACAAAGCCACTGTTCCTTTAGTTGTACCATCAGGGGCTCCGTGGTGCACTTACCTGCTTGGACAGGAAGGAATGAAAAGATATTGTGGTGGTTGGGTAGTCTCTGCCCAGAAGAATACATGTGAGCAGAGGTCTCCCTTTGATTCGTATCTCACAACCTCCCCAACAATAACAGGAAGGGAGAAAATAATGCAGGGCTGAACTGCCTTGGAGTCTGTTAGCTTCAGAAATACTGAATGTCTTTTCCTATGGAAGCAGTGATCTGTATCCTGCTGATACTTTTCTTTTTCTTTATTCACATAGTCATAATCTGTGCTGAACGATTAAAGTACAGACTTTCTCTTTGATTCACTGGATTGTGTTCAAACTGATAAAATTAGAACTCATCTATATTTAGCCTATAAATGTAATCCCTCTTCTGAAACCTGAACGAAATCTTGTTAAATCATGAAGTAAGAGTAGTGGATAGGATGCGGACTCTGCTTTGTAACGTATGGGAAATTCTTGATTGTGGATGACTACGTAAATTCAATTCTGTTCTCTGGATAAATGCATTATCATGATCTTGAATTGCCAAATAATGTTTCTCCAATAATTTATCTGTATTTGATGTGTAAGGTGGGCATTCAAGACAACAGAATTGAGGTTGCACAGATAATTGAATGACGCTTACTAATGTTTTATTGTGTTTTTTTATTTTTTTAATAGATGTATATCTGAAATCTTTTACATTTTTTGAATACTTTTTTTTTTTTACTTTCTATGAAATAATCGATAAATGTAAAAGTATTTACTATTTTACCTTCTAGTTCTCGAGCTCATTCTCCAATGATAGCTGTAGGAAGTGATGACAACAGTCCGAATATATTGGCTAAGGTTCAAATTTATGAATATAACGAAAACACCAGGTATGCTAAACGACTAACCAGTATAACATTTATGGGTCTTGGAACAGTTTTTAATATATGACCTTTTATTTCATACCTATCATTACACGTGAAGAGGAGCGGTAAATGATATATTCCTTCCTTGGTTTTGTCTGTGAAGAGTTTGTCTTGGAAAAACTGCCCAGAGTAATTGATACTTGTTCCTGTGCCACAGGATGGGAAAAAGGAAGAGGGACCTCAAAATGTTTTCTGATGTTAATGGACGTTATGGATTTTGATAATTTTGTTCTCAGTGTGGAAATGCCACTGTTCTTACCAGCGTTTGCAAATGGGAATTGCTGTTTCTCCTTGTGTTAATTTATGTATTTAATTTTGCACGGGGAGTTAATAGGACCAGAGTTAATGCTTGAATTGGCCTGCACTAGGCACTGTTTTTTAAAGGCTGTCTTAAAGATGCTGAAAAATGTAACACTGCAGTGTTGAAGAGAAAAGTATGCTTATAATGGCAGGAAGTTCTGTGAATTATTAACCCGCTACAGAAGTTACATGGTTCAGTTTGTAGCGTTAAGGATTCAGAACCAGAAAATGCCAGGAAGTGTATGCACAGCCAGTTCCAAGTTAATTAAGAGATGGCAAAGAACTTCTGTTTCATTCAGAAAGATTGCCATGTGGACCTAGCCAAGGTGTTTTGTGGGTTTATGCCTTGCTTCAGATAATGTTCTCTGTGCATTCACAATAAATGAAAGTTGGTGTAACTTATCTTGTGGTGAGAATATAGTGGAATGCACGTTTATTAGACAGCAAAGTAGGCAGATAGTGGTTGTCTTACAAGCACAGAAATTGAATAAGTTATTGGAACATAAATTCCTTTTAGATTTGTGAATGGAATAATCTTTTTATTTCTCTTTTCAGTTCTCGGAAATAAGTTGTTTGTACTGGAAGCCTTGCTTTGTTTTATGATTCAGCCCACTGCTACTAGTAGCAATTGTTATGTATCTGATGTATTCAATTTCTTAAGAAATCAGCTTGTAATTATTACTTTCAATTTAATTTGTGTTAAGAAAATGTTTTTCTTTTTGCAGGTCTCATCACTAGTCCCTCTTTCCCCTGTTTCCCCTATGTGTGATTCATCTAAATTACATCACTGGCAATTTTGATGGCACTTACGACTAATTTATTATCTGCTGTCCTGCAGGAAATATGCAAAAGCAGAAGCTCTAATGACAGTCACAGATCCTGTACATGATATTGCCTTTGCTCCAAACCTGGGAAGATCCTTCCACATCTTAGCTGTAGCAACCAAAGATGTACGAATTTTCACACTAAAACCGCTAAGGTGAGCTTAAAAGGAATATAATTTGGCATGATATGATGCATACAATATAGTCTTACTTTAATAGTATCTGGGAAGGAAAGAAATTACCTATAGCTGTTTAAATAATTTAATCTATGCCGAGTCGTTTCTAGGAGCCTGATTTTTAAGAAGACAAGACTATGAGCAAGACAATAGTTTTGTCTGAATCTCTCTTAACATTCCTAATCTAGTAACAGTTGTTACATAAACTCCTTGAAGGACCTAGTCCCTTCTCTTAATTTGCAAATTCAAGGCAGACCTTTGAACACTTGTGTATAGAACTGTCATTTTTCTCTTAAACAGGAAAGAGTTGACGACTTCTGGAGGATTAACAAAATTTGAAATTCATATTGCGGCTCAGTTTGATAATCACAATTCCCAGGTCTGGCGAGTGAGCTGGAATATTACAGGCACGGTGCTTGCCTCCTCTGGTGATGATGGCTGTGTTAGGCTATGGAAGGGTAAGAATTCTACAGGTTGTCCGCTTGAAGTACAGTTAGCTTTATGGTATGCTAAAAATATACTTAAGAAAACTTAATATATTATTATTGGAGTCTTACATTCCTTTTAGATTTTTGGATAGTAGATCTTAATATTCCTGTGTGCATTTGGAAAAGGAAATAACTTTTTGTGCTTGAACATTTGTTTTGCGGTATGTTTTAGGCTGCTGTGAATAGTTGTTACTGTAATAACTGGAAAACCCCAATTGTTTCTCACTGCATTAAAGTGATAGAAAATTGTTTAAATTAATATACGTGTAGCATTGCTTTCTTTGCCTGCTACCAAAACCAGAAAATCTCTATTCATGACAACAGCATTCATGTAAACTGTTCTTTCTGGAGTTTTTTTCTGTTCAAATTTCCAAAGCAGCAACAAAAATCAATGACAGTTTCCTCAGCCAGTTTTCATTTGGATCTCGGTTAGCGTTTTAATAATGACAAAGCTAACTCATTCTTGCTAGTGAACAGAACTGGCATTTAAATAATGGGTACGCAGAGACTGTCAGACAAACAAAAGGCCAGATTCTCAGCTGTTTTGAATGTATGTATCTGTATTGAAGTACAATTCTAATTCACACTAGCTGCGTAGCCATTGAAACATCATAGTTGTTTCAAAAGCTGAGCTTCTGGAAATAAACTAACTTTGTTTTGTTTATATATATTTTTGCAGCTAATTATATGGACAACTGGAAGTGCACTGGTATACTGAAAGGTAACGGGAGTCCAGTCAATGGTAGTTCTCAGCAGGGAATTTTTAATGCCTCTCTAGGTTCAGCCAATACAAGCCTACAGAATTCCCTGAATGGATCGTCTGCTGGCAGGTAGGCTAACTAGTACAGACAGTGAATTTCAGAAAATACTCTTCTCTGAATCTTCTGAACTCTTAATTTGGCTTCGTTTTCATGTCTGTTTCATGTTTAAGTGCAATGTCATTTATTGCTTTAATACTTATCCAGGCTCTTTTGTTTTTGCTCTGAGGTGGTGTATGTTATGCTAGTGTTAAGAGGAAAACCAACAAAACCATGACCAATACTGAATCATTTGGTTTAAATAAGTAATGCAAACAATTGTTTTCACTTTATCACTTTCTCATTGTTAAAAATATTTTTGAAATAGTTTCAAACAAGGAGAAACTTCATCGTACTGCTGAGTAACAGCTGCCCTCTGTTTGAGATGTGTTTTTATAAGTTCAGTGAGAATACCAGGCACTATTTCCATTTTTGATTGGGATAATGCAGCAAAAAGGAAGTGGAGAAGGATATTTCATAATGTATAGTTTAATAATCATATATTGACTTTAGTTTTTTTTAGTTGCATTTTTGCAGGTATAACATTAATGGAATAAAAGTTCTGGGGTTTTTAATCTTGCTGATTCGTAAGGAGTTCTTACTGCAAATTAATGTTCTTTCTCCTTTATGCTTTTATTTTGTCATGATTGCTGTTTAGTAGGTAACTTTAACTGCCTTAACTGAAATAAGTAGTTTTTAATCTGTCCACACCAAAATCTAGAAATACTCCCGATAAACTATTGAATCCTGCATTGCATGGTGGAACGTGTGCAGTCGCTTTACAGGATGTGTCCTATTTAGAGACCTCATGGGACCAAATTCCACAGCAGCAAGTTCTAAGTTTTGTGGCCACAGTTACTTTTTCTAATGCCATGGAATTACCTCCCTTTCCATCCATATACAACAACTAATGGGGCTTTCAGTTTAAAATACTCACCTGTGAAGTACTATCACAGTTTGCTTTTGGAGAGTTTTGGTACGTTTGGTTTCTTTTCCCTTTGGCAGTGAATTCTGAAAGGCAGTTCTGACGTCCAGACCCCTAGCTCTGTTGAATAGAGAAAAGCTTTCACGTTAACCTCCTATAAGATAGATGGGAGAGGAAGAGGTGGTTACAGTTCAAGTTCCCAGCAAGAATGAAGGCCAAAATGATACTGATCATCTAGCTCCAGGAGGTGCTACTTATTTCCTAGCCAAAGTGCTGAAACACAGTCCTGTCTTGGAAATGCGATGTCTAAAGCTGTATAATTGTATTTGCCTGGGCTCCTGTAGGGAGATAAAGGCCATTTTGTACCCCTTTGGCGTAGGGTGTGGTTTCACAGTCTGGTCTGAAACTGTGCTGCTGGCAGCAAGGCAGTCCTACTCTACTCCAGTGGATGTTTATATTTTTTCCCTTAAGCTGGTAGTAAGCCATTGTGAAACTGAAACTTCAGCATTTTTTTTACTCCTCACAGGCAAGAATTATTTTAGACTCCTGCCTTTGTTCTACATTTTGAAAGTTTTTGTTGTTGTTATTTAGAAATTACTCGGGGCTCCAGTGTGGGATTCACTTTTTGTTACAGAATTAAGTCTGTGGCTGTGGAATTTCAGAATATGTGTTTTTTTGTCTTAGGACAGAGCCTTACTGTAAAAAAGATGCACTTAACTACTTGTTTTCTCTTGTAATAACATTGACTTGAACTGCATAAACATCGTTGCTAACTTTTTTTATTAATGGATTAACATTTTAAATAAAGATTTATGTACTGACATTTGTCCAAATTGGTATGATGTACAGAATTTATTTTGTCTGTGACTGTAGATGCTGCGCTTCAGTGTTTATATATTTAAACACTTAAAATAGCTAAAGCATTGCCAGATTTCAGTCTTTGGAGAAGTTTAATGTGTTAAAACACATCTGATCATCAAAGTGGGTTAGCAGTCGAAGTTGCTTTAGAATGATTGACGATGTAGATTGTTGGGGGAAAAAAGTCGGTAGTGCTGTATTGTTATGCTGATAATCGTGTGTGTCCAGATCTGTGATACGATTTCCCTTCTCCATTTGTATTATGTCCTTTTTAACAGAAAGCAGAGCTGATATCAAGCTAACTGGAGTAACTTTGGTGTTTTGCTGCTTGTTGCATGCACACAGGAATGGAAAGCGAACTCCTTTTTCCCCTCCCCAACGCCGTTTGACCTCTCCCAAGACACCAGCAGCCAGCTAACTACTAAACGCAGTTCAAAAGGCCTTTCTAAAACACATTGTGTACTTTTTTTTTTTTTTTTGGACTAGCCAACACAGTTTGATACTGTTGGAACATCTGATAGAAAAATAATTGGAGAGGCTCCTTGTGGAAAAAATTTCCATCAAAACAATTTTTGGGAAGGTTAAATTAAAATGAAATTAAGGCTAGTTCATGAGTGAAAATGAGAATTTTTTTGTCCTTGATTGGGATGGGAGGAGGGAAGTGACCATTAAAATATTCACGGAAATTGTTTCGATAGCTGATTGTTTGACATTTCTTAGTGTTTAATATCTGATTAAGGTTCCTAAATATCACAACTTTGTAACTGCTTTGTAATATATGAAACTGTAGTCTTAAAGGAATAAGAAAACAGTGTGCTTTGACAATTGTACAGATGGTAGCTTTTAATAGTTTGGTATTGCTTCATTTATAACTTAGTACAACTTCAAATAAATGTTTTGTAAGTACTGTCATACTTCATCCTAACTAAGAGTACTTTTTCTGATATGTATTTGTACATTCCTATGATAATGATTCCATGGAGTAACTAAAACTCTTTCTGAGCACAGTATCCTAAAAATGCATGCCTTTGAGCCATATAAAAATTGAAAACTAAAATGCACCTTGATGTGGATTGTCCCATAACTTTATTAATCACATAGCATTCCTTTCTGTAAGTCCACAGAACTGTAAACAAGACAGAAAAATGTTTAGTTTAGGTATCTAAAAACTATAGTAAAATGCACAAGTATTACGGGTAAGATGTAATAAAAGTGGCAAAAAATGACATGAAATGGCATAACTCTGAGCCTTGCATTTACCAGAAAAATTTTCTCTGAGGATTTTGCAGAAATATGTAAATACATACAAAGACTGTATTTCATTGGAAGTAGTTATTCTCTGTAAATGTATATTATTAAATTTAAACGTCCTGTAAAAAGAAAATGATGGTTTTTACGTCTATTCTAGAAGTGCTGTGAAAATCTGAATTCGATGCGTATGCAGAAAATGTACTTGCATTAATATTTAATGCAACTTTTGTTGCATCTTTTGTTGCAAATGAAGCGTTACTAAAAGCCCTGTTAACACGTCACAGGAATTCTGGGAGAGTGAAAGCAGGTTAATAGTTCTGCTACACAATCTCTTTAATTTCCAAGCAATCTATTATTTTGTAAAATGTATGCTAGGATTACTTCTACAGTATTCTTTTCTATGAACTTTCATGGAAAAGATTGTACTCTTTATTTAGAGAACAGTTTCCGGATCTGTCTCGTTTAGAATTATAGCCTTGATTTCTGCTATTACGTTCTATTGGTTTTGGCATGGATATACTAAAGCATTTTTTTTTTTTTTTTGTTTCCAGCATGTCTTTTCTCCCCTTTGGTTCTCCTTGTATTTACTACCTTTCTCTTTTTCTTCTGTTTTTTGTTTTGTTTTTGTTTTGGTGTTTTGTTCCTGTCTTAACTGTTTCAGGTATTTCTTTCCCCCTCTGGATTCCCCACGGGCTGGATCGAGATGGTCCAGTCATGCCCAGCTCCTTCCTCCTCCTCCTCTGATAGAGCAATCTTGCGATGCTGACACTGCCAACCTTCAATATCCTCACCCTCGCAGACGATGTGTCTCTCGACCTCTTAATCTATTACCTGAGAATGAAGGGGTTTAACATACATAAATTTAAGTTCTAAAGGGCCTTATTCTGATGTTTGCAAATACTTCCATTTCTGGCTGCTTTTGTTTCTTCTTTCCTACAGAAGATTTTCAAAATTTGGGGGCTTTATTGCATGTTTTGCAAAACAAACCACAATATTTGGAACCTGTTATTTGTGCTTGTGCATCAAAGGAGCAATTTAATCTGTACCCTTTGACCTATAGCAACACAGACAAACAGTGTTAACCATCAGCTATCTACGAAGTAGCTGACTTCAAAGTGCCTGTCTATTATTATTATTTTGAAATCAGTTTATTGTGGTCTTGATTTTCTTTTTTGCATTGCACTGAAAAATGTGAAACTTACTGTCAAAACTCAACATGCTTTCAAGAAGCTATTTAGTAACTAAAGGATGATGTTGGATCAACTCATAAAAGAAACCATTCCTGTGTATACTGCAGCAAAAAAGAGTTTGGAGCCTTGGGTTGCTTTAAGAATTTTCCATCTTGCTGTATAGACATTTAAATTTTATAATTGTGATTGACTAATAAACTTATTCTTTTAAAAGGTCTTCATTAGTAGTAGTTTTATAACAGACTAATTTTTTTCTCATGGGTTCTTGCTCAAGGAGCTTTTTGGATTCAGTTGTCCATTCTCTGAGTTTTGCCTTTATGAAGTCGTATGTCATTCTGAACGTACAATTGCACATCATAGTTTTCTACAAAGTGATATGCTCTGACTTTTTTTTATTATAGTGTGTGGAAGGTCTGCAGAGAATTGTTAGATTTCAAATCAAATTATCTCTCTCTTCAGTGATTGAATAGTTATTTACAACATCTTGAAGAGAGAGTACTGACTTAAATGCCCTCTCTTCAGTGTGTCAGCACAGGAAAAGCGTTGCTGTGGATCAGCGTGTTGACGTTAACTGTCAGCTTTGGCTGGCTTGAGGCACAGGAAGGAGAAGGATAAAACTGGACAGTTACTACGTGGTATTTCTACATTAGTCTTCCATGGTGCGTCATTGCTGAGCTTATTTAGCAGATCTTAGCCAGGAAGGATGAAGGTGGGTTCTGTGCAGCATAAAAAGTGTAGAAGCATCTTTCTTGGGTGTGTTTTGACAGGGGACTAATGGTCTAGCTTTGGAAGGAGAAGCGTATGGAAGAGGGCAGCAAATTTCTGTGAGTTTCACTTCTATTCCGAAAACTTGTATTTGCTCTTTTTATTATTATAAAGCTTTCAACTATTTTTGCCCGGATACTTTATACATTTGTTTCTGTAGTTACCTGAGGAGTTTAGTTTAGTTTAGTTTACTAAAGAACATGTGAGGTAACTGCACTATGCAGTGCTTGCGTTCCTGCAGGCTGAAAATTACCAGCAGCCTACCTCTGTGCAGTCAGCAACTGTGAAATACGATGTTTGTAAATGCAGTTACTTGTACCTTTTTATCAAGAAGTTATGTTTATGGAACCATGCCAACCTTTGTATGGTAAACAGCAGCAGAGATGTTACGTGATTTTAAACTTTACTTTTTAATGTGGGTAGGAAGTGGGAATTTAGAGGTGTCTATAACAGTATTACTCTGGGGGGAGTGGGTCATGTACAAAAAATTGAGATCCACATTATTATGCTGGAATTGATTCCTACAATAGAAGAAATGTTTCTGTATGTACAAACAGCAAAATATACTTCTGAAGGGTTAGCTGTTTCCAGAATCTTACCCTTAAAAGGTTCCCCCCCCCCCCACCAATGCAGCAATTAATTTTTTCCTTACTGTGGTTCTAATTGTATCAGGGAAAAAATAGGGCTCCTTCCCAAGAAGTTATCAAAAAAGCATGGTGCTTTTGTCTATATGCATTGCTGTTTCCCTATGTTGAAAGTTTATACTATGTTAGATATGCCTCAGTTACTGCACTGTAACAAAAAATGGTGTAAAATATATTCAAAGAGAATTCTCATCCTTGATAAGCAAGGGAAAGTTTTCTAAGGTAAAATTTTGTCAGCTTTTAAAAAAAAAAATTGCTTCAGTTGTTATGGAGCCCAGAATAACCACTTACAGTAGCTGCCAAGTAATGGCAATTGCTTGCGGCTTCTAATGTATTTGGTTCTAACTAATTCAACATGCTCGCGTTATTTTCCTCTAGGCTGAACATGTATTATTAGATATACTGACTAATTCCAGTCACACTTCTTACTAATGGAAACATTCTATTTCGCATTCAGTGCAAATGAGTCACGTTTCCAAAGGACTGGCCAAGTGCTTCGACTTCAACAGCTGACCTCTAGTATTTTTATGTGCCTGATAGTAGCTTTTTTCCCGTCTGCTCTTCTGCATTGATATCTCTCCAAAGTAGGCCCTTTTACTTCGGGTCCTTGACTGTCCAACTCCACTTTCGCAAACTCATGCTTCCCTCCTTACAAATCTCTTACTCCCATGAGTCCAGTTTATGGAGGTCCTGGGCCCGTGAACATAAAGAGATGAACCTCTAGGAGGAATGAATGATAAAAGTTACAGAAGGACTTAAGAGAGGGAGCATTACAACATGTACATACAGTATTTTAAATTTATCCAGCAGTTGTTAAAGCTGTTGTCCCTTCTGTTTTTCTTCTGAAAGATATACTTTATCCCATATATTGTTGATCCCCTTGGAGCATATCTCACCTTGAACTTCCAAGACTGTTTCTCCCTTGTCAGTTCTAGGGCCTTGTTGCTTTACCATAGTAACCATTTAGGAGGTTTCTGTTGCTGTTTTTTTTTAAACACAATGCGACTTTCAAATCATATTAAACGTGATTTTCTTTTACTCTGTTCTTTTGCCTATAGAAGTGTCTTGTAGGAACGGCCGTCCTAGAGTAACGCTACGTTCATATACCTTGTTTTCAGGGTGCCCACTGGCTTCCAATACTCCGAAGAATGTTACATTTATGCTTCAAAATTGAAATAAAATTCTGCATGTACTATATTGTGCATTGCCCAACCTCATGTAAATAAAGTGACTCATATAGCAATAGTACGTCAGACAAAATGACCGTAATGAACCATATAAATAAATCTGACTAAAGTGCTTCCATTGTATATGGTTGTCTCCTGGCACAGGACTGCAGGGAACACAGCGGCTGATGAGCCAAGACTTGTAACACATCTGAACGGCAACGTGGTGACTTTGGGGCCGCAGCCTCTCCTCTGAAAGACCCCGAGCTACTCACCGATATGGGTTTCAAACATCACCAGTCTGCAATGAAATATCTAAAATAACCAATTTCATCATTTCCTTCTAAAACCTTAAGGCAGTGCTAACGCAAAACTCGCTCTCTCCGGGTCGACTCTTTTTTTTCCCCCAGCGCCCTCCGCCCGCAGTGGCAGAGGAGCCGCCCGAGCCCGCACAGCCTAGCCGCCACACAGCCCGCCGCCGCCGCTTTTAACGGGCCTAACGGACGGCCCCCACTCGGCAGAGCGGGCACAGAACGTGGTGGGGGGGGGAAACTCAGCTACGCCACGCGCCCCTCGCCCAATCAGCAGCCCTCCCTCCTCCCCCCCCCCAAACTTTTTCTTTCTGGGGCGCCCTAGCGGCCAATCGCCAGCTCTCGCTCCCTTCTTCTGGTGTGCCGCAGACGAGCGCGCCTCCTTATTGGCTGGCCGCGGGGCGGGGTGTAGGGCGGGCGGGAGAAGCTCGCCCGCGCGCGGGCTCGGTCAAGTTTGAGAGGTGAGCGCGCCGCCGCGCACGCGCTCGGTGCTGCGGGCTGGGCCTCGCGCTCGGGGCGGCGTGTGGGGCGGGCGGGCGGACGGGGGCGGCTGTGTCGGCCGCGGGCCAGGTGAGGTGGCGGGGCCCGGCCGGCGGGGGGCGCTGCGGGGCGGGGCGGGGCGCGCGCCCCGGGGGCGGGGGCAGTCGGTGCGGAGCCGAGCGGCGAGGAGCGGCGCGTGAGGAAGGAGCGGCGGTTTGAAGTTTTGGCGGTTGGGCCGCCGCCGCCGGGTGAGGGCGGCCGGTCTTGGCTGCTGCCGCCTTCCCCCCTCGGTTTCCCTTCAGGCGAGTAGTGGCTCGGTCCTTCCTGCCGCCGTGCGGTCGGGGCTTTCGGGGGCGGGGAGCGTCAGGCTGGTCCCTTCCCTTCTGGGGAGGAAGGGATCGCTCGCTTCGCGCTTCCTCCTCGGCCCGGCCCCTGGGGTGGAGGCTGTCG